>NC_045597.1:4410000-5035000 GCF_009762305.2 Zalophus californianus
GTGTGATGGGGGCATTCCTCCAATTGTTAGAAACTACTGATGTCCACCAAAAAGGATGTGGTGATTATGAATCACCAGATTGACTTGTGTGAGATTTTAACAGATGTATATCTGTCTCAGGAAAAGTCTAACTCATGAAGCAATGAAAGACATGACTGGATGTGCCAACACAAGACACCGAATGCAAGGAAACAAAAATCTAAAAGAATAAGTAAAGGTTAAGTGTTTTCCAGCAAACAAAAATAAAAACAAAAACATGCTAGTAATAAATAAATGCAGGGTGCCTGGGTGGTTCAGTCTGTTAATCATCTGACCCTTGATTTCGGCTCAGGTCATGATCTCAGGGTTGTGGGATCGAGCCCCACATTGGGCTCTAAACTAGGTTTGGACTCTGCTTAGGATTCCCTCTCTCCCTCTCTCTCCCTCACTCTCCTCTCCAAAATAATAATAATAAATAAATACATGAAAAAATAATTATGTAGAGGGAATAAAAGTGATTTCACAAATTTTGAATCCACCAACAACCTGCCATGAAAATCATAAAAGATAATTTGATAGGGCACTTTTCTTTTGAAATTGATTATTAAAAAAAAAGCAAGTGAGTTGAAAATAGATGAGCCTACAAAATAGATGAAATTCTCAGTTATTGTCAAATCAGGCTTTTCTGAACCTCATTTACCCCATGTTTCTTTTCTATCAGGAAATCCTTCCATGCCATTCAAATCTTTATGTATGTGTTGGTGAATTTCGGGAGTGGCACAAAATGGTGTTTGCTGAGTTTGAACTATGTCTTGGACAGAGGTCTGGTCTCCATTCAGGTATTTTCTTTTTAGTCTGTGCTTTGAGTCTGCATGAGTGTGTCAGGGGTCAGAGAGAGAAGTGGGCAGGTCGGCTTCAGACATCCATTCCCAGACCTTTTCCTTTCAACATTCCCAGCTCTCCTCAACAGCTATGTTTTACCAGCTCTTTTCTGACTTCCTAGAGAATAAGACTGGCTTTTTCCACATGTGCCCCCACCCCCCCCCCCAGAGAAAGTTCCCGATATAGTCCATCTCCCCTTCTCCAAGCAAATGTGCACCCCCCCACCCCCATGGGCATCTGTCAGCTCCTCCTTACCTGCCACCAGCCTCCAGGTAACGGTTTTGTGCATTTCCAGGTTCTATAGCTGTTTTCTTCTGGGGTTTTGTCTAGCAGAGATAAAACCTTTTTTGTCCTTTAGCAGAGATGTCATAGAGATCCTGTGGCAGAAGCCCCCCAACTACATCTACTTCTGACCGTCATTCCCATCCTTACCAGAAACCGCGGAAGGACAGGGTATGCACAGCAAAGGGGAGAATAAGCCAGGTGCATACACCCTAAGCTTCCTAATTCAACCATATTGATAGTTACAGTACTTCACCAGTTAGCCTTTTCTAGGACATTTAAGTCCGAGAACAGAGATGAGAGAAATAACTGTCACAACCTCTCATAAAGTTTATCCATAAGGAACAAAAACAGTATTATCAAATCTTTATAGCAAATCTTTGTTATCTGAGTGGTGACTCGTCTGGAGTCATTTTTATTACTAGCTCACTGCCAAGTGATGTCGACCCGCTCTGTTGACCCCTGGAGACATGTGGATACAGGAGACAACACTGCACGTGCTCTTAATCCCCTCGATTTACTTGAAATGTAAAAAATATGTTATTCCTCCCAATAAGACCTTAGATGATGCACAATTAAAGTGCCGTATCTCTTTACAAACTGACATTAACATATAGAAAGAAATGGACACGGGTCAAGAACATGGCTTTCCTGGATTCCCCCAAGTTAGAGTTTATAAGACACTTCATTCCTTTACTAATTAGTTTCCTCAATCAAGAAACAAAACTGGCAACTTTTATAAGCAAAACACTGAGCTAAGCTACGGTGGTAGAAAGGTAAGGTAGGGATTGCATTTGCCCTCCCTGATCAACACCAACCTAGTGACAGAGGACACGTGGGGGTAGATGACGCCACGGTCACCGTGGGCAGGATGGCACTGCGTGTCTTAGTAAGCCACAGTTCCATGTGGCTTTTCAAGTTAATGTAATATGATGCATCAAAAATGTGGAAATGAAGTTCTGTCTCATTTCAGAGGAAGGCGTAAGCAATCCCAAATGGAGAGAGATGTGAAATCTTCATGGCGAAGAAAGTGACTTCCTACTCAAACGGACATACTGGTACTTAATGCTGAATGAAACACAGCAAAATAGAAGTGATTCCATCCCAAAGCCATTTCAGATACATACACATACCATTCCACCATTATTAATTCATAGATGGTAAGTTCAAAGAAAAGCGTGTGGGTGAAGATTTACCGAGGGCTTCTTTAATTAAAGCATAAAATGGGAATGGTCCTTGAAATACCAAATATGCCCCGCATTGTCTCATTGTTTTGGTCCGGTGCATTAATTTAAAAGAAAACTGATGATTTGGAACTCCAAGATTAATATGAATAACACAATCATTAAAATTATACTATTTCAGATATTAATAACACAACCATTAAAATTCTCATTTTTGATAGTATATTATTCATACAATTCACAATACGGATAAATCTGTTCACTCCTAGTGATGCGTGGCTAGGCCAGTTCAAACTAAAGAGAGTGAAATGCAGCGAGGCTGCCTCAAGCTTCAGGGTCTATTAAACTTAATTCATCATGAATCTGAAAAGCTAATTAGAAGTGAAAGGAAGCAGGGACGGAGATGCCTTCTGTACCATGAAGTGAGGCAATGCGTTTTAGGAAACGATGTGCGCGTTACGATCGCTGGAGCTTGAATGGAGTTGCACATAGGAACTTCAACGGGACTTAGAAGAATCCCATCAACAAGACCTGCTTTGTCGGCACTCAGAGGGAGGTGGTCAGCTCTTGAGCGACTTGCAGACTAGCAGCGGGGGTGTTGGCTGGGGCGGGGGCTGGGCCTGGAGGAGGAGGGGCCCACCTGCCTCCCACAGTTTCGACAGCTCACTGTGGACAGCTCATGAAGCTGTTCATGGAAACATTTGCGCAAAGCGATCTTGCCGTTGCTCTTATGTATCTGGTTGAAAATAGACCCACTGGGTCCTTCATAAAGCAAGGAAGGCCACAGGCATTCCGCACCTTCACACTGATTTGGTGGACAGGGGAGCAAATCCCAATCCTCCCGGCATGCTGCTAGAGGAAGGGCAGGGAGGAGGGTGGAGAGCCTGGAGACAGGAGGCCCGCCCCTTGCAGGTAGCCAGCAGCAGGTGGAGCGTGGGCAGCTTGTCCCCAGAGGGTGAGGGGGTCCCATGAAGAGGGCCCCAGGAGGATGAGAGCCCCCGCCCCAAGCGCACACGCTCAGTGCCGTCAGCACCCTCATCTCTTACCCGACAAGCAGAGCAAGCTCGCTCTCTCGCTCTCTCTCTGGGCACAGCGCTGCTTTTCCTTCTCTCGCCTCTGCCTCCTGCATCCTCTGGCTTCAGCTTGTTCCCGGAGGCCTCAGGTAAGGAGAATCTAAAGCTATCTCGCTGCTGTGAGGCTGGATCCCACCGTCTCCAGCCTGGTCCTCGCCTCCCTCCCTCCTCTCGATGCTCACACCAGCTCCTCTCCCGGATCCAGGACTCGGGCCCCGGGCGCTTGCGGGATGCTCCTTCCCTCCTTCCCTTTCCTCAGCAGATTCTCTTTTGCCATCAGAACTGCTCACAATGGTATGTCTTCTCTCTGTTTTTCCCGACTCCCACCCGTGACTCTACCCGCTGCCAGGTGACTCCGGGCCCCATGCTCATGGGCACTAGCTCAGCCGTAGGCACCTGTGGAGGCCAGGCCTCCTCCCCTGGGCTTCTGCCTTCTGCTGCTGGCCCCGCCCGGAGGCCCACAGATTAGAGGGTGAGCTCTGCACACGGGGAGTGTGGGAAATGCTCGTCCACCCAGACTCTTGTGACTGATGGTAAGGTAGCTGATTCTAGGCAGGGGCAGCTGTATTTCCAGAAAAAAAAATTTCCTTGTGTTGAAAGAAAAATTTGCCTCACATGGAGTCTCATTGTGCACTTTGGAGTTAATGCAGGACAAAGGAACTCATGCTCTTTCTTCAAGAAAGCATTTCAAATATTTGAGGGTAGCACCATCTCCCCCCACCTCCACCCCACTTTCCAGGTCCTCTTCTCTCTCACTCTCTCCTTCTGTTTGTTTCGTTTTTAGAAAAATTGGTCCAGTTGATAATGCATTCACAATGTAGCTCATCCACATTTTCTTCTGTGTTTGATTAAGTGAAGTTTATAGCTCTCTGCCTGGAAAGTGATCTAAAATAAGGCCGGTTAACCCCATGCCTCCACTCCTGAAGATTTACTTTCATTTCCTCCAAGAAAACCACTAAAATCCCCTTGTTTAAGTTTTAGTGGAATTTTATGTGATCTTTCCAGAAACCATTCTCTTCTCTGACATTGAAAAATCCCCGCTATTGGTCTGAATGCAACTCTTTTGGGTTTGGTGGTTTCTTACAAAGCTAAGCATACTTTTACCTGAATGTTCCAGAAATCGTGTTCCTTGCTATTTACCCAAATGAGTTGAAAACATAGATCCACACAGAAATCTGCACACAAATGTTTATAGCTGCTTTATTCACAATTGCCCAAATTTGGAAGCAACTCAGATGTCCCTCAATAGGCAAACAGATAAACTGGATCATTCAGACAGTGGAATATTATTCAGCAGTAAAAAGAAACAAGCCATCCAACTGCAAAAAAGCCTGGAGAACCTTAAAGGCACATTACTACGTGAAAGAAGCTGGTCTCAAGGGGCTACATATGGTGTGATCCAAACTCTCTGACATTCTGGAAAAGGCAGACAGAAAAAAAATCAGTGGTTGTCAGGGGTTTGGGGTGTGGAGGGGTGAAAAGGTGGAGCCCAGGGGACTTTCAGGGCAGTGAAAGATTCTGTATCATACTGCAGTGGTGGACACATGACATCATGAATTTGTCAGAGCCCAAGGATTGCACAACACCAAGGATGAACCCTAATGTAAACCATGCACTTTAGCTAATAATCGAGTATCAGTGTCTGTTGATTAATTGTAGCAAATTCACCACACTAATACAATCAGTTAAAAATAGGGGGGATTAGGGTGGTGGTGATTGGGTATATGGGAACTCTGGGCTTTCTGCTGAATTTTCTGTAACTCTAAAACTGCTCAAAAAATGGCCTATTGATTTTTTTAATTAAAATTAGATAATGCGCGCAAACTGGTCTACTGCAGTGAATGTATAAGTAGTTTAAAAATTTAACGGGAGTTGTCTGCAATGTGTCGGCATCAGAATATATCCCCAACCGTCTCCTCGTAAGAAGTCAGAGATAGGACGAGATTTCTACAAAGCCTGGGCCAACTTAGGAGAGAGAGTCTGCCCTACAGCCCCCCTCCCCCGTCTCTCCGTGCCATTATTCTTTCCCTCTGCCCTGACTTTCCGGGACTATACCTTTGCCAAAGTTCCCAGGTTTGCAAACCATTTCCTACAACTCAACAAGAATCATGTCCATCAGGCAGGAACAGAGCAGAAGTTGTGATACTGCATTGTGTCCTTAAAAGTTGAATATGAGGGGCGCCTGGGTGGCTCCGTCATTGTCTGCCTTCGGCTGCGGTCATGATCCCAGCGTCCTGGGGTCGAGCCCCGCATCGGGCTCCCTGCTCCGCGGGAAGCCTGCTTCTCCCTCTGCCACTCCCCCTGCTTGTGTTCCCTCTCTCGCTGAGTCTCTCTCTGTCAAATAAATAAAATAAAATCTTTAAAGAAAGTAGAATATGATTTGAGGAAACACTAACAGGGTCTGGCTTGTCTTTTAACGTTCTTCCAGCTTCTGGTTTTATCATTCTTTGTATTTCTCTCTTAAATCATACTGGAGACCCTGACGTTCGTTGTTCTAGTGCTTCCCTCTCGTGGTTGCACTTGGGTATAACATCTCAGCAAGGCAAAGGCAGGGCGGTTCATTGCCCCAAATGAACATTTTGTGGGTTTGTTTCTAAATAAATGTAGCATGTATAGTTAATAGTTTCATACTAAAGGAAATATGTGAATTTAAAAGTAGTTCCTTGGGAACTTGGCAAACACTACCTGGCCAGTCGATCGTGTATTTCTGGTTTTTTAGGATTTATTTTATACTCCACCTCTTTGGGATTCTTCCCCCAAACGCGTATCGGCTCGGTTCCGATCTGAGAAAAAGATCAGGCAAACCCACACTGAGGGACCTCCTGCAAAACAGCTGGCCAATACTCCTCCAAACTGCGGGGGCCATGAACCCAAGGAAAATTTGAGAAACTTGGAGCAGAGGAGGCAAAGGAGACGTGAGCCCTGAAGGCAAGGACGTGGCCTGGGCTGGATCCTGGAAAGGAAAGGGACAGCAGTGGAAACATAATGAAATCCTAGTCAAGTGTGGAGTTCAGTGAATAGTGATACGTAGGGGTCCTTTCTTGGTTGTGAAGATGTAAGAAACAGGACATGAACAGTACGGGAACCTGCGTGAGGCATATCTAGAACCTTCTGTGCTCCCTTTGTAAACTTTCGTAAACCGAAACCTACTCTAAAATAAAAAAGGGTGGTTCGTATATTTTCTTTAAAAGGTTGTTGTTGTTGTTGTTGTTGTTTTAATCTTCCTCGGGGCCCCTCCCCTTCCTTCCTGGAAATATAATCTCAAGTTCCTAATGTTTTTAACTAAATTCTGTAACTTTCTGCACAGCTCTTCAAATTCATTTAAAAAAAACACATTGAATTTTGCTCTTAATATGAGTAATTTTTATAGTATGTAATTTGTACCTTAATAAAATTTTTTTAAAAAGAAAAAAACTCTGTAAGTCCTGTCCATTGATTTTACCCTCTAGCTCCTTGCATATTGAAAATGTTTCTTCCTTCTTTTTTTCCTTCCTCCCTCTTTCTCTTAGCCTCCCTTCTTTCGGATTTCATGTGTGTGTGTGTGGGGAGGGGTGTCTTTATTTTTTATTTTTCCCTCTTGTATAGAAATTTCTACTCTCTTTACGCTTCATTACTTGGGAGCGTCAGTATTTTTCACACCCAGGTGCTGCGTTGGGAAGTGCGGGGTCTCTTTCACCGCGTACGCGGACGTGGGGGCTCTACTTTCTTGGGCAGCTGTGGGACCCACTCCCCAGGACAACATCAGCCCGCAGCCAGGATGCCAACCAGTCTGCAGTTTCGGAAATGAGACCGCCTACAGCTTCCCAGACTTGCACCAGGGGTGCAGGTGAGCGCCTGGGGAGTGGCGGTGTGCGCATGCGCGCCCCGCCTGGCTCCCGAGACACGTGGTGAGGCAGGTGTCCCGGAGCGCAGGACATACGGGCACATACAGGGCGACATGGAAGCCAGCTGTCTTCTTGTGGGGAATTTGCTCCGAGGCTGGAGGACAGCCTTCCAAGGTGGCCGAGAGGAGTCCTCAGCAGGCGATGCTGTTTAGCAAACATCTTGTTCGTTTTTGCTGTGATTTTTGGACTCTCATTTGGCAGTCCTATCAACTCGGAGGTTTACACTTAACAAAGTAACCAGTTTGTCTTAACTTCCAAGGGAGTCAAATCTCATGTATGATGCAGTAGACGTATCTGAAATGCAAATCAAAATGTGACTGTTCTCATTCCCATGTGACTCCTGTCCGTACTGAGTGTGACTCCTGCTCTCGTGGGTGAGCGCGGACCCCAACGGGACCCTCCCTCCCCGATGAGACCCCTTACGAGGATCAACTGGTCCTCAGCGTCTGGAGAGAGCCGTGTGCGGGGTGATGTGAGCAGAGTCCCCTTGTCTACGCCCCTTGTCCCTGCTCACACCTGCAAGCTGGGCTTGTGTGGGCATCCCCAGGGCCCAGGAGACTTTCCTGTGGACGTTTTCCTTCCCCTCAACACCCCCGCTCCGTTTTCTTGCCACTCGCACCTGATCCCCTGGATCCTGGTTCTTTCACTCCTACCGGGTTAAATTTAGGGCAGCCTGGGCTCCCACACTGACATTCTTGCCCCACCTGTCCCCCAAATCCTGGAAAGGCTTGGCTTCCAGGGCAGGATGTAGTCAGAGCCGTTTTGTGTCCCATCGGCACTGTGGGGTAGAAGCAGGTGTCCTTCTGGAACCTGAAGAAGGGCGGACATGGTGTTCCCAGCCCTGGGGGGGGGGGGGGCGCTGCTTTCTCTTTCTCATTTCTTTCTTTCTTCTCTTTTTATTTTTGGCCTATTCAAGATATCTGAAAACCAAACGACAAAACCAGATTTCTTCAATTTCCTGCCAATTTAGCTTTTGGATCTTTTGCCAAAATAAAACCCAAACAGTGCACGTCTCTTTACTTCTTTGAATTCTGATTGCAATCCCTTCTCTCTGTGTGTATGTGTGTATCTTTCAAGCAACAACATTCTGCACGTATAATGTGCCAGGCACTATTCTAGGTGTTTTCACATGTTTCTTTCTCTCTCCCAGCAGCTGCAGAAATTCAACAGTACTGCTATCCCCGAATCCCAAATGATACAACCAGAGAACAGCCCAACAGGGACGTGAACTCCAGGGGCACAGCCCTAGAGACATGCCCTTACTTAGCATCCTGTACTCCTTCTCCAAGAGCTTCAAGCAGGACCACTCCCTAATTTCCAGGGCCCAGTGCAAAATAAAAATGCAGGACCCCTTGCTCAAAAATCATTACAAATCTCAAGACGGGGCAGCAGAGGATTAAGCCAAGATTAGGAGCCTCCGGAGTGGCCAAGAAGCAGCTCCATCTTCAAGGGCTGCTTTCTAGTGTGTGTGTGTGTGTGTGTGTGTGTGTGTGTGTGTGTGTGTGTGCATTTGTGAAAAAAATTATTGCTAGCTTTATATAGAGGGAAAAAGCGAGACCCAGAAATTGTTCTGTTGCATACGAGGTGTATCACTGTTTTTGTATTGTGGTTCTCCCTTGCTTATTCCTCTAAAATGACAAGTAGCCACTGGGTGGTCTCAATGGACAGTTCAATATCAAAGCATCGTATCAACCATTTCCGGATCAGACGCAGCTCCCCCCTCCTTCCTGAAAGCCCATTAGTTCCCATCTTTGTGATTAGTTTTAAATACAGTGTGTGACACAGAAGGACATTAAAAATAAGAGATTAAACAACAAAAAAAGAACAATTGCCCCACATCTTTCCACATGCATGAAATTACGTGAGCAGAGAAGGGAGGCTATTTTCTAAATAAATCGTTCTAAGTACTGGTAAGGATCATACCAGCATAAGATTGTAAAAATAAATCTATATAAGCAAGAAATCCATACTGGTGCTGCATTATTAATGTACGTGTATGATTTTATTTGATTGTCTTTATTTTTAAGTGATCTTAAACATAATTTCATTGCATCATTTTTAAAACAACACAAAACTTAGTTGACTTGAATAAGGACGGTGGTGAAGGTGAGGACCTCAAACCAACCTGGAAGTTGGCCTGGCCACAGTTGGGCAGGGACGACGGCACCGCTGTGTGGCATCACTGACCCCGCACGGGCCCCTCACTGCCGTGCATCACCCACGGCAGACGAGAAGCCCCAAAGGATATCAGCAAGACCGGGATCTTGGGCCACTCCCTTTTAACCATGATTAGTTTGTAAAAGTTAATCCAATGTATACAAAGTTACAGAACTGATTTGTGAAAGCAATTACAGATAATCAGCAGTGAAGTGTATTTGATAATCGCCGGCATCCCCGTGGGGGGCCAGACCGATGACAGGTGGACAAAGAGAGTCACGTGGGGTCTGCAGCCCAGCGCTGGCCCGCGTGGCTGCGGTGGGCGGACAGGAACTAGCCCAGTGGGTTGTCACCTCCGGTAGCCTGGTTCTGTGCGATTTTCTGCTGTTTACCATTCAGAGATCTTTCTGGCGGTATTTGCTAAAGCTGAACCTAGGCACAGCCTACGTCACGGCAGTTCGACTTCTAGGTATCAATGCCACAGAAATGTGTACATAGGTCTTCCTAGATATTTTCAAAGAATGTTCATAGAAAGTTTAAATGCCCTGTTTTCACGTAATGAGTCTAGATTTTTATATTAGCAACTGAGTCAAAAACCGTAAAGCCACGCGGGAGCCAAGCGAATGGACCCGTGGCCTGCGTTGGTGCGCTGCTCATGGGTTACAACCTCTCTCCCGGGACAGGCAAGCCTGATTCATAGCTCTAGTTACAAGGGGATTCGTGAAGATCTTCTAACAATACACTGCACCCCCCGGAACAACCAGGCTGGGAAGACCCCCCTCTCCGCACAGGGCTGAGAAGGAGTGCCGATCTCTCCAGGGGCCCGGTGGGGCTGCCTGTCACTTGGCCGTAGGGACTTGCTGGCTCGTCCATCCGTCGCGCACAGGCAAGCAAGTCAACACCCTCAAGTACTTAGTTATCAGCACCCTTCCTGCGTTTGCATGTAAGGCAAGCGTCTCATGTCTGGGCCCCTACACTTAACCTAAGAAATGATCTGTTATAGGAAATCCCACTATAACATCATTTCTCCTAAGGCAAATTGGGAGAAAGTAGGGAAAGGGACGCTGCACCACCGGTGCTCCGGTGGAGACCCCACCCCACCCCACCACCACGGGTTTACCTCCTCTTCGCCCGTTTCCTCATTGCTAAATAAACTCCTCCTGAACCACTCTGACTTCCCTCACGGTTTCACACTCGAGGAAGATGGGATTCACATTTTAATGCTGGTTTAAACTCAAAGCAAAATAAACGTTAGGAATACTTTATGTGGCGGAATGCATCATCTGCCGATAAACTGTGCTAAGTCATGGAAGAGGAACCGGGAGGCAGCTGTAGACCACAGCGGCTTGGCGTGCAGGCCTGTCAGTCTGGAGCACGATCTTCTCTACCCATATGCTCTAGGAAGAACTTACTTTATATCTGTCTCTATAGTGTCGATGTGAACAAATTCTTTTTGAAACATGTAAGATATTCATAATCGCAAATGCTTTGTTTCCTACCCTAACACATATTACTTTATGGTTTACGAGTATGCACTGAATTCTTATTTGCTTATTTTTAAAGATTTATTTATTTTAGAGAGAGGGAGAGAGATCGTGCCTGTGGGGGGGGTGGGGCAGAGGGAGAGGGAGAGAGTCTCAAGCAGACTCCCCACTGAGCACAGAGCGGGACGCGGGGCTCGATCTCATGAGCCCGAGATCATGACCTGAGCCAAAACCAAGAGTCGGAGGCTCGACTGGCTATACCACCCAGGCGCCCCTGCACTGAATCTTTAAAATGGCATTTAGGTACATGGAGAGAAACCAAAATATGAGTGGTGTTAACCAAACTCAATCAAAAGGCCAGGCAGAAGGCACGAAGTTTTTTTTATTTGGTGATTCAAGTTAGCAGCAACACTAGGACAATGACTCACCTCCTAGATCAGGACTCCTGCTCGGCCTATACTTTTTAATTATAATATTGTAAAACACAGTAAGTTGCAAAACATATTTGATTTTAACCAGAAAGCCAAAGTTGTGGTCATCAGAGTTTTAAACAAAGTTTAATCTTAGACACAAAATACAAATCATCTCTTGTTTTGTTTTGAAAAGCATATTCTTAAACACATTTCAATGTGGACTGGAGAAAATGAGTGTAGACCAGGGTCTATTTTTTTCCCCCTACGGTTTAAACTAGAGAAGGAAACTGTTTAATGAAGTAAACTCTTTAAACCGATGACATTTACAAAAAAGGCAAGCAGAACAAGGGAGATTGATGTTCTAAAGACGCATTTGTGAATACGATTCTCGATTAGATGGAAAGGAGGGTGATGTCTCTGGCATACCCTCAGCCATGTAACAAGCACACGGCACCGAACACCCTTCAGGACGTCAAGAACTTTAATGAAACCTCAACTTTTGTAAAGTTAATAACATGAGTACGTTTTAAAGGCTGGGATAATAGCAGCAGTTTAAAACAGAAGACTAGGAAATAAAGGACAAATAGATTCCGTTATTATAAATGTATTCATTAACTTCTAGCGGAGATTTTATTTTTACATACGAACAATTAGAGCTATTTTTTCACTTCATGCTCGTGTGTGTAAGAATCGGAATTACCCCCCGGTAAAGTTTCTGAAGTGACTGAAATTAGCTAGAAAAAAATACATGTTAGGTATAGACACACAACAGAATGACTTCCCTCCTGTGAAAAATATCTGGTGGGCCATCAGGTGATATAATATTACAGATAAAAACTGCAGACTTGAAGTAAACCAGAAGAATTTAAATAGTACCTGTATTTTAAGTCCAACTGCTTAATATATTTCCATGTAAGCTTTTAATTACTTTTTCATATGTCCAATGCAAGATTTCTATCCTTTTGTTTTGTTTTGTTCTACTTTCCACAATGTTAACTGCAAGAGGAGAGGGGCATACTTAACCTAAAGAGAAAGGCTGGATCCTGAGATTCCCCAAGAATGTCCTCATGTGCCACAGACAGGGACACTTAGTTCCGCAGTCGATAATGGAATGCTGTTTTGGAAGAAATGATTTTTGTCCCCTTGCAATCTGTGCTCCGTCCAGGTCAAGAAGCCATGACTAAGTCGGTCAACATGGCATTACAGTGAGAACCTTACTTCTAGCTTTCCCTAAACGGGCCCTAGTTCTTGTAATTCACATGACACCCTTTGGCTGTGGTTGTCTGTTAAATTTCCTGTTTTGGTCTAGTTTCAGCAAATCAAAACAAGTAGCTCCCAGAAAAGGCTATATGGTAACTACTGTTTTTCTTCCTTTTGGTATTTCCAGTTAAGTATCTTCTCCTTAGAGGTACAGAGAAAGGAAGGAACACAGCCACAAACAAGGTGTAAGTAGGTCACAGAAGCTTCAATGCACCAAAAAACGTGCCGTCCCCATCTCGTGATATTTTAGCGTCCTCACGTGGTATTGCAAGCTGGAGCTCATCTCCTTCTTCCAGCTTTGCGATGCCTGGAAAACAATGATTTACAGGGACTTTAAGTGGTTGTACAATGCGGGAGGCAGGCAAGTTGGGGGGGATGCATTAAATAAAACGATGTTATTTTGGAAAAATGTTAACATAGGCATTCACACTTCAAGTGACACCAGCGGACTTCTAGTCCAGGTACTATCCTACCAGCCTAAAAACAAAAACAAAAAAAGCTAAAGCAAATGACCAGAAAGATTTACAACAGATATAAATGTATTTATCACCTACTGTCTATAAAATGGAGACTCTGAACGGAAACCAATGTCTTATTTGAAGAAAAAAAAGTTAAGTAAATCATAGCACATCCCTTGTTGGGATATTTTCTGGTTAAAAGTGGTTTTGCTTCATTTTATTGACAAAATGGTTTATAATAGTGTTTAAAATGTTAAATAAAAATACAAAATAGAAATACAAAAAAAGGATGTTAAATAAAATAAAAAATAGAAATACAAAAAATAAGGATGTTAAATAAAAATACAAAATAAGTACACACACACTAAGCAGTATGTATATACCACATAGACACTGCATAAATACACACTTAAATGTGCATATAAAATGTGTATATTACTAAGAATAAAAAACAAAACACCACGTATTAGCAAAGCCCATCTGTTAACATAGTTTTTCTCTGGAGTCCAGACCACGGGGTTAGGAGTCATTTGGATTATTTTTTATAGCCTTCTATGTTTCCATGTGTCCCTAAAGGACCATATTTGTCCTCATAATCAAAAGCAATAAAATACTTAGCTTCTCAAAACTGACCAATAAATCTTTATGTGCCTAATTTACAATGATGTGTTCTGTGATTCAGGAACACAGAATACAATTCAGGAACTACACTCGGTACATCAGTAGGGACCCCATTTTCAAAGACAAACATGAAGGGAAAGAAAGGACAATCAGGGGAGAAGAAGCAAAGAAACTAACAAAATAATATCGAAGTTAATACTTTCAACCAACAATTTAAAAAGTAGTTGCATTTTCGTGAAGATGCCGTGAAAATGTATTTACACGACTATATTACATATGTTAACATCCATCCTCAAGCCCAAAGCACCCAGATCTCCTCAGGCAACAGCCAGTCAGTCTTTATTTATCAAAACTTACGATGTACCAGACACCTTTCTAGACACGCACAGGGCTGTGATCAGAATGACAAAAGATTCTGTCTCCAAGGGTCTTGGTTTTTTTTTTGTAATGGACTAAGACAGACAACAAACAAAAGAACATAGTTTTCAGGTATCGTGAAGGGTAATGTGCACACGTTTTAGGATTAGCAAAGCATTTGATGACTACATGAAAAAATATAGACTGGAATTTACTTGTTGAATAAATCAGTTGTTATCATAAAGACTGAAGAGAATCTAATATTTTGACAAAGGCTATCGATCACGGAGCATTAAGTAATACTAACTCCCAAAATAAAGTCAGTGTGAACCGACGATTTTCAAGTAGGTTCTGTTTGAAACTCTTAACACTGAGCTTTTGGCTATTTCAATTCTTCCAGATTACAGCAATCAGCTGTAACCTCTAAAACAGACCCTCGATTTGTTAGAGAAATAGTGAGTAAGGTCCAGCTTTGCATAAGGGCAATGCTTGGTGTTATGCTGGGCTCCTCAAATGGACCATTTGCATTTTCTTCCAGGTTATTATGTACGGGAGCACTGCATGCTCTTATGTACTAATAATTAGGTAGCCTTTAATGGTTTTAAGCAGACTGGCGCTAGAGCAGATGAGAATTGCAAACCTGGAATGTCCTGGAGAACGGTTCTCATACCTAACACTAAGCTACGGCACTGAAACACAGATTTCAGGTCTAGTGAATTAGTCTTAAAAGGCGAGGCCCCTGGGAAGTGTGGCCGAGAGCATGAACACGGAGGGGCAATGACCAGCACGGCCCCTGTAAGTACTGCTGAGTCTGGACTCAGTACAGACGGGGGCAGCCGCGCTGTTCTGTGGGTTTTCTGCAACGCCAGGATACTGGTTATTGCTGTGTGCAGGGGAACATCTCTTTATGAAAATGAGGGCGTTTCAATTCAACACACTTCCTCATTATCCCCTTACAGCTGTTCATGGCCACGGGTCCACAGTGACAATCGTCTCCGATTTTCCTTCCTTCCTGATTGAGCGATTGTGCACTTGGTAGCAAACGCCTTCAAAACTTAGGGTTTCGGAGGAGGCGGCCAGGCCCCACGCCTGTGTTTCAGGGAACTGTCTGGAACTGAAGACATTCCCCAGAGTTCTCAACGGATTTGTCAAAGTCACCAGAGAGGAATAAATGTGCTAGAGGCAAATATGGTTTTTTTTTCCCCCTAACACCAGCTTTGATGAATTTACCCTCAAAATAAAATAAAGACTATGTTGGCAATTATAGCCCAAAGAGCTGAAGTGAACAAAGCCCTCCCTTTCTCCTTCTCTTCTCTCCGCAACTTCACTGACCCTGAGCCGAAGGAGCCTTGCTCCTGCTCGTTTCCATCTCAAGGTCACCTGTCCGGTCCTTGTGCACCAGACGTCACCTGAAGGAGAAGGCGAGAAAGCCTCTGGGCAACCTGACTGGACGCTCGATCCAGTCAAGGGCATGTCTTCAGCAGCACGTAAAACAAAAACACAAACAAAAAAAGCTTTGGGGGCTCACACTCTGGGGTCGGACCGGTTGGTGTGATCCAAGTTCTGGAACTTGGAAGCTGTGCCATCTGGAACAAGGTGTGCTACCTCTCTGTGTCTCGGATGCCGCCTCCCTTAAACAGGGGGATCATACGAAGGAGCCCAGGTCAGGTACAGACTAGGATGCCTGGCACATGGCAGTCATTCCCTGTGTTCTTACACGGTATTATCTACCGAAGAACGATAAAACCATTAGTCATGATTTTATCCGTTTCGACTCAAACGAACTAGCTCATCCTTCCAGAGAATAAACACCACGCGGTATATCGAGGAATGTCTTTCTGTCTATTTATACAGAACTGTTATTTACCAGCTGAATAACAGGAATTATTGGGTAGTGTTTCAGGCATATTTTGAATACATCGGAACAAAGTCACCAGACTCAATTCGTCCCCAAAGACGTGGACTTTTTTCCTCTGTATTAGGTGTCCCATGGCAAAGGTGTTATCGGTGTATAAAACCTGGGGAACAAACAAAGATGCTGGTCAGAAGGGAGCAGGGCAACGAGACCCAGGACAGAGGGAGCAGTGGGGGGAACCTACCTGACCGTATATAAAGAAGTAACCGGTTTCTTTCACCACTATTTTATTTTCCTTCTCCTCCAAGGCTCTTCCTCTTTTAAAGCTCAGCAGCCACGGAACGAACGTGTATGCTCCTGTGACAAAGACAGAAGGCTTGAGAGAAGAACAGTTTTTCACCTCTGCTCAGTGGCTAAACCCGAGTCTGAAACTTAGGGAATTTCATCTTCAAAAAAAGAGGCAGAGGAGACCAATCAGGACGCTCCACTGGTGTTTCAGCCGTGGTTCGCACATGACCCCCCGCGCCCCTCGGGGACCCGAGGGCAAGCACGTCCTAAGAAATGTCTGTGTTTTCTTCGAGTCTTGTGTGCGTTTCAGCCATGTTCACCAGAAAGCCTGGTCTGCATAGGACCAAATGGACCAAATGTCTCTGAATGACGGAGATTTTCTGGTTTTCCTTTGGTTCCCGGATAGGAGGGAGTTAGGATGGGGAGAGTTTAGCGAAGGGCACGGGGGAAGGAGGGGAAGGAGGGGAAGAAGCCCCCTCCCCAGAAGGCACCAGAATAACGCTTAGGGGCAGCGAGGGAGTGACCAAGACACTGTCTCTACTGGACAGGGTCAAGGAACTCGGCAGGACTCGTCTGTGACATTCAAGTTGAAGCCGTTACTGGTCAGCACACAAATTCTCCTCTGTGACCCCTCAGATGCCCCTGGGGAGTGACGGGGGAGCCGCCGAGCGCATGAGCCCGAGGAAGGGGGCACAGAACTGCTGGTGGTTACAGAAATGGGTGGGCAGGAGGGGACCCAGTCTCCGCGCCGAACACATACTCTGGGACAAACACCCGTGAGGAAGGTTATATACTCCTCTCCCGTGAATTCACAGCGTTAAATTCACTGGATTTCTCACCATCGTGTAAAAATACTGGAGTAAACGGTGAACCCTGAGGCTAGGTTAAGAACGCAGGAGTTATAAATAAAATGGCATAAACCAAGTGAAAAGATTAGGGAAGTGGTAATATAAGGAGAGAATAGTGAAATGAAACTGTGGTCTAAAATAGTCTAAAAAATGTTCCCTTATAATTGGTAGTGCTGGACCACACGTGTCCCCAGGCTTCACCTTGGTCATAGCAAAAAGGGAAATAATAGAACTCAGGACAATATGCCACAAGCTCAGAGCAGAACAACTTGTCCTGGACTGAGTTTAAAGAACAATTTCCCTGTGGATTTTTGCAACGGGGGTAGCACTGTAGGATGTGGTGGTTGGTGATGCTTTCAGACTCATGAATACAACTGCTGAAGGAACGTGCCCGCTTCAGCTCGCTCCCCCAAGGCAAACCCATCACGTCTGAACCTTTTCTGAATAGGACTGAGGGAAGAGTATAAGACAAGACCCCCTATTTTCAGGACGCTTCAGAGAAGTAAAGGACCCGAGGACACTGTGAATCTGAGTTCCGTCCCCTACAGCAGCCCTCCAAGTCGGCAAGTCCATAGGCGGAGGGCGGGTGGCTGTGAGGGAGACCACGAAAGGAACCACGGGTGCCTGTGGACACAAGGCTCCCTTCCCTCCTCTTGGGTGCTCTCAGGACGCACCTCCGTCTCCTATGGGGAGGCAGGCCCCCCCAGGATTCGGCAGGCCTGATCACCCAGCTCTGCTGGATGAAAGCCCCCGGGGCCACACTGCAAGGGGACAGTCCCTGGAGGAAAGGTCTCCTCAGTGACAAGTCACAGAGGCAAGCTCATGATCCGTCATCTGACATTTGTTTAAAGGAGATCATGTGCTCAAGGCACTTTTAAATGAAGAGTGACCAAAATATGAGGAAGAATGACTTATCGTGTTATTATTACTGTAAAACACAATTGATAAGGAAAGAGGGCCGCTCCCGTGCTCGTGAGGACACTGGCCGGATGCTCTGACCCAGGCGTGCCTTTTCTCCCTTCCAAACAGCACACGTCTGAGATTCGGACCTCTCTGGGTCCAGGCACCCCCGAAGTCTAGTCCTCTGCTATTTCCCAGGGCCTGAAATGATGGCTGGCCGACAGCAGACTGAATAGTCACTGAATTAACTACCTCAACTTTAAACATAAACAAATTCAAAGTGGGGGTGTCCTATGTAGTTGCCCACAAACATCTCATTGTGTTTCAAAAGCTTCGTATTATTTATTAATTTATTTTTAAAAGCATTTTATGAGCTGGTTGCTGGAACTGTGCGAGACGGAACATCACCACAGAGGTAGTATGTATGTACTCTCAAGGTAAAGGAAAACGCACGTTTCCAAAACTGCTTGCTTATATTCTGGCTGGAGATGTTTATTGACTAAACTTTTTTTTTCAATACCTTAAGTCGATTTCCTATTTCTTTACACCATACGCACATCTATAGAATTAGTGAGCTGGTTTTTACCAAATTTCACTGCTGCATTGTCAGAATAGAAAGAAAAACAAGTAGTTACTAGGCATATATTCTTTTGTTCTCTTGACATTTTCTTTTGGCATTTCGTCCTATCTTGCTGGAAATATTCTTACTAGAGACAGTCCATCGTTACTGGTTTTTATGTACTGTCTGTATTTCTGCCCCCTGCACATACACGTTACACACACGCGCATGCGCGCACATGTACGTGCGTGCATGCGCCCACAAGTTACACTGCATGAGGTCAAATGCCAAGAACACAGCCCTATACAGCATCTGTGCTCAGTGAGTATGTGCTGAGTGAATCTTAAATCGACGAAACAATACATTAAAAGCTAAAGTAATTATAAACTTAAGCATAAATATTATAACATGTTTCTACATCTTAAAACTTACTTAGATTTTTAGCACGCTAATTAGACTATGGATAAATGCTGACAAGAAAATACGCATGAAGTGCCTATTCCATGGGATGCTTTTCTAAACTAGAACGCAACACCACCAATAAATATTTGAGAATTTGTAAGTAAACTCCAAGAGTATTACTGCTTATCTTTGTTAGTCCACAGCTAAAACACAGATGTGCTGCAGTGTAGAAAGCCCGAATTTCCCAGCTCCACTGAGCTGTAAATACTTGATGCATTTAAATGTTTCTGAAAACTACAATAATATGTGAAATTAAATCAACAGAATGCCAGTACTAATGTGAAAATAATTTACATGTATACTTGAAAGTGTCTGCTCTTAAAAAGAGTAGCTCTTTCCTGATCTGACTTATGTGAAAACATAAACTTTCTGTTGACAACATTTTATAGAAAAATCAGATGACGAGCACTGGGTGTTATATGCAACTAACGAATCACTGAACACTACATCAAAAACTAATGATGTAAATTGAATATAAATTTTAAAAATTGAAAAAAAATAAAATGCCCAATTAAATCTTGAACCAAAAAAAAAAAAAAAAGAAAGAAAACTCAGATATATTTCATTAATACTTGTTTTCTATTCTACTTTATGGATAGATTTCCTTGCAAACATTCATACTTCCGGTGTTACCTCCCTCAGTAACTGAAAACTCACTACAGAGAGCAATGGTCAATCACAGCTATCGTACTATCGTATTTGGTTGCTTCTCTTGATTTTTTAATCTTATCATCACACAGCTGTTGGAAATAGTTTTAGGGGATAAGATATTGATAATGCTTTTTTAAAAGGCAGATTATATTAACCAACTCAAGAAGCAATAATTTCTTGTATAAAACAAGTGCTGTTTGGCATGGAGATCCACAGTTATGACAGGTTTGATTCTGTAGCTGGGGCAGAACAGGGGGATCAGGAGGGAGCACAGGCAGCCAGGCAGGGCCATGGGGGCTGAGCCATACAAAGGGCCTTTGGAAGCCCCTGCTGGGCTGTGAGCAGGGACAGAAATGATTATTCTGCTTTAGAAATGTCACTCTGTGGCTACCAGACAAGAATGGGGGCCAAGGAAACCAGCCAAGGGGAGAGATGATGGGGTTCTGTAAGAGGATGGTGAGACGGGCATGAAGGGGGATAGATTAATTCAGGTTATGTTCATGGGGAATAACTGATAGAGTTTGAGACTGATGTACTGAGTCAGAGGGACCAGTCAAGAATGTCATTCTTGACTCCAAAATTCTGCCTGAAACAACCGGGGACACAATCATCACACTCACTGAAATAGGAGGAAATTTGGGGACAAGTCCTACAGTCCAGGCTGAGATTCCACCAAGTTGTAAAGAAAGAGGTGTTAAATAGACAGGGGTGTATGTAGGCTTGGAGCTAAGTGGTTTGGGCTAAAGATCTACACTTAAACCATCAGCACATACATGATAAGGGACAACATAGGAGTATTTAAGAATGCCAAAGAAATAAGAAAAAAGAAAAGAGAATAAGACTACATCAGAGGACTGAAGAACATCTATACTGGGGAGATACATTATAGAGTAATTTGCAAAGAAATTTAAAAAGAAGTGGCCAAAAGAGTAAGGAAATGATTAGAGAAATAACCCAAGGGCAGCATATATTTCAAGAAGGGAGTTATCAAGTGTCAAATTCTATTGGGAGAGTAAAAGTAAATTTCATTATTGCCTGTACGAAATAATTAGATGGCAAGGCAGAAATAAACAAGAGACTTCGCTATCAACACGACTGTGGAAATAACGTCTGTCCTTTTTTACCTCCTGTTCGGTCATGTGAAAGAGGCAGACAGATGCATGTTCTCCAGAGTAGCTGTATGGGCTGCCAAAAGCCCCTGGGATCGCACTGGGGCTGGGTGTGGGAAGCCAGGAAAACAGTGACAGGTCCGTCCTGACAGGGGCCAACTTCACAAAGAGCCAGCAAAAATCAACTCCCTAACGGTGAAGAAGCCCTCATGTGCCCACAGAAATCTCTGACAAGCTCACAGTCCAGGAAATGTCCATGTTGGCTAAAAGAACATGGAAGACGAGGAGGAAAAAAATCATTGAAATGAAAATAAAAGTTTCAGAATGGGAAACAGGTTTTGCACAAAACAAAGTAAGGTGGAAAGAGTTTAGAATTTGAAAAAAAAAATAGAGAGAGAACTATCGAATATATAGGACCTGTAAGACAGGTCAAGAATTACCAGCATACACGTCATTGGAACCCTGGTAGACAAAACCAGCACAACAAAAAGTCAAGCAGAGCAACCACAGACAGGGAAGCGTGCCCTGGGCCAGGGAAGTCAATTCCATATAGCTTCATTAGTTTTGTGTTGCTGCTGCAACAAATTACCACAAACTCAGTGGCTTAAAACAACACACATTTACTATCTCATGGTTCTAAACATGAGAAGTCTCACTGGGCAAAAACCAAGGTGTTGGCAAGTCTGTGTTCTTTCTGGAAGCTGCCAAGCCCATCCCTTGCCTTTTGCTGGCTCCTACAGTCTGCCTGCTTTCCTTGGTTCCTGGCCTCCTCCATCTTCCCAGGCACTGGTTGCATCATTCCCAACTTCACTTTCATCCTCACATCACCTCTCTCACTCGGACCCAACCACTCACTCTGTAAGGACGCTTGTCATTACCCTGGGCTCACCCAGATCAGCCAGGGTAGTTGCCCCACATTTCTTATCCTAATCACATCTGCAAAGTGCCCTTTCCCATGTGACCTACAATACTCACAAGTCTCAGGGATGAGGTTGTAGACGTCTTTGGGAGCTGTTATGCTACCTACCACAGCAGTCAACCCTGAGATACAGAGCAAAATAAATACTGACTTTTTAAGGTAAATAAACAATTCTTTATATAATCAGGCAAGAAAGTCAAGCCACTCATAAGAAGAAAAATTTATCTTACCTTAGTTCTCTTCAAAGTGCATTTAATGCCAAAGAAGAGTGGAGAAATTCCTACAACTCAAGTAAAGAAAGGGGAAATGGGATTTTGCATCTAGCCATCTGTCCTTAAAGTATAGAAACTACAAAGATAAAGTTTTATCAATGCAAAAACTTAGTGACCATTTTTCTCATGAGCCCATTTTGAGTAAACTAGTCAAGAATGAAATTCAGGAAATTAAGACATGAATGAGGAAAGCACAGTAAAAGCACTTGCAATGGGTATTGAATATATTTATCTGTAAAACCAAGCAAGACCAAAGCACATAAAGAGAATGGTTTGAAAGAAAAGAAGGGAACAGTTTTATGTCATGACAATGTAGAAATTATAAAATTTACAAATACAGAGAAGTAGAGGAGGAAAAATATTGACAATGGCCTCATTTGTAATACCTAGGGCTCCAAGGCTGTGTATTAAAGTTGATAGATAAGGAACAGAAACATAAATATTTTAACAGTACATACATAAACATTTAGAAATATATTAGCACCCAAAAAGTGTACAGTGGGGGGCAAGAAGAATACAGAGAATTAAGAGGAATCATATTAATTTTATTCTAGCCTAGAGTGGTCAGTAGATATTCCCTAAAGAGGTAATTATAGATGTCAGAGTGATGTCACGGAAAATGGCGAAGTAAAAAGCTTATAGAATAAGTTCCTCCACCAAAATAGCACTTAAGCTGGCAAAACTTACCGAATCAACATCTTTGAATATATGAAATCTAATAAAAAAACTTACAGCAACCAAGAGAGTACTTAATAAAAAAAGAAAAAGACTGTTAAATTTCAGTAAGGAAGTATTGTATTTTTGCTTCCTCACTTACCACCCCCCATTCTCCAGCACGGCAGCAGCTATGGACATGATGGCCTGGGTTCCAGGCGGTGCCTTGCTGGTGCTGGTGGGTATAATACTTACTTTGTTCCCAAATCACTGTGGCTATGCATTTTGACCTGTCTGGAGATTTTTTTTTTCATTTTTAAAAAAATATTTATTTATTTATTTTAGAGAGAGAGCGAGAGTGGGGGAGGGGGAGAGGGAGTCTTCAGAGCCCGATGTGGAACTTGATCCCACGACCCCGAGGTCACAACCTGAGCGGAACTACGAGTTGCATGCTTAACTGATTGCACCCCCCAGGCGCTCCTGTCTGGAGATTTCTTTCAGATAGGAGCAGATCCCCAGGCTGGAGTCAACCAAAAACTTTAAAGATGTACACTACCTGCAGCTTCTGGAAGAAGGGACAACAGACTGACAAAAGCACACAAAACAAACAGAAAATTATGGCCCCTTCACAGAAAAAAAAAAAAAGAAATTGGCAGAAACCATTTCTGAGGAAACCTGGACATTGAACTTACTAGACAAAGATTTATATCTTTTAAATATGCTCCTTAAACCACAAAGAACCTAAGAAAACTAGGAGAATTATGTATATACAAACAGACACTATCAGTAAACAGATAAAAACATTTTGTTAAAAAAGGAACCAAATAGAACTTGTGAGCTAAAAAGTAAAATAGCTAAATTAAAAAATTCAGTAGAGAGGTTACAGAGCAAATTAAGCGGGCAGAAGGCAGAATCCACAAATTTGAAAATAGAACAATTAAAATTATCCAGTCTGAGGAGCAGAAAGAAAAGAAATGAAAGGAAGTGAACCAAACACAGGGGACCCTCAATCAGACTAACATTTGCATTATGGGAGTCCCAGAAGGAGCAGAGAAAGGAGCAGAAAGAGTATTTGAAGATATAAGGGCCAAACTCTTCTTAACTTTGAAGAAAGAATGCATCTACACATCCAAGAAGCTGAATGAATTCTAAAAAGGATAAACTCAGGGACGCCTGGGTAGCTCAGTCAGTTAAGCGTCTGCCTTTGGCTCAGGTCATGATCTCAGGGTCCTGGGATCGAGTCCTGCATTGGGCTCCTTGCTCAGTGGGGAGCCTGCTTCTCCCTCTGCCACTCCCCCTGCTTGTGCTCTCTCTCTCTGACGAATAAA
Source organism: Zalophus californianus (assembly GCF_009762305.2). NCBI lineage: Eukaryota > Metazoa > Chordata > Mammalia > Carnivora > Otariidae > Zalophus > Zalophus californianus. The sequence continues at coordinate 4,433,880 of NC_045597.1, forward strand.
TAAATAAAATCTTTAAAAAAATAAAAAGGATAAACTCAAAGAGATCCATACCAAGGTGAATTATAATTAAGTGGTTGAAAGAAAGGACAAGGAGAAAATCTTGAAAGCAGCAGGAGAGAAGCAATTCTGCCAGTACAAGGGATGCTCAATAATATTAACAGTTGATTTCTCACTTGAAACCGTGTAGACAAAGGACAGTGGGAGGAATGAAGGATTATGTCAGCAAGGTGCAACGTACTAAACCTTACACATCATCCCTCCCAGAAACATTGATTTAACAATACCTTGAAAATGCCAAAAACCTTGAAAAAAAATTCAGAATCCAGCTAAGAAGTAGAAGCTAAGTAGTAAAGCACAGACTCAGAAGCAGTCACATTTATATAGGTAAGAGGAACAATTTCAACTTATTCACATCAGTCCCTCCCCCAGACAGGCCTCAGTCAGCATCAAAAAGACAGCCTCTGTCTGTGATGTCCCCCATGGAGGGATGGTGAGATCTGAGTGTGCACCTGGCCACATGGCCTCTCAGAGTGCCTTCTGTGCGGCTGGTTTCCATCTCACCCCATACTTTGTGCTGAACAACCGAAAGAGCTTGGTCCCTGTGACAGTTAGAAACAAAGAAAAGGGGAGGACATTTTTTTATAGCCAGCAGTTTGTTTTGTTTTGTTTTGCACGATTGAGGAAAAGCAGAGAACAGATTCTTTTCCTCCAGGAGGGGAGGGAGGAAGCAAAGGGGGCCTTGCTCCTGGAGGCCTTACAGTGGCTAATATCAAGCACTGCTGACCAGTAAAATTGTATCCCAGTCAAAATCAGTCCATGAGGAGTAGGAGAGTTAGCTTCATAGGCAACAAAGCAGCTCCGCAAGGAACGTGAAGAATCAAGAAAATCCAACACAATCAAAGGGATAAAACAAATCTCCAGTAAACCTGAAAGAAATGGCTATAATGAGTATAGATCACTCTGAAATCTAGTATAAAAGTAAAAGACGAAAGTATTAAAAGAATTATAACTACAGTAGTTTGTTAATAGACACATTATAAAAACATGTAAATCAAAGTTAAGTTATCAGCTTAAAACAGACTACTATAACTAAGTTGCTCTATGTAAGTGTCATGGTAAACACAAATTTAAAAACCTGTAGTAGATACCCAAAATACACACAGAAAGGAATCAAAACATATCAGTACACAAAATAATCAAGCCACAAAGGAAGACACCAAGAGAGGAAGAAAGAACAAAGAAACTATAAAGCAGCCAGAAAACAATTAACAAAAGGAAAATAATAAGTCTTATCAATAATTACTTTAAATGTAAATGGATTAAATTCCCCAATCAAAAGGCATAGAGTGGCTGAATGAATTGAAAGAAAAACGAAATGCAACCATATTCTGCCTACAAAAAACTCACTTCAGCATTAAGGACACACATAGTGAAAGGCTGGAAAATAGTATTTCATCCAAATGGTAAACAAAAGAGATAAGAAGTAGCTATTCTTACATTAAACAAAATAGACTTCAAGTAAAAAAATGTCACAAGGGACAAAGAAGTTATTATATGATGACAAGTGGATTGATTCATCAAGAGGATATAACAAATGTATACATTCATATATATATATGTGTGTGTATGTATATATACATATATATATATATATACATACACACACACTCAACATTGGAGCCCCTAAATGTATACAGAAAATATTAACAGATTTGAAGGGAGAAATAGACAGCAAGACAATAAGAGTAGGAGAATTAAATACCTACCTTCAATAATGGATAAGTCATCCAAAAGAAAATCAATAAGGAAATAGTGTGCTTGAACAACACTACAGACCAGATATACATGCATACAGATATACATGGAATATTCTATCCTACAGTATCAGAATATGCGTTCTTCCTAACTGCACAAAGAAAATTCTCCAGGATAAATAAAATGTTAGGGCACAACTAATGAATCATTGAACACTACATCAAAAACTAATGATGTATTTTAAGTTGGCTAATTGAACATAATAAAAAAGTGTTAGGGCACAAAATAAATCTGAACAGATTTAAGAAGACTGAAATCACATCAAGTATCTTTTCCAACCACAGTGACATGAAACTAGAAATCAGTAACAGGAGAAAAATAGGAAAATTCAAAACTACATGGAAATTAAGCAACACACTCCTCAACAACTAACGGGTCAAATGAAATTGAAAAGTAAATTTAAAAACATCGTGAGACAAGTGAAAATGGAAACACAACCTACCAGACCTTGCGGGATGCAGGCAAGTTGTGGTGCTAAAATATGCCCAGGCCCACTAACAGTTCCGTGCTGCTCAAGGCCTGCTGGCATCACCAGACTAACCTATGCATCCCAGGGGCAAAGCACGCAGATAAGCACCCCAAAGTCAGTGGAGAGCAGCCACCAACCAGGAAGATCACACACAATCCTCTGTGCAACTCACATTCACGATCAAGTAGCAGCTTCATCTTTCTTTGTGACGGACAGCATTTTTGTTTTGGCCAAATGTGTAAAACAAACTTTTCCTAAGTTATATTTTTAAAATTTTATCTTTGGTCCTTAAGGTCTTCTTCTGACTTCATTTTAATTCTTAGTAAACAGTCCGCTGCCTATTAAAGTTGCAAACATAAGACTCCAGAAAATGCAGAGCAATAAATAATAACAGAATTTCAAATAGTTTAGTACTTATGTTACATTTGGGATAATTAAAACCACTTAGAAAAATACAGATGCAAGACAGCACTCCTGGCACTCATTATAAAGGCCCATCCAAATTCATCCTTTGGGCTCCTTCTTGTTTCCCCATTTCCAGCCCCCAGCTTAACCCTCTGACACTTGTGAATTCCCTGTTCTGGTTTACAGCCCAGACATTCCCTAGCCCCCCTCCTGCTGGAGTTTTCCCCATAGCACTTAATTTTATCATTCTACATTTCACTTGTTCATTAGCTTTTTTCCCCTGTTTCCCCTCATCAAAAGGTAAATTCCATGAAAGTGAGGAACAATACACATTTTATTCTTTGCTAAGCCCCACGGCCCACACAGTAAGTAGAACATTGTATGTCTTTAACCAATACATGCAAAATATAAAGCAATCATTTCACATTGGATTATCATAAAAGTGTTACATTCATTTGCACATATTTACTAATAATATAAAATCTTTATGGTACATTCAGTTTCATCTTCATCCTATTATGATTTCTAAAACCTAATGAAAAAATAAAACCTAATAAAATAGGGCAATTAATATTTGTGAAGATGATCTTGAGTCACTGAGAAGCCAAAATGATTTCTAAAAAATTAAAAAAAAACTGAATTTGGCTTAGTATTGATTTTATCAAATGCTAATTATTTTAAATCTCTAAGTATTCGTGTCTCTAAGGTAATTCTGTTTGTTAGATTATTACCTTAGCCTAAGTATTTATTCCCCGATCATTCTGAATAAATTGAAGTTTCTTATTTTACATCTGATTCTGAGAAGTTTGGAGGCAGACAGCTGATTTGAGATGAAGTCTGAATACAATCTTACAAGTGATTGAACTGTAAGTCGAAACGTTGCGGGAGATGATCTTATTACCTTTCCGTATGGTAGGTGTGTCACTGTCTGCAATCAGTTGCAAGCAGTCTTGAGTGACTGAAAAGCAAAAATACATCCTTTTAGTTACTTAAAGAGGAACCGTAAGGGAAGTAAGATGCCTGAACGCACCGCACAAAGCTACAGAGCTGTTCTTCCAGAAACACTGAACCAATTATGCTTCCTCCAGAGCCTGCTCATTGTTCTAAAACTGCTTTATGACATCTGCACACAGATTTTTATTATAAATTTAACTTAAAATATAGCATGGACTTGAAATTCTGTTTAGAGAAACTCTACGTGCTGTTGAAACACGGTAAGTGTATCATCCTGATAGTTCAACCTAACTTGCCTTAAGGCGTCATGCCTGGACAGAAAGCGAATTTAGTGATTATCATGTGTCTTTCAAGTCTGTCATACGTATAAGCCAAACTATCAGAATACTATAAAGTGATTTTTTGTTTTTAAAAAAAGCCTAACATTAAGGGGCGACTGGGTGGCTCAGTCGGTTGAGCGTCTGACTCTCGATTTGGGCTCAGGTCACGGTCTCAGGGTCGTGAGATCGAGCCGAGCATCAGGCTCCATGCCCAGCTTGGGATTCTTCCTCTCCCTCTGCCTCTGCCCCTTCCCGCCTCACCCCCACTCTCTCTCTATCAAAAAAAACAAAAACAAAAACAGAAACAAACAAAAAAAGCCAACATTAAATAGTAACTCACAGTTACTGATAATACAATTACCCTTACTGAAAATAAAAACAATTGCTAACATTTACTGAGCAGATATAAATACAGGCAATCTCACAAAAGTCCTCAAAACTACATACGGGAAACTAAGTCCTGGCAAGTGTAAACAGCTTGTTTTGGGGCCTGTGGCGGAAAGTGATGGGGCCAGAACTGAAGCCACGCCTATTTCACTCCAGAGCCAAAGTCAGGCTTTGGGTAAAATATTTTGGACCAAGAAGAGAAGAGAGAGAGAGCATCTTTAAAAATAAAATGGGAGATTTCCCTGAAACCGCATAATCAGTAAAGCTTCTGGGAAGCATCAATTTGCATCACATATCACATGTACGATATTCCAGATAGCATTCAAGGAAACAGAGAACTATTCTGTTAAGTAAGGACAGATGCCTCCAGGTGAAAGCAAAACGAGAACACTGTCTATGGGAAAAAGAGCAGTAAATATCTATGGAAAATATGACAAAGCAATTTAAGTGTGCCTATTTTAAATTAAGAAAATATTAGTCGAGATCTCTTATTATCTAGCAAGTATTTTATTCAGAGTTGAAGTAGTACTTTAAAAACATGCCTCTCTATGTTCACATTTTAAGAGTTTGACACAGTGAATTTCTGCTTCCCTTATTAATTGAAAACGTTCTGAGTTCTAATACTTATAGCATAGCACTTAATAACATGTAATAGTTACAAGCTATTCCCAAGCTGTGCAGACACACAGTCCTTCAAACAATACTGCTGCAGGGAGTGAGCACATCAGAAAATCTGTTAAGAACTTCCCCCTTGGTATTTCAAAGTGGGAATATAATGTTAAAAGCTGCAATTCTTGGGGCGCCTGGGTGGCTCAGTCGGTGAAGCGTAGGTCTTTGGCTCAGGTCATGATCCCAGGGTTCTGGGATCGAGCCCCGCGTGGGGCTCCCTACTCACTGGGGAGTCTGCTTCTCCCTCTGCCTCTGCCCCATACCCCCTGTTTGTGCATGTGCTTTCTCTCTCTCTCATACAAGATCTTTTTTAAAAAGCTGCAATTCCTTTATAACTCTGAAACTTTTCTAACATATTTTTACATTTATCTGATCATTTCAATAGGAGCAGAACATTCTGGACGACTCCGTGATTCTTTGGTTTATCTGCAAAACCACGATGGCCATGTCTGTGCCACAGGGAAAATGTGACTCATTAGTGCTGTTACTATGGCAGACCTTCTGCCACCAAAAATATGTAAAAGCATCATTAAGAGACAGAAGGGTCGTGAATAAGGACGGCGTGAAAGAAAGGAGAAACAAAACACCCACAGCAGAGAGAGAGTCTAAAGAGCGGGGGCAGTTATCTCAAGTAGCGCTACCAGCCCTACCTTAAACATGCTCCTATCCTTCCCACAAACACTTCTTGAGGAATTACTGCTCACAGGGCATCGTGATAAGCTCTGTGAGGGATGCAAGGCTCAAGCAGAGCATGGGAACCTCGAATCTTCCCTTCACACAGAAGAGGATGTTGACAAAAAGGTTAAATTTCCAAATGTTCCCTCTTTCCTGGGCTGTATGTGCACGTGCATACAGAGATTAAATGAGATAATGCATGTGGCATATTTAGAACTATTCCTGGCCCACAATACTTGCAAGATCAATCTTGGCTATTATAGTGGGAGGTGCTAGCATTATTGTTCTTCACAGTATTGAACCCAATAAACCGGGCACATAAAGGAAGGGCACTAGAAGGCTGTGAAGGCCAAATGAACTTGATAAAGAGAAACAAGAAAAACTGTAAGATGTTACTCACAATTTCAATGAACCCTTTCCTTGACCATTTACCCAACACCCCATAGGAGACTTACACATTCTATTTAGAGAAAGAGATTTCCCTAGAGTGAGCCTTGATACTACTAAACGGATAAGAAAACATCCAAATTTTAATCTCTGCAGTCCCACTGGAGTTGGCTACAACCTACATGTTAAAAAACACAATAAATCTATTCCATCATGTAGTAGCAGAAATCAAACTTTTAGAAGAAAATACACTATGTGGAGAAAAGTGTATTTCAAGAAATACTCTTCAGAAAGGAAAGTGGATTATTAAAATAAAAGTTCGATAATAGTGTTTGAATTATACTTGCTGAAGCCAGTGCCATTCATTAATTTTTCTTATTCCAGAGAAAGTCACTGGGCTTTTGAAGGAGTGTTGCTGGAAATAAGCTTGAGGACTGCCCACTCTGGCCTCATGAGATGCTGCTTAGGTCCCATCAACCTCAGCAGTGCTGTTTACCTCTTTCACTTTCTTCCGTTTTAGGAAATCCGATGTCCATTATCATCTTATCTCTAGTACAATCCTTTAAGACTTTCCGGTTCAACAGAGATCTGATCTTAAAGTATAGATCACAAAAAGTCAGTCAAGATAGCAACACTGCTTTTTCATATCTCCGAGTGGCATAGACAGCCAGCCATGAGAGTTTTGAGAATGCACGGTCTAATGTAAGAAACACAATGCTGGCAACAATTATAATGTTCATCAATTGTATTTGGTTTTCAAAAGTCTTGCGTACAACCTTCCCTCTACTACAACTGAAGGGAATTTGGAGAGTCTGAGAATAAGTTATCTTTTTAACTAAACAACACGATAGCATGTGTTAAAACCTTTCTGTGTCTGATGGGGACACACATATTTCTATATATATATCTATTTTTTATATTAGAATAGTGTGTGAAAAAAGGATAATTAATCTTGGTAAGTACAAATTTACAGCTTAATATTTATTCATAACATTAAAGTTTGTGTAAAATATTTCTATTTTTTTTTTATTAGAGAGAGAAAGCACAAGCAGGGGGAGCGGCAGAGGGAGAGGCAGGCTCCCCGCTGAGCAGGGAGCCCAATGTAGGGCTCCATCCCAGGACCCCAGGATCATGACCTGAGTCAAAGGCAGACACTTAACTGACTGAACCACCCAAGTGCCCCTGTAAAATATTTCTAAAACAAAAATATTATACTGATGGCAAAAATAGTTTACAAAAGAGAATTCCTAAAATAAGAGTTTTTAGAACAAAAATAATTTGCTATTGCTCCATATTTGATAGAATAAAATCCAGCCAACCTCACAGAACAGCATTTAAATATTTTCCATAAGGAAAACATTTTGAATTTGAAAGCCATCTGTTGAAGTTCGACACTTATATTACATTCAAACACCATTTAATTAGAAAAAGGGAATTGAATGTTTATGGGATTGCTAGTATCTGCTGTATTATTTTCTGTATTTGAACTAAACGTTTTCAAACTGGAGTTGGGTTTATTGTACATTATTTCAACAAAGCTCAACCTAATATAAACTACTACAAATAATGCAATTATTGTAGATTACACGTAACTCCAGTGGAAACACAGAGCTTTTCCCATCACATCTGCCCCATCCATATGATGCACACCTACTCGTTCTTGGTAGTCCTTCTTACTTATCTCATTAAAGCTACTCCCAAGCTCTTTAGTCTGGATGAGATGTCCTTCCTGCATTTTCCTGGGTCTCTTTCTTCGTCCTTCTGTCTTCTTATTTTACTGCACCAGAGTTTTTGAAGGCGATGCCAATCTCCTATTTCTGTATACCTTACCATTCAGTATATGGAAGTCATGAGAAACGCAGTTTGATTTTTCTTGAACTAGTTTTGAATAATCAGGGGCTAGAAAAGTCTAGGAGAAATCCCATAAAGATCTACATTTTGACCTAATGAGGGACATAGATTTATGAAGAAATTGAAGAAAGCATGATTTTGGGATAAATATTTCTACTGGAATGGGAATACACGAATTTAGGGGTAAAAAACTGGATTATAGAGTTTTATTTGACCAGTGATAAACAGTTTGCCAATACGAGTTAATGGAGTTTTAAAAGTATTTCTAGAGAGCTAAATTGAGAAGTATGTATTTGATGTACCAGAAAATTTTTTAAAAATTAGGAATTTTTAATCTTGAGAGGGGGCCCCCCGATACATGTTGTGCTTTAGAAAGGTCATACATGCGTTCTTGTGTAGAATCAATTGCCATGCAGAGAGAACGAAAGCAAAGGTTCAGCTGTTGACTGGTAGTAAATATAATATAAGGATTATTTGATCCCAGAAGCAATTACATAAATAGAGCATCCAAGGTAAATTGTGGGAAAAAAATTAAAGGTTTGTGACTAATGAATGTGTCTGAAGAATTAAAAACTAATAATGAAAACAAATTTTCAATTCTGGATAATTCAGAAAGATGGTAGCATTACTATGGCCTTGAGGCAGTACCAAAGGGGGGCTGGTTTTGGGGGTTTTGGAAAGAGGTTGATAAAATAATATAGAAATCACAATAGTCAATAGGAGTAAAGAAAGATATCTGAATGGAAGGTGTGTTTGTGTGTGTGTGTGTGAGAGAGAGAGAGAGAGAGAGAGAGAGAGAGAAAGAGAGAGAGAGTATGTGCAGAGTCCTAAGCACTAACTGGATATTGTCATGCACCACTCATAATGTGAGTATCTTTTATGTCTAAAGCACTGTAGGATATGTAAAATGGTAGCCCTTTGCCTTGCCTCATAAACACCAAGAGTAAAAATACAAACAAAACAAAACCCAGGAAAACAAAATGCCATCTTCCTAAGTTATTTCATTTTATAATTGATGAACTATTTTAATTTAATTTTGTAGTTGCATTACCATCGCCATGGGACATGTTATTTTTTTTCTTTTGCCATGACTTTTATGCATTACATTAGAATATTTCTCATTATTAATGGCGTACACTCATAAAGCACTGGATAGCCGTAACTTACCAGTGAGGAAAATTAGCTTCATGACACAACATGCAAACATACTTGAAGTCAAGGAAGGTGAAAACCAAGATAGAAATATATCTGAACGCTTGAAGAAAGCTACCAGAGAATTGAACAATTGGCTCTTACACCTTTGACCTCCCCTTGGACAGTTCTGTCTGGATGTCACAGTGATAATTCAAATTCAACATGACCCAAATCTATTTCTTTATCTTCCACACACACACTCACCTCTCACTCTCTGTTTTCTCTTACTGGCTATAACTACCCTCTGAGCTGCCCAACCGAAACACTCTGTAAACATGCCCAGTTCCTTCCTCTGCAATCTTGAAACCCGGCAAATAACCCAGTTCTAATGGTTTGAATTTTCAACCTTTGCTCAATTTGGATTCTGTCATTTATCTCATTCAATAATTTTACTGAACACTAAATTTAGGTCATGTGTTGTCCTCTGGGTAGCAAAGAAAAAAAGAAAAGAAACAGAGGAGACACAATCCCTACCCCCTTGGAGCATCCCTACCCCCATGGAGAACAAGTATGAATCAGCATCACAAATACAGAATTGAAGTTGCAAGAGAGATCAGGAAGGTTTCTCGGAATGGGATGCTTAAACTAAAGTCAAAAGAAAGAAGGGGGTAGGAACATTCCAGACGAAATTGTCATGAGTATACACAAAGGCTGAGGTTGGAGGGACACGGCAAGTATGGCTGAAGGAGGGAGAGACAGACAGACAGAGACAGGGGCAGGATAATAAACCAGGACAAGACGCGCATGGCAGCCACATTTAGACCTCCACCCTCACTGCTCTGGACAATTGCACTTGCCCACCAAGCTGTGCCTCTTCTCTTTTCTGCCATTTCTACTCCACTGCTTGTGTTTCCTCCAGATTGACCTTCCTAAACCTGAATTTTATCTTGTCCTTCTAATGTTTCTAACTCCTTCAGTGGGTTTCCCCTGTACACAAAACCCAAGTCTACCTTCATGACCCCAGGACTTCAGCACCCCCACCCCTCGCAGAACGGGAGCTCCAACCGTGACGGCGTGTCTGCCATTCCCTTGGCTACATATTCCCGCCTTGGCATCTAGTGAAACCCATCCATCCCTCAGGGCTCAGACCAAACATCAAGTTCCCCTCATCCTTCCAGCTAAATATTGGATCCCACTATACTTTGTGCCCACATCTACTGAAATAACATCTCACTATACATCCTAATTGTTTCTATTACTGTCTCCCTCCCTAGGCTCAGTCACTTTTTATTAAGGACCATCATTTATAAATCTGCACAGTGTCTGGTTTACATCAGACTAAAAAAAGAAGAAAGAAAATCTGTGCAACAGTTTAGAACAAAAACAGACATCATAACAATATCCACCTTTTCCAAATGGTTCTTAGAAACCTCATACTTATATCCAACTTTATAATACATGTTAAATCAAGCTAAATTAATGCTTTAGGGAAAATAAGTTCTATAAAAGAAAAACAACCACTGATATTTGGACCTTCTAACAATAAATCCTTGGGCCCAGGGTTATATGAAAAACATTTTCCGTAACAAATAACTCTCAACAAGAAGGATTTCGAGTTTTCATTTGTAGAACCGAAGCACACTATGATATTTTTTTTTGAAGCAAATGGTTGTGTAGTATTTCTCTAAAATTTCTTACTCTCTATTTCCCAGAAGAAGTTCTAGTGCAGCAGATGGAAGAGAAACAGATTGAGCCGTGAAGTGTGACTCCTCAGCCGGTGTCAGAAGCTGCACTGGGTTGCTATTTACAGTGGTCTCCCATCTATCCCAAACGGCCCAGCCCTAGGAGGAGGAGGAGGAGGAAGCGTGGACTTGTAAAAACACTTCCATCAGTTTTCCTTTGCAAAAATCCAAGCAAAGGAACAATGTCAAGGTGTTGGCCTGTATTCTGCCTGACTCACCCACTACAATAAGACCTCTTCTTGCGTGTTTTCTACTTCCCGCTGCATCCCTGTTCCCACGCCCTGGGATACTGTCTCCTTTTCCCCAAATAGACTCACTCCTCAAAACCCAGCTCAGCTCTTAACCATCATGGTGTCGATCATCTTTCAGTCTATGATCTGAACTCACATCCTAGGATACCATTGCTAGATGGCCTCCTGTTGATATTGATGTTAGTAACAGTCTAGGCCTCTTGGGGACCCAACAGTTTTTGTCAAATCTGATATATTATTCAAACGTTAAGCCCGTATAGCTCGCGCAATGGAAAAAAAACCTCAGAATTTGTAGTCAGTATATAATGAATCCAAACATTAGTTCTCAAACCAATTTAGCTGTTTAATCATGAGATTAACATTAATATTAAAATATCTTTTTCTTACCTATATAATAAGAATAACAATATCTGCTTCATGGTATTGTGAGGACCAACTGAAGTCATAATTTACATGTGCTTTGTAAAGACTAAAGAGCTTGTTGATTATTTTAAAATTTACATTAATTTTCTTTAATTTCTCCAACTCAGTATTTAGCTTGTTGAGGCAAGGGAGTGGTTATGTCTTGGCTTCAATTCTCTCGTCTAAAATGAAGACAATAACACCAACCTAATAGGGGTTACTGAGAAGGTAAATGGTATCAGAGACCCACAGAGCCCAACCCTGAGCTTGTGTGTGCCACGTATCCAATAACTTAGTTTCTCTCTCCCCTTTTCTGTATATTCTGGAGTGCCACCTCATACCTTGGCATATTGGATGTTTCCTCTATTAGAGGAATTATTCCTCTAAACAGCAAAATCTGTTTCTTCTCTAACTCTTAAGAAATGAGAATACCTTTTATTTGTTTAATTTTTTAATTTTTAAAAATATTTTATTTGAGAGAGAAAAAGAGCATGTGCACGCGAGTGGGGGAAGAGGCAGAGGAGAGGGAGAGAGAGAATCTCAAACAGGCTCTGCACTGAGCACGGAGCCCGATGTGGGGCTCGGTCTCAGGACTCTGAAATCATGACCCAAGCGGAAACCAAAAGTTAACTGACAGCCACCCAGGAGCCCCAAGAATACCTTCTAAAAGAAAATCTGACCACAACAAAAGTGCAGCTGCCCAATACGGTTCTTTTAAATAGGACTTGACTTACAAAAATAATGAACAGTAAAACTAGTATTATCCACTCCTATAGGACTATTAATGAGAACACATTCCTCAACATTATGAATTTACTTTTAAAATATCAACCTATTTCCACAATTTCTTTTTTTAAGTTGAAAGTGTAAAGGATTATTGAGCCTTCGAGGAGAAACAAAGACTTACCCCGGCCTCACTGACGCACACTCTTCCTCTTTCCCGCCCTTCAAGCTGTCCATTCTGTGAACCCCTGTCCAAGATACTGCACTTTTTCATGATGTCTGCCATTTTCTGGTATACTGTAATTTACTCATTAATTGTGTTTATTGACTACTTTCTGTGTTTTTCTACCTTGCTGTAATGTAATCTCCAGTGAGCAGGAAACTTTTATCTGTTGTGTTTTCTGATCAACACCCAACACCTAGAATGGTGCTTGAGACCTAAGGGGCCTGTGGCTTACATGGAAGATATATGACATCACTTTTGGCTGCTTTGATTGACTCATTTCCTGGCTCTTCTGTTTCTCAAAACTTTAAACTTGACAAGAACAGGGTTCAGAGATTTGGTTGTAAGGTCCCTATTTTATTTTATTGCTTTTTTGGAAACTGAACAGAAGCCAGCTCTTGCAACACTGAAAAAGAAGTCATTATTGAAGCGGTGGGGGGGGTGGATAGCACTCAGGGAAGATTCTGGTCAAAGATCACCATGACAGCAACCGGCTGTTTTGTTCTAGGAAGGAACACACCCTTAGTGGGGAAGAGGCTCCAGTTAACCTAATTTTGACACAAAGTGGATGACTGAGCTCCATATTGCTTATGCATTCAAAACTCATTTTACAGTCTTGTAAGATACAGCAAAGCCAGAAATGTCCATGAAACAAAGACCGGATGTTACAGACCCATCGGAACTGCCATCTTTCCTTGCAAAGGAGATGGACTATGGATTTCAAGAAAGAACACTCAAAAATAGAGTTATTTGTTAAGTACCAGTGTTGGTTTCTTAGTTGTGACAAAGTATGGTAATATAAGAAAACAGGAGATACTGGATGGGGGGTATATGGCAACTCTCTGCATTACCTCTGCAACTTTTCCGCAATTCTAAAATAATCCCAAACCAAGAATGTTTATTTAAAAATGGAGAAAAATAACTTCAAGTAGATTGGCCAAAATCTTACAATAAATATTTAGAAGATGAAATATGGATAATTTTCCTCCACTCTTGTTTTTATATTTTGTTCATGTTTTCAACACCTTTTTTAGTCTTATAATTGAGATGAGTATGATACACACAATAAAAGTAATTTTTGTATTTCTATAATCTAAAACACATGCAGTTCTAATAACTTTTAAATTCCCTACTGAATAACAAGGGGAAAATATAAAGGTTACTTGATTTTATTAACAAAACCTTGTTTTAGCTCAGTGGGAATCCATTTGAAAGAACCCATTCTCTTGATGGGCTCTTAGTATGGTTATCTCTCCGTTCTTTAAGTGGATGGAATAGTTAGTTGACAGCTGACAGCAGGGATCATGATGATTCCATTTGTGAAGAAATTTTAACAGGAATATTTCAAAGCCAGATCACTTTAGTTATTAGTTTTAATTGGGAATATCTCCAAATACACTTAGGGGCTGAAAAGTGAACTTTTGGCTAATATGAGCCATTTGGCAATTCTTTGATCCTGGATTTCCCCACATTTCTGTTTGTTATATTATAATCAGAAATTATCTTATGAAACACAGAACCCTAATAAGACCTCCATTTGAAACACAATTAAGAAAAACAAAACTGGAGCCAAATACCCAAACTGTACAACTACTTAAGAGCAGCGTTTACCCTTGGAGGACGGGAGGAGCACCAAGTGGGCATGTGGGCTGATGGTGATGTCCACCCCTTCATCTACCACTGTTCATTTTGTGAATACTCACCAAACAATACCCTTACGATCTGTGTCCTTTTCCGTATGTAAATAATACTTCAATTAAAACCAAAACATTAAATAAAACAAGAAATCCACAAAATTAGTTAGACAGGTTGTTGAATATGAGTTTCTCTGTGACTCTTCAGTGAGCCCAAATTGTACCTCTACCTGGTGAACCAGGAAAGTCTGGGGCGAGGGGTCCCCAAATTCTCCCAGCAAGTCCAGCCTTGCTATCCAACTCATTCTTTGGTGAATTAGTTGTTTTAAATATCAAGTTAAAAAATTGCATAACACGGCCTCCAATCAAAACCTGAGAAATGAAGAGGTACAGCTGCTTTGGAAAACAGTGTGGTGTTTCCTCAAAAAATTAAAAACAGAGCTACCCTATGACCCAGCAATTGCACTCCTGGGTATTTACCCCAAAGACACAGATGTAGTGAAAAGAAGGGCCATATGCACCCCAATGTTCATAGCAGCCATGTCCGCAATAGCCAATCTGTGGAAAGACCCGAGATGCCCTTCAACAGATGAATGGATAAAGAAGATGTGGTCCATAGATACAATGGAATATCACTCAGCCATCAGAAAGGATGAATACCCAGCTTTTACATCCACATGGATGGGACTGGAGGAGATTATGCTAAGTGAAATAAGTCAAGCAGAGAAAGTCAATTATCATATGGTTTCACTTATTTGTGGAACATAAGGAATAGCTTGGAGGACATTAGGAGAAGGAAGGGAAAAATGAAGGGGGGGGACATCGGAGGGAGAGACGAACCATGAGAGACTACGGACTCTGAGAAACAAACAGCGTTTTAGAGGGGAGGGGGGTGGGGGATGGGTTAGCCTGGTGATGGGTATTAAGGAGGGCACGTGGAGCCCTAGGTGCATGGAGCACTGGGTGTTATACACAAACAATGAATCATGGAACACTACATCAAAAACTAACGATGTACTGTATGGTGACTAACATAACATAATAAAAAAAAAAAAAGAAATACGGGAAAATCCCCCCCTCCAATGATGCCAGATCACTGCATCTTACTTCATAGTGAGCCCAAAATCGAGCAGCAAAAATTCACAGAACACCTACTGTGTACAAGTATCATGATGAATGTGCCAAGGACACAGGACCCAGAGCACAGAAGCCTCTCCTCTTTAGCTTGACAGACAGGACACGTACAAACCTCCCCCAGGTGATCTATGTAATACCAGGTGTGCTGTGTGCTGAGGACGTGGGGCTTTCTAGCCCAACACACTGGAGTTTACTTACAGATTGAACAAACACACAATAAAACTGAAGTGCCTGCTGAAATTTAGGCTCGATTTACAGAGAAATAAAAATGGGCAACATTCTGGAGTGTTATTCAGCAGTACTTAGCTCTGAACCTTTTTGACATAGTTATAAAATGACAGAATATGCAGAAAGCAGAGTATCCTAAAAACAAAATCTAAAACAATACTATAATTCTATTAAGTATAAATCCAGTAAGTGTGTTGATGTGGCTTAAAACTAACCATGAGATTGATCGAATGCTGCATTATTTGTTGAAAATTCTGTACATTTTTAAACAGTTTAACAACCTATTTGAAAATCCCAGGACTCCAAAATCACAACAAAACGTTTTTTACACTTAACTATGAAAGAAGAGTAAAACCTATACAAGGAAAATTCTACCTAATCGGGAAATTTAAAATTTGATATTTAATAAAGATATTAAGTGTTCCTGGATATATAAAATTAAACCATGTAAAAATTCCATTTTCTTCTTCAGAGTTACAATTTTTATAAAATTCCAACAAAAAATGTCAATGGTTCTAGGATGTATATAGAAAATTAATAAATAAGAACATGAATGGCTGGACACTTTGAAAGTAACAGGGACAACCTAAAGTTTTTGAGTCTTACTTAAAATAAATCAGAACTAGGGGCGCCGCGGTGGCTCAGTCGGTTAAGCGTCCAACTCTTGGTTTTGGCTCAGGTCATGACCTCAGGGTCTTGGGATTAAACCAGAGCCAGAGTCAGGCTCCCTGCTCAGTGGGGAGTCTGCTTCTCCTCTCCCTCCCCCCACAACCCCCCCAGATCATGGTCTCTCTCTCTTTCTGAAATAAATACACAAATAAATATCGTCAAAAAATAAATCAGAACCAGAATAGAAATGAAAAAAACAAAGCTGCATAGATTCAAACAGTAGTTTTCTCAATTCCAAAAAAAAAGACAGTACCAAACAGACAAAAAAAAAAAAAAAATCAACGAGTTTCAGACAAACTTCTTGGTTATGGACACATTAATTTTGTAGTGCTAAACAAAATACATATTCCCTGCACAAAAGGATGGCGTCTAAAACAACATTCAAGCCAGTTTCATGAATGAGGAAGAGTAAATAGGACCTGTCACTGAGGTTCTCCTCCTGAAGCTTTCCATCTCTGATCTATGAATGTTATGAGTGTGTGTGTGTGTGTGTGTGTGTGTGTGTGTGTGTGTGTGTGTATAGAGATGCACTGTTTGTTGCATATATATGTTATCTACACATATGTATGATAAATTCACATACATGCTATATCTATGTACACTACACAGATATATGTACTATACAAAAGGTCTATAAAAATCTCAGGCAAACCATGATAATGACAATAGCAGTTACATCTGGACTTTGGAAGCTGGGTAAATTTTGATTCACTTGATAGAATTTTTTGTTACTTTCCAAACTTTCTAACAATTACAAATTACTTAGGGAAAATTTTTAATAAGCATATAACTTTTGGATGCCATAAAATCATAAATTTGTAAAAATTTGCACATGTTAGGAAAATTTAAAATATAACAGAGAGTATTTTGGGGACGTGGGACTCCAGGAGTTAATTAATTTCTTACTCAATGTCCTTTCTTCTTAAATCTGCTATAAAGAGCCCACATCCTCTCTGTGATGGTAAAGTTAGGGTTTATCTGTAAAACTAATGTGCAGAGGCTGGGGAATACTAGCATGGAGGTTGAAGGAGACTGCGGTACTGTGACCCGACCAGATATTAAAGCTCATTATATTACAAAATACTTAAAATATTTTATTTAATACAGATAAATAGAATAATAAATCAATGAAAAAACTGTCCAAAATAGATTCAACTATATATGAGAAACTTAATATAATACAATAAGCTTTCGAATGCAAACAAGTTAAAAAGAATCATCCAATAAATTTAGTTGAGATATTTAGCAGTAATTTGGAAGGAAAAAATAAAAGAAGAAAGGGGAAGTTAAAGTTAGTAGACGTGATCTACCAAATGAACGTCAGGAGGATTAAGGAGTTAAGTACCAAACTAAAACACTACGTTAGATAGAAGTCAAAGTAGCAGCGAATACAGTAGGCTATGTAAGAGATTATGAATAAATACATTTTTAGCTTTAATGTATTAGAGACGATCAAAAGGAAAAGTTTATCACATTAAATACACAGATGTAAAATCTCTGTAAAAAAGTTAAAAAAAGCAAAATATTGTGAAAATATTTACAGCAGAATTTTGATAGGCAGAATGTCTAATATAGTTTCTTCAAAATTACAAAAAAAATTAGGACAAATGAGGGAAGTTATAAATAAAAATTAGCAGAACATAAAATTAGAAGTTATCCAAATATGCAGAAAGAAATTCTTATTTGCAAGCAGGCAACAAATTACATCTGAGATACTGTTTTACAACTACTAAATTAGCCAAAATAAATTTTAAAAGATAAAATGCTGTAAGAATGCGGAGAACTTGTCCACTGCATTTCTGACTGCATCCATTTATAACTCATTTTGAAAGCAACATGGCAAGAGGCAGCGAGGGTGGTAAAGATGTTCATCCCCTTTAGCTCTGATAGTCTATCTACAGAACTTATATGGAACATGTAATTCCTCAGAAACAAGAGATCTGCACAAAAATTTTGGAAATGGTCACGTTAAATAACTGCATGATACAGCAAACTAATATGGAATTACTTAGAAATAGGGAAAATGCTTATTGTATAATGATAAGTGAACACAAAAATATACCATATGCTACATTTTTTCAATTACGTAGGAAATACAGATGACAAAAGGCAAAGTATGAAAATAATTTATGTGTTAAAGTATAGTAAAAGTATTAGTGTTTCCTAGTTTATATATGTTTCAATCCAACTGTTTCTGATAATTGACACAAAGCATATGTTAAAATCACGGTCTTTATGAAATAGGTAAGAATTTTGTCCATGAATAAGGCAGTTAGTGAAAAATACGTTTCCAGCCAGAGCATCTGATGTGTGTGTGTGTGTGTGTGTGTGTGTGTGTGTGTGTGATCTCACAGAAGAGCACCTAGTCAGTAAGTCATGCACTTCCCTTCACAAGTGCAAACCTGTATGTACAGAACTACACCTGTTCTGCTCACCTCACAGTCAGTGTGAAGGTTAAGGACACAGTAGCCGTGACAATAACTATCCCAGCACGTGCCTGCCCGGCACATTCTGTGCTCCAAACATGTTCCTTCAAAATAAATAAAAGAGAAACAATACCAAGGATTTCTTAAGGTGTGCTGCTATTGAATGTAATACAAATACTGCTTTTCATCTTCGAAATGCAGGAATTAGAGTCGAGCATTGAGGGATGCCCTGCCCAATCCGAGGTTTCAGGGATCTGTAAGACTCTGGAGTAAGTGGGACATGAACAAAGGCAGGAATCACTTAAGAACTCTTACAAGATCATAAACTTGTGGATTTCCTGGAAAAGCATTAAAATCTCTGCATGTGTGCATGTGTGTGTGTGTAAAATGAACTTTTTGAAAACTAAGGCAACAAATCAAAGAAATCACAAACGCACACCTGCTGCAATATGAGCTTCCCTGGGAGGCAGGGCACGCCATGCGCCCTGAGGAAGTGTTTACCTTTACCTGGCCTTCTCTGACTTCGGTAGACAGAATCTACGCTAACATGCGGTACTTTCTTCCTGGAGGGCTAGACAAGGTTTCTGACAAAGGCATGATCTGTGAGACTATGTGGCCCTTTCCTCCTCCGCTCTGCTTGTGGGACAGGACAGCCCTCAGGCTCTGCTCACTGAAGGACAGAATGTGCTGTGCACGGGCTGTGCCCGGAAGCCCCCTCCAGTTTAGATGCAACTTTCACAGTCTCCGTGCACTGGTCCACTCTCGGGCCCCCAGAGCAGAGGCCATCCTCCACACCTGTGGACGCCAGGCTCCCTGACTCGTAAATGCCTCTGTGCCCGAAACCTACCTGTTTCTTCTGGACCCTGAAGGGCACGCTTGTTCCTGCTGCTTTGGCTGGAGTTGCCCTCTCCTGCAGCGGGTGGTGCGAAGATCCCCTAAGAAGAGAGAAACCCCAAGTTACTGCAAAGACATCTGAGGTGCAGGAGGCGGCAGTGCGGGGGGAGCCCACACCTGGGGCTGCAGCTGCTTGCTGCAAACTCACTTTCAGAGCCGAGGTGACAGCTGGAGCCTTCCGCACGGCTGCCCCGGGGGCCGCGGCTCCGGCCTGGGGGGGGCCTGGCAGCCGCTTTGCCTGGTGTTGCCGCAGCTCCGCCTGGAGGCTCCCCAGCTCGGCCTGAAGGGCGGCCACCCTGCAGAAAGCCAGCACCGAGAGGCAGCCGGCCATCAGGGCCAGCAGCAGGGTCACGGCCAGCAGCGCTCCATCTTTGGAGAATGGGACAGAGGGGCTTTCCTTCAGGGGGGGGATGGAGACACACTCCCTCAGTTTCATTTCTTCTCCCCTCTCCAGGCAGGGAGAAAGGCGTGACCGCTGGCCTGCACAGCCATCCATGGCACTCCTGGAACTTTGGAGGTTCGGGCCTTTCGAGTGAGCGAGCGCAGGGAATGGATCATTTCCTGTGAGCTGTGCTTGCTGGTGTCCTGCACTGACTCCAGGGCCTGGCCCTGCTGTCGCCCGCAGGAGAGCTCTCCTGAGCCTCCCGCCGTCTGCCCCGCTGCATCCCGGCCCCCACTGTATGATAGGTCTTCCTGGCACTGGCCCTTCAATCCGATTGCCCAATCATTTCCTCATTTCACTTTCAGTTTTTGTAAGAATTTTAATGGCATCTCAAGACACACACACACACACACACACACGCACATACGCATACACGGGCCCCGTGCATCCCCCGGCGTGACGGGACTCGAGGTGTGGGCTGGTCCACTGGGGAGAGCCCTGCGGCCGTCCAGGTGCGGGACAAGCATGGCAGGGCTGCCCCACTCGGGGCCACATGGCTCCGGGCGGCAGGGGGAAAAGAACATTGAGGTTCCTGGTGCTGTAATAAAAATAATTAATGTGAAGGTCAGATAAGCTAAGTGGCAGCCCTGAACTGTACTCAGCTGGAGAATGATTTATGAACGGTCTCTAGGTAGGAAACAGAATGAGACGACCTCAGAGGAGGCACGGAAGTCCACTGGGGCATAGTTGCTTTATTACTGTCTCAGCAAC
The DNA here is from genome assembly GCF_009762305.2 of Zalophus californianus. NCBI lineage: Eukaryota > Metazoa > Chordata > Mammalia > Carnivora > Otariidae > Zalophus > Zalophus californianus. The sequence continues at coordinate 4,454,428 of NC_045597.1, forward strand.
GCAACACACAGACTGTGACCGAATCTGGGAGGTGTATTTAGAGTCCATCGGAGGCGTTCTTTCTCTGCAGGGGATGCATTTTGAGGGGAAACCTGTGCGCGCCCTTCCTACTGGGACTGGCCACCCTGACAAGCCCTCCCACCGATCTGCAAGTGGTCGCTCACTGCGACGCGGTCTGGGAAACCCAGCCTTCTCTCCGGCTCCCAGTGCCTCCGCCCAGCCCCACTGGGAGCAGCATGCTCTCTCCCTACAGTCCTTGTTAGGCTGACTCTGCCCCAGCCTAATGGGCATGCGAACAACCTGACTCAGCCCACAGACACTTTGGCTTCCAGTCTCTGCTGCTGGACTTGGTCTGGCTGCAAAGACGGCAGTCCTGCCCTGTCTTGATGGCGGGCTTCTGGACGTTTCCCGGCTGCTCTGCCCCCAGCACAGGCGTGTGGTCAGGAGCTCACACCTCCACAGTGTCCCTGGGCATGAGCTGAGGCCAGGGACACATGACTCCTCTGTGTGCTCCGTCCCCCTCCCATTCTGTACCAGCTTCAAACAGCAAGTTGCAGAAACCGTGTGAGCAAGGAGAAGGGCTCCAGAACCAGGCTGTGACTCTCTCTGGGCAAAATACGTGGCCTCCTCATCTGTGAAATGGGAGGATGGCTGTCCCTGAGAATTCTAACAAGCCTTATAGGAATGCAGAACAAACTATATTTAGGCTGCCTCCATTTCTCATCCATGTTCACTCATTACGAGAAGTAGTTTTATTGCAGACAGCACCACCGCAGATGTCTCTGTGCATGTCCCCCTGTAACGCCTGCAGGGGTCTGACAGCAGACACCTGCTGGGAGTCTGCACATCTTCACCTTCACCAGGAGCCACAGAGACCTCCCACCGAGGTGTGCGTGCTAGGGGTGATGTCATCAGACACTCATTTTTACCTATTAGGACTGTTATTTTTTTTCTTTGTGAGTTCTAAGACCTTTTTAAATGACTTTTAAAGAACTTTAGAAAAACTTCACAAAGTTCTTTCAGAGATGACCTTGGTCCCCCCACATCAGCCATTCTCCAATCTCTGAGGTGGAAGGACGTCTTCTCTGAGTGTGTGGCAGACATCAGGTGACCGCTTCTGTCACGGCCCCTGTCACCAGGCCCATCTTGGTGACACACACTAGGTAACGTTCCAGAGAAAACAGAATTCGTTTGGGGACTATATTAGACCCTCTGTGTGAAAGTAAGGGAGACTCACTCAGGTTCCGTGTGTGTACGAGTGTTACCTACATACATACAGAAATAAAAGAATTCAAGGCAGAGCTGGAAACCCATCACTCTCTTCTTTCACTCAGGACACTTGCAGCCATTGCTTCTTCCTGGGAGCTGACCTTCTTCCACTTCCGGGGGGGCCATGCTTCTCCATGTTCTGCTGTAAAAAGTCCAAAGACAGGGACTAATTTGATTGTGTTAGAGAATTAGCTCTGCCTCCGTCTCTCTTTGGGGCAGAGACCTTCATGGCCGACTGTCTCCAGAGAGAGCCACTGAGCAGCCTCCATGCGGGTCGACTTACAACACGTGTCTCATCTCGCACCAGGCAGTGGGCAACCCTAAGCATGGAGAGGGCAGCAGGGCGGCGGCCTCCCCGACCCACGTGTGAGCTCGTGGCCAAGGCGTGTGTGCGTCGCCCACAGCGATGCCACCACTGAACTTCTCCGGAGACAGGTAGAAACCAAATGGCAGTCATGTGCTCCTGAGTTTCTTACTAGAGGAACAAACGGAAGTTATTACTCCATAAATCGAGGATCTGTTTCCTGCTGAGGAAACAGTTTGACAATAATTTAACTGAAATTCTGTTCAACAAATAGCATGCTATTCACTGAATAACATGCCATACCACAAGTTTATTCAGGGAAGGAAGCCAGCGTACCTGAGCCACAGAGTGTTCTCGGCCAGGATGGAGCTATTTTTACCCACTTCTTTTTCTCACCTAGAATAGAAAACACTCCTGTGTAATACAGCTCTACCAGATGTAATAAATGAATCCATGTTCCTTCTCCCATCCACTCAGGATTGCGTAGATGGGAACATGTGAGAGTATATGTGAAAAGAATTTAAGTTATGAGTTTATCCAAGGGTGTGAACCAGAGAATAAAACAAACATGCACTCTTTGGCTGCCTGCAGCTTATACTGAAAACCTCAAAAATATTCAAAAAGCTTAATTAGAAACTTCTGGCTTAATAGTATTATGAAGAATTAGCACCTTTAGGACACCCCTCTTATACCACTTCTTTGAGGACAAATTGTCTTTCCTGAGGATTTGGACCACTCAATCATGTAGACAACTCTTCTAGACATGTGGATGTAGCTAACAATTGATCTTGGTAAAACCGGCTTCCTAAAGTGCTCAAAATATGGTAAACAGCTGGATACGAATAATTATTACATTTGAGAAACAATCACGTTGTTTTCTGTTGGAAATATATATGCAGCCAGTGAAATGGATTTGTAAGGCTAAATGCTAATCACTTGGTAACTTAACTGTGAAGTAATGGTATAGTTTTCTGGTCATTTCATATATAAAAAATAATGTTGGCAATACTAATTCCTAATTCTCAATAGTTACATTAAAAATAGAAGCATGTGCATTTACGGGAGCTGAATTTGTGTCACCGTTGGGAAGAACATCCACTTTTGTTCAGTATTCATTTTCATTTGCAAATGCATCTTTAGTTTGTTGTGGGACTGCTTTCGGATGTAATGCTCTTGAGTAACAGTGTTTAAGGGTGTGCTTTCAAGAAATTTCTGTTGACTTCAATATATTTTCAATGATAGTGCAGTACAGTTTGCTCTTCTTTACCTTTATAATACCAACACGAATAAAATTTTAATTAGTATTAAGATGGATATGTGTCAGTCATTGCAATCATCTACCTATTTCATATACATGAATGAATTTGTCTGTGTCACATACACAGACACAGAACACACACTGACACCTAGGAATACTTGAATAAAAGTTGCTCAGACTCAACCCACCTCAAAAACATTGGGAGAAATGATAGAGTGATTCTACCCATGCAAGAAATATTACTCTCTGCCTGTAAAAATTAGTAAGGCAGAACTCACAAACATTTAAAATACCTTATTCGGAATTTCGCTCAATAAATGTTAGAAGTAAAATGATGGAGGTGGGGAGTGCAGGTCAGACATGTCTGCATGCCCAACCAAGGCTACTTCACTACCTTAACAGACTCTTTCCTGCCCCAAATCTAGGAACTGATTTTTTTTTCTAACTTCTGCACTACTTCATTTTTTTTTTAAATTTAAATTCAAGGTGCACCTGGGTGGCACAGTCAGGTAAGCATCCGACTCGACTCCTGATTTTGGCCCAGGTCATGATCTCAGGGTTGTGAAATTGAAACCCCAAGTCGGGCTCCACTCTGGGCGTGGAGCCTGCTTAAAATTCTCTCTCCCTCTGCCCCTCCCCCAATGCCTGCATGCGTGCACTCATGCTCTCTCTCATAATAAATAAATAAATAAATAAAATAAAAAAATAAATAAATAAATAAATAAATAAATAAATTTAAGTTAGTTCACATATAGTATAGTACTGGTTTCAGGGGGGTAGGATGTAGTGATTCATCAGTTGCATACAACACCAAGTGCTCATTACTTCAGGTGCCCTCCTTAATGCCCGTCACCCCATTACCCCATCTCCCCACCCACCTCCCCTCCAAGCAACCCTCAGTTTGTTCTCTATATTCAAGAGTCTCTTATGGCTTACCTCCCTCTCTGTTTTTAATCTTATTTTATTTTTCCTTCTCTTCCCCTATGTTCATCTGTTTTCTTAAATTTCTCAAATTCCACATGAGTGAAATCATATGGTATTTGTCTTTTTCTGACTGATTTATTCTGTTCAGCATAATACCCTCTAGTTCCATTCACGTCATTGCAAATGCAAGATTTCATTTTTGATGGCTGAGTAATATTCCAATATAGTAATATTCATATATATATGATATATATGATATATACACACACACACACCCCACATCTTCTTTACCCATTCATCTGTCAATGGACATTTGGGCTCTTTCCATAATTTGGCTATTTTAAAAAAATAATATATATATATATTACTTTTATTATGTTCAATTAGCCAACATATAGTACATCATTAGTTTTTGATGATCAACAATTCATTAGTTGTGTATAACACCCAGTGCTCATCACATCACATGCCCTCCTTAATACCATCACCCAGTTACCCCATCCCCCCACCCCCCTCCCTTCTGTAACCCTCAGTTTGTTTCCCAGAGTCTAAGAGTCTCTCATGGTTTGTCTCCCTCTCTGATTTCTTCTCATTCAGTTTTCCCTCCCTTCCCCTGTGGTCCTCCACTCTATTCCTTACGTTCCACATAGGAGTGAAACCATATAATAACTGTCTTTCTCTGCTTGACTTATTTCACTCAGCATAATCCCCTCTAGTTCCATCCATGCCAATGCAAATGGTGGGTATTCATCCTTTCTGATGGCTGAGTAATATTCCATTGTGTATATGAACCACATCTTCTTTATCCATTCGTCTGTTGAAAGATATCTCAGCTCCTTCCACAGTTGGGCTATTTTGGACATTGCTGCTATAAACATTGGGGTGTAGGTGCCCCTTCTTTTCACTAGCTCTGTATCTTTGGGGTAAATATCCAGTAGTGCAACTGCCAGGTCGTAGGGCGGTTCTATTTTCAACTTTTTGAGGAGCCTCCATACGGTTTTCCAGAGTGGCTGCACCAGCTTGCATTCCCACCAACAGTGTAGGAGGGTTCCCCTTTCTCCACATCCTTGCCAACATTTGTTGCTTCCTGACTTGTTAATTTTAGCCATTCTAACTAATGTGATGTGGTATCTCATTGGTTTTGATTTGTATTTCCCTGATGGCTAGTGATGTGGAGCATTTTTTTCATGTGCCTGTTGCCCATTTGTATGTCTTCTTTGGAGAAGTGTCTGTTCACGTCTTCTGCCCATTTCTTGACTGGATTATTTGTTTTTTGGGTGCTGAGTTGGGTAAGTTCTTTATAGATCTTGGATACCAGCCCTTTATCTGATATGTCATTTGCAAATATCTTCTCCCATTGCATGGGTTGCCTTTTAGTTTTGTTGACTGTTTCCTTTGCTGTGCAGAAGCTTTTTATCTTGATGAAGTCCCAGTAGTTCATTTTTGCTTTTGTTTCCCTTGCCTTTAGAGACTTGTCTAGAAAGAATTTGCTGTGGCCAAGGTCAAAGAGGTTATTGCATAATTTGGCTATTGTTGATAGTGCTGCTATAAACATTGGGGTGCATGTGCCCCTTTGAATCAGTATTTTTGTATCCTTCAGATAAATACCTAGGAGTGCATTGCTGGGTGGTAGGGTAGAAACTGATTTCACTTAGACGTCTGTCTTTGTGAGATTCTGACCAATTGCATGCTTAAATCGTAATCACTGAAATGCAGCTCTGGTGACTCCACATACATTGCCTTTGGTTGCTAAGCGTGGACGTACTAGTGAGGTTTCTAACAAGCAGATGGGGTGGGGGTGGGCTCATGAGAGAGAGTTCGTCATCTTTAAAGAGAAACACAAGAAACACTCACTCTGTCACACGTCCTCACAGGACAACAGAGAATGGTGCCAGTAGTCTGCAACTGCTGAGATGCCCAGGCTGACAGGCTGAGGGTAGGAGAGCAGGGTCATGGAAGAGACCTGGTCTTGAACCCCATGACTGTGCTGCTGAAGTCATCAATCTTCATGTTCCATATTCAGGGACTTCTTATATTAAGTAATACATTTTCCTTCTTCTTTAAGCCCACTTGCTACATGATTAGATGCTGAGCCTCCCAGAGACGTCCTAACTAATTCTGCTAGCTTGAGGATATTTATAGTCCTGCAATTAAAGACTTTTTGTACAGAACAGTTTTGAATGTTCTTTCAGAATTTTTCCACATGTCCACATTTTAAAAACTACAATATAAAGAGAAAAGGTCAGCATCCACAGCTGGAAAAAACTGATGCATTCATTAAGAGTCTTCTTCCCAGTTTTACTTAAAGTTATTTTTTTATAACTTCAGTTATTTCACAGTGTTAGGAAACTTAAGAAAACAAGACCTTTACAAGTGCTACCATGTGGAGATGTAGGTCACAGATTGTCTTTTCTGTGTGGAACCAGAATACATTCAGTGACCTCTTTCCGAAGGGAAAATATGAAAGCAGAATTGTAGGTCTCTGTGTGGGGAGGGGAGCAACTCAAACACACAAAGGGGAGCCACAAAGGGAAACACAGTGTGAATCCATCCTTCTGTCCTTCCTACTAGCTCCCAGGGACCTGTTTAGGGAGCCAAACTGCAGGGGGGCCCAGAGGCAGCTGGATGGTAGTGATGCCTGGGGCTCTAACTGGTCTGAGACGGAAAGATGGTGTGAGGCTTTCCCGACAAGTGACGGTTTACAGTCTCGATGTGAGACGGGAGGCTCAGTGCTCTGTGCGTGAAGGGTGAGCAGAGAGCTGTGGTCCAGGCAGCGGCTGCCATCAGCCCCACAGGAGTGGGCCACGTTTCCTGGGCCCCTGAGCACGTATGAAGGAACTAGATGGGGACACTTAGTCCTCCTGGCCTGGGGCTGGGAGAATGGAAGCAGATGAGAGGAAAGGCGAGCCTGCCCTCATGCCTCAGGGGCAGACTGCAGTTTCTCTGCGGGCACAGCGCCAGCTGGCTTCCCACCAGCGGGGCTGACAAGACTGAAGCCATGCCATGCTTTTAAAGGATGCCAAGGACATGTTTAGGAAAGGTGAGTGGTCCCAGGAAGAAAGAGGACACAGAAATCCCCCTGCATATACACAAAGGGGGTAGGGGCAGACAACATGAATTTTTTAAAATTGATAGGAGATTCAGTTGCAGGTAATTTTTTTAGGAACTGAGAAAGATTCCCATAATTTTCCAGTTAATCAGTTTAAGAGATGAATCCAAGGCAAGGATGGTCACTTCAGAGCTCTGAATGACTGGCCTGCAGGCCCGAGGGAATGTCACGCCTCAGAGCGCGGAGTACAAAAGACAGGGACACGTAACGTGGTGGATTAAAGACACAGAGATTTGAAACCATGAAGGGGGAAAAAAAACCTTTCTTAATCCAATAAAGACCTAAAGCCAGTTTGAAAGTGCGTACCAAGTGGTAGCTCCGAGAAAAACGGACCCAAGGAAGCCTAATGAAATCCCTGCACAAGCAAAGTCTGTGGGGCCTGCAGGAAATACGCCAAACCCTGGAAGATGCACTTCAAACTCTTTTTTAGGGGGAAATGACAGCTCCGATTGTGTATTTTAGTAAGAGGTGGAAGATTTATGTGATCTGAAGAGAAAGCAGAGTATTCCGGTTGAGCACTGTAGCAAAGAAGAATGGCAAATAATGAGCTAAGCATACAGTTCCCAAAGCCCTGAAAAATTAAAAACAACCATAACAAAAAAAAAGCAAATTAAGCTTAAAGAAAGAAGATAAAAAGAAGATAAGATATGAGTAAAATAGGGGCGCCTGGGTGGCTCAGTTGGTTAAGCAACTGCCTTCGGCTCAGGTCATGATCCTGGAGTCCCGGGATCGAGTCCCGCATTGGGCTCCCTGCTCAGCGGGAAGCCTGCTTCTCCCTCTCCCTCTGCCTCTCCCTTCTGCTTGTATGCTCTCTCTCTCAAATAAATAAATAAAATCTTTAAAAAAAAGAATAAAATAGATAGCAAGCAACCACACAACAGAGAGGATAAGGGAATCTGGTTATTTGAAACAAAAAATGAGTAAATTTTAGGAAGACAAAGAAAAAAGGAAAGTACAAATTCACACTAACAAAAATGACAAATGACAAATGACAAATTTCTAGAGCGAGTGTAGATGCCAAAAGGATAGTAAGAGGGTTTGATGAACAAATTTTTGCAGTAATGATAAGGGGAAATGGGAGTTTGTATATATTTTTTCTGTACAAGAAAAATGAAATAATAAAGCAGGGAAAGCACAGTGGATGAAATACCATTCAGTCCATCATTAATGCTCCAGGTGCCAGGGATGAGAAGGAAAGGAAGAAAGAGAAGGCAGAAAAAAGAAAAGAAATTTAAAAAGAAAGGTTGAAAACTCCTGTTTCCTGGAGGTTAAATTCTGCTGTGTGAGATCATCCTTTTCAAACAATTTCAAATTATAATAGAGTTATACAAAATAGTTTCTATCTGGTTTTCAATGTTAGTATCTGTGGGTTGTTTTTTTTTTTACTATTTTTTTAAATTGTCTACTTATGATTTCTCCCTTTATTTCATGAAAAGATAGCTAAAACTTATTTGGTTACTATCATCTAACTAATCAACAGATGGTTTTACTTGTTATCTTTAGAATTTGCTTCGTTCTGCTTTTCTTAAGTGTGTTTTGTTGTTCTAACTTCTTCAGTAGAATGCTTAAATCATTCATTTCCTTTCTTATTTGATATAAACAAACAGGCTATTAAATTTCCTAAGAGCATTGTTTAGCAAAATTCAATCATATTTGATAAGCAATATTTTTATTATTACTATTTTCAAGAAAATCTCACAATTTGGTTTGGTTTTCTACTTTGACTCAGAAGTCATTTAAGAGGTATTTGACTGGGTGATGGACATTGGGGAGGGTATGTAGTAAAGGGAGCACTGTGAATTGTGTAAGACTGATGACTCACAGACCTGTCAAATAATACATTATGTTAGTAAAAAAAATTAAAAAAAAAACTCACACTTTAAAATTTAAAACAAAACAAAACAAAAAAGAGATATTTGGTAATTTGTCTTAATTTGCCAAAATTTCTTTTTCATTTTTCTTACTAATTTCTCATTTATTGTACTGCATTATGATCATTTCCTCTTCCTATTTCTAAAAATTAAAGTTTCTTTGTAGACTAATACTTTCATTTGTGTGACTATAACACATATATTTTTATTAAAGTCCACAATATCCTTTGTTTGTTTGTTTATGTAATCTGTTACAGACTAACTGAGATGGATTAAAGTCCCTACAACTAATATTTTATTTGTGTATTTCCAGTTGTTCCTCCTATGGTTTAGGTTTATGAGTACTGATGCTATAATATTTAACATTATATTATTAGTGTAAAGATATTCAAAAAGACAGGAAGATAATGACTCATATCTATGAAAAAGAGATTTTTTTCCCCAAACATACAAGAAACACAAAATTAAGTCAACATTAACAACTTTCAAAAAGGTGGAGTTTTTTAAAATTTATTTTATTTTTTTTAAAGATTTTATTTATTCATTTGACAGAGAGAGAGCACGCACAAGCAGGCAGAATGGCAGGCAGAGGGAGAGGGAGAAGCAGGCTCCCCACTGAACAGAGAGCTGGATGTGGGGCTAGATTCCAGGGCACTGGGATCATGGCCTGAGCCAAAGGCAGATGCTTAACTGACTGAGCCACCCAGGTGCTCCAAAGGTAGAGTTTTTTATAAGCTGCTGTGATGGGTAGCTTTGGAAGACTGTGAGAATAAATCCTCTGGTGAAAGTCCATTTGCCATGAGACTCTGTAGCTCTTCCTATCAAAAGGTTTCTCTATTTCCTTGCCCCCTGAATCTGAGCTGACCTTGTGAGTTGATTTGACTAGCAGAATATGGCAGATGCGACCCAGTTCCAGTTTACACTCTCTTGGGCTCCTTTCCTGAGACCACCATGTAAGAGAGTCAGTGTATCCACTGGGGGATGGGCAGACACATGGAGAAGCACCCCAGTGTCCCAGCCAGGAGTCAGCATCTAGTGTCAAATGTGTGAGGGAGGCCAGCTTGAGCCTTGCAGTCCAGACGCAAGCAGCCACGGTAATGAGCTGAGGTGGGACCAGCAGATGCATCTGCCAGAAAGCCACAGAATCACAAAAATAATAAATCATCACTGTTATAAGCCAGTAAATTAGGGTGGTTTGTCACTTAGCAATAGATAACTGAAATATCACATTCATTGATTATAGTTTAGTAATAGAAATCATTTAAAAAGCTGATCAGAGTTGTTTACTTGAAAATGTAAAACTACAGGGGTGCCTGGGTGGCTCAGTGGGTTAAGCATCTGCCTTTGGCTCCAGTCATGATCCCGGGGTCCTGGGATTGAGCCCCATGTTGGGCTCCCTGCTCAGCAGGGAATAAGCTTCTCCCTCTGTGCTCTCTGTCTCTCTCTCCCCACCCCCTCAAGTATATAAATAAAATCTTTAAAAAAAAGCCTTTTAAAAAAAAAGAAAAAGAAACTGCAAAACTACAATCGCAGATAAAATCTGAATCAAGGAGGTATGCAAAACTGAAGTTAGAAACTACCTGGAAAGCACCGAGAAGGGAAAAAATTTATATTAAAACAGCAAGGCATTAGTAACTAACGAAATCAGAGCACTGAAAACAAAGCTATCATCAAAACACAAGAATATTCTGAAGAAACCAGAAAAGAAATAAAACAAGCCAAAATAACCCAGGAAGTGAAAGTTAATAAAGGTAATAAGCATTGATGGTTAATTGTTAATTATGTATTGCTAGTTAGAATGTGAGAAAAAAACTCTTTCAAAAGTGCAAAATAAAAAAGTTGTTTTAGAAACCACTGTGGCAATACCTAGTAACATTGTAACATAGTAACATTCGCACTTGACTCAACAGTCCTGCCAGGAGAACTTATTCATGGGGGGAGGAAACAGTAGCAAAGGAAGTAGACACAGGGTCTCAAGGAAAATTAAATCTCCATTGGTTTAGTCTTTTATAGGCAATCGGCAACTTCTTTTGTTGTTTTCCTGCTACTCAAAATACAAAGCTAAAACTCTCATGTTCTCAAACCGTTTTATTACCAAGTCTGATTGCCCAACAAATTTATAAGAAAATTTGTAAAAGTTGTATTAGATAATTGTGGGGAGTCATAAAACTTATCTAATACGTTAGTAAAAATTCGTCTTGATGATTACTCCTGTATTTTCTGCATTTAAAATGAACTGATTTTTTTTTTTGTCTATTCCTCTTAAAAATAGGTCTCTTTGTTCTACCACTAGGGTCAAAAAAAGAGGGTGATTTCCAGAATTTTAACCAAAAGCATAATCTGTTATCTCACGGCTTCAGCTGTTTACATATTTTAAACTGAATAATGGGCTTCTAATAGTTTCAAAAATTAAACACAATCCAGACCCATGTTGGTATTTCCACGCTCAGGAGAAGCAATCACGATGCAGTGCAAAATTCTTGTGAGATTCTCACTGCCACTTATCAACCAGCAGTACTCATGATAATTAACCAAGGATGACAAATGAAAGTGAATAAAGTATAAACTCTATCTGCTGGTGACTATTAAAACCCTTCCCCATTTCAGGGCGCCTGGCTGGATCAGCCCGTAGAGTAGGTGACTCTTGATCTTGAGGTGGTGAGTTCGAGCCCCTCATTGAGGGTAGAGATTACTTAATAAATAAAAGTTTTTAAAAAAATCCTTCACCATTTCAGAACACTAACCTTAAATCATTAACTATAGGTCATAAAATTGCATTAAAATACAAATAACATAAAATTTACCACCTTACCCTTTATAGTTGATGGTTAGTTGTTAATTATGTATTGCTAGTTAGAATGTGAGAAAAGAACTCTTTCAAAAGTGCAAAATAAAAAAGTTGTTTTAGAAACCACTGTGGCAATACCTAGTACCATTGTAACATAGTAACATTCGCACTTAACTCAACAGTCCTGCCTTTATAAAGGCACTCTTCAATTTCTCTTTAACATAGCTGGACTTTTGAATTTATAATTTCCACCCCAACTCAGACAAGGGAACCTATTTCAATTTGGGAAACCTCTGGATGTCATGGATTTTGCAGCACAAAGAGGATTTATACATCATCTCGGGCTCCAGGAGGCGGCAATGTGTGTGTGGACCACTCCACGCTACTTAGTATACAGAGAAAGGTATTTTGATTCCCAGGACTGTCCTTTGCCTATAATGCCTCTTCTGGCCCTACATTTTTTTTTTTTTATGGTGACAAAATCATACAGCATAAAATTTACCATCTCTCTCTGTTGGGCAACCATCACCACAATCCATCTCCAGCACTTTTTCATCTCACACAACTGAAACTCTATTCTCATTGAACTAACGACTACCCTGCCCCAGCCCCTGATAACCATCATTCTACTTTCGGTCTCTATGATGTTGACACTCTAGATCCTCAGATAAGTGGAATCATATAGTATTTGTCTTTTTATGACTGGCTTGTTTCATGGAGCATGATGTCCTCAAGGTTCATCCATGTTATGGCTTATGTCAGAATTTCCTTCCTTTTTAAGGCTGGACAATACTCCCATTGTATGTATGCCTGTGATTAATGTAGGGGGCCCTTATCTACTCCATTGATGGCCCAAATAAAACAGAGGGTGACCTTCCTTCAGAGAAGAGGGAACTCCTCCTGTCTCACTGCTGAGCTGGGACATAGGTCTTTTCCTGCCTTCAGACTTGAACTCACCCTGGCTCTTCTGGAGTCTGGAGCCTGCTAACTTTCAGACTGGAACTTATGGCATCAGCTCTCCGGGTTCTTGGGCTTTCGGATTCGTATTAGAATATTGTGCGTACATGTACATATCCCGTTGTTTGTGTGTCTCTGGAGAACCCTGGCGGATGCAATACCACATTTTGTTTATCTACTCACCCATCACTGAGGGAGGATGATCGACTTGGATGGCTTCCACATTTGAGCTATGGTGGATAATACTGCTAGAATGTTCTTGTGCAAATACTTCTTGGAAGGTCCTGCTTTCAATCCTTCTGGATATATACACAGAAGTGGAATTGCTGAATCAGATGGTATTTCTATTTTTAATCTTTTGAGGACCCTCCATACTGTTTTTCCATAGTGGCTGAACTTCACAGTTTGCATTCCCGCCAACACTGCAAAGTGGTTCCAATGTCTCCACACCCCTGCCAACACTTGTTACCTTCTATTTTTTTGACAGTAGCCATCCTAATGCATGAGAGGTGATATGTCACTGTCATTTTGATTTCCATTTCCCTGATTAGTGAAGAACTATGGACAATTTTTAAAGCTCTTTAAAAAACCACGTTAAAAAACGGCATACATGTTAACTTGTTTATGAAATAAAGCTACAGACAGACACATAGTTCTTGCTCAAATCTGCTTGTAAAGAAAACCTCTGTCTTCTTCCCATGTATCTCTTTTATCTCACACGACTACCACACTCACAACACTTCTGACATCAGATGTGTGGGTGCTTTCCCCCATCCGTAATTCTCCGCAAAACCAGCTGGGTGCCCTACAATTTAACTCAGTCTGACACCTTCTACCTGGGGATAGGATCAGATCCCGCAGGTTAAGGGCTCAGTCCCATAAGATTGCCTCTGCCACTCTTGAGGTGCCAATCACAAATCCAGGCTGTCACCTGTGCTTCTGATGGAGGTGCTACAGATCAGAGGTCCTTACGACCCCCTCCTCTGGTTCGGTTAATTTGCTAGAGCAGCTCACAGAATTCAGGACACAGTCTACTTCCTCTTTACCAGTTTGTTGCAGAAGGTTATAATAAAGGATACCTAGAAATATCCAGATGAAAGAGGTGCACATGGCAAGGTAAGTGGGAAGGGGTGCAGAGCTTCCATGCCCTCTCCGGGAACACCACTCTTCCAGCACCTCTAGGCTCTCACCAACCCTCTATGCTCTCCAAACCTCATACTTACTAGGATTTTTATGAAAGCTTCCTTAGGCATGATGGATCATTAGCTCCATTTTCAGCCCCTCTCTCTTCTCTGGAGAAGGGGGATGATAGGGTGCAGAAAATGCCAAGCTTCTAATCCTAGCTTGGTCTTTTCAGTAACCAGCCCCATCCAGGAGCCCACCAAGAGTCACCTCATTAGATCAGAAGACACTGCTATCACCTAGGATATCCCAAGGGATTTAGGATACCGGGTCAAAGACTAATATATATATATATATTTTTTCTAAATTCTTTTTAAAAATAACATGTGTGCTAATTTATTTACAAGGTAAAATAAAACTAGAGACAGACAGTTCTTGATCATTGATCTGCAACTTTTCTCAAATATGCTGATTCATTTGCAAACACACCAGTGAAGCAAAATTAGAAACACAAGGCTGCTGAGATGACCAGGGGATTTAGTTGGATTGATTTCATAGTTACTGTTATCAACCCATGTTAGCAAAACGAACCTACCTCCTCTATAAGAGCACATCTCTTCTAACACCCACACTCTCTAGGTCACCATGTCCTTGGTCACTCAGGAGATGTGCCGACAATCTGAACTCCACTTTCTAAACCCTAGCGCCTGACCACTCTTCTCTCTAACTGAGGAATTATTTTCCTCTGGATTTGTTAGTCTTGTCCCATGGATATTCTACTTTTTAAGGTGATTTTGCATATTTTTAACTTATTATAGTTTGTTCTGTAATATAAAATATAAAACCCAAATGCAATGTACAACCAGATGAAGATCCCAGGTCAAAAACAAAAAACTTTCAAAGGCATCTGGGGAAAAGATGAGGAGAGTTGAATATGAACTGGCTACTTCATTGTTCATCGTCGTAGGTGTGATATTGAGAATGTGCTACGCAGGAGGACATCCTCGTTCTTAGGGGAGGCACACTAAAGTATTAATGGATAAAGTGTCATCATACTGCAACTTACTTTACAGTAGTTCAACATAAAAGATAAATACTTAATGGATGTAACAGAGTAACACAGGTAAAGCAAAATATACCCCAATTCTGAATCTAAGTGACAAGTGAATGCTTATCCATTTTACTATTATTTTAACATCTCAGAAGGAATGAAAATTTTGTAACCTCCGCAAAATGAAACAAAAGATGAAGCACCGTTTTCTACTTACAAGTTCCAGGAAAAGCAAACTTTGGAGGTCGCACCTCAGTCTTTTGTCCATGTGCATAACAATCCTTTTCTCAAAAGTAAAATGATGATACAAAGCTGATCATCATATAAAAAGCAGATTTTTCATTCAGCCATTACTTCTTGTTTATAGCATTGCGTTTGCAACTGAGTTTTTGATATGAAAATAGTCCACCTAAACAACTGTTTCAGCTTCAATGATGCTTTCTCTTGCTTCTGTTTTTCTTTACAGAAGGCAGATGAGCTTTTTTCCACTCTAACCCTTCAGGGTCTGTGCCCAGCACATGCTCTATTGATGTGGGTTTTCAAACTATACACCATTCATGTCGGTTTCCAATAGACAGGCAGTCAGAATAGAGACTGGAAAGACAAGGGGGTGTCTGCCCCCCCGGAGGACCTCCGATGGGTGTCTGTGTGGGGGTGGGCACCAGAGACAAACGGTGTCTTTAGAAGCCATGGAAAAATGATGTCCTGGCTGAGGCTGGTATGGAAGGAGTGACACTGTCCTAGAATGAACTCAGGATTAGAATCACCCGATATGGGCTTTGACAGCAAGCACACCAGCAGTTGTCATAATATATAGAAAATCAGAGGCACTGCTCCAGTGGCCTTAGATCCCATAAGTCAGATGGCTCTTCAACCAACCCCAAAAAGAGATTAGTATGCCCTGACATCAGAACCATTCTCCATCCAATCACCCAGACTTGACAATTCAGCCAGATAGGTCAGCGAGGGCTGAGGCAGGTTAATTTGATTTAGAAAAGCAAGGGGAGCACCTGGCTGGCTCAGTCCCTAGAGTGTGTGACTCTTGATCTTGGTGTCATGGGTTTGAGCGCCACGGTGGGGGTAGAGAGTACTGAAAAGTAAAATCTTAAAAAAAAAGAAGAAAGAAAGAAAAAAAAGGACACATGATGTTTCCTGCTCCCAAGTAGAAGGGAGACAATTCTTTTTCAGGGAAATCTATTCTTTCCAACTGCAACACTTATTGCATATTTGTATTGCATGTGCATATGTTTGTTTATTTACCTATTAATCGTTCATCTCCCTCCCCAAACTCTATGAAGGCAGAAGCTGTGTCTGTTTTATTTGCCTTTACAGAACCAAAATCTAGCACAGGAGAGATGTATCGTAGATGCTCCATTCACGGAAAGAAGGCGATAAACAGTATCCATTGTGTAGGCCACATGTGTTTAATGTGGCCATATCTATATAATCAAGAATTTAGGCTGGCTTATCTAAATGTACAATTGTCTATTTATGGAAATTCATATATCAAAATCTTATCAGCATGTGTTAGATTGACAATACTAGATTTCTGGTAATTTATTGTACTTCAGTATGCCAACCGTGATGCATGCGAATTAATCAGATTTAATGAATTAAGGTTGGTTAATTATTATATAGAGTGACCTTGTCTGTATTATATATTACATCTTAGGTTTTATGAGAAACAAAAAGATTGTCAGATATGTGGGCACCTGGATGGGTCAGTTGGTAACTCAGCCGACTCTTGGATTTTGCTCAGGTCATGATCTCAGGGTGTTCAGATCAAGCCCCACGTGGGGCTCCACACTCAGTGGGGAGTCTGCTTGAGATGCTTTCCCTCTGCCCCTCCCCACACTCGCAGGCACTTGCTCTCTCTCTAAAATAAATAAATAAATCTTGGGGGAAAAAAAAAAAAGATTGTCAGAATGATTTTTAGGACACCTGAGTGGCTCAGTTGGTTAAGCATCTGCTTTCGGCTCAGGTCATGATCCCAGGGCCCTGGGATGGAGCCCCATGTCGGACTCCCTGCTCAGCGGGGAGTCTGCTTCTCCCTCTCCCTCTGCCTGAGGCTCCCCCTGCTTGTGCTCTCTCTCTTTGTGTCCAATAAATAAATAAAATCTTAAAAAAAAGAAATTTGAAGTTCAATATAAACTTTTGTGTATTCTAATTATGCTTAGATCCTTAAAATTTCAACAATATGAAAGTGCTTCTCTTATGTTTTTCTAAATACTCCTAAATGTATTAAGTGAAAAACGCACAGCGGAGTAAACCATGTATAGAATGCTACCATTTCTCTAAGAAGAGATCAGTGGGGGTGGAGAGACAAACAGACAGGAGATTTAGGGACTATATTACAGACATAAATGTACGTATGCATGTATATATGTATGTTTATACATAATGACTTGCTTGGTAATTCATGAGTGACATATTTAAAACATCTTTTCTTTACTTTGGGCAATTTTACAAGCCACTATGCCCCAATTTGTAACACCATATCACTAGAAAGACTTCTATGAACTAGGGGAGGGGGAAATTATTAAGGCAATCACATACAAATCACCCCCCACCACAGCTCTATCTTTTCAATGTTAAGTACAACAAAACCCATATTTTTGTCTAAAGATCCTTTTTATTAGACATTATTTCACTTATACCTTAGGTCAATACAATTTTGAGTATTGTATACCAACTAATGATCTCTTCTTTCTCCTACCTACAGCAATCGCTTTCTCTACATGTAACTAATATCAACAGTTTAATGATATTACTGTGTATATTACATGAGTCAGATAACATATACAAACTGTATACCAACACCTCCGTGTATGTATTCTTGTTTTGAACCTTTAATGAGAAAAATACGTATCAAGCTCAAGAATACTGTTTGGTGTGTCACTGAGTCAAAGGTTGGTATACACACACACACACACAGATTTTATATATGTATAGGCTTCCTAATAGACAATTACTATTCACATTGCACTGCAATGGATTTGCTTCAGTAAAAATATCATGAGTATTTTTGCAGATTAAAAAAAAAGAGTTAATTCCTTCCGTAATTTATTATTTCCCACTGATGGAGTTTCAAGCTGTTCTGTAGGCTTTTTGTTTGCTTGCTTGTTTTTTCTGGCTACTCCAAAAATGCTACGTTAAAATATAATTTTACACATGCCTTCATCTACTTGTTTTTTGGGGATAGACTCCCCAAAGTGAAAACATTGGGTTAAAAGTGATGAAACAAATCTTCATGTTTAATACATAAATGCAATTTGGTCTCCAAAATGTAACAATTCATAATCCTGCCCGCAATACTTTCTTGTACCCTTGTTGGCACAGGACTTTACCATTTAAAGATTTTGTCAACCATTATTTTTTTAAATTTTATTATGTTATGTTAGTCACCATACAATACATCACTAGTTTTTGATGTAGTGTTCCATGATTCATTGTATCAACCATTTAAATTTCATTCCTGATAACCTTGAAAAATGAAACAGTGCATTGTTCATATACTGACACCAAATTAAATTGTTATTCCAACTACATCCATAGTGAAATGTTCTAATTCTCCACTAATTTTACTAAACATTAAGTTCTTATGGTTTTAAAATACAATTGCCAACAAATCCTCCTAGAACTTATGTATTCCAAAAGAAAGACACTATACTGAAGATGCTCATCATGTCTTCCTCCCTTTTCCTACGTTCCCCTCTCAGACAACCTGCCCCGTGGACAGCCCGATAACTGAGTAGTGGAGCTGAGGGCACCTCTGATAGTACCAATTACAGGCTAAGTCCAAGCACAGCAGAACTCAATCTGCCAAGCAAGAGCAGAGATGAGAGTCCATGTGACCCCACAGCAGGCCAGGGAGAAGCTTCATTCATTGGTTCTTTGATCAAAATGGTCATAGGGTCTGCTTTCATTGGCATTTAACAAAATCCTGCACTCTTCCACGATAAAAACACTCAACAAACTAAACTAGAAGAAAATTAACTCAACATAATAAAAGCCATATATTAAAGCCCATGTCTAACATCATGCTCAAGGGTGAAAAACTGAGAGCTTTCCCTCTAAGGTAAGTAATAAGGTAAGTAAGTAATGCCCATTCTTGACACTTTTACTTAAGACTGTATTGGAAGTCCCAGCCACAGCAATTAGGCAAGAAGGAATAAAAGGCATCCAAACTGGAAAGGAAGTGGTAAAACTGTCTCTGTTTACAGATACATGATCTTATATGTAGAAAACAGGAAGATTCCATGAAAAACCTATTAGAACTTATAAATAAATTCAGCAAAGTGGTACAGTATAAAATCAACACACAACCTGTACAATAGCAATGAACAATCTGAAGGAAATTACAATTACAATCCCATCAATGATGGCATTTAAAAAGAATAAAATAATCAGTAATAACCTTAACCAAGAAGGCAAAAGACTTGTACACTGAGAACTACAAAACATCGCTGAAAGTGATTAAACAAGACACAGATAAATAGAAATACACTCTGTGTTCAGGGATTGGAAGATTTAATATTGTTAAAAAGTCCATAATATGCTCAAAGTGAACTACAGATTCAATGCAATCCCTGTCAAAATGTCAGTGGCATTTTTTACAGAAATAGAAAGAATCGTAGTAAAATTCATATGGAATTTCAAATGACTCCAAATAGCCCAATCTTAATGGAAAAACAAAACAAAACACAACTAGAATGTTCACACTTCTTAATTTCAAAACATAGTATAAAGTGACAGTAATTAAAACAGCATGTTTCTGGTATGAAAATAGATTTACAGACCAACACAACAGAATAGACAGAAATAAATGCACGGCTATGTATATGATCAAACGATCCCTGACTAAGTTGCCAGAGCTACACAATGGGGAAAGGACAATCTCTCTTCAACAAATGGTGCTGAGAAAACTGGATGTCCACAGGCAGAAGAATAAAGTGGGACCCTTACATTAATACCATATACAAAAACTACCTCAAAATAGATTAAAGACCTAAACTTAAGACCTGAAACTATCAACTTGTAGAAGAAAGCATACAGGAAAAAATCTTGTAACGTTGGATTTGACAACAATTTCGTAGATATGACACCAAAGGAATGGGTGTAAAAAGCAAAAATAGACAATCGGGACTATATCAAACTTGAAAACTGTTGCATAGTAAAGGGAACAGCAAAATGAAGAAGCAACCTACAGAATGAGAAAATACCGCAAACCATATATCTAATAAGGCAGCAATATCCAGGATATATAAAGAACTACAACTCAGCAACAACAACAGCAAACCCCAAATAACCTGACTTAAAAGTGGGCAAAAGCCTTGAATAGACATTTCTCCAAAGAAGATACACAGACGGTCAACAAGCATGTGAAAAATATGTTCACATCGCTCATCATCAGAGATGCAAATCAAAACCACAATGAGCCATCACCTCACACCCATTAGGATGGTCACTTTAATGACAAACAAAGCAGAAAATAAAGTGTTGGCAATGGTTTGGGAAAAGTGGTACCCTTGTGCTCCATTGGTGGGGATGTAAAATAGTGTAGCTGCTACAGAAAACAGTATGAATGTTCCTCAAAAAATTAAAAATAGAAGTACCATATGATCTATACACAATAGAATATTATGCAGCCCTCAAAAGAAATGGGATCTTGCCATTTGCAACAACGTGGATGGAACTGGAGGGTGTTATGCTGAGTGAAATAAGTCAATCAGAGAAAGACATGTATCCTATGACCTCACTGATATGAGGAATTCTTAATCTCAGGAAACAAAGTGAGGGTTGCTGGAGTGGTGGGGGGTGGGAGGGATGGGGTGGCTGGGTGATAGACATTGGGGAGGGTATGTGCTATGGTGAGCGCTGTGAACTGTGCAAGACTGTTGAATCACAGATCTGTACCTCTGAAACAAATAATGCAATATATGTTAAGAAAAAAAAGAAGAAGAAGATAGCAGGAGGGGAAGAATGAAGGGGAGTAAGTCGGAGGCGGAGACGAACCATGAGAGACTATGGACTCTGAGAAACACACTGAGGGTTCTAGAGGGGAGGGGGGTGGGGGGATGGGTGAGCCTGGTGATGGGTATTAAAGAGGGCACGTTCTGCGTGGAGCACTGGGTGTTATGCACAAACAATGAATCATGGAACACTACATCAAAAACTAATGATGTAATGTATGGTGATTAACATAACAATAAAAAATTAAAAAAAAAGTACCATATGATCCAGTAAATCTCACTTCCACTATATATATCCAATATGATTGAAAATGGGATCTCAAAGAGATATTTGCACACCTATGTTCACTGAAACATTATTCAGGATAGCCAAGAGGTGGAAACTAAAGGTCCACTGACTGATGGCTGGATAAAGAAAATGTGGTATATACATACAATGGAATACAGCTTTAAAATAGAAGGAAAGCCTGTCGTGAGTTGCAACATGGATGAACCTTGAGGACATTGTGCAAAGTGAAATAGGTCAGTCCCAAAAAGATAAACACTGCCTGCTTCCACTTATATGAGGTATCTGAAGTAGTCAAATTGATAGGAACAAAGAGGAGAATGAGAGCTGTCAGGGGGGTCATTCAGTGGGTACAGAGTTCCAGTTCTGTAAGATAAAAATGTTCTAGGGATCTATGCACAAGGTACATGCACTGTGCACTTAAAAATGGTTAAGATAGTAAATTCTGTTGTGTGATTTTTACCACCAAAAAAAGATACTTAACTGATGGCAAAATAATAATTATGAAATGTGTAAGCTATATAGAAGCAAAATACATGACAAAAATAGCACAAAGGCAAGGATGGAAAAGCCTAAGTATTATTTGAAGATAAATTATAAATTCAAAAAGGATGCTGAGAGAGCTTAAAGCCTAAAGATGAATATTGTTAGGATATTAATTTGACCCAAGTTGATAAATAATTCATCAATTTGCAGGCTTTTTTTTTTTTAAGAAAGTAACATGCTGATTTCAAAGATTTTATTTATTTATTTGAGAGAGAGAGAATGAGAGATAGAGAGCACGAGAGGGAAGAGGGTCAGAGGGAGAAGCAGACTCCCCGCGGAGCAGGGAGCCCGATGCGGGACTCGATCCCGGGACTCCAGGATCATGACCTGAGCCGAAGGCAGTCGCTTAACCAACTGAGCCACCCAGGCGCCCCATGCTGATTTCAGTATGTTTAGAGAAATGCAAATGATTTAGAACACTCAAAAAATCTTGAAAAAAAAGAAATATTGAGGATTTGCACGAAAAGATTTCCAAACTCCAAAGAGTCAGTAATAATAGCACTGAAATACAGATAGAGAAGTCAATGGAACAAGATCAAAAGGCCAGAGATAGTCTTTCTCAACCACCAGCTTCCCAGCGGTCCTCTCTCCTACTACAACAGCAGTAGACAGTCAGTATTGGGAGTATACTGCCTTGATCTGGTTACACTTCAAATGACTGGTTATACTTCCAAATAAAAAAAATTTCAAGGTAACAGAAAGTCTAAGCATGAACGCCACCATCTCTCTCTTTCTTACACAGATTATCTGAATATTCATTTCTGCCACCCCTACCTATCCAGAGAAGGAGAAAAAGAAAACATAAGAATTAACTTGGACATCATTTTTATTGTCAACATAAAGGAGGTGGCATTATTAATTAAATACAGGTGTGGCAGTCCAGTAGTAATGAAGGTTGTTAATGATGACCTAAATTCATGAATAAGTCTTACTAGACGCACAATATACACTGAGTTAAAGTGTGTGTTTTAGGTGCTGTCCTGCTTCTGGTGACATGCGGTGTCAGCAGGACTGGGCTGAGAGTCTCCTTTCCCCCTTCAGTTCCTGTGGACTCTGCACTGTAATAAAAGAAGCCGCTCTTTGCTGTGACACCAATTTACTAATCTTTTTCACCACCATACTATATACCAACTTTTATGACCCGTGTGTATTTGCATAAGCAATCAATACTCAGCAGCCTCCAAAACTCTCTAGCTGGGCATGAAGCTCATTCATTCATTCATTCATTCACATTTTGAACAAACCTTGCTCTAAACTATCAAGTGCCAGGTACCCTGCAAAGAATAAAATAAAACATCCCATTCTCTTTCTCTTCTAGGGATATCTTCTGTCCTCCTATCCTTAAAATGTTCAAGTTCCTCAGGCTAGGTCCTAGTTTCCTCCTTTCCTTTTAGACTCTTGCCCTCAACATTCTCTCTTTTTTTACTGTGGTAAAACATACATAACATAAAGTTTACCACTTCATCTCCTTTTTTCAATATACAGCTCAGTGCATTAAGTGCATCCACATTGTTGTGCACCCTCCATCTGTGCGCTATCCCTGATGGCTATGTCAGTGCCCATCTTTGATCTCTTATCTAAAGGGACAGCATATCCTTCAGGTTTCGCTTAGGTGCAAGTGACAAAAACCAATTGTAGCTAATTAATTAGAAAAGGACTTCATTGAACAGATTTGGGTAACTTGGAGAATCTTTGTAGAGAACTAGAGAAGCATGCTTGGGGGCTCAATATCTATATATCCTCTCCCCATCATGATGCAGAATTGGGCCCATAAAAATACCACTGCTGTTGCCAGTGGCACAGATCCTTCCGCTTGCACCACCGTCAGCATGCCCGCCTCTGGGGAACTACTGCTAGACCCACACATGCGGGAGCCTCTGAGATCTGAATCTGGCTGCTCACCGCACCTGCCCGCATCAGTGTTGTTGTCTACGGCCCTCCTTTTCCGTATCACATCTCTCCACCTCCACGTCTGGAGCAAGTGTGTCTGGTCGACAAAGTCCGGGTCACATCCAGGATCTGCATCTTTGCTGTGAGACGAGCAACCCACACTGACAGACCAGCTCTGACTCGTCCAATAGAACTGCCAAAGGACAGGTGCTGGGCAGTGAAAAGAATGAAAAATGCTCATTATTTTGCTTTCTAGGCACTTCAAACTCATTATAAAGTTAACTTGATCTTCTGGTCTTTCTGTCAAAACTCTCCCGTGCTCTCCTAATCATCCAAGTATTTAAGGCAGAGATAGAGAACTATTCATTCTATATTCTCCCGCAGGCCTCCAGCAGCTTTATCCCAAGGGTATCTTGAATCCATCCAATTCTCTCCAGATCCAACACTATCATTTGAATCCAAGGCTTATTACTTAGACTACTCCTAAATGGTCTCACCCATTCTAACAGCTTTATTGAGATAATTTATATGCACCACTACTCCCCCATTTAAAGGTGCAATTCAATGATTTGCAGCATTTTCACATAACTAAGATACAGACAGATAATAATCTATTTTAGAACATTTTTGCCACCCCCAAAAGAAACTCAGCAGTCACTCCCCACTTCCCCTCAGTGCCCCATTTAGACAGACATTAATCTCCTTCTTGTCTCAATAGAGCTGCCTAGTTTGGACACTGCAAATGACTGGAATCATATAGTACAGTTGAACCTTGAACAATGGGAGTTAGACATGTTGAACCGTGACACAGTTGAAAATTCATGTATAACTTTTGACTCCCCAAAAACTTAACTACTAATAGCCTACTGTTGACCAAAAGATGTCAATTAATATAAATTTTGTATATGTATTATATACCATATTGCTACAATAAAACTAGAGGAAAAAGTGTTAAGAAAATCTTAACAGAAAATACATATACAGTATTATACTGTATTTACATTTTAAAAAATCTGTGTTCACTGTAGTTCAAACCCGTGTTGTTCAATGGTCAACTGTACATAGTCTTTTGTGACTAACTTCTTTCACTTTGCATGTTTTCAAGGTTCCTTCATGTTATACCATCTAACAGTATTTTATTTCTTTTTATTGCAGAATAACAGTACATTCACTGGATGGATACACCACATTTTATTTATTTAATCATCATTTAATGGACATTTGGATTCGCACCACTTCTTTTGCTAGTATGAATAATGTTTCAATGAACAATCATGTACAATCACATTTTTGTGTGAACATGTATTTTCCAATTCTCTCGGATTTATACCCAGGAGTGGAAATCCTGGGTCATATGTTCTCCATCTTTAACATTATATGAACCGCTAGACTGTTTTCCAAAGTGTCTCCTCCATTTTACATTCCCACAAGCAATGTGAGTGTTCACAACTTCTCCACATTCTTGCTGACGCTTGCTGTACCATCTTTGATTATGTCCATCCTAGCGGGTGTGAAGTACTATCTTATTGTAGTTCTGATTCACATTTCCCTCATCACTAACGACATTGAGCGTCTTTTTATGTGCTTACTGGCCACCTCTATTCTTCAGAGAATGTTTTCAAATCTTTTGTCCATTTTTAAATGGGGTTGTCTTTATATTATTGAATCGTAGATGTTTGCATATATAGAAACAAGTCCCTTATCAGGTATGTGATGTCTACATATTTTATATCACTGTGTGTGTTGTTTTTTCATTTTCTTGATCACGTTCCTTGAAGCACAGTTTAAAGCAACTTTTTTATCAAGCTCAATTTATCTATTTTTTTCTTTTGCCACTTGTGTTTTGATATCATACCTGAGAAACGACCGCCTAATCCAAGGTCACAAAGATTGTGGCTATGTTTTCTTCTAGATCTTTGTTCCATTTTGAGTTACTTTTTATATGGTGTGATGTAGGAATCCAGATTATTCATGTGCAAGTGGATATCCAGTTGACACATCTATTCGTTGAAAAGACTGTCCTCTCAATAATGAATTATCTTGGTACTTGTGTCAAAAATCAATTTTGGGGGTGATACACAATCCAACCCACAACACTATCACGTTTGAATTATTTATTAATAGTGCATAGATATAAAATTGATTTTTGTAACTTGATCTTGAATCCTGAAACCTTGTTGAACTCATTAGTTCTGATTTTTGTGGCTTCCTTTGGATTTTCTACATAGAAATCATTTCATCTATAAACAGATCTAGTTTTACTTCTTCTTTTCTGATCTGGCTACTTTTTATTTTCTTGCCTAATCGGTCTGCATAAAACCTCCAGTATAATGTTGAATAAAAGTGGCAAGAGTATATATCTTTGTTTTGTTCCTGATCCTAAGGAGGAAGGCTTTCAGTCTTTCACCTTTAAGTATGATGCTAACCGCAAGTATTTTGTAAATGCTCATTACGGGCTTAAGTTTCCTTCTATTCTTAGTTTGTTGACTGTTTTTCATCAAGAAGGTGTGTTGAATATTGTCAAATGCTTTCTTCTGTTCATATAGCGTTATGGACTGAATTTGTCCTCCAGAAATTCCTATGTTGAAGCCCTAACCCCCCAGTGTGACTGCACTGGGAGATATGGCCTTTAAAGGGATAAAGTTAATGGAGCACCTTGGCGGCTCAGTCAGTTAAGCGGCTGACTCCTAATTTCAACTCGGGTCATGATCTCAGGGCTGTGAGTTCAAGCCCTGCGTCAGGCTCTGTGCGAGGCATGGAGCCTGCTTAAGATTCTCTCTCTCCCTCTCCCTCTGGCCCTCCCCCACTGCTCTCTCTCTTAAAAAAAAAAAATCCTTAAAGGGATAAAGTTAAATATGGTCATAATCGTGGTACCCTAACTTGATAACTGGTGTCCTCATAAGAAGAGGAAGAGATCTCTTTCCATCTACTCACAGAAGAAAGGCCACGTGAGGACACATCAAGAAGGAGGCCATCCACAAGCCAGTAAGAGAACTCTTACCAAAAACCAAATTTGCTGGCTTCTTGATCATAAACCTCTAGCCTGTGAGAAAGTAAATTTCTGTTGTTTAAACCACAAATCTGTATTTTGTTATAGCAGCCCAAGCAGACTACTCTATATAGTGTATTGTATTAATTCAGATTAGTTTGTTTTTTAAAGATTTTATTGATTTATTTGACAGAGAAAGAGAGCACAGCAGGGGGAGTGGCAGGCAGAGAGAATGGGAGAAGCAGGCTCCCCATGGAGCAAGGAGCCTGATGCAGGGCTCGATCCCAGGACCCTGGGATCACGACCTGAGCTGAAGGTAGATGCTTAACGACTGAGCCACCCAGGTGCCCCTACATTAATTCACATTTTAAACTGACCTTGCATTCCTGTGATAAAGATCACTTGGTCTATGGTCCATAATCCTTTCATATTTTGCTAGATTCAGTTTGCTAGGATTTTGCTGAGGGTTTCTGCACCTATATTCATAAGGAGATGATTTTTCCATAAAGGTTATTGGGATAACTGGCAAAATATGAATGGGATCTGAGAATTAGGTAATCTACTTTGTTGATTTCTTGTTTTTAATGGTTGCATTATGAGTATGTATGCAGGAGAACATGTTTAGCAAAAACACAGTAAATATTCAAAAATGATGGGGCATCAGCTTGGGAATTTACTTTCAATGCTTCATGGAAGATTCTTTTACTGTCCCTTCACCTCTTCTGCAAATTTGTGATTGTTACCAACAACAACATAATGAAAGGGTGAGTAGAGAATAAAGAAAGGGCGAATGCAGAATTGAGAGACTAATATCTCCAGAGGAAGAAAAGGTTCAAATAGGAAGGGGGAATTCAACAAGATGCCATAGGGCTCTTTAATTTTGAGGAAAGTAAATTTAAAAAAAGGGGGGGGCTATTTTCTGTGCCACATTATAATCTAGGTGTGTACTTTTCTCACATGCCAGGATCATTCCTCCTCTGCATTTTTCCAAAGCTCAGTAGGAGATAAGAACACACTTTGCTAAAATGACCTTCTTAGGAACTATTCCTCAGGCAGATGTGCCCTCAGCCTTTTTTCTCTTCCAGTTCTACTCATAATAAGTAAGAATTAAAGGGCAGTGAGTTACTCATTAATATATTTTCTTACATTTTAGGCTCTAAGCCACAATTATTCTAATAAGGGAAACAAATTATACTCTTAGAATGTAAATGGTTTATATTTGAGATTAGCTCCCCCTTAGAAAATGGAAGACAAGTAATTAAGGTATGCAAAATATATATACCAAATATGAGGTCAAACTGAGAAAAATTGGTCTTCACAGGACAATTCTATTAGGACCTATAGGAAAACTGTCTAGAACCTACAATTCTTCAAGAGTATATGAAAATGTTTAAATCACCCCTCAAGAAAAGCTTCTATTTTTTTTAATGGAAAAAAAAGTATAAAACATGATTAGCCACCTACCCCAACTACCTGGTATTCTAGTAAACGAAGTATGTCATGTAAACTAACCTGTTTCAATCACAAAAATATCACTTAACTCGGCTGTGACCTTTATAATCATCTTAACTTCAATACCTAGATTAACTTTGCAGTGCACACTGCAGTGTTTACAAGCTTTGGAGAGGACACAGGGATACAGAGACTACTAAAAGTTCTAGGGTCTTCTGCCCTTGCAGATAATGTCTCTGGAGTGCAAAGGTATCTACATATATTTTCCATCAATATCATCATACATTGGAGTACTTGTTATATCCAAGGGATATTTTTCATTCATCTGATATTTATTGAGTTCCAGCTATGTGTCCAAGGCAATGAGGAGAGATGAGAACTGTGCCCATCTTCACAAAGTTTAGTCTACTGGGTGACACTGTATACTTGATGTTTGTGTGTCTGTAATTCACAATGTTGATGATGAAAATGCTAGATGCCCAAATAACAGATAATGGTGAAAATATAGTAAAAGACTGGAAGGGATTTTAGCAATACTACATCAATTGTCATTCAACTTGAGGTCTGCTTTTAAGTGAGAACTACAATTGTTTACCGTCTCCAGAGATTTTGAATTTGCCCCTGTGCTCTCCCCTAACCCAGTCTGTCCTGTGTTTAGAGGTCTGCATGATCGCTATAGAGGAGCCTTGAACTCATTGAACATCAAGTAAGGCCACCAAAAAAACACACAAAAAACGAAAAACGAAAAACCCAAACAATATGTCACATAAAGTGCATATCTTATTGGTTTAAAAAAATGATAATAGGGATCATGATAAATTTTTAAAAAGGGAATTACAGGTACATGATTAAAAATATAATGGAAGATAAGAGAACTGGGACATAATCACTATCACCCAGAGGAGAAATCCCATGACAAGGGATCCTATGGCCTTCCACTACTGTGCCTGCTAACTCTGTGGTCCTTCTCTTACCCTGTACCAGATCTACTAGTTACTGCCAGGCTTAGTGATCACATCTGATCTCTGTTCCATACCCTCCCTCTGTGTTGTCTCTTTTTAAGTGTGTTTTCACCTTTGTCTCTTTCCTCTGCTCAGCTTAAGTTAGATCCTGCAAGTGGCATATGTCCTGCATAATTATTGCTCCCCCGCTGCCCACCTCTGAAGGGTGATTTAATCACACAGGCAACTTCTGATGTTTCTACTTTAATCACTGGCTGTGTGTGTGTGTGTGTGTGTGTGTGTGTGCGCGTGTGTGTGTCTATACCTTTGCTTACAGGTTCTGTTGCTATTCTAGATCTAAGTCTTTAAGAAATATAAAATATTACATTAATTGCCTTTGTACATCTTCTTTGTTCTTAGAGAAGGAAAAGTGTGGACCAACTTCAGCAAGCACATGCAACACAGAAAACACACTTAGCACTACAAGGTGCTTAGCACTGTGCTAGGTGCTGTATCAGACATGAAGAAATCACATGGCAACCTGCCACATCTTGGTTTATTTCAAAGCCAAGACATACACAAGAGAAATTAAGACAGTGTGTAACAAAGAACTGAACTGAATATAGCTGAGTACCAAACTACAAAAGTTAGTGCCACAGATCTTCAGAAAGGGGAGAAACTATTCCTAGAGCCACTCTGAGTTTGGGTTATGGGTGTGGGAGCCTAACGAGGTGAAAGGACATTTGATCTAGAGGTTAAGCACGGGGCCTAAGTAAATGCACAGAAGAGAAATGAGTTTGATTCAGGAAAGAGAAGGAGTAGCCACTTTTTAGAAGAATAAGGTTAACTTTACCTTGTGAAGGACCCTATAGTCCCAGAAGTCTGACTTTTATCAGAAAAGTGATCAAAGGGCAGTCAGTGCCCTTTGGTGGGGAAAGGTGTGGTGTTGTTTTGGCAAGTTAGAACAGGACAAAGATCAAGGAGTGAGATCAGTGAAGTTAGAAACCAGTTAACTGACTTGTTAATTTTAGCCATTCTGACTGGTGTGAGGTGGTAACTCATTGAGGTTTTGATTTGGATTTCCCTGATGCCGAGAAGAGGAAGAGGAAGAGGGAAGGGAAGGGAAAGGAGGGAGGGAGGGGAGGGAGGGAGGGAGGGAGGGAGGGGGGGAGAGAGAGAGAGAGAGAGAGAGAGAGAGAGAGAGAGAGAGAGAAAGAAAGAAAGAAAGAAAGAAAGAAAGAAAGAAAGAAAGAAAGAAAGAAAGAAAGAAAGAAAGAAAAAGAGAAAGCAAGAAAGAGAAAGCAAGCAAGCAAGCAAGCAAAGAAAGAAAGAAAGAAAAAGAGAAAGAAGAAAGTTCACTAGTGATCAAGAATAAATGTCAAAAAGGAGTCAGAACAATACTTGATATGTCACATTCAGTAAAAGTGTTGGCTATTATAAAATAATGTCAGGGACTAGTATGGTAAGGCTGGGGAAATAAACAGTAAGATCTATTTCAAAAGTATCTGTTGCACAACAGAAGGAAGATGGATGCCCATATTTTTTGAGCTCTGCTTATCTATCAAGAGCTGAACAAAGAGGATGAGAAGTCTTGTTAAGGTTAACTTCTAGATCTTCCATGAAACACATTTTTTTTTTAAGATTTTATTTGAGAGAGAGAGAGAGAGCGAGAGCAGGAACACAAGCAGGGGGAGTGGCAGAGGGAGAAGCAGGCTTCCCGCCGAGCAGGGAGCCCGATGCGGGACTCGATCGCAGGACCCAGGGACCATGACCTGAGCCGAAGGCAGACGCTTAACCGACCGAGTCACCCAGGTGCCTTTTTTTTTTTTTTTTTTTCATAGAAACACATTTAAATGCTTTGGGAAAATGTGGTTTGTTGTGTAACTTTTTTTTAAAGATTTTTATTTATTTGTCAGAGAGCGAGAGAGCACAAGCAGGGGGAACAGCAGAGGGAGAGGGAGAAGCAGGGTCCTCACTGAGCAGGGAGCCCAATGCGGGGCTCGATCCCAGGACCCCGGGATCATGACCTGAGCTGAAGGCAGACACTTAACGACTGAGCCACCCAGGCGTCCCAACATTCTTAATTTTTGATCTATGCCAATTTTTTGGAAGTGTTCCTAATGAGTAAATTACTCTTGAGCCGATTACTCAAAGGTCTGTTGTGGGGGTTCAATGATCATTAACGCGCTCTACCCTCGGGTATTACACTTGCAGGTATTCAGAAAACGTCTTTCCCTCCCTTTTCTTTAAAAGGTAACTGTTATATTCTCTAACCAGACCCAACTGTTCATGAATTTTAGCATGTAACAGAATGTAAAGCAAGAGTTGGAGAGTGAAATAAGAATGTGAAAAAAATCTTTTTTGAAAACAAGAACTAGTAGTCTAAAAACCTACTTTCTCTTGGGATTCAGGTTGGTGGTCTTTGAGGAAAGTACATGGGAGATCTCACTTCCCACATCTACCAATGGAAGGGTGGTCTCCAATAAGTGAACTCTTCATCTCCACTTGTAGGGGGCCATTTAAAATGGTTTGTCGTACACTTCCTATCATCCGACTGGTTCTGACACTATTGAAGCATGTGAGTTTCTTGTCAGGGAAAGCAAGCTACAGACTCTTAAAGACTGAATGAGTATCAGGTCATTTTCTAAACTATCAACTCCATAGTAATGGGAAGGAAAAAAAGACCATAATTTTGTGAAAAGGCACTTTATGAAATCTGAAGGCAACAGGCCTATGAACAGTTAAAATTTCAAAAAAATTTAAAAATTTCAAAGAAATTTAAAAAATAAAATCATTCCTAGATTCATTTAACTGATCAAATGCTTTGGGGCCTTATTCATTCATATGAAAGAATAGGTTCATATATAGAAAATATTTACGGGGCGCCTGGGTGGCTCGGCTGGTTAAGCGTCTGCCTTTGGCTGAGGTCATGATCCCCGGGTCCTGGGATCGAGCCCCACGTTGGGCTCCCTGCTTGGTGGGGAGCCCGCTTCTCCCTCTGCCTGCCGCTCCCCCTGCTTGGGCTCGCTGTCTCTGTCAAATAAATCTTTCAAAAAAATTTAAAAAATAAAACCCTTAAATAAAAAGAAAATATTTACTATTAGCCTAAATTAAATGTCTGTGGGAGGATATGAAGGAAGAGACTATAAATCTAACTTGTACTTATCACCCATACCATTACAATAAAAATTCATTAATTTCCATATGAATTCAGAAATTTTAACCCTTAAGGAAATCTTAATGTCCTACCATATAATTTAGGTTAATAGAAAACTGGGGAAAAAAAGACTGAATACAAACTATCTTAAGACATTAATCAAACTTTTAATGTATCAATTTATTGCATATGTCAGTACAGAAAAATAGAAAGTATATTCTAAAAGAAATTTATTGTAAAAAAAAACAAATGTAAATGTTTGCTTGCCATGGCTAGCACACTGTGTACGCTGACATTCAAATCTGAGTTATAAAACTGTATTACTGCTTCAAATAAAATATGGCAAATAACAAAAATATGATTTACATGAAACTGGCTTATTTTATCCTGGATATACTTGAATATGTTGAAAACAACTTGACTTTTCAGTATTCACTGTACTGACAGAAACTGTTATAAATTATGTTGAACAACACACACTCATCCCTGTTACATTATGTGTATATGGCACTTTTTGTAAAAAGTGTCTCTTATACGTAGTCCTATTTTTAAACTACATTTTTAGATACAAAATATAAATGGAGGTATATTTGTGCCATTTGGCAAAAACGTGTTGACTATAACTAGGATGAATGCATTTATTTTGCTATAAAATGAATATATTATTTCTGATTAGCTAAGATGATGTGCATATATGGTAATATAAATAAACAGAAGTGCTTTTCATTTTCTACCCTACCGATTTAAAAAATAGAGGTCTGTGCTCTGTCATTTTTCCAACTTTACCTGAGTGATATGAAAATACATAAATTTAAGTGGATTAATCCAAAAGCATTGTAACGAATATTTCTCACAGTTTTTTTTTTTTCTTCTCTTCATTATTGTCAAACATAATAGGAAAAACGGAGAGGGGGGAGGTCAGTGCAAGAGTTCAGGATACCTCAATCATGACCTAATTTTAGAAGGGACTTCTGTGACATCCTATGTAAAAGTCTACCTTATTTTTCCCAACCTTAAGCAAGGAACACACTAATAAAAACTGCCCTTAAACTGAGATTGCAAGAAAATTTATATAAAATTCAACAGGGCCTTCATTCTGTAATTTGACCAAACAAACCTATTCCTACCTCAAACCAAATCTTACAAAAATAAGAAATGAATATAAAAGCATCAGGTGGTACGAATTCTCAACAAGAGAATGTAATTGACATATTACCAAAGCTGGGACTTGGGTAATTACCAAGTGTCTACAGCTCCTCATGAAAAAATAAGCTTAAGCTGCCCAGTAACAAAACTGAAAATGCCATTTCAATAAAAAAATCAATTTTACAGTCAAAGTATTTGCCATGTCAGGTGCTCTAGTCACTTTCTTTGTTAGAGACGCCTTGCATACAAATGTATTGTTTTGCACTATTAGGTATCCTTTCTGCCAATCTCTTCAGTTAATCATTTCCTGGATCTACATTCAAGAACCAGGTCACATTCCCTTTCTAGCTATTTCTATTCATTCAGTATCTTTTATCTTTCATCTGTCACAAATTATTTCTATTTTGTAATATCCTTTTTAGTATTCTTTTTGCCACCCCCCCAATAATCCCTTTTAAAATAATGGACTTTGATCTAAATAAACTGTATCTTGCCATATTTAAAATCGTTCTAGGGCTTCCAAATTTACAGTAACTTAATAACTTAAAAATCATTCATAATCTCTTAACAGCTGCTCTTGCAAAATGAGCCAGAAATTAATACACAAGACAGAAACACTTCTATTCCCACTAAGACATGTGTCCAAATGAAGGAGTGACCCATGAAGAATTCACGTTTTATTAAGACCAATTGTTTTGGCCACAAAATTAGACATGGTTTAAAAAAATGATGCCATGGGCTTCATGGACCACAGTTAACAAGAGTTTGTTTTCTACCCTCTTCCCAACTAAGGAAATCTCAAATATAGAAGCCAGGAAAGAAAGATGAGCTACAACCCTAAACACGGCCTCCTCCCTCTGCTGCAGGAAGAAACGCCTCTTAATCCGAAGAGAATGAAGGTGGGAATGGACACAAGTACTTTACAACTTTTGAAATCCTGGCTTTAGGGAAAACAAAAACAAAAACAAAACTTTATAAACCCTAAAAAAAAAAGCAGCATAAGAACAAAACACCGATGAAGAAAAAGCTTTTATACTTCATCAGCATACTATTTACAACTAAAGTTGATAAATCCCTCCACAAGCAGTAGACTAAATAATCACATGAAAACACATGAAGGTACGCTGTAAACTTTAAAGAATGATGAAAGTCTTAAGGTGTGCCAAGTAAGCTCATGTCTAAGGACACTACATTTGTTGTATTAACTCTTTTCTTTTTAATACATTACTATTTAGGATAGTCATTCTACATAGCAATGATTGAGAAGATGGAAAATATCCTTTAATCGTGGTGACTTTATACATAAAAATACTCCTTCCACGATATGCATTACCAACTTTTTTTAAAAAAAGCATGACTGTCTAACAATAATTTATAGAAAAACAGTGTCCTTTAGAAATCATACTTGCTAGAATGTATTTTTTTCTAAACACTGACATAAAGTGAAATAAGAATGTTATTTGGCAAAAGTATTTCTAGCCCTATCTCCATGGGAAGATTTTAAAATTAAGGTCAAGAACATTTGACCCATTATTTCTCTGCTCTAGCTGCTTGCACAAAGCCAATAAATATAGCTAAAATATTCAAAATATGGTACATTAAAGCTGACATAATGTAGAGAGCTCAATTACACCTCATTTTTGAGGACAACTTGAAACAACTTAGCACAATTATACCTCATAGCTTATATTTTTTAAGGTAAATCCTGCAAGTTTTAAGGGGCTCTTTTTTTTTTAAGTGAGATTTTTCTTACTCTTCTATATGTCTAAATGCTACTTCTCACTTATAGCCACTTAATTGTTAAATGTGGTAATAGGTTCTGTAAGAAAAAGCTCTAGAGTTCCTTCACTCCCACATTCCTACATGTAGGAGAAAAATAAATAAGACTTCCTGAAACTGTCTTTCAATACTATCATTAACAACTGAAACATTAAACCAAAGAACAGCTTTTTTGCTTTTGTTTTTGTAACTTTTATTTTCAGAAAGTCCAATAAATGATATCTTGACTTTAGTGGGCTAGTATAATATACTTAGATATTGGACTTAAAAATCAAATGTGGGAATTTCTCTAAAATAGTATGTACAATCATGTAATGATAAGACTTGCTAATTTAATTCTTAAACAAGTTCTAATTGTCATTATGACTGCTATTAATGGTTCAGCTGCAGACGTACAAAACTGACAGAAGCTAAAATTCTCTTTGCCACCAAAATTACAAATGTTAAAAAGTTCAAATATGCACATCAAAGCTGCAGTAAAATTCTAAATTTCTATTTTTACATGCCATGATCCAGACTGTACCTAACAAAACACGGTACATTTATATTGGAAAAGTGGGGTCCCATTTATTTGTAAGAAAAAGCTGGATCTCAGCATTCACCAGAGCAAAAGTCAGTGGCAACCTGCACACAGGCCTCAATTTCACTTCTTGCCAAGAACAAAATAGAGTTTACATAAAAATAGATATGACCCAGGTTACCATATACATCAGTATATGACCAGTAGTATTTACATTAAAAACATTGCATTGCATAATTCAAGGAATAAAATACCATCATGCATTTCATTTTAACTGTTAAGGGGAAGAATGCAGTTACAGACTACGTTTGCTTACCATGATTGTCCCGGTATTTACTAAAGGCAGAATGAATACTCAAAAGGTTTCTCATTTACAAATCTCCTTCCACACCCCGCCATTAATCCAAGTGTCACACAGGGCACACCACTTAGGCAACAAGAAACTTTTGAATACAATATGCTATTACACTGGCATATTAAACTAAAGGTATGGATACATAACCACATTGAAAGGCTGGATGAAAATGTATGAAAGAATCCCAAGAATTCTAGTTCTTCAAATGTAAAAAACTATTTGGATCATCTCAAAGGAGCACTGAAGTCCTTTCAAAGTTTAATGTCACTCTTCAGACAAGTACAGACATGACACATTTCTAGAAAGGAACATTCTTTATCATTCTGCACAAATTAAAATACAGTGCATGAGTCAAAAGGAACATTAGATGATTGTTACGTTAGAGGAAGTTTTTGCCATTTCTTCCGGAGAATGACTTTTGAGGACTTCTCTGATGAACTGCTCAAGGGCGGGGAAGTAGCCCTGGCATTGCCACGTGTCATTATGAGTCCCGTCAGGGAAGATGGCTAATCTCTTAGTCCGAGACGGGGAGAGCTCATAGAGTTGCTTCATCATCACTGGTGGAATTAACTGGTCAGAGAGTCCAGAGATGAAAAGAGAAGGCATTCTGCACTGAGAGATTTTTCTGTAGGACAAGAATTTATTTTTGTAGCACCATAAAGGAAGGTAACGCATCGGAAAGAAGGAAAATAAAGTGCTGGCCATATGCGGTATGCTTAGAAATGTATTCTCCACCATAATGGCTGAAATCCTGTGTGAATTTTCAGAGGCCAAGTGAATAGCCACTGCTCCTCCCAAGGAACGGCCAAAAAGGAAAATTTTTGTCTTGTCAAGGTCAGGTCTAGTCATCACATAGTCTAGCACAGCTTCAGAGTCTAAGTAGAGTCCTTCTTCACTGGCTTCTCCTTCGCTTTTCCCATATCCTCGATAATCAACAAGCAAAAGATTAACTTTGAGGTTAACCAACATAAGCAATGCATTCGGTAACCTGTGACCTATGTTGCCTGCATTCCCATGAAAATAAATTATAGTTGGGGAATAGGGTGAATTGTCTCCAGTGTATCTTATCAAAATAAGATTTAGACGCACTCCATCTTTGGTTCTGATGAAAATGTTTTCGTGTGGAATACCAGTGGGCATGGGAACATAAAGGCGTGAAGAAGATGGCTGTTCTGGAAAATAAAGCAATACATCCTGGAATTTATATAGAATACCTGCTATTGATACGAATATTAACAAAAGTAAGATAATGCCTCCATACAGATGAAAAGTCACTATTAAAGGTAAAAGAGAAATACGGCAAAGAGCCCAAGACCATGAAGCCAAGGCTATTAGCCATCTTTCAACAAAGTTCCACAGCATCCAGGACTTTTCCATGGTCGCTCTCCGTAAGTATCCTAAGGAGAGAGAGAGAGAGAGAGAGAATCAGTAATTCGACATACGTTATTTTAAAAGTTAGATCCATGATATGATAAATTATGGTGCTAGGAGAATCCTTGGAAGGCTACATCAATCCATCCACTGCTGCTCTAATTCCCCTTGTTCATTCTGTTCTCAACAGTCTCCTTTCTCCTTCCACTGCTGTATTTATGAAACACAAATATTCACCAAATTATACTCATTTTTTTTAAAGCGCTTACTTACTGCCAGGTACTTTCATTAATGCATTCTCCTTGATTTGACAGGAAAATCAGTTGATCCCATGTTCCCAAATTTTTATATAAGCGAGTGGAGGCTCAGGGGTATAAGTAAACTGCTGTGCTCCCAGCTCCTCAGGTTGTAGAGGCCAGAGGCCAATGAGCATGATCCCAAAGCTCCTTGTGTGCCCACAAAAGGGCTAGGCAGGCTGAGAAAAAAAAATTTTTTTTGTATTGAGGTTTGACATGTAACATTGTATTATTTTCAGGTGTACAACATAAGGATATTTATATATATCGGGAAATGATCACCACAGTAAGTCTAGTTAACATCTGTCACCATACACAGTTGCAAAATTTTTTTTCCTGTTATGAGAACTTCTAAGATCCACTCTCTTAAAACTTCCAAATACACAACACGTATTAATGATAGTTGCCAAACCGTACATCATATCCCCATGGCTATTTATTTTACAACTGGAAGTTTGGACATACACCCATTTCATCCATCCCTGACTCTGGCAACCAACAATCTGTTCTCTGTATCTATAAACTTGGGGTTTGGGTTTTTTTGTTTTTTTGCGGGGGGTTTGATTTTTTTTGGGGGGGGGTCTTTCTCTGACTTATCTCAGTAAGCATAATGCTCTCAGGTCCATCCATTTTGTTGCAACGGCAAGATTTCATTCTTTTTTATGGCTTGGTAATATTTCATTGTCTGTATGTATCACGTTTTCTTTATCCATTCATCCATCAGTGGACACTCAGGTTGTTTCCATATCTTGGCTGTTGTAAATAATGTTGCAATGAACATGGGGTCCACATATCTTTTTGAGTCAGTGGTTTTGTTTTCTTTGGATAAACAGCCAGAAGCAGAACTGCTTGATCATATGGTAGTTATATATTTTTAATTTTTTGAAGAACCTCCATACTATTTTTCATAGTGGCTGCACCATTTATATTCCCACAAACAGTGCACAAGGGTTTCCTTTTCTCCACATCATTGTCAACATTTATTTCTTGTCTTTTTGATAATAGCCATTCTGACAGGTATGAGGGGATATCTCACTGTGGCTTTTTGATTTGCATTTCCCTGACAATTAGTGATGCTGAACATCTTTTCATATACCTACTGGCCATCTGTATGTCTTCTATGGAAAAATGTCTATTCAGATCTTCTGTCCATTTCATAATCATATTGTTTGTTTTGTTGCTATTAAGTTGAGTTCTTTATATACTTTGGAGACTAACCCCTTAACAGATACATAATTTGCAAATATATTCTCCCATTCAGTAGGCTGTCTTTTCATTTTGTTGATGGTTTCCTTTGCTGTGCAGAAGCTTTTTAGTTTGATGTAGTCCCACTTAATTATTTTGTGCTTTTGCTGCCCCTGCTTTTGGTGTCATAGATCCAAAGATCATTGCCAAGACAGATGTTAGGGGCTTACTGCCAAGTTTTCCCCTGGGGGTTTTATGGTTTCAGGTCTTAAAGTCTTTATTCCATTTTGAGTTAATTTTTGTTTATGGTGTAAAATAGTGGTCCAGTTTCATTCTTCTACATGTGGATATCCAGTTTTCCCAGCACCATTTGTTGAAGAAACTGCATATTCTTGGCTCCTCTGCTATAAATTAACTGACCATTTGTGTGTAGGTTTATTTCTGGGCCATCTATTCTGTTCCACTGATCTATGTGTCTGTTTTTATGCCAAAATCACATTGTTTTGATAGAGCTTTGTAATATAGTTTGAATCAGGGAGTGTGATGCCTCCAGCTTTTTCTTTCTCAAGATTGTTTTGGCTATTTGGGGTCTTTTGTGGTTCCATACAAATTGTAGGATTATTGTTCTATTTCTGTAAAAAATGCCATTGGAATTTTGATAGTGACTGCATTGTATCTGTAGACTGTTCTGGGTAATATGGACATTATAACAATTCTTCTAACCCATGAACAAGGAATATCTTTCCACTTATTTCTGTCTTCTTCAATTTCTTTCATTAATGTCTTACAGTTTTCAGTGTACAGATCCTTCCACCACCTTGATTAAACTTATTCCAAGGTATTTATTTTTTTATGGAAATGTAAATAAAACTGTTTTCTTAAATTTATCTTTCTGATACTTATTAGTGTATAGAAAAACAACAGATTTTTGTATGTTGATTTTGTATCCTACAACTTTACTGAGCTAGGTAGGTTGAAGGCAAATTTTATGAGATGGTTAACATGTTCTAACCAATCAAGGCCAGTATGATATAATTTACTGTCAATTTTCTTTTTTTTCCTAAAGATTATTTATTTAACTTATTTTATTTATTTATTTGACAGAGAGACACAGCAAGAGAGGGAACACAAGCAGGGGGAGCAGGAGAGGGAGAAGCAGGCTTCCCGCCGAGCAGGGAACCCGATGTGGGGCTCCATCCCAGGACCCTGGGATCATGACCTGAGCCGAAGGCAGACGCTTAACGACTGAGCCACCCAGGCGCCCCTATCTTTTTCACATTATAAATTATAACTAAACAATCTAAAGGAAAAAATATTTTCTTCTCTACCTGGAGGTTTTCACGGTTAAACAATTTATTTAAATTAACCACTGGTTTCTAATACTGTATTATTTTTGAGGAAAAGGTGAATAATTTGTTGTTCACATCCGATGAAAAAGAAATTTCTGATTGCCAGTATCATGAAATAATGTACAATCTTTCATAGAGCCCTTAGTGCAATTTCGTATCAGTGAGTCAAAACATGCTGCTATGATGTATTGTACTGATAAGGCCATAAACACCTGAGGAATAAGTGTGAAATAACAGACATAGCACTTCCATTTGAGAACCAGAGATAAATGAAGAAAATGACTTATTGGAGAAAATTATTTTTAAAGATTTCTAAAATTATAACTGACAAAATAAAATACAGAAGAAAAGTGATTCAAGTCAAATTTTTTCGGTAACCAAATAAAGTTTATGCATGCTGTCTTAAAAAGGCAAAAAAGGTGAGATGTGTTGTAAATTTTCTTACATAGCAGTCATCTATTTATGTATTTGCTAAAAAAAATATTAAATTCTCTTTT
This sequence comes from Zalophus californianus, assembly GCF_009762305.2. Taxonomy (NCBI): domain Eukaryota; kingdom Metazoa; phylum Chordata; class Mammalia; order Carnivora; family Otariidae; genus Zalophus; species Zalophus californianus. The sequence goes on from NC_045597.1 coordinate 4,494,812, forward strand.
ACTCACTAACACAACTACCATAAGTTATTCTTACATTTAATACATGTTAGGGACTGATTTTTTAAATTTTACTGTATTCCATATGCTAATAAATGTGATTTTCATTCACTGAATTAAACACTGAAAAAAATCATAAAAGCAAGTTAAATTAGATTGGCTATAAAGACGAGTTAGATGACTTAACAGATTTGATTTTTCATATTATCTCACCAAACATGTCGTAAGTATTTCACTAAACACAGACTTCCAAATATGAGTTCTTGTTCAAATGGCTCTCTTTGAACATAAACCAACAAAATAGCATTTTTCTCAAGTTTCTCTGAAATCAACACTGCCACCCAGTTGTAGCAAGTTTTATTACAATGAGCACTATGGAAAGCCAGAGAAAAGCAGGTATGTGAAGTAAAACAAAAATTCAAGCCTCCTAACAGTCACAGAAGCAATACCTGAGCAGTAGGTATCAAGAACCGGTTAAAAACCAGATGGAAAGAGGTTGCACTACAGCAGCCAAATAAGCCAATTACATTCAATACCGAAAACTGTTCCAGATCAATAATCAGTCAGTGCCTTTACAACCTATAACAGCTATTTATCAACAGAGCTTAGATCAGACAGGGCTACTCTATATTCCTTCAACACAGTACTTAAGTCTCAACAACACATCTGGCCCACTTAAACTTTTCATCTAATGTTTACTTAACTTTATTTTTATTTTTTTAATTATAAGTGGTATCAATGATTTTCATTTGTACGCAAAAGATATACTGGAGAAATGTGAAAACACACCAGCATTAACTTTTTACATCAAAATAAAAATTTTTTTTTGTGTAATGATTAGGATTAGCAGGGTTTGGAATAAAATACAAATATACTAAAGCATTGCACTATTTGGAAAATAAGATACCACTTAAGGTATTTCTTTAGTGAACAATCTTACTGTATTTTTCATGGTTAAAGCCAATCATTTATGACAGCTGTCAGAGAGATGAGTAACTCAAACACCATTTATTTGGTGATTTAGTAGAAAAAAAACACAGTAAAATTTCATCAACCTAAATTCTGCTCTACCATATATTTCCTAAATAATCTTGTGTTTATCACTTATTTCCAGTCTGAATTTCCTTTTCAGTAGAATGAGAATTTTTAAAACGCCTACATATAAGGCCAGTCAGCATTACCAAATGAAACTAATTTCAAAAGCATTTACTACATCAAAAACTAATGATGCACTGTAGGGTGACTAACATAACATAATAAAATAAAATTTAAAAAAAGCATTTACAAATGCTATAGAGATATGTTAACTTTATTTGCTTTTGTGACTAGTATTTCTAGCCGTACTATGTTCCTAACCATGTTCTGCTCAAATTAACATCAACATCAGAATGTACCAAGCAAATGCAGAAATTTGATAAGGGTCCCTATATCCTGGATAATCAAGAGTTGACCAATTTTCAAATCAAACAAAAACTACTAAAACATTTCATATGTGCATATATATCAAATATATAGAAAAATAGTTACAATTATTATTCAAACTTTGAAAAATTATCTTCTTAAAATAGCCTCTTTGATATCTAATTTCAACATAAAATATTGAATTTAAATCTGTAAGGCCAAGAACTGTCTTTCTCTTTTTCACTACTGTATCCCTACTGGGTAGGTACACCACTTTACATACATTCAAGACTAAAATGTTTTTTAAATGGACAATCCAGTAATATACCTAAATTATTAGACTTCTGAGAAAACATAACTGTATTCTGAGCACTGGGCATATATATACTTAGGACCGGACATCAGAAAAAATGGCATATTTGAGTCCACTTTTGGTCAGAAATAAGAGGAATTAAATTTGCAGTTTTCCACAAAGCATTCCTGAAAAGCCACCTTAACTAAATGACTTTGTGATAAACAAACATAATCTTAGAATTTTAAACTGTGGAAGACAGTATCAAAGTCAATTCATTTGGAGGAATATCAAATGGAAATTAACTTTAAGGACAGGTGAATAAAAACGACTCTGAAGTATGTACACTGTCTTCTCTTTAATATGCTTTGGCATATTGGTGGTTTAGAAAGAGACCTCTACTCACAGACTGCCTTATTTTTACCTAACCCAATTTGCTAATAATTTCTGCTCCCTAATCTGTGTCACACTTCTATGCTCTAGAAGAACTGGAGCAAGCAAACCTAACATAGGGAAGGATTTTTTTTATTTACTAAATGTGTTGAAGCTGTCAGGGGTGCCTGGGTGGCTCAGTCAATTAAACCTCTGCCTTTAGGGGCGCCTGGGTGGCTCAGTCGTTGAGCGTCTGCCTTCGACTCAGGTCATGATCCCAGGGTGCTGGGATCGAGCCCCACATTGGGCTCCCTGCTCCACGGGAAGCCTGCTTCTCCCTCTGTCACTCCCCCTGCTTGTGTTCCCTCTCTCGCTGTGTCTCTGTCAAATAAATAAATAAAATCTTAAAAAAAAAAAAAAAGAACCTATCAGCACAATACAATTACTGGAGCCATCTGCTGGCATGTAAAAACAATTTCGTATAGACCCAGATGTTATGAAAGGTAATGAAAATGAACAGTGCCTCGAATACAGCCCACTGCCTAGATCCTACAGCTAGTGGTATGCAAGTTTTCCATAGATTTTGTCAATAACTTAGTGAGAATAAAGGGTTAACAAAACCTTTTCTCAGGCATGAAAAGCATGACCTCTGGTGAACCTTCTGGTACTGTTTCCCCGGAAACCTGGTAAAGGTGGGACACCAGCTGTTTCTAAGCAACATTTTGTGTGGTAAACTTGACCCCTAGCGGTGAGCTACATCTGGACTGAGCAGACACTGAGTAGGGCTACACATGTCCGGTAGGAAGTGTAAATAAGGCCGCCTCCCAGTGGGGACAGGCCTTGTAAGTGGCGCGTTCTCTGCTGAGCCCTGGATGCAATGCCCGCGTGCTATTACGGAAGATGCAGCTCAGTCAGGGTGGCACCCGCTCCCACCACATGTCCTCTTTCCACTAGCCTGCCATATTATTTGGGAACAACACACCTGATGCTGACATGCTGGGTCTTCTATCCCCTATCTTTCAACAAAGGGGAGAGAGACAGTGCCAGGTATGGCCTATCAGGTGTTGAGAGTGCACATATCCAGCTGAATCCAAGACCACTGCTGCTGGTCATGGACAATGAGCAAGGCAACTGATTATACCTCAGAGTGCATTCTATGCGGCAAAACACGAAATGTGCTGCCAAAAGAGATGGATTATCTGCTAGGTTCTTTTGCATGCTCAAATGCATCTCCTGACATATCTTAGTATCCTAAACAACCAACAGAAATGATGAGTTTAATATATTCAAAGTTAAACCAAAGTTTACACTAACTAGAAGGGTTGCTTAGAGGGAAAGAGCATTAGACATATAGACAACAGAAACTCAGTCAACCGATATCTTCTCATCTTCCATGCTTCTACGTTATTGTTTTAACCTTATGCTTACATCTTAAACATCTGACTTATTCCCATTTCTCAGTTCTGCTCTTACCATACTATCACACACCAGGTCTCACATGTCAAACGTCTCTAGAATCCATCTACCTGTGGTTTCGACCACTCCGGGAACTCTCTACTTAGTATCTAAAAATCTGATGCATGAGCCCTCATCACAATCTCTCATAAAAATTAAACCTCATTTGCCAATAAATCCAATGGATTTTTCTCCATCCACACCGTAACACCACAATGCCCAGCAGCACCCAACACTGGCCCCTCCTCAGCTTCCAGTACACTCAAATCTCAGGGTTCCTCGCTCCGATTCACCCCCAAATGTAGGTATTTTCCAAGGTCCCGTCCATCTCCTTCCCTTCCCTCAACAATCTCATTCTTTGTCGCGCTCCAACTACCACACTTGTCTATCACTTACTCTAATTCCCTATGTCTACTCCATCTACAACCTCAATTTATCTGTTCCTTGAGTACCGATGTTCACTGACACCTCAAACTTATCTAGAAGCAACCACATCCCTCTCCTCACCTCCCATTTTGCATGCTTTATGTTAATTATGAAAAACAAAAAGCATGTGTAAACAAATACTTTTTTTAAAAACAGGTGAAATTCTGGAGTTCAATATATAGTAACATGTAAACTAAAATTTAATTAATGTGTCACAGTTTCAAAAATAAACATATTATTATAACCTGCACAGGTCTTGACTTCGAATGAAAAGTCAACATTAAAAATAATTTTGTGCTTTTTATTTACATGAAGTGCAGAGGCATCGAATTGATATTACTAAGCCCTTCTCAAGAAATAATCTATTGAGGGGCGCCTTGGTGGCTCAGTCAGTAGAGTGGCCAACTCTTGATTTTGACTCAGGTCATGATCACAGGGTCAGGAGACTGAGCCCCAAGTCAGGCTCCCAGATCAGCAGGGAGTCTGCTTCTCTCCCTCTGCCCCTGCCCTTGCCCCTGCTCGGGCGCGCGCTCTCTCTCTCTCTCTAATAAATAAAAATCCTAAAAAAAAATAATCTGTTGAAAGCATTACTAATTTCTATTACAATGTATAGACAAAGTAGAGATGATAATTTTCCTTTTAAGACAATGGTTTTGAAGTATTAGCAACACCTTGATGTACTATAGAAGCACTTTAATCAAATGACCAAAACTTACAGATCTGGTGATGATCATCTTGAGAATTTTATGGTCCTGATTAATTTGTTTTGTTCACCTTTAGTGCTCCATGTGCTTCGGGTATTTAAATATTAGACAGTTAGGAGTATACAATCACCAATTTAAGACTAAAAGTAAAAACAATTTGAAGCCGTGAAGCTGTCAGAACCATCATATTGATGACTGGTTGACAGTGTGAGCCGAGTGGTAAGTCAACCGAGTGAGTCATAGGCATGCTCACCTGATCTCCATTAATCATCTCACGTGCTCCCTCATATGTATGTACTTGGAGAATTGCAAATGGTTCCATTTCTAAGGAAAAGTATTTAAATAAATATTGTCTAAGCTGATGCTCCAAAAAAAGAGAGACCAGTACCAAAGTCATGCCCCTCCTCAATGACACGAGTCCTCAGAACACAACGGCAAATCCCCATGGGCATTCTCAAACCCAGCCCGGGCCACTGAAGCAGCTCCACAGTTGGTTTCCCAGCCTCGTCAGACTCCAGTGCATCCTGCCATACTACTTAAAGATTGAAGATAATGCCACAAATACGTGCAGATCCTACTATCTGCATGATAGTGCTTGGGCACTACAGACTATTTAAATTTCATAAATGGATAGTGCTTGTTCTCAAGTAGCTCATGATCTACTCAGTGGTAACTGTCAAGTAACTCATGATCTACTCATGAAACAGGGCATGTCTAACATAAATTGATTTAATTATAGAGGAGATGAAAAAAATCAAAGATCACAACTGCCCTTAAATACAGCAAAAGAAAAATAAAACCACAACTATGTGTCCTTTACAACATAATTTGAGTAATCTCTACATTTCATCATGCTTGGTTACTTACAGAAACCAAGTGGAAATTTATGCAAACTTTTAAAAACAAGACAAAGCACAACTCCATGATTAAGGATTTCTCTTACTTGCCATCAAGTAGCTGCCTATGCCATTTATTTTTATTCATTTAGCACAATTATTCACAGGAACTGGAAGTATTCAAGCATAATCTAAGTAAATACTTGGCAATCACAGTGTCGAGGAAATCAGAGCAGGAGAACTGGATGATCTTTAAGGTCCCCATTAAGCCTCAGATCTTTCTATGCCCGTGCTTTTCAAAAGGTGGTTGCATTGCAGACTCCCAGGGGCCACCAAGAGCCTTTCGAGGTATCTTCAAGATCCGTATTATAATTATACTAAGACACTACTTGCATTAATGGTACAAAACCAATGCTGGGCAGGACTGCAGCCGCCTTAGCAACAACCAAAGCAGTGGCCCCAAGAGCTGGAATCCTATTCTTTATTCCCATGAACTCCAGGAAAGGCGGGAAAAGTCAGTTTTACTTAGGAATGTCACTGAAAAAGACGTAAAAATTGTTAATTTAATTATATCCCCACCAGTGAGTATACATCTTTAACACTTTGTGTGACGAACGTGTAACAGAACGGGGAGGACACAAAGAGCACCAGAGCTGGGTACCGAAATTCTGAGTTGTGAGCTCAACTAGCTGCTTTTTTCAGGCGACATCTTTTACTTAAAAAGACAACAGACAAACCATGGTCATTCAGACTTCGGTGTCTGGCAGACATTTTACGGAACATGAATGTGAAGTTGCCAATAGCTTCCCATGACTCAGAGACTCTTCTGATGGCATCGTAGTAGTGATGATATTAGCAAATGTGATTTTTGATACCCTTTTAAATTATCAACATTTTAAAGAATCTGCCCAACACAGCAAACAAATATTTTCCAAATGACCAATGAATGATGTCACATAATTAAGCATGAGTAAAAATTCATTATAAGATAAACCAATGGATTTTAATGTAACAAAGACAAAAGTTCTTTGATCCAAGCTTCAGATTCCACAACGTAACTGACCCTTAAGAAACTACCATATTTGAGTATTGGAGTAATGTCAAAGAATATCCATAATACTCCTCTCTTTACAACTACAGGTTTGTGTGAGCCTGATTTGCTTCATACCGTTCACCTAAAACAACCTACCTTCTAAGAATGAATACAGAAACATGATAATCTGCCTTCTATTAAGCACACATTAAAGATATTTACAGAAATGTAAAACAATGCCATACTCCTCAAAACAGCTGTTTTGGATAAAAAATATATTAACATGTAATGCATTTTTTACTGCCACTTTAAAATGTTGCATATTTTATGAACTCCCAGCTTTAATTTCTAACACAGTAAATATCTCTCTCTATAGTACCCATATACAAAAACACTTTGGCATCCTTGATAATTCTTTAAAATGTAAAGAGGTTCTGAGACCAGAAAGTTTGAAAACCACTGTTCTATACTGCCTAACTATACAACCTTACTATCTTTTTCCTCCAGAAACTTGTCTCCTTCAAATTTAAGAATGATGTGCTACGGGGGAGAACTAGATAACTATCAAATCATCCTAAATACCCCAGCAATCGACCTGAAGACTGACAGAACAAACTCCACAACTAAAGGGAAAGCAGAGGCCACATGGAAGCAGATTCCTACAGCTGGGACTTCCAGTATTATGGGGAATAAAGTGGGGCAAATGGATTTCCTTGTCTCGTTCCTGATCTTAGGTGAAAAGCATTCAGTCTTTCACCACTGACTAGGATGTTACTTGTGGGTTTTTTCTATATACATATGGCCTTCATTATGGTGAAGTTTATCCCCTCATACCCACTCTGTTGAGAGTTTTTATCATTAAATCAGATGTTCAATTTTTTCAAATGATTTTTCTGAATACTGAAATGATCTTATGATTTTTATTCTTCAATTTGTTAATATGCTGTATCATGTTGACTGAGAATACTGAACTATTTCCACATCCCCAGAAAAAAATCCCTGAAACTAATATAACACTGTATGTTAACTATAGTGGAATTAAAATAAAAAATAAAATAAAACCAGAAAAATCCCCCCAAAGAACGATGTACTACATTAATTTAAATATTTTGTTCATTATAATATATACAGGTGGCTAAAGCTTGCTAGATTCTGGAAGAGAAGTATCTTTAATAAAAACACCTAGCATTCTTCAGGTTCCCAAGGATCATAAACATAAGACAGATGACAAACTCTGGAGAGAGAACTTTCTGCCTAGGCAAAGGTTGTGTCACTCTGGGTGAGGCTTGTACTCTGTGAATGCTGCTTCACACATTCTCAGATCACTAGCCAAGTCGACATTTAAATGTGGCAACCCATTTTGAATGGGTATTGCCACATATCACTTTTTTACCTTGGGTCTCAGTTTCCACATTTGCAGAAGAAAGCTGTTACCTGAATAATCCCTAAGGTCTCACAAAATCTATTTTATAGGTGACAGAGAAAAATTAAAGGCAGAGTTGGAAAATAAATATTAGATTATAAATAGTCTTTGCTATCTAGTACAGGTAGAAGGTTGGAGAGCCCAGTTATATGACTTTAATAAGTAACTGAAAAGTTAACGAGAGAGGTAAGTATGGACCAAGATTAAAAATGAGTCTCTAGAAATCTCCGATGTGCACAGATACAGTGACTTTATATTTCAATTGAGGTTTGTGAAATATCTTATTCATCATACATTTTCAGTCTCCTTCCCACACCACTACTGTCAAAGTAACATATTTTTAAAGCACACACAGTTAAAGTTGTAGAAAATAACTTTGGCTGAGCAACCTTCACATAAAACATAGCATGTTTTAGGATTGTGTAATTACTGGGAGGGGAGAAAGGAAAGCCAGGAATACACAAGGAACTATCATGAGTTTTTATGAACTCTGAAAGGTCTTGTTTTTGCTTTAGTTAATGGAACTCATGTTAGTCTCTCCAATAAAAAGTAATGTACACGACGGCAAACACTACATTAAAGATTAATTTCAAGTCTAGAGTAACAACCACCATCAACTTCCTCCTTGCCAAAAATATTATCACTTCCCTCGGAAGTTGGTAACCTATTCAGATCAATTCTTTTTCCAGCTATATTTTATCCACAAATTATAAAGAAAAACAACTTAAATATATCAAAAACTAAAACTCCAAACTATGTGAATGAATACATTTTAATTATCATTGCCTCAATAACTAAAAGAGTAAATCAGACAAATACGCTATTCTTTCAATCATACTTAAAATTATATTTTAATAAAGGTCGGAATTCTCACACAAAAAAGTAAATGCTAATTAGCCTAATTATTTCTTTTTTAAAGACTTTATTTATTTATTTGACAGAGAGAGAGAGAGAGACAGCGAGAGAGGGAACACAAGTAGTGGAAGAGGGAGAAGCAGGCCTCCCGCGGAGCAGGGAGCCCGACGTGGGGCTCAATCCCAGGACCCTGAGATCATGACCTGAGCCGAAGGCAGACGCTTGAAGACTGAGCCACCCAGGTACCCCAAGCCTAATTATTTTTTAATCGCAGATGTTTACATTGTATTACACTGTGTACAGTGATTTACTGATTCTGCCAACAGTACAAGGTCTTTGAAAAGTACAGATCTTTACCTGTACCTGAAAGACAAATTCCCCCAAACAATCTGACCGAAGGTTCACCAACTGTATACATGCAATGGAAAAAGTCCTCAGTCATGAATGTACTATTATTTTTAAAGGCCCTTAAGTCCATCTCAAATTGGTAATTTTGGAAACAGCTTGTTTAAAAATAAAAACTGATCATTCGTTAAAAAGCATACCTCCAAGTGACAGAACCATGTGCAGGTTCAAGTGAAGGCTGTAAAACGTAGACAGCATATTCGTGTGTCACTGCTAACAGCCAGATCACAAGGGATCAAGGAGTATCCCATGCTGCTCATCAAGAACTCTGAGGGAATTCAGTTTCCAATCACATTTCAAGTAATACAGAACTCAAGTTCAACCTTCCTGCATCAACGTTATCTCCTTTTCTTTTAAGCAGCGGTAAGTTAAGAAATCATGCCAGCTGCACAGCCGACATGGAAACACAAGCAGCTATCAGTGTGCTGGAGACACCACAGAATGAATTCTCTACTTCCCTAATGGGTACCCACATGTCATCAATAATGAAAAAGGGTGTATTAATGGTCCTCTGGGACAGATGAACAACAACGGCCTATGGAAATGTTGGATAGGAACTGAATCGTTCAGAGAGCGTTATGAACTGGGATTTAAACCTGCTTCAGCAGGTATCTCGGACGTATGTACCAGGCAGCCACACACATAGCATTTTTGTGCTTTCCCCTTTACTGGAAACATGGAAGACTTGGCAAATGCAGTCAACTCTGACAGAACAAAGATGACAGATCACTGTCACTAGGGAAGCCAATCACAATTTGTTCTGCGATTATAATTATCTGTAAGAAAAATTGTTTAAAAAGAGCCACAAAGGCTAAAAATGCAAATAGTAATGTGAGAATTAAGACTGATAATGAACTTCAGGAAGTTTCCAACTTAAGAAGGGGGCACTGTTCTAGACACTTTACTATGAACTAGATGGATGAAACTTAAAAATTATTTTCTTATTACGATTCTCAGGCTAACTCGCTAATGCATAGAGTTCACGTCCCAGAAATACTACACCTTTGCAACTTTAGAATGTACCACTGTAGGAGTTAAGACCTATAAGAAACAGTAACATAAAATGTAATAATTCATTATGAAGTGTGTCATTTGAGGGGAAAAACATCTTAATTAGAAGAATTAGAAAAACTAGAACCCTTTTTGGTCTAAACCTAAGAAGGGTACCTATGGGCCTCAGCCATTCCTGAGGTGATAAAACAAGAATTAGAAAGATTTTAGAATCTGAGTTATAATTGAGTCCTAAAGTAGTGAAAAACAGAGACAGAAATAGATTCCCCCAAGATGAGAAATAAGAGAGGGGAGATCATAGGAAAACATTAGGCTTGACAGCTTCCTGAACCTATCACTAAGTGATACTGTTAACCCAGAACAACGTGGTTCGTAAATCCTGTCACTCAGAGGGCAAGGGGCCGGAGGTGTGCCTGAGAAGGCAGGTGAGGCTCCGGGAGCGGAAGGCAGAGATAGCCAGCTGCTGGCTTACACTCATCATCTCAAATCAACTACCACGGGAGGCAGTGTGGTGCAGTGGAAAGAGACATGTTTTCCGGCTTGGTCTGTTATTACCTAGGTGACTTTTGCCAACTCATTTAGCTTCTCTAAATATATGTTTCCTCGCAAGTAAAGGGGAGATGAACCATGTAATTGAAAAACTGCTGGGATCAAATGTAATAGGTAGTGTGTTAATGCAGCTGCGACTGTAAGACAGAATTTAAAGTATTTTATAATCCACCAGAGCAGGGTAAGTGAAGTAAGTACAACTAGAAGTTCTGCTAGACTTGGATTAAATAATGGGTAAGACTCACCAGAGAATACTTGAGTATTTGCAGACAGTAAATAATTAGGGCAATGCCTTATTTTTCTGTCAAAACCCAGCTCAGGTAGCAACTCCTTCAGAAAGCCCTCCCTTACTAACCATTCCATATTCTGTAGTTTGCACACCTTTACGCGGTGACACTACTACGGTATAATTAATTCATCCGTCTTACACAGACTGGGAGTTCCTGGAGGACGGGGACTTCATCTATTCGATTCTGTATTTTCAGTAGACAGTGCCTGGCACATAGTAAGTCTATCCACGATTACTGAATTGAGCAGTCTGTGTTTTAGGTAATTATGAGATGATATGACGCGGGTAACAGCAAACTGCTACTTCCTGAAATAAAACTTAACTTTTTAGTAAAAGACATGTGATTAATCCAAGCATGCACACAAAGAAGTGTTAACCGTGCCAAAAGAAACCGCGAGGGGATCCATGAAAATCGAACATCAGAACTCGAAGCCCATAGCGTCTTGTGCCTTTCTACTCCGTTACCATTACCTAGCAAACCTATGCTGAACAACTGTTGAAGAAAAGATCTGTTCGTTTTTTGTCACGACACCTTGGGCAGTTAACACTAGTGATGCATTTTGCAGAAAATAAACGCTGACAGAAATCCACAGCAAGATGGGCTTCGACAGTGCGGGGTGCGCTCGACACCCCAAACTTCCTGCCGTGAAACCCGCAGGTCGAAACCTGTGAGTGGCAGGTCCCAGCGCCCTAGCAACTGGGGATTTTCGGGTTCACTTTTCCTCGGGGCGTGGGAGGGTGGGGGCGGGGAGGCGCGGTCTCCTAGTACCGGTCCGCGCGCGTTACTGGGAACACCGCGGACCGGTTCCAGGTTCGGTCCCCGCACGGCACCCCGGGGGCCGTCGGTAACCGGCGCGCCTCCCCCCGCCCGCGTCCGGATCCCGCAGCCCCGGGAAGGCCCCGCCGGCCGCCCCCCGCGTCTCCCACCCCGCGGGCGCGCACCCGGTAGCTCGGCGGCCGCGCACCGCACTTACTTAGACCTGCTCGCAGGCTGCAGAGTCGGCCGCGGACTCGGAACCCGGCGCTGCGCAGCAGCGTCCCCCCTCGCCGCTTCCGTCGCTCCTCATCGTCCTCCGCCAGCCGAGGGGCCGCCGCCGTCGCCACGGTCTCGCCCGGAGCTCTTGCGGCGCCGCTCTCGGTTCCTCCACTTCCGGCCCACGCTCGGTGTCGCCGGCAAATCTCCCCGCCGGCTCCCACATCACCTGCTCTCCTCTCCGCCTTCCTCCCCGAAGTGGGAACCCGACACGCCCTCCGGGGCATGCGCACAAACCGCAGTCGGGGGGCGGGGGGGAGTCCCCACGACGGTGGCCCGCAGGGACAAGATACCTTGGAGCCTGGTCCCCAGCGTACTGGAGCTCGCTGTAGGCTGCCGGGTGGTTTCTGCGCCGGGGTCCCTGGAGGCCTTCCGCCCCTCCTCCGAGGTCCCCAGGGTGAGTGTTGGTAACGCACCAGATTTCCCTTCGGGACACAGCTCTAAGCGTGCACACAAATAAGTATTAATTACATAAGAAAGCGTGTCTGCCTAATAGAATTATGAGGGTATTAGAGTGTGTTCCACTAAGTACTTAAAAGGCGTGCATAACTCATTTTGTTTCTGTTTTCTCCCAACCCTGCCCTCTCCTGCCTCTATCAGAGGCCTGAACCTGGGGAGATTTAGAGAAAAAGAAGGCAAAATTATCTTACTTTTGCAAATTTTACAAAAGCACAAGACCAGTGGAACATTCCTAGAGCCCAGGTGCTGGGAAGTGGCCACACAAATGGGCCCTTGAAGCTGGTGTTTTGTTAGATTCACTGTCTTTTTCTTTTTTAAGATTTTATTTATTTATTTTGAGAGAAAGCACAAGTGGGGCGAGGGGCAGAGGGAGAGGGAAAGAGAAAGAATCTCAAGCAGACTCCCTGCAGAGCATGGAGCCCAACTCAGGGCTCCACTTCACCACCCTGAGATCATGACCTGAGCTGAAATCAAGAGTCGGAGGCTTAACCGACTGAGGCACCCAGGCACCCCTCATTATCATCACTATCAACCCCCCTGGGCACCAGGTTGTGCTAAATTGTTTTTCTACAAATGTCTGTCCCCCTCCCTCATTCATTCCCTATTCTCTGTACCCTATTTTATACATATACAAAGGATATTTCATATTTACAAACAAACAAACAAACAAACATGTATCCTCCATCAGATGGAGAGCTCTAGGTCATAAGCTCTTGATAATAGCTTCTTGTTGTTTGTTGCCTAATAAATGCCAGGCACTAAGGTAGACTCTTTACATAAATAAACTAATAATCACAGCAATTCTAGAAGATACTTAATGAAAAACCTCTGATTATCTTTGAACCAAGCATTAGAAAGGCTAAAATATTCTGGTAAATTGGAGATGAAGATTTGAATTAATTTGGAGTTTGGTTTCATAATCCATGGTTCTTCTCATATCAAAAATATAAAGTACAAACTCCGACATTGTAGGAGCTCGGTAGATGCTGAACAAGGTGCAAATGTGCACAGACAAATGCCTTTCATAAGATGGGCAACTGTGGGAGGTCCTTTACTAACACTGTTGGGTGTTACTCCAAAACAAATTGATAATTAAGTTGAATAGTAGGTAGAGAAATTACCATCACAAGAGTATCATGTGACTTTAAAACTTCATAGCTAATTTCAGAGAAATATTTGGATAACTTAGGTGAATTAGACATACAAGGAAATTCATTGAATGTTGTTGGGCTAGAAGGAGCCCTAAGTCTTGCTCTACTACAAACTAATACTGTGAATTAAATAAGTGTCAGTTTTGTAAAATGAGATTTTTGTACACTAAGTGCTCCTAAGGGCGCTTAACAGCTCTAAAATGTTCTCAGAGTCTGTTGCAACAAAATACCACTTTCTTAAAATACCACATCTTAAAACAACAGTATTTTATGCTAAGAGGAAATAATTATAAAAGCTGTTTCCCCCATCGTCATGGATAATTTCTCAATTCTCCATGAAAGAAAACAAACCATAACAAAACATTGGTAGAAATCAACAGCTCCTGGAACAGAAGGACTAATTTTGTTTTCATCTCAATCTTGAATACCTAGCACAATTACTGTATCGGTGCTGAATAAAGGTTTGCCAAATAATTTTATTTTGAATCCTTGAACGGACGCTTAGCAGTCCATAGTTGATTTCTGGGCATGCAACTCTTTATGTCTGTATTAAGAATGATATATTATGTGTTTTATGAATTTGTATTTCTGTATTAAGAGATAAGAACTCACGTCAAAGTTGTACCATTGTGAGAAACAAATAGGAAAGGACAGCCTTAGGCAATTTTGCAAGAGCCTATTTTTCCATTTAAAGTAAACAGCAGATGTTTTGGGAGGGAAGATGCCCTTTTCAATCCTGGGCATTTTCACAACCAACCAGTGAGATGAGTGTTGGTACCACTGTTTACAGAGAACAGAACTCTATGATTCTGTCACTTGCTAGTGAGCAGGCCTAGCAGAGAGAGGACTAGGTTCATGGTCCAAGTAAGGAGCTAGTACACAAAGTACTCTCGGTTCTTGCTCAGAGAGGAAATCCACTCTCATGGGTCAACCACTTGCAAAGAGCACCTGCTGCTTCGGGAGGCTAACGGGAGTTGTGTTTCTAGTCACACTGTTACCAGGACTCCCTGGAGTCCTCCGCAGCCTTGCAAGGCGCGCCTCTGCCCATCCCGAGCGTCACTGCGCCTGCGCACATCATCCCTATGACATCACGGCCTGGGGCCGCGACTGCGTCCGCGCACGTCATCTTCATGATGTCGGGGCCTCCCTGGCCTTCAGTGGCGATTGCGTATGCGCCCGGAGCAGCTGGCGGAACAGGTCCTCGGGCGGCGGCTTCCGGTTTGGTGACCGCACCTGCGGCTCCGCTTCTGGTAGGACGTTTGTGTGGCGGCGCGGCTGGGGAGGGGCCTCGGAGGCCACGGGGCGAGCCTGAGGGCAAGTCCGGGCCGGCGGAGGCCGAGCCAGCGTGACCGGGGCGGAATCCCTCGTCTTCTCAGTCCGGCAAATGCTTATGGTCTTGAAAGGTGGTTTTTCGTGTTTCGGGACAAAACGTCTTTCAGTCCCTCCGCCCCTCCCGGCGTCCCAGGGGCAGGGCACGGGCCACCTTGGCGGCGGCGCTGCGTTAGACGGCGGGCCTCGGGCTTGGGGTTCTTGACCTAGACCTCCGCTGTTGGACTCGGGCGAGGGGGCTGCCGTTCGTTCGCGTCTGCCTCCCAGAGACTGTTGGCTGCTGTGATGGCGTGGTTACAGACGTTCTGATTGCGGGGACCCCTCCTCCCCGCGCCGGTGGGGACCCTCGGGCTCAAGGAGGTAACGGGATCTTCCCCCGCGGCGGGGATTCACCCGGGATCCGTGGCGGGTTTCCTTGCGGGGGGGGTGGGAGGCGGAGGAGTGGTGTGGACCCCTCCGGTGGTGGTGCAGGCGTGTTTCGGGGGAGTCGGACAGAGATACTGGAGCCTTGGTTCTCTTCTTCTGTTTCGTCTTTGGTCAGCCTCCCGGCTCCCACCGCCTTCTGGCCTTTTCCTTACGCAGATTCCTTTCTGCTGAGATTCTCCCTGATTGTCACAAGTGCTGCGGGAGGGAGGCTACTGTAAACCCTTCGTCTCTTAGGGAAGCGCATCATCTCGTCAGGGGGTGCAGGGAGGAAACTTAAGTTGTCCCAGTCACTTTCTCTCCAATAAAATACCTCTGACTCATCATATTCACGGAATCATCATATTCACCTTGCTAGGACGTTTTGTTGTGTCACTTTAGGACAATATAGGCAGCAGCTGAATAGACGATGAGTCATTACTCTATGCTAATT
Organism: Zalophus californianus; assembly: GCF_009762305.2. Taxonomy (NCBI): domain Eukaryota; kingdom Metazoa; phylum Chordata; class Mammalia; order Carnivora; family Otariidae; genus Zalophus; species Zalophus californianus. The sequence continues at coordinate 4,510,688 of NC_045597.1, forward strand.
GTATTCATTCTCTTGAGTGTTTTGCTTATTTTTACCAAAGAGTAAAGCGTACCCCTCCTCTCTTTCCTTAATATTTTGTAATACTTATATTTTAAATATTACTTGCATCAACAAGCATTATGGTACTAAATTAACCAAGGATTTGCTAACTGCCAAGTATTGTGTTAAGCACCTTGTGTAAATATCTGAGGTCATCCTCATCTTACCTTCTACAGTTATTAACCCCATTTTAGACTTCTGGAAACTGACTCTTAGAGAAATTATGTGGTTGCCCCATGTCACACAGCTATTAAGTGTTGAGTCCACAGTTGAACTCATATTTATTGGACTCTAGAGCCTGAACCCTAACCACAAACTGTTTTGTTTTTTCACAAATCAAAAACATCAGCTAACAAGCTCAGAATCCAGAAAATAAAATTAGAGAATGTTTAAAAGGAAATCCCTTTATGTTTGATGTTTAAAGGAAATCCTAATATTTGACCTTTTTTATACAATTTTAATTTATTTTTATTTTCTTGTACAGTTTGACAGTTGATCTTAGCCAAAAGGCCGAGAGGCGATTTTCCTGTACAATTTTAATGAGCAAAAATTTTCAGTCTATTCATTTTATACTAATTTTGGAACCCTTGTTATATTTATAGCAGTTTTGGCATACATGTGCAACCTAGATTTCAGTGTTGTTATAAAGTAATTTGAGTCTTTGCCTGGAACTTGCTGAGGGAAACTGAGACCAAGTGGAACATTCAAATAGATCAGAAACTGTATACCCATCTTGAACATTCCAAGAAGTATTTCTTAACATTCTTTGTTTTATGTACATACTGTATGTGATTTGTAAACATAACAGTATATACCATAATGTACTGACTTGAGAGAGAGCATGTTTTGAGAGGTAAACAGTGAACATGTATAACCAGGTGGTTCAGTCAGTTATGCAAATGAGACAGAGGAAGCAGTTACTGTATTCAAAGAGAAAAGTCTCAGGAAAGTGCTCTCTCATGGGTTTTTCTCTTGGTCTAACTGACTCCATGGAAGTTGAGTTTCCTTTGTCAGGCATTAGACTGAGAAGTGTGGCCTTTTTCCCGAAAGGCCACCAAGTGGCTGTTGCGAAACTTTCCCAGTGCAGTCATAGCTGCTAAATGTTTTTGACGGAACTGAATCCTGCGAGGCTCACTGTGGGGGGGAGTGGGGGTGGTGTATGACCAGCCCCTGGCCTTTCCTAGTGTGTTTCTCCAGGAACTCAACTCTAGGTGCTCAGTAATTCATTCCACAAACAAACCTACTACATGCCAGGCGCTCCTGGCCTCCGGAGACTGGCAGTGTGGAAACCGTGGTACCATGACCAGCAGTTGGATTTCTTGTGCCAGCTGTCCGGTAGTGCGGCCTTGTGCTCGTAGTGTGTGGCTGTCCTGTTTGCTGCCGTGGGCAATCTCATGGTCTCTGAGGCTACAGTGGATCTCCCTGCTCTCTAGGCGACACAGGGATGTGCCAGGAGGTGTCTGAAACCTCCTGGTTTAAATCTGTTAAAGAAAACTTTAACAAGATCGGACACGGTTTATATTCCTGGAATGCACATTTTTACTCGAAGTCTTTTTTGGAAAAGTTAGTTGATTTTAATGTTACGTAGTTTAAATCATATAATAGCTCTGATATCTTATAGATTCTAATAGAATTTGCTGGGGCGCCTGTGGTTATGGTTATAAATGAGCTGTGGCTCAGTTGGTTAAGCATCCGACTCCTGATTTTGGCTCAGGTCATGATCTCAGGGTGTGAGATGGAGCCCCGTGTCGGGCTCCGCACTGGGCGTGGAGCCTGTTTAAGATTCTCTCTCTCTCCCACTCCCTCTACCCCTACCCCCTCTAAAAAATTTGCATGAATATTTAAGACTTCAAAGAAGTTTCACACTTGGGACCACTTTAGGAAACAGTCTAGACCCTAACCCAGCAAGGTACCTGTTATTTCCTCTCTGACCTTAGAAGATGCTTCAGTGAAAAGTTCTGCCTCATGATATTTTACTTTTGTTAAAACACAGCATTTTATAATTAGTTCCCATTATATCCCCTTTCTCTTTACAGAACGTATGCTCTCTTAAGGCAGAAACATACTGTGTTTGCCCATAGTATGGTGCCTGGTACATACAGTGAGTGAATTGTTGGGGGGCAAATGGCATGTGAATATGAACAAACAAGTGTACTAATGAGTTTAAGTTTATAAAGCTATTAAGTAACTATGATAAAATAGAGTTAAAAGAGGTAGGTCAAGTAAGGATTTCCTGGGGAGGGTATTTTGAGTGGGGTTTTGAACACGAGTGATTTGGCATAGCTAGCAGTGAAGTGAAAGTAAACGCAGACGTGGGCTTTGTTTACCTTTTTTTTTTTTTTTTTTTTTTTGGTGAACTCCTACCTATGTAAGAGTTCAAACTTCCTGCAAAGCCGAGTTTCAATTCAGTGATTTGTTAAAAACGTCTGTTTCTGATGCTGTATGGTACTCTGACAGAAAAGGAGGAGAAATGTAAGTCAGAAGCCCAGAAAAGAAATGAATTGAGCCTTGTTTTTCTGTTGTTATTCCTTTGCACGATGAGCTAAATAAGGAATGGAATCATTAATTCAACTGAAGTTAGAATTTAGGGAGAAAGACAGAGTGGTCAATTTCAGTATTGTAAAGGTAGCAAGAAGGGCTGGTGATACTTTTGATAATAAATACTAAATGGGATTGAAGTTTAAATGTAGAGATTGAAAAGAGACATAATTTCTAGCACTAATTCATTTTCATTTAGCAAACATTGACCACGAACGAGGCACTCTCTTTAAGGGCTTTACGTGAACTATTTAGTTGAATTTTGTCCCTTATTGAAAGTTATTCTCTTTTTGCCTTATTAGTTAAACCAGAGGATTGACCACCACCTCCATGGCTGCCTCACAGACTTCGCAAACTGTTGCATCTCACGTTCCTTTTGCAGACTTGTGTTCAACTTTAGAACGAATACAGAGAAGTAGAGGACGTGCAGAAAAAATCAGACACTTCAGGGAATTTTTAGATTCTTGGAGAAGATTTCACGATGCCCTTCATAAGAACCAAACGGATGTCAGGGACTCCTTTTATCCAGCAATGAGACTTATTCTTCCTCAGCTAGAAAGAGAGAGAATGGCCTATGGAATCAAAGAAACTATGCTTGCTAAACTTTATATCGAATTGCTTAATTTACCTAAAGACGGAAAAGACGCCCTTAAACTTTTAAATTATAGAACGCCCACCGGGCCTCGTGGAGATGCTGGAGACTTTGCAACAATTGCATATTTTGTGTTGAAACCAAGATGCTTGCAGAAAGGAAGTTTAACCATACAGCAGGTAAATGACATTTTAGACTCAATTGCCAGCAATAATTCTGCCAGAAGAAAGGACCTAATAAAGAAGAGTCTTCTTCAGCTAATAAGTCAGAGTTCAGCGCTGGAACAAAAGTGGCTTATACGGATGATTGTAAAGGACTTAAAACTTGGTTTCAGTGAGCAGTCTGTATTTTCTGTTTTCCATAATGATGCTGTCGAGTTGCATAATGTCACCACAGATCTGGAGAAAGTCTGTAGGCAACTGCATGATCCTTCTATAGGACTCAGTGACATTTCCATCACTTTATTCTCTGCCTTCAAACCAATGCTGGCTGCTATGGCAGATACTGAGCAAATCGAGAAGGCCATGAAACACCAGAGTTTCTACATTGAAACCAAGCTAGACGGTGAGCGTATGCAGATGCACAAACAGGGGGATGCGTATCAGTACTTCTCCCGAAATGGTTTTAACTATACGGATCAGTTTGGCAAATCTCCCCTGGAAGGTTCTCTCACACCGTTCATTCACAGTGCATTTAAAACAGATGTACAGATCTGTATCCTGGATGGAGAGATGATGGCCTTCAATCCTAACACACAGACTTTTATGCAAAAGGGGAATAAGTTTGATATCAAAAGAATGGTGGAGGATTCTGATCTGCAAACTTGTTATTGCGTGTTTGATGTACTGATGGTTAATAATAAAAAGCTGGGACATGAGATCCTGAAAAAGAGGTATGAAATTCTTACTAGTGTTTTTACACCAGTACCAGGTAGAATAGAAATGGTGCAAAAAACACAAGCTCATACTCAGAAAGAAGTGATCGACGCTTTGAATGAAGCCATAGATAAAAGGGAAGAGGGAATCATGATAAAACAGCCTCTGTCTATTTACAAGCCAGACAAAAGAGGCGAAGGATGGTTGAAAATTAAACCAGAGTACGTGGATGGGCTGATGGATGAGCTGGACATCTTAATTGTCGGGGGCTACTGGGGTAAAGGTTCCCGAGGTGGGATGATGTCTCATTTTTTGTGTGCTGTAGCAGAGAAGCCTCCTCCTGGTGAAAAACCGTCAGCGTTTCATACTCTGTGTCGTGTTGGTTCGGGTTATACCATGAAAGAGCTGTACGATCTGGGTTTGAAATTGGCCCAACATTGGAAGCCTTTTCATAGAAAAGCTCCACCAAGCAGCATTTTGTGTGGAACAGAGAAGCCTGAGGTGTACATCGAGCCTTGTCATTCTGTCATTGTTCAAGTTAAGGCCACAGAGATCGTCCCCAGCGATATGTATAAAACTGGCTGCACACTGCGTTTTCCACGAATCGAGAAGATAAGAGAAGACAAAGAGTGGCACGAATGCACCACCCTGGATGACTTAGAACAGCTTCGTGGGAAAGCATCGGGAAAGCTTGCGTCCAAACACCTTTACATTGGTGGTGATGAAGAACCACAGGAGAAGAAGAGGAAGGCTGCCCCGAAGGTGAAGAAAGTTATTGGAATTATCGAGCACTTAAAAGCACCCAACCTTTCCAATGTAAACAAAATTTCTAATATATTTGAAGATGTGGAGTTCTGTGTCATGAGCGGAACAGACAGCCATCCGAAGCCTGATCTGGAGAACAGAATTGCAGAATTTGGTGGTTATATAGTACAAAATCCAGGCCCAGACACATACTGCGTGATTGCGGGGTCCGAGAACATTAGAGTGAAAAACATAATTTCTTCGAATAAACATGATGTTGTCAAGCCCGAGTGGCTGTTGGAGTGTTTTAAGACCAAAAGCTGCGTGCCGTGGCAGCCTCGCTTTATGATTCATATGTGCCCATCAACAAAGGAACATTTTGCCCGTGAATATGACTGTTATGGTGACAGTTATTTTGTTGATACAGATTTGAACCAACTGAAGGAAGTGTTCTCAGGGATTAAAAATTCCAGCGCACAAACTCCTGGAGAAATGGCTTCTGTGATTGCTAATTTAGAGTATCGGTATTCCTGGGACCGTTCCCCTCTCAGTATGTTTCGACACCACATTGTTTATTTGGACTTGTATGCTGTTATTAATGACTTGAGTACCAAAATCGAGGGAACGAGATTAGCTGTTACAGCTCTGGAGCTTCGATTTCATGGAGCCAAAGTAGTTTCTCGTTTAGCTCAGGGAGTGTCTCATGTAATCATTGGGGAGGATCAGAGCCGTGTTGCAGATTTAAAAGCTTTTCGAAGAACTCTTAAGAGAAAGTTTAAAATCCTGCAACAAGATTGGGTAACTGATTCAATAGACAAGCATGAGTTGCAGGAGGAAAATCTATATTTGGTTTAAAGCTAGCTTTTCTAGTGAGGAAAGCCTCATTGTAACAGGTGGTCATGATAAAATATTAAACTACATTTTATTTTTATCCCTTAAAATTTATGTTTAAACAGATTATTAGATGTAGAAAAACAATAATTTTAACTTTTGAGATAGATAAGATACTGAATGGACCAAGGCCAAGAAAGAAAAAATTCTTTTAGAGGTGTAGTATTTAATGACTTTTAAAACTAAGATGAAATAAATAGTTTAAAGAAGAGACATTTATATAATATCCCTGTAGAAATCGAGAATTTTGACTCAAGTATTAATAAAATACATTCAGAAGCTTTTAGAGTCATTAAAAGCATTGATCTAAGTGGATTTTCTGAGGTCAAAATTTTAATAGTTTTTATCTAGTGAAAGCATTGCAAGAAAGAAGCAGAATTGTTACAATTGGACTTGTAAAAAAATTTGTCTTTTAAATTGAAGGCTAAAATTCTTTGAAGTGTGAAATGTAAACAAATTTATTTTTTAAGGTTAAGGGCAAGCTCATGAATAAGACCTTGTTAATGATGTCATTAGGTAAATTAGGAGAAGTAACTTAAAATTAGATGAATTTAATTAAAAAGAAACTTGCAGTTTTAAAAGTACTTGGCCCACATTTATTTTTTTTCTACAACAGAGCATGTTTTAAAGAGAGTGTTTTTATGTGAACTGTACTCCAGAATAAATCGTATTCACAAAGAGTGATTTTCCTAGATGTAATCCATCGAGTACATGTCAAGATGGCATGTGTTGTAACTTCCGTTACAGAGAGATAAATTGCTCTATTTAAAATGATTTTTATCTTTAGATTATTTAAACTCAATATGTATAATATGTATTATGTCTGGATTTATATACCAAATTTTAGAATAGTCTTTCATTTTGAAAAATATGTTTTCATGACACCTTTGCAATACTTGAAATATGGTACCCAAGGAATTATTATTATTATTTGTAAGTAATTTGAAATTTTATTGAAACAGTGCAACAAATGTTATATTTCTTAATTTAAATAAAATATTTAATATACTATTAAAAGTTATGATGTATTTATTTTAAAACAATAATAGTTATTTCAGTCAGCTATTATTGGTATCAATATAATTTTTGACCGATTCAAATCAGTTTCCTATTGGAGGTCCTTTGTATTTCACATTACTGAATGAACTTTATTAAAAATGTAAACTTGTGGGGCGTCCTGGTGGCTCAGTTGTTAGGCGTCTGCCTTCGGCTCAGGTCATGATCCCGGGGTCCTGGGATCGACCCCCGTCGGCTCCTTGCTCCGCGGGGAACCTGCTTCTCCCTCTGCCTCTGCTCCTCTCCTTGCTTGTGTGCTCTCTCACACTCTCTCTCAAATAAATAAAATCTTTACAAAAAATTTTAAACATATATTTTTATAACACCTATTGAGAAAAACTACAAAACAGATACCAGTAAGCGTAATAGGGGAGAAAAGTACATAATTTTACCACCAAAGATAGTAACATTCACTACTTTAGGTTATTGGTAGTAAGGAAAGTGCAAAATACATTATTTACAGTGTAACAGGTAGGTATAAAACTGTAATGCTTTATTTGATCGGCTTTTCTCAATGGGAGAATTTACAGGTCACTAAAGTAGACCTACATCACTTTAAATTGTTGCACACTATTGAATGTAGTGTAATTTTTCAGCTAGGCCATTATTGTCCGACTTACAGATCAGTTGACCTTGCCACCGCCCCCGGCCCCCTTTGTTTTCCTAGTGAGCATTATGATAAACCTGTGTCATGGTCTGTGTATTCCAGTCTGCTTGTCCCTTATACATTCTTACAGTGGAATTGCTGATTCAAAGTTATGTATGTTTTAGTAAATTGATATGCATTTATGTAAAGTTGATATGCAAAAATGCCCTTCTAGATTCTTCTCATCTCTAAATGTTGGAGAGTTCAGTTTCTTAGTACTGGACCTATTCTCTATCTTTATTCACTCCATCCCTTGGCTTTAAATATGCTGATACCTCCCACATGTTTTCAGCCGAGTTCTTTGCTGAACGCAGGTTCACGTATCTATCCACATGACATCTCCACATGAAGTCTAACGAGCCTCTCATACTTAATATGTCTAACTATATTTATCATAGCAAAATTTTAAAATGCAAAAGCATAGTATAATGAACCAGCATGTGCACAGAGTGAGCAGTTGTCAATGATCTATCTTTTTCGTATTTACAGACCTCTGGATTATTTTGCAGTCACTTAGATTACCTAACTTAATTTACCAAGTATTCCGTAGAGAACTCTGGATTTCTCGAATACACTTAAGCTCTTTCCCAGCGTTCCCCACCTCACTAAATGGTGCATCTGTTCACCCCGCTGCTCAAGCTGAAAACCATGGAGCCATCCCTGGCCCCCTCTGTTCTCATATTTCCAATACACAGTGAATCTTGTTGGCTAGACTTTACAAATAGTCCAGAATATGACCCCTCAGCAAGCTCCCCAATAACCAGTCTGCCCCTGTTACTCACTGGACTCTGATCACCTTCCTTTCTGCACTGTCATCACTGCTCTCAAGGACGCCGTTTGTACTTTTAAAGATGCAGTCAATTCATTTTCCTCCACTGGCCAAAACGACTGAATCCCCATCACTCACAACTTCCAAAGTCGTACGAATGGCCTGCTGGACCTGGCCCCAATAAGCTACCTTCCGTTAGCTCTCTAACCTGATTTCCTACCAGGGACCCCCTTGCTCACCACAGTCTCACTGGTCTGTGTGCTTTTCCTTTCCACTTCATCCAGGTCTCTCACAGTTTGCCCCACTCACATCCCTGACACTCACTATCCCTTCACTCTGCTTTATTTTCTCCAAGGCACTGTATCTTTGTTTCTTACCACTAGAATACAAATTCCACAAATGAAGACCTGGTGTGTTTTGTTCACTGTCGTAATCAGTCACTCAATAAATATTAATGGAACAACTCCTCTGAATCAGATGGAAAAGCCTACTTCACTCTTCACCAAGGCCATGGGTTCTTGCCAGAAAGCAGGACAAGATATTTACCGTTCAAGAACTCCGCCTTTTTCTGCACCCATGATGACTTCTCACTGTCCTGAACGAGTTCATATCTTTAGGCTGATGGCACCTTCTTTGAAAATCAGGTGGCTACCCTACCTGCTTCATAGTCATGTGCTTTGCCTGACGTTGGAGTGGACAGGGCTGATGGGGAACCTTGGAATTCTCACTTTGGGGGAAATCAGTTGGGCATAGCTTTAAAACATCTAATATGGAATTCCCGGAGTCACTAGAGCTATTTTATAAGCCATCTCCATTCAGTTTCAACCAACGTATATTAAGTTCTTACTCTCTTTGCCAGTCATACGAGCAAAAAAAGTGAAAAAGACAGCCTCCGCCTTCAAGGAACTCACAGAGTACCAAAAGATAAAGATAATTGGAATACAAAAGATAAGTGCTTTCCTAGTTAAAGGAAAGATGGATTCCCTGGAAAGCTGTAGTGAAAAGAATACAAGCTTTTAGAATCTAGTTATTCTGGGCTGGGTTCCAGGTCTGTCACAACCCCTTTGAACCTTAGTTTCTAAACTTTCAAATGGGAACAGTATCTATCTCACCCAGAATGTTTGAGGACAGACTTATAGCACCCAACATACAGAAAGGCCCCTCCGGCTTTTATCACCTGCTCTTACCTGGGCCTTTCCAGAGGAGGTTAATTACACCAATGGGGGTTAATATAAGTGAGTGGATTCTGGAAACGTAAGTTGAATTCCCTCATCGTGGTATGGAGGGTTTTTCCTGGCAGAGGGAAGATAATAAATACAGGCATGGGGAGTACAAAAATTCAGGGGAGAATGTTTGTCAAATACTCAGATTTAGGTGGGAGGGTAAGATATATAGGTACCTTAGGATAGATTTTGAAAGATTTTAAGGTTTTTTAAAGTTTTTTTTTTTTTTTACTTCATTTATTTGAGAGAGCACATGAGCAGGGGAAAGCAGCAGAGGGAGAGGCAGAAGCAGACCCCTGGCTGAGCAGGAAGCCCAATTTAAGACTATATCCCAGGATGCTGGGACCATGACCTGAGCTGAAGGCAGACGCTTAACCAACTGAGCCGGTCAGGAGCCCCGTGAAAGATTTTGAATGCCACACTGCAGAGTATGAAGTTGCATCTGGTGCTCAAGAAAAATGCATTGAAGAATTTTAAGCAAGATATTTCAGGCTCCCCTCTAAGGCTTATTTCTTGATTCCCCCATCTTAGTTCAAGTTCATGTAACAAAAATACCATCAACCAAGGGGCTTAAACAACAAACATTTATTTCTCACAGTTCTGGAGGCTGGAAGTCTGAGATCAAGGTGCCAGCATGGTTGGGTGAGGGGCATCTTCCAGACTGCAGACTTCTTGTTGCGTCTCATGCAGGCTCGTTCCCTTCTCATGACTTAAACTCCTTCCAAAATGACTACCTCCGAATACCATCACCTTTCAGGGTTAGGATTTCAACATATGGTTTGGCGGGGGGGGGGGGGGGGGGGGGTGGCAGGGGGGCGCACACAAACATTCAAACCACAGCAGTCATTTTGTAGAATAAGAAAGTTTTATTTAAATGTAAATTTGTCTTCCTATCTGAGGGCCTGCTGCTCAGTATTCTTGAGCTTCTATTGCTGACCATGCTCTCTTCATATACATTGTTGTGAAGACTAAATGTGTTTTAAAAGACCTGATATAGTACCTGAGCCATGATAGTCTCTAAACAAATGCAGTTTCCCACTACTCTTCATCTCTGCTTTTTCTCTGGTGGAAACATACCAGGGAAAGTCCAAATACCCAATCAGTGTTTGGTCAAAACTGATTTTTTCCCTTGATCTATAGTGATGACATTAAACAGTCATTTAACTATTATTCAGGGTATCATGTCAGGTGTGATCTCAAGCAAATGATATATGTTTCCCAAACCTATCACTTAGCCTCATTGGAGTTCCTTGTTGGCATTTGTTGAGTGGTGTAAAGGACAGAGTGTTCTTAGGTCTCTCACGGCCCTAAAATTGTTACATGTTTGTAACCTTCCATTTAGGGTTATCATGTACTGCTTGAATTTATTAAAAGCCTTTTTATGTCTATGGGAAGTTGTAGTGACAGTAGGATAATGACCTGATTTTATGTAAAATTTAATTTAGTGAATGGTCTTCAATACATACTATGTCTCAAGCATTATAACAAATTTGGGGATTAAAAAGTAACATAAAAATAATAGACCCCATGAAACATGAAATATGGTTTAGAATATGTTATATAACTTTAAATTCTTAAAATTTAACTTTCTAGATTAAATTAATGATCCTAAATGTGTTGGGGATATCTCTTTATTTGGAACCTATTGTTTAGATAGTTGGTGAAAAATAGCCAAATATGTATTCTATTAAGGAGGTATTAATTCTTAACATTACCCTCTTATACTTTTAGAATTTTATATATATATATATATATATATATTAAAAGATCACATTGGCTGAAGACCCCAGTAGTGTTAATTAAAGACTATTTTCACATATTTATAAAAGACATATGCTTGCTTGTATTTCTTTAGACTATTACCCAAATGCCAACAATATTAAAAATTTTGATTCGGGCAAAAGGACATAAAAAGATGTATGAATGTCATGTAAGGACAGATGGCTCGCATCCTGGAGGCTTTCATTTCTTATGTATATTTTTTAGAATTCACTAGTAACTACAAATACTGTTAAAAGTCATGCAAAGAAGATTCTTTAGAAATGTGTGAAGTATCTGTCTAGACCTGTATACCTACTGATTTTCAGAGCCTGATGATGCTAACCCAAAAATTTGTATATGTTTTTTAAATAGAATTTTAATTCCAAATACATCAAGATGGACCTGCGTCAAACCAAAGCAAGGCATCCTATTATTTCTACCATGAAATGCAGTTACTCCTATAATTTTCACTCTGCTAGTAGACCTTACTGGTTTTACGTGTCATGGTAATTTTATCCCATCTCTTCCTTTCTTCTTGGAATTAAATAATAATTTTCAAATAGTAGTGATATAAATAATGTCAAAGGACAAATCAAACTTTTATGAAACTGTGGCACAACATATTAAAAATGGGATAATGTTAAAATATTTTTTAAATGGATTCTTTTTGCTAGAAAAAATATAAACTTCATGATGATAATTACAAATTTATCAGTAGGATTTTCTTTCTTTTTTAAAAAAAGATTTTTTTTTAATTTGAGAGACAGAGTGAGTAAGAGAGAGAGAGCACATGAGCAGGGGCAGAGGGAGAGGGAGAAGAAGGCTCCCCTGCTGAGCAGGGAGCCTGATGCAGGGCTCAATCCCAGGACCCTGGGATCATGACCTGAGCCAAAGGCAGATGCTTAACTGACTGAGCCACCCATGTGCCCCAGTAGGATTTTTGATATATCTGTAGGTTAACTAGTTTTGTCATTCTTGCATCTTTTCTTTCATAGGCATGATCGCAAATGTAACATTTTGAAGTAGATTAAAAAGTAATTTAAATTCCTTCTTTAAGTGAGATTCTAGCAATTTTTTTAGAGAGCAAGAGAGTGGCGGGGGAGGGGCAGAGGGGGAAGGAGAGAAAGAATCTCCAGCAGGCTCCATGCCTAGCGTGGAGGCCAATGCCAGACTTTATCTCATTACCCTGAGATCATGACCTGAGCCAAAATCAAGAGTTGGCTGCTTAACCGACTGAGCCAACTAGGCACCCTGATTCCAGCAATTTGTTAGTATATTTTTAGCTACATAGATTAAAAAGCTTAGAAATAGTTACAATACTTTCATTTGCGAATGTATTTTGCACATGGGAGAGAGGCAGAATCATTGAGGGTCAGAGGATGGACTTTCGTGGTCACAGTGTAAGGCGATCCCCATGAACCCTGCATAATCGTATTCACATCCTTGTACAATTTTCTCCCCTTGATTGTGGGCAGGCCCTGTGACTTCTTATCAGGAGAAAATGACAAAGATGATAAATGGCACACATGATTACATGATATTGTGTAAGTCTCAGTCTTACTAGCAGACTCTCCCTAGCCTCTCTCTGTCTCCCTTCCTCCCTCCGTCCCTCTTCCTCTTCCCTCTCTCCCTCCTTCCACCTCTTGTCCCTCTTTCTGTCTCTGCTGACTTTCACAGAAGTAAGCCATCAAGGGTCCTACGGCTGCGAGAAGCTGATGCTGCCACAGCCATGAGAGCAGGGAGGCAAATCCTTTTCCATTTGAGCCTCCAGTTGGAAATGCAGCAAAAGATGACTGGTGCACGTCTCATCATGCTCTCCTCTTCCTAGAAACCTTCAGTAATTCAGTAAGGAATTGATGTCAAAGTGCTAGCGGGGTTTAGTGCAGAAGAAGCAGTAAAGAAATACTTCCTCGTCCTCCATTTGTTCTGTAAGGCTTACTAGAAGAAAAAAAAAATCCAAATTGATTATAACACATTTAAATCCTGACTTCAGTCTTGTCTTTGTCTGCTTAGCCAATTCCAGCCACACTGACTTACTACACTTTGCCCTTTCTCCCTCCACAAATGTCCTGTTTTCTCTTCTGAAATGCTCTCTTCAACCACCTGCTATGATAATCCCCCAGTTTTAGATCCTATTCATCTTTGAAGAGCTGACATGCCATTTTTATCATATGATCTGCCCCAGTTCCCTAGTCATGATGCATCTCCTCCCTACCACCCAGGAACTTATCATTTTGTGCTCCTTATAATTTTCTGCCTCAACATCTATTTATCTGATGTTATTTTTTGAGTTAGCTCTTTGAGGATCTGAAGAATGCTGCATGAATCTCTTATGCTCTAGTGTGTCTTGTGTTTATGGAGGGTCATGAATATATTTGGAGTACAACACAGTGTCGCTTCACTACTTTCTTTTTTTTTTTTTTTTGAGACTTTCCTTCCTTTCTTATGCTTGGTATCACTGTTGTTTTTAAGAGACTTTATACCTACACTTAGGACATCAGCGGTGTTCACTGCTTAACGAGTCTCTGCTGGAAAAAAAAAATACATACGGGTATAACTCAGTGGTTGAGAGCACAGACTCTGGACACAAGGGGCCCAAGTCTGAATTCATACTTCTGTACTTGGGAGAGCAATGCAACTTTTCTGTGCCTTTGTTTCCTCTTGTATAAAACAGGGTAAGAACAGCACCTAATTTATCGGCTTGTCTTGAGGACTAAGTGTATGTGTGTGTGTGCATGCATGTGCATGCCCGTGTGCATGGATGTGTCTTAGAACACTGCTTGGAACACTGCGTCATATAGGGTATTATTTTGTCCATAAGGTAGGAAGGGAAATAACAGGTACAGGGGTTCTGTAATACATGGTAATAACAGAACGTGAATTAGAGAAAAGAACTGTTCTTGTAAGTGAAAACCTTCCAACAGGCAGTCAGTCATTCTTTGCCCTTTCTTCTACATAGTGGATCACAACTGAGGATGATTTTTACACACCCTCCTGCCCCCAGCCCCGGGGCTGGGCAGCATCTGGAGACGATTTGATTGTCAAGACTGGGGAAGCGCAACTGGTGTATGGTGGGGCCAAGCATGCTGTTACATAGCCCACAGTGAACAGGAAAGTCCCCCACAGCAATTAACCAGACGAAAGGCTCCATCATGTTGAAGTGGAGAAAGTTGTTCCAGAATCATGTGAAATGTGATGGGAGAAGACATTATATATTTTTTGTGAGTAATGCCTTCAGACCAGCCATAATCACAGATTTATTGGGAGTCAGTTTTTCATTCATAAAACGAATGCTCATTCCTGCTTATTTATTTTAAAGGGCTTAGTATGTGGGTTAATTAGTGTTTGCAAAGCCCTTTGAAGATGTAAAGTCCTATGTACATGCTATTTGTTTTTAATTACCATTCCAGAAGACCTATACCATGACCCTGCTCCTTCACTAGCCCAGGCAAACCTCAAAGACCTGAGAGATACTGAATGATTTTTGATAAGTTGGAACATTTATAATGAGAAAGATAGGCATCAGGGACATAAGCCAATTTACGTTTAGGCTGGGATATGACTGTATATAAATTGGCTCATTAAAATCAAGAAAACTATAGGTTTTGCTTTGGGATCTGTTTGCTAAATTGGAGTAAATTTCTTCCAACTTTGCAACACTATATATAGCAAGGGAGGGTGGTAGCCAGAATCCATAATACAACTTTAATGATTATGAAGAAACAAAAATAATTCACAGGAAAAATTGTATTATATTATTATATTTATAAACTGATTTTCTCTGACCCACGAGTCACTGTGTAATTGAGACCATCTGATAACATGAAAGCAATAAAACAGTTTGCAAAAACCTCAAGAAACCAGGACACTGGGTATAATACAATATGCTTTTTTCTATAGGTATGAAGTATAAATTATGTCATAAATACAGTTTTACACGTTTACTGAATAAACATTTTTAGATTTCAAAATAGCTCTTAGTCTCACCTAATGTGACATTCTCCTGTTAGAGCAAAGAGTCTAACCTGTAGATTTACATAACAATGTTATCTTTAACTCAGCATCAATCTGGATGAAAGTATTTGTTAGTGACCTACTGGGGTAAATCTGGGGTGGCTAGCCTTGAAAAGGCATAAACCTGACTGTGGGGTTTAGCTTTGTCGAATTCTGATGGAGACCATGTGTGAACTTAAGTGTAAAATAAAGGGGACATTACATGTCAATGGGGGAAAGCATGCATTTTTTAAAAAGATTTATTTATTTATTTTAGAGAGAGTGTGTGGGGAGGGGGGACTGGACAGAAGGACCAAGGGAGAGACAGAATTTCCAGCAGACTCCTTACCCAGTGTGGAGCCAGATGTGGGGCTCAATTCCAGGACCCTGAGATCATGACCTGAGCTGCAATCAAGAGAGGGAGGCTCAACCAACTAAGCCACCCAGGCACCCCAAAACATGGATTATGTAATAAATAATTTGGAGACAACTATGTAGTCATCTAGAGAAAAATAGTCAACTTGGAACCCTCACTGCTTAAAGCAAATATATTTCATACAAACCAGATATTTAAAAGTAAACACCAGGGGCACCTGGGTGGCTCAGACAGTTAAGTGCCAGCTCTTGATTTTGGCTCAGGTCATGATCTCAGGGTCCTGGAATCAAGCCCTGAGTTAGGGCTGTGCCTTCAGCGGGGAGACTGCTTGAGATTCTTTCCCTCTGCACCTCCCTCTGTTCATGCTCACTCTCTCTCTTTCTCAAATAAATAAATAAACATTAAAAAAATAAAAATTAAAAAAATAAAAATAAGAAAGCAAAGCCATACAAATAATACAAATTTAGGAGAAGGGTGTCTTAAGTATTGAAAACAAAAACAAAATAGAAGCCAGAGAAGAAAAGATTGCTGAGTTTAATTTACAAAATTTATAAAAATACTCTGCAGTAAATACCATATTTAAGTCAAAGGAGATGACCTAGTAGGGAAAATATTTGTGATGAAATGGTAAAAAAATGACTTTTTTCTTTATGATATGAAGAGCTTCTATAAGAAAGACTATCATCTACATAAGAAATTACAAATATGACTTTATATAAAAAGTTCAAAAACACAAAAATATAGGTGAAAGAAAACAGCTATTAAACTTATAAAAAGATAGATTGCTCACCCATAACAAAGACATACTAAAATGTATTTTTCTTTTTGCTATAAAATTTATAAACCAAAACTTTGATATTTTGTTTTGATAAGAATGTGAGAAAACAGATATTCTTATGCTTTTTAATGCAAATGTTTATTTATATCATGTATATATTAATCCTCTATGGGGGCAAGTGGCAGTACCTACCAAAATTTAAAATGCATTTATGTTCTGCCCAAGTTATTCCGTTTCCAGGGATTTACCTTACAGATGTTGTTACACGTATACAAAAGACACATTTACAAGGATAGTTACTGTAAAATTACTATGATGGAGAAGAAATAAATGTTAACAGAAGTTTGATTACATAAGTCATGGTATATCAGCCCATGAGAATATGAAACTCTGATATGCATAGAAATGCCTTTTGGGGCACCGGGGTGGCTCAGTGTGTTAAGTGTCCAACCCTTGATCTCAGCTCAGGTCTTGATCTCGGGGTTGTGAGTTCAAGCCCCACACTGGGCTCCACATTCAGCATGGAACCTACTAAAAAAAAAAAAAGTGTTTACTTTTCTAAGAGTTTCCCCCCCTTTTTTTTCCTTCTGATTATATCTCAGAGAAGTGCAGGGCACTGAGGAAATTCTTTTAACATTTGTATTTTTTTAAGGGACATAGAGACTAGTGTACTCATACAGGTTTCCCCCAATATCCAAAAGTAGAGTGTTACTATGAAGACTTCCCTAAGCTCCACGTTAAGTGAAGAAACCATTACCATTAATTGATACAAAAACATTTTTGAGCAGTCCCAGGCCCCCAAAACTCACCTCTCTTAGGCTTTTCTGAGAACTTAGGACACCACTTGCTAATACAAGCACAAAATAAATCAAGATAAAACCCAGATGCTCACAGATAGATGTCAGAACTCTGGTGGTGGGATAGGGAGATGCTGAGTGTGTTTGCTGGGGAAAGACTGGGCAGGCATACAATTTTACTCATATGTGGAATTTAAGAAACAAACAAGCAAAGGAAAAAGAGAGAGACAAATCAAGAAACAGACTCTCAACTGTAGAGAACAACCTGATGGTTATCAGAGGGGAGGTGGGTGGGGGATGGGGATTAAGGAGTGCAATTGTGATGAGCACCAGGTGATGTATGAAAGTGATGCATCACGATATTGTGTACCTAAAACTAATATTACACTGTATATCAACAAACTGAAATTTAAGTAAAAAAAAAAAAAAAAAAAAGGAAAACCTTTTCTAACCACAACAGAGACCTACCACTTTCTTTCCTTGTTATTATTGCCATGACAGTGACCACACCTGGATATTGGTCCATTTATTGTAAATATAGATTAAAAGATAAGATCTGGCTCATCCAAAATGGATACTCTAGATTAAGGATGAGATGGAAACTTAAAGCGCACAGTCAGTGCTGCCTTTGTCTGCCCCACCGAACCGGAGGACACACTTGGAGAAGATGCCAGTTTCCTCCTCCGCAGCGTATCTCAGAATGCCTGTTCTCCAGCGCACCCTGGGCCATAATGTAAATTTATTAATTGAAGGAGCTTCCCCTTTTGTTTCGGAAATCCCAATGCAGAATCAGTTTAAACTTTTCTCAGTGGAGAAACTTGGTCCTGTGCTTCTTACCACATCATCTCCTAAGAATAAGTTCATTAGGAGATAATCAGCAAAATACTTTTTCAGACAATCTGTTAATACCCGGGTGTTAATGCTTGCCTCGGTCATAGCAGCTGCCAGACTCACGAGTCACTGAACAGGACAATAAATTTCAACCTTGTCTGATTCTGTTAATTAGAGTAAATGAGATCACGGTAGGAGCACTTGCTAATTATCAGTTACCATCAAATACCTGATGGGAGAGGTGGAGATGATATGCATAATTTTAATCATATTCCTTTCTTTGAACATAGTGAGAATGATCCCGTTCTTGGTTAGCATCCCTCTTCAAAGTGAAATCCCATATATATGGCTGGATGGATGTGCAAGGATGTTCATCATATTATTATTTGCAACAGAAAAAAATTGGAAACAATCTGGGAGGTTAGGTAAATAGAGTGCTTCGTATAAGGATATGGTAGGCAACTGTTAAATTAATGAGGGAGAAAATTTCATGGCATGCAATGTATGAAATATATATACGGTATGCAATTTTTAAAAAGTATATTTTAAATGCATAGAAGAAATATAACCTTATAGATCTTGTATCAAAATAAGACCACCAAATATATGTAAGTGCCGTCCTTATGACTCCTATTTTTTCTTTGTGTTTTCTGAGTTTTCTAGTACTTTTGTACTGAGGGAAAAATTCCAGTGAAATGAAATTAGTATGGACTTAAAATGAAACACTGAACACTGTTTTCAATGAAAACTGAACACTGAAATCAGAGATCTTATTTTTTTCTCCTACTGGCATTCATAAGATATGTTCATTTTTTTCCCTCCTGGCTAATTTAACTTTTCAGACATTTGTTCCTTTCTAATGATTCCTGCGTTCAATTCACAAGTTTTTACTTAGTGGGAAGACAGGAGTTATGTTTAATTCGAATCCTAACTTGGTGGGTCCAATCCAGCTCTGACTGACATGGCGGTGTTGCTGATTCCACACACAGGGATGGCGGGATCATAAGCCTAGTAGCTGGGCCCAGGCCACCCAAGGCAAACTGTGAGAATGAGCCTCACGAACACATTTTTCCTGCTTTCTTTAGACAAAGAACCGATTTGGTAGCACAATATATTAAAGAGAAGAAGTAGATATTCACCAAGTGCCCTTTGTGTCAGTGGCAGGAGCCATAAATTAGGAAGCTGGGGATGTATATCAAACACATGATGGACACCTGGGTGGCTCAGTTGGTTCGGTGACTGACTCTCGGCTCAGGTCATGGTCTCAAGGTCCTGAGATCAAGCCCCACAAAGGCTCTATGCTGAGTGTGGAGCTTGCTTGAGATTCTCTCTCTCTCTCTCTCTCTCTCTCTCCCCCCCACCCCTGCCCCATCCCTGGCTTGCACACGGGCAATCAATCAATCAATCAATCAATAAAATCTTTTAAAAAATGCATTATAAGTGAATCACAAGATTCTTGATTTCTTCAGGTCTGTCTACAGAAATTTTAGGATGAGCTTAATGGCTGGGTGCAGTTTAGCACTCCTCTGTGAATAAAACATCAGCTCACATGTTGTGCCCATGAAGGACCACAAATAAAAGGAGAGGAAGAACAAGTAGAAAACATCACGGCCTGGTCCTGAGACACCGTAGGACATTACTTCCTAGTCTCGGGAGATGCCCTGGGCTCGTCAACACTCACACTGTGCTTCTGTTTCTCAACAGGAAACCTTTGTTCTAGTCAACAAGCTTCCCACTGGCCCATGAGTCTTTAATAAATGATTTCTACACAAAGGACAGGAAAGATATATGCATTATTGTTATTTATAGCCTAGCCTGTGTTCACAGAGATCTTGGAGCACCTCTGGCCCCGTCTCTGCCTCTGAATGTCCATCCTATTTTCATGGTCCATTGCCACCCTTACCTGCCCTGCACCTTCCTCTAACCCCTCCCTCTCTGAAATCCTCCTGTGTTTTTAGCCCAAACCAAACAAATTGGTACTGGATCCCTCTGTTTTAGTCTAGTTATAGCAGTCTTTAGTAGGGCTTTCAGGGAAATGCAAAATTTTACCTACATTTTCAGGGGATTTTTCCTGCTTCAGTTATAAGTCATAGAGATACATAGCAAACACCTGCTGTTTAGCTGATTAGATATTATTGTACTATTTTACTTTTATACTTATATTTTTGTCCAAGTAGTGTAAAATAAACAGAAAATAAAAATAAATAAAACAAAAAATATAGTTACAGTGCTGAAAAGTTGGTAAATAAATATTATTTCATAGGATTGCTGATGAATAATTTATGAAACTGATACTTTTTAATAGAGATTTAGAAAAATAAAAACAAACTCCCTGGTGGGACAATGACGTCTAATTTCAAAGGCAAAAAAAAAAATCGAGAGATAGATAGACAGATATCTAAGCTAACAAGGAATCAGCAGAGGGAGGCACCGAAGTTAACTCTAGAACATATTCAAACACTAACCACAGAAAGGAGTTGGTTTGTATGTGATTGGAAGGGGGCCTGGGGATTGCAGACGGCAGGAAGCACCTGCTACCAATTTTAAGGTGTATTCGTGCAGTGGACTCTGAGTCTAGTATTGCTGGCAGGATGACTCTGGGCTGCTCACTCTGCTAGCTCTGAGCTGAACTCCACTTCTAGGTAGAATCGTGATGATAATGGGCTTCCCTCAAGGGACTGTGGTGAAGATTAGATTAATACCTGTAAAGGACTTAAAACAGCTGCTTGGCACCAGGGACAGGTTCATTTTTGCGGAGGCTTAAAGCTTATACAATTTTTTTAAAGATTGTATTTACTTGTCAGAGAGAGAGGGAGAGAGCACAAGCAGGGGGAGTGGCAGGCAGAGGGAGAAGCAGACTCCCCGCCGAGCAAGGAGCCCGATGTGGGACTCAATCCCAAGACCCTGGGATCATGACCTGAGCCGAAGGCAGACACTTAACTGAGCCACCCAGGTGTCCCAAGCTTATACAATTTTCCAGCTCTTCTATAAGAAAATTTTTTTAAAATTTATTTATTTATCCAAGCAATCTCTACACCCAACATGGGGCTCGAACTCATTACCCCAAGATCAAGAGTCACACGCCCTTCTGAATGAGCCAGCCAGGTGCCCCTTTCAAAAATTAATACAAAATTAGATATGACATCAAGTGATATCACTGGGAAAGGCAGAGTAACTTGCTTCAGAAGCCTCTCCTCCATAAAAGCAATAAGAAAACTGGCAAAACAAAAAAAAACCAAACAAACAAAAAAGAAAACTGGCAAAACTTGTCAAAGCCAACTTTTTTTTTAAAGCACTCTGGTAATTAATTTGCACTCAGGCTTACAAAAAATCTAGGGGACGTTTATTTAAGAAAAACAGTTTGATTTTGTTAAGACTGGTGAGCTCTGTGGTGTCTTAACTTGCCCTATTCCCATTACCCTCTCCCTAATTCCACGGCAACCCTAAAAACCAGCATCCACAGTTACGGTGGAAACCAGCGGCCACCGGAGGGTCCAGGGCAAAACCTTTGTCAGAGACTTCTCATGATTCGGCCTATCTGGCAGCTCCCTGGAAAACCCAACTGTAAGGCTGATTTTAATTTTACTAGACTCAGAGAGGGCCCAGGTAAAAAGCTTTCCCCTGGGGGCCTTGATGGGAAACAATCAGGGGCGACTGTTTGATGTTACATCTGTTCAAGCTGGGATAACATTGGGGCAAACTGCAAGCTAACCAAAACCTAAAAGGAAGGGAAAACACTAAATAGCAAGGAAAGTGGATGTCCACAGGGGACTTTGAAAAACTCCCACATATTCTAGGGAGTCTAGAATCCATACCCAGGGGGGCGTGTCCTCAGAAACAACCTGGAAAGGCCCCAAGCTCTCCCCTGTGGCTGACCTCAAGGCTCTGAACCAGCAGAAAGCGAAGCCTAGGGCAGCGTTGTCAAGGCCTCGCTGAGTGCTGAAGACACATTCCAACACACACGCAGAACGCTCACTCTTGAGATACCTCGTAAAATAAAGTCTTCTCGGCTCCGGCTTCATCATCTAGGCTCTTGGTGTCTCTGGAAGCGTCTCCTCCTCTAGGTGCGTCAACGGAAACTGGCTTGCGCAGATGTGTCAGTAAAAGGCACTATCAAGGGAAATAAGAGAACTACCTGTATTAGGTATCACCCTATGTTCTAAGGGATGCTACATTTTTTAAAATTAATTAATTAATTAATTTTTGATATAGTGTTCCATGATTCATTGTTTGCGTATAACACCCAGTGCTCCACGCAGAATGTGCCCTCTTTAATACCTATCACCAGGCTAACCCATCCCCCCACCCCCTCCCCTCTAGAACCCTCAGTTTGTTTCTCAGAGTCCATAGTCTCTCATGGTTCGTCTCCAAGGGATGCTACATTTTATACAGGTGAGAAAAGAAAGCAGGTATGATAGGAAATTATTTGTTAGTTACTATTTTCCAATCTTTTAAATAGAAATGGCCGTAAGATTTACTGGGGAGAGTGTAGTAGACTTTGTACCCTTGAAGACTGTATTAAGTGATTGGTGTTATGACTCAAAATTTCTTTGACTAAGAAAGTGAAGAGAGATATTGAAGGGGATAGAACCTGAAATTGGAGGCTGGAGGCTCTTGGAGGATGGGCTGGAGGAGAGAATTTTAGAGGACGCATGTTAGCTTTGGAACTGGGGAATGATGTGTGTGTGAGTAGTGACTTTCCCTGTCCTACTCAAGGCCGACTCATTGAGAATAGATGCAGCCCAGGTCTGTCAGTAGAATGAAAACATCACTTCGTAAATTCCAAGTAGCTTTGTTTATATTTTACAACAGGAAGAAAGGGAGATTCAGGGTGATTGGCATCTTGCCTTACTGTGTGAGCAGAGGAAAAGAGTAACGTTATGGTAGAGAAACCTGGCAGAGAGCGCCTCACCAGGCGAGGAAGATCAATATCATCACTGGTAAGCTGTATCGACAGCAAGTTCCCTGGACATGATGTGATGAGAATAGCACTTTACTTCTGTGGTCTTGCTCCCCAAATCCCAAGACCCAAATCTAACCTAAGGAAAATAGAAGGCACATCTCAATAGAGGGACATTCAACAAAATACCTGACTGGCAGTCCTCAAAGCTGTCCAGGTCATCAAAACCAAGGAAAAGCCTGAGAAACTGTCACAGCCAGAAGAGCCCTAGGGACGTGGTGACTAAATGTAATGTGTCCTGGATGAGACCTTGGAGCAGAAGAAACATATTCGGTAAAAACTAAGGAAATTCGGGGGACACCTGACACCTCAATGGTTAAGCATCTGTCTTCCGTTCAGGTCATGATCCCGGGGTCTTGGGATCGAGCCCCAGGTGTCAGGCTCCCTGCTGGGCGGGGGGCCTGCTTGTGCCTCTCTCTCTGCCACACCCCCTGTGTGTGCTCTCTTGCTCTCTCTCTCTCAAATAAATAAATAAAAATCTTAAAAAAAGGACTAAGGAACTTCAAATAAAGTATGAATTTTAGTTAATGCATCAATATTGACTCATTAATTATGACAAGTGTGCTATACTAATGTGAGATATTAACAGTACAGGAACCCTCGGTACTATCTTTGTGGCGCGAGCCAAGCTACTCATGCTGTTTGACAAAGTCCAAGTATGGGGGACAATCCTGAAAATCAGGAGACTCCACAGCTGACTCCTGCTACTTCCTTTCATTTTATTTGTGGCAATCTTTATAATCATGGGATTTTTTCTGGGGTTTCATGATAAAATGATTTATAAATTTAGTTATGCCTATGTAAGCAATCACAATGAAACTGATTCCAAAAAGGCTGACGATGGGCCAAGAAGTAAAAATACCCAATGTCCTCCAATCCGTAATTCATCTAACATGAGCAACACGGAGTTCTTTAATAAGTTTCGCTTAAGGGAGCTGTTGGATCCAGGCCCAGTAAAAGTCCCTATTGATGAGATTCCTCGGGCACCTCTGAAACATAAGAGTTCTAGGAAAGAAAAATCTCATGTCCTTCCCACAGTACAGGGACCTCCCTATATTACTTTGATAGGATAGGGTGCACCCATTGTATGTTGCCTTGGGAGCAAGAATAAACTTTAGATAATCTTTAAGCAAGAGTAAAAATATAACTTTTTCCGCATTAGCACACAATAGCAGATAGGTTACGCTTCGTCTCGCACGGTCACACTCTGTCTAGTACCTTTGTTTTTAAATTCAAAATGATTTAAGATGATTTGTAATAAGATGTCAAAAATAAAATCACATGTTATGAAAGAATGGAAAAAACAAGGAAATATTCTAATGTATAAATAAAGTTCCTCCGGGGCTATCAGTAGGAGATGCTTGCAGCCTGATCCTGTGTCCGTGTCTCCTCACTCGCCGACGCCATCCTTTCTCTCAAGGACCCTTTCCCTGCTGGAGCCGGACTCCGGCATCTTTGCACATTTTCTGTAAATCTAAAACCATCCTAAAATAAAAATGTTTATGAAAAAAATGCCTTAGAGAACATTGTTAGTATATGGTGAAAATGAGATTCAGACCCATGATCTTTGCATTACATGAAGGCACTATATTAGTTTTCCAGGCTGCCATCACAAAATCCCACAAATCTGGGGGCTTAAACAACAGAGATGTCTTTTCTCACAGTTCCTGAGGCTAGGAGTCCAATGTCAAGGTGTGGGCAGGTGTGGTTTCTCCTGGGGCTTTTCCCTTTGGCTGGTGGTCGCTGTGTCCTCACGTGGCCTTTCCTCAGCACACGCATCCCTGGTGTCCTCTGTGCCCCAAGTTTGTCTTCCTAGGACATCAGTCAGATTGAATTAGGGCCCGCCCAAACAGCCTCATTTTATCTAAGTCACCTTTTTAAAGGTCCTGTCTCAAATAGAGTCACATCCTGAGGTACTGGGGGTTAGGGCTTCAAAATAGGAATTTGGGGGGTGGGACACAATTCAGCCCATACAGGTACTGTTCATCTGGGGGGATGAAACCATGTGCATTTAAGAACTATCTTAAGTATGTTTCTATTTTACATTTAGGACATTTACTCTGGGCAGAAGTACTGTGTGAAAATCTGGGCTGGAGCTGCAAGTCCCTGCTTTTCATGAGGGTTTGTCCCAAATCTACAGACCCTGCTGTTTTCTCCCTTCCTTCTGCTGGCCTGTCCTCTCTTGCTTTGTATTTTATTCTCATCCAGCATCTCTCCTCACCTGTCCCTAACGTACCTGAGGATGTGCTTGTCTCCTGACAGAGCCCTCTTCTTTTGGAGACCTGTGTTACAAAAAAATTTTTTTTAACTCCCTGGAAAAATCAACATGTACCAGCACTTTCAAAGAAATGTCTAGAAAGTTCCGTGGTATTTTTATGATAAAGTAAACCTTTTCCCTCCCTCTTCTAGGTCTGAATGCCAACCCCAAGATTCACAATCTCTCATCTTTAGAGCTGTCTAGAGGTAATAGATGGATGGATGATTTTTTCTGCTCTAACTCTTTGAAAATTATAGCTACTTGAGAATGTTTTATAGGAAATATAAAAAGGTCAAAAGATTTAACATTGCCAATAATAACTTGGACTGAGGAATGTTTTGATTAAGCTTTTAAATTACATTATATAAATAAATTATATGGGTTTGAATGAGCTGTAAGATTTCCCTAAACATCTAAAGAATTTTCAAAGAGAGAGGATATCTGTAATTAAAGTAGTAAATCTTTAAATAAGCAATAAATTATGCAGAAGGTCTGGAAGCACTTACTGGAAATAAAGACAAGGCAGAGAGGGTGTAAATAGGTAAATGTATATATGTATAATTATATACATATACATCTATATGTGCATTTTTGGTTTGGATTGGTGTGCTTCTGAAACATCGACTATTAAATATTCTTTTTTTTTAAAGATTTTATTTATTTATTTGACAGGGAGAGACACGGCGAGAGAGGGAACACAAGACGGGGGAGTGGGAGAGGGAGAAGCAGACTCCCCGCCGAGCAGGGAGCCCGATGCGGGGCTCGATCCCAGGACCCTGGGATCATGACCCAAACCGAAGGCAGACGCTTAACCACTGAGCCACCCAGGTGCCCCACTATTAAATATTCTTAATACTGCAAGTATATTACACGAGGTGACAAAATAGATTAATATGTTACAATCACAGTGTTCTAAGGAGGCTTTGCAATCATTTAAGTTCTTACTCTTAATTTAATAATAAGAAAATTGAAAGCTAGAGACATCGTGTACATTTCTCAGTACTAACAAACATATCAGCAAACCTGTGTTTCATCCCATGAATGCAATAGTCCAGTTGTGGTCGAAAACTGACCTCTGGGCTCCGGAGCCAAACTACAACACGGAGACAGAACTTGGAGATAAAGAGGAACAGGAAGGATGGTTTTATGACTTTGCCAGCAAAGGAGGCTGTGGGGTAAGAGACTGAGGGCTTTATAGGAAAATGCAGGACCTGGGTGGTTTCGAGAGTGCTGCCAGCCACGGTCCTCACGTCCTCGAGGTGGTCTCATGACCGTCACTGGTGCCACTGACCATGAGTCTTGCTACTAAGTATGGAGACCGAGTTCCTAGAACAAAGGATTCTACAGAAAAACAGGTGAAGCAGAGGGGGAAGCGTCAAGGAGGAAGAGAAAAATGTGTTCAAAGTCAAGGCTTGCTGGAGCATTAGCGTGTCCATCTTAATTTCCATCCATCTTTACATTTCTATAGTGGTTTCCAAGTGAAAGGAAGAGAGACGCAAAGAAAGCCTAGTTGAAAATATGACTAACTTGGGGCGCCTGGGTGGCTCAGTTGGTTAAGCGACTGCCTTCGGCTCAGGTCATGATCCTGGAGTCCCGGGATCGAGTCCCACATCGGGCTCCCTGCTCGGCAGGGAGTCTGCTTCTCCCTCTGACCCTCTTCCCTCTTGTGCTCTCTCTCATTCTATCTCTCTCAAATAAATAAAATCTTTAAAAAAAAAAAAAAAAAAAGAAAATATGACTAACTTTACAGGGGAAAGAAGTCAATAGAAGTGTTCCAGTCCTGCCTACCCCTTCACACAAATACACAGACACGCCCTGATTCCATGATGTTGATTTGCTTGCTGATTTTTTTTTAAAGATTTTATTTATTTATTTGCTTATTTATTTATTTATTTTAGAGAGAGAGAGCACAAGCAGGGGAAGGAGCAGAGGTAGAGGGACAAGCCGACTCGTGCTGAGCAGGGAGCCCAACGCCAGCTAGCTCCCGAGACCCTGAGATCATGACCTCAGCCGAAATCAAGTCAGACGCTTGACTGAGCAACCCAGGCGCCCCTGCTCGCCGATATTAACTCACTGTGGGAGACTCCTGATGGCTGCATATTCCTCAACACTCTCCCTGTGGCGAGAGAGGGGCTATTGCTCCTTCCTCGGAGCCGGGGCAGGCCTCCGATGGTCTGGACTGAGAGACTTTGGTAGAAACGATGTCACCCTAGTTTCATGGCTCTTTCTTACGAGGGCTGGCTGCTTCTACCCTGATCCTGAATCCTGAACCAGCCTGTAAGACGTGCAGTTGCCCTACTGAAGAGACCATCCAGGGGGACCCTGAGGCCCAGGAATGGGAGAGCGACCCAGCTGAGCTCAGCCCTACAGACACGTGAGTGCAAACCCATGGTGGCCCCAGGCAGTGCCTGTCTGAACTCTTGGCCCACAAAACCCCGAGACAGAGTGACATGACTGCCGTCTAAAGGCACCAAGTTCTGGGAGGGTTTGTCATGCAATCAGAGAGAACTAAAATAGTACACTTTGATTTAAATTTAGGTACAGCTACAACATTAATTTCAGGAAATGATTGTATTTATCATAAATATTCAATATAATAACTTAGCTAAGTATATTAAGATATGTTGAAATATACTTAAGAAATCTCATGCCTTGAAGATTTGATTGGAGGCCATCGTGTACCTATTAATGAGTACAGACCTGGGTCATTCTTGTCTTTAAAGTCCTGGAAATGACTGTACTCCAGATCCTTCTGAAATGGTCCAGAGTGCAGCGCCACAAGCCTCCCCTGGGAGCTTGCTGGAAATGCAGGGTTTCTGGACCTGCCCCAGACCCCGGCATCAGAAGCAGCATGTTAATAGGCTCCCAGCTCCCTGGGTGATTTGCATGTAACTCTGTAACACTAAACACTGAGAAGCACTGGTCTAAATAGTTTTATTAGAAGGAATGAGAGTTTATGTAAATAAATGTGGGAGGAACATTCTTAATTGTACTGCAGAGCACCCCTTTCTCTGGAATGTTTTGATGGTGGTTAAATCTAAAGGGAAGATTGTCCTCATTCAACAGCAACGGTTGCTAGCTCTCAGTCAGTCTTCTCCTCTAACATCTCATTGCTGGTATAGACACAACTTCTTCAAACCACAAATATTCCAGAATAGGAAGGTATACTTTCAAACTGGGGCAGGTGTCATATATATTTAAGCTATAGCTTAATTATAGGAATAAAATCTATAAAACCTTTTATCTGTTCTTTGAACATAAATATTTTACAGGATAGGCTAGTGAAGAAATAGATCCAACAGAAATGGCATTACAAATGGAATAATTAAACCCATTCTGATTTTATGGTGCTGGGAAGAAATGCAGCAAATCTGGAAGGCATCTAGAGAAGAGTAACAGTAACTGTTTATTAATGCAATAAGGTGACTTCCTCTGGCAAAACTGGTCGTCCAACTGAACACCCCACAGGAAAGGACCTGGTCAGGTTGCCTGGGTCGTTCCTTTGATATCGATGCACTGTTGCCACCCACTGGTCAGGAGTGAATTTTCCTCTGTCGGCCTTGCTGTTTTGTTTTTTGGTTTTGGTTTTTTTAAGTGGGTTCTGCACTGGGCGGGAGCCCAATGGTGGGATTTGAACCCAATGCTGAGATCAAGACCTGAGCCAAGATCAACGGTCGGCATTCCCCCGGCCTTGCTGTTTCAATATTCACTGGTTTAAATGTCTGTCTTTCCATAACTCAGGAAATATAAATGAAGGCCTGTTCTAGGACAGCACTGGTAATACAGTAGTCAGCACCGTGCTTGCCTCGGAGTTCCTAGTTTGGTTCAGCAAAATGTCAGGGCCAGGCCATGACATCGAAGGAGGATGGAGTGACTCAGGATGAGAAGGAGCCCATGGGAGAGACATCGAATCCAGTCTTGGAGATCAGGGAAGGATTTTCCAAAAAGAAGTACAAAGAAAGGGTTCAAATTTGGGGTTCTGGAGTCAGAACGCCTGGGAAGGAAGTCCTACTTGTTACTTTGGGGACGATGCTTTGCCTCTCACTGTCTTAACTTTCTTACCCAGGAATAGGGACACCAACCTCAAAGAGCTGACGGGGGAGAAGAAAGAAAGGACAAGTAAAGGTCCCGACAGTAGGAAGTGACCAAAAATATTAAATGTTAGCCTTGTTCCATAGCATTCTTCCCGGGTCCAGGGCAAACAACAGCAGCAGTTTAAAAGTACCCCCATGAGTTTCGCCACACTGAGAAGCCTGTGTGGGCAGGTGCGGTTTGCCCGAGAGAAACAGGGCAATGGGGTTGGAGGTGTTAGCTCATCTGAGCAGCAGATGAGCTGGTCTTACCACCATCAGGCCAGCTGATTCCTCTTCTAGACCAGGGTTTTGTTTGTTTGTTTGTTTGGAGAACAAGTTTTTGTTTTGTTTTGTCTTTTGCCATATTTTTCTCACTGTTGTGCACAGACTAAATATTTCTGTTTCCTTTCTTCCAAACTTACTCTGATTTCACATCATGCCATCTGGATTCTGGGTCACTTACCAGCTGGATGCTGTCCCGAGTCACTGACATTGAAAAATATATATCTACACATTGCCCGTTTTAAACCTTGCGGTTCAGAACCCACTTTATCATTGTGCCAGTGCCTAACTTGTGCATGGTCTAAATTGATTCCAGTCTCTTTAGTATTTCGGATTTGCTCATCACACGGCAGTTCACCCACTACTCTGTGTGGCCGCAGAATACCATTTAGCTGGGACTTGGTAGCCTGTCTAAAATAGCCATTTTTCTATTGCATAGACCCCACCTTGTGGCTTATTGGGTTATTATACATTCCTGGATAGACTACTGGACATAAGGAGCAAACTTTCTTCATTTTATTGATTTTTCCCCCAAATTCCAGAAGGAGTAGGAATGACTATTCCTGTTTGCCACATGTTTTGTGGGTTTTCTTCCCCCTTTGGAAACAAGAGTATTGCAACTTTGAGTGTTTCTGCTACTAGATTTCAGACCTGGGGGTCGGGTCAGAATTGCCGGGTGGGGAGTTATTAGAAACCCCACCTTAAGTTAGTTTTCTCTGTGGAAGTCACATGTCTGTCCTTTAAAACCGACACAGAAGAATGGCTGCATCTTCATACCTAGGGAGCACCGTACATTGTAGTGGAGAGCTTCTGCATTTTCTTTTTTTGTGAGTGTTTGATGTGCCCAATGAGAAGAGATGAGACCCCTGGGAAATAACAGCAAGGCCCCAGAGTTAAGTCTCTCAGACAGTTTCCTGGCGGGCAGTAAACTCACCCCAGGGAGGCAGGAGACAGTTGGATGAACCCGGGGTATAGGCTGGTCTTCAGCTCTGGGGAGGTGCTTCCGGCAAGCACACTGGGAGGTCACCCAGCCCCAGGCCCATCACCACTCCTTGTGGAAGGGATGGTAGAGGGAATAATTCGGGCTACCTCATTAGCCCGTCCGAAGAGCTCTCTCTGCCACAGTGAGAACAGCGTGCTCTCTGCTGCTTTCTTTCTTTTTTTTTTTTAATTTTTTTATTGTTATGTTAATCACCATATATTACATCATTAGTTTTTGGTGCAGTGTTCCATGATTCATTGTTTGTTTCTCTGCTGCTTTCTGGCTCCCGTGGGAACAGGTCGCAGACTCACTTCCTCACACAACTGTCCCAGCAGCCGGCCCGGTGACTGGCACAGAGCTCAACACATGTTTGGTGATTGACTGACTAACAGGGGGGATGGCCTCATCGGACGATAAGGACAGGGAGACGTGGAGCAAGGTCACAGGCTAGTGGGGGAGTCAGGCTGAAAGGTGCGGGTGGCAGCAGCCCCAGTAGCACCAGGCGGCACCAGAAAGGCTGTCCGTGGCTGAGAGAGACTGGCAGCCACAGAGGGTCCCGAAATCAAGAATCCACTGGCCATCTCAGCTTGTTTGCTCTGCTGCTGTTTAAGAAGGTCTCTGGGCTCAAAGGAGTAGTATTTGCCTTACCAGTTTTTGCTGTTGTTTCATGACTGGTACGGCCCCGGGGAAGTGCAAGTTACAATTCACCTTGTATTTCCGCCATGTCATGTGGTAAAATATTGTTTCTGGTAACACCTGTATCCAGTGCATCTTATGTTTTTTTTTTTAAGATTTTATTTATTTATTTGAGAGAGAGAGAGAGCACATGAGAGAGGGGGAGGGTCAGAGGGAGAAGCAGACTCCCCGCTCAGCAGGGAGCCCGATGCGGGACTCGATCCCGGGACTCCAGGATCATGACCTGAGCCGAAGGCAGTCGCCCAACCAACTGAGCCCCCCAGGCGCCCCAGTGCATCTTATGTTTTATCTCTTTCTCCAAGCCGAACTGAAGTGCCCATTACTCTATACTTAGTAACTATAAGGAGTAGATTTGCTACTTGTTATATTTCTGTGTATTGATGACTGATAAAATCAGTTCTTATTTGTACGTAAAAAAGGAACTCAGGGAGGAAAGATAACTGAAATCTGTATGGCTTATAGAAATTGTATAAATTGAGGTATAAATCTATTGATCAAGCAATATTGCCATTTGTAGAAAATCAGAAAGGAAGTTGCTTTTGTACGAGTCACAGAAAGAATTTAAAGGAAGAGGTTTTTTTCACAAGAGTTGATTAAAAGTGGGGCGCCTGGGTGGCTCGGTCGGTTAAGTGGCTGCCTTCGGCTCAGGTCATGATCCCAGAGTCCTGGGATCGAGTCCCGCATCAGGCTCCCTGCTCCACGGGAGCCTGCTTCTCCCTCTGCCTCTCTCTCTCTCTCTGTCTCTCATGAATAAATAAATAAAATCTTAAAAAAAAAGAGTTGACTAAAAGTAAACAGTATGTATCCCTCAACAAATATTTATTTGTTTATTTACTTATAAATTGAGGTATAATTGACATAAACATGATACTGGTTTCAGATGTACAACATAATGACTGGCTATCTGTACATACTGCAAAATGACCACTGCAGGAAGTGTCATTAGCATCTGTCAGCACACAGAGTTACAGAATTTTTTTCCTTGTGATAAGAACTTTGAAGGTTTACTCTTTTAACAGCTTTCAAAATAGGCAGTACATTATTATTAATTATAGTCACCATGCTATACATCACATCCCCATGACTTACTTATTTTATAACTGGAAGTTTGTACCTTTTGACTGCCCCTCCCTCGGCCCCCCGACCCTTAGCTCTTACACACGACAATCACTGTTACAGTCTCTGTATCCGTGGGCTTGGTTTTTGGTTTGTTTTAGATTCCACATGTGAATGAGATCATACAGAATTTGTCTTTCTCTAACTTACTTCATTTAGCATAATGTCCTCAAGGTCCAGCCGTGTTGTCCCAAATGGCAGAATTAAATTCTTTTTACGGCTGAGTAATATTCCACTGTGTACATATACTGCATCATATTTATCAACCCGTCACTGATGGAATGAATATTTATTACACATCAACTGTATACTGAGCACGGTGTGGTTCCTGGGAATTGAACAGTAATCAAGACAATGAAAATGTTCACTTTCCTTGTTTTTTCAGATTGCAGAATATAGAAAACTAAGCGAGAAGTCACAATGAAGAATGGAAATGTTTGCCTTGAGGAAACAGGGGTTGGAGCAATGCTTCCTACAGGCCGTGGTGTCTAAGTTGGGGAATGGTGATTAATGGGCATGGGATGTGTGGGTGGAGAAAGAGTCCCAGGGCAGAAAGCAGCATGAACAGATACTGGCGAGCATTTTACTTTCATCCCCAGGGCGAGGGGGTGTTTAACTGGGGAGTGACACACGCAGTCTGGCTCACTATAAAACTCTGACTCGTTGGTGGAGAATACACTGCAGAGGAGTAAGGACGGGAGATAGGATGACCTGTTTGAAGGCTATTTGTCATTTATCTTTCATAAGTATGATTGGCTCGCCCCAGAAGTGTGAAGCCTTTGGTGTACAGCACCACCTCACTTCTATTTATTTTTATTTTTTATTTTTTTTTAAAGATTTTATTTATTTATTTGTGAGAGAGAGAGTGAGAGACAGAGAGCACGAGAGGGAAGAGGGTCAGAGGGAGAAGCAGACTCCCCGCTGAGCAGGGAGCCCGATGCGGGACTCGATCCCGGGACTCCAGGATCATGACCCGAGCCGAAGGCAGTCGCTTAACCGACTGAGCCACCCAGGCGCCCGCACCACCTCACTTTTAATCAGTGCCTCTTTCCCTACATGTTAGCCCTCAGTTTTCTTTCCATTTTATTCCAGTCGTTGAACATTTTTCCTTTTTTCTAACTCTTCATTAGCCTTTAGTGAAGACAATCCCATCTACTGTTGGCTAAGGCTTACAATGTGCAAAGTCCTGCGTGTTCTTATGTGGTGTTTGAACAATCCTTTGAAGCAGGTGATTTGCACGCCCGAGAAAGTTTGAGGGGTGCTGTTCTACGTCTTTCAAAACCTTTATCAGTGATCCACAAGCCTCTGACCCAGCTACATCGCAATTGCCTGATGTGTTAGTTAAATAAAATGCAAATTCTCAAGCTCCACAAACACCACGCTGAATGAGAAACTCTGGACATAGGACCTTGGCTCTACAGTTTCAGAAATTCCCCATGTAGGGGTGCTTGGGAGGCTCAGTTGGTTGGGCGTTGGGCTCTTGGTTTCAGCTCAGGTCGTGACCTCAGGGTCGTGAGATGTAGCCCTGTGTCAGGCCCTGCACTCAGCGGGGCATCTGCTTGAGATCTCTCCCTCGGCACCTCCTCCCACCCACTCACTCTCTCTAACATAAATAAATAAATCTTTGAAAAAAAAAATCACCATATAGTTCTGATGGACAGACATATTTTAACCCCTGATATAAGGCAAGGGAAACCTCCAATATCTGCATGAATTTCTTTATTATTTACATACTGACAAAATTGTTCTTTTTGCAGAATATTTGGAGCAAAAACATTGCATAATTAGGTCCCATTTTATTTATGAATATATTTAAACTGTCATTCAGTTATGATGTTCAGGACATTTTGTAAGTATTCAAGAGTATTCTAAAATTTCTCCAGGAGAACATGTTGCATAGGTTCTGTTGTGTGATAAAGATCTGTCTTTCGACTATTGGCTTTGTCTTCAGAACTTGTAGCTATTCCTAGAAAAATCAGGGGAAGCTCTGATGCCCATTCAAATTCACAGTGGGTCTGACCTTTTAAGGCATTTAATCACAGAGTTTCATAACATGAAGATGCTAAGTTCAAATTGTAGAAACTTCAGTGTTTTAAAATTTCCCACTTCTATTAAATCATCACATTTGAGGTTTTTCACATCAACAAGTGAAAGTGAAAAATGAACCAAAGCAAATGAAATGTGTTCCTGTTTGTTATTAGCTTCAAAGCTGAATATTTCACCGTGAGGCCATTATTCTGTCACCTTTTGTGTGATACAGGCCAGGATGCTTAGATCGCCCACCCTGGGGTATTTGCACGTGGTGCTGGGCGACAGCGCCCCCTGGGGGCCACGGGGCTTGCAATGCTCGAATCTCAGAGAATCACACGCGCATTAGAACTGGGGCCACAACTGTAATGAAAGATGCATTTTCTTTGGTATGTGAAGTGTCTGTGTTAATATTCTAAGCTTTAATATCCTATTGTGGGTAGACTAGTCATTCATGTAGGAAATTAAAGCAATTCTACCACAGGGAGTTATTTAGATGGGGATAATGTTAGGTTTTATTAGCATGTTCAGTCTCTTAGGCTCACACTTGCAGTGGGGATATGTTTCAAATGCTTCGGACACACTTTTGAGAATCTTCTATTTCAACCAAGATGATTTGGGACACAACTGGAAGTCAGCTGCTTGTCCTGCATTATTTCGGAAGGTTTTCTGACATTCCCACCACCACACCTTCTGTTTAGTAATAGATCTAATTCCATTTCGGGCTTGTGTTCTGATTTCAGATAAAGGTGAGACCACCACTAAGTAGGAAGAGCAGTGAGCTTCAGGAGCTGTTGTGGCTTATTGGAAATGAAACCTCTCAGGTTAATTTTTCCTCAGTGGCAAGCGTGCAAAGTGGGGCAGTTCATGTTGTCCATCCATGGGTGGGTGCTGGAGCTGAGAGGGTCTACACTTCCCTGCCCCTCGGCATGAGGTGTGGCCATGTTCACTAGTTCTGCAATAGAATGTGAGCACAAGTGACGTGTAGTATTGCAGAACCAGGGGTTTCTAGAGGCAGACACTCCCCCTTCCCACCTCTTCCCTAGAGGAGCCACAGAAGAAAGGAACCCTGATCCTGAATGAACACAGGCAGGAAAGCTGCCTGGTGACTGGGATGACCCATCCGACACTGTTTTTCTGATTGAGAAATAAGCTGCTATTGTGCTGAGCAATTATCCTTTGGGGACTATTATCACAGTAAATCTCTCTGTACAAATGGAGAGATTGGCTTGGGGAGGAATGGAAGGACTGCCAGCCAGTGGCCCCACCTGGAAGGAAGGCACCCGCAGGGGTGGCCAAGATGGACTCCAGCAATGAACACATCTACCCAGGGCTGGTCCTCACTTTCAGGAAGTGCTATAGTGTTTGGTTTTGATGTTATACCATTTTTTTTTTTGTCCAAAGTATAAAGAGTAAATAAATTTTCTTATTTACCCATTTGTTCAGCAATAAAATATTTCCTGAGTACCAACTATATGCCAGACCAATATATGCTGAGGGATGGGTAGAACACCAACAAAGGACCAGCTCCAGCCCACAGGCCTTGATGACCAAGGTTTAGGCCAAAGGGGTTGAAGAAGGGAAGAGAGGTAGAGTAGAACATGATCACAACAGAGTATCACAACTGCTCTAACGGAAATATGCCCAGAGTATCGTGAGAGCCTCTGGTTCTACATAAAGGTCATTAGGAATGATTCGCCAGTGTCCAACTTTCAGTGCTTAGGATGAATAGATCCACTAGCTTTAGATTGAGGACATTTTTAGTAAACAAGAAAAATTAAAAATAATTGCAACAGGTGGATAAAATTAGAATACCTCACTTAAAGTACTTGGAAATATTTATAAACTGGGAAGTAGAGAATGGATGGGGCAGGAGCAGACAGCATCCATTGCATGTGGATTAATGATCAGGCTTCAGCAGGATGCTGAAAGAGGACCTCCCATGTTGTGGGGTGTCTTTCCTCTACTGGCCAGTAGACATACCGCAGATGGATAACAGCAATGCACAAAATGAAATTCTTTCTCTTTGATGTCATGGGCTTTATTAGCACACTTCTTCTATTATCCTCATTACTTTACTGTCTAAACATTTGTTTGTCATGTTCCATACTAGATTTGGAGAATCAAACAAGGTGTCGTGCATGGGTGGAAAAGTCAGCTACCCAATTTGCACAATTTCTAAAAGTTTGCTGACATTCCAGTTACTATTTAAGGAATTATTATCCAGTGAAAATTCTATCTAAATATCTATTCAATGACATAATCAGATTTTTTTTAAAGACTGAACTTTCCCAGTTAAAATTCTTTAGTGCTACCATCACATAAAACTGGGTCTCTCCCCACTAAATTATATGAATCCAATATTAATCAAATGAAGGTACTGATAAAACAGTCAAGATTTTGTAAAAATATTATTTACTAACTCAAAATTTTTTAAAGATTTTATTTATTTATTTTAGAGAGAGAAAGAGAGCGAGGAGGAGCCCTGGGAGAAGCACAAGCAGACTCCCCGTGGAGCACAGAGCCTGACGTGGGGCTCGATCTCACGACTTTGAGACCATGACCTGAGCTGAAATCAAGAGTCGGACGCCCAACCCACTGAGCCACCCAGACACCTCTTAACTCAATTTTTTCTATCCATTTTTGCTTATCTACATGTACATGAGAATGTAAACCACTAATTAATGCTTATAAAAAAGGAAGCCAGGGAGACAAAAAAAAGGGGGGGGGGATATAAAGTAGTTACCTATATGCAAATGAAAGCTTTATTTTATGTTATTAATTCTGAATTTAGAAGAGGTTTTAGGGTGCCTGGGTGGCTCAGTTGGTTAAGCGACTGCCTTCGGCTCAGGTCATGATCCTGGAGTCCCGGGATCGAGTCCCGCATCGGGCTCCCTGCTCGGCGGGGAGTCTGCTTCTCCCTCTGACCCTCTTCCCTCTCATGCTTTCTATCTCTCAATCTCTCTCTCTCTCAAATAAATAAATCTTTAAAAAAAAAGAAGAGGTTTTATTAAAAGGCCAATGCAAGGCTGACACTTTACGAGTGAATGTGATCTGTGTATAATGAATCAGGTAATAAAGACCTGATATTTCCAACTAAGAGAACATTCCAACTAAGGATACTTTCATTTTAGCCCCCAAATAAGGGTCATCTCTTCTGCAAAGTGATTTTTCAACCCAGCTCCAGTAAGTACAAATATGCAGGCTAAAAAGAACAAGGAGAAAGTACATGGTTGTGGAAATCTTGAGTGTGGAGCCTGAGAACGTGCAACAAAGGTGGACATTCCGGAGCGCCTGGGTGGCTCAGTTGGTTAAGTGTCTGCCTTTGGCTCAGGTCATGATCCTAGGGTCCTGGGATCGAGTCCCGCATTGGGTCCCTGCTCAGTGGGGATTCTGCTTCTCCCTTGCCCTCTGTGCTCTCTCTCTCTAGCTTTCTCTCAAGTAAATAAATAAATATATATATATATATATATATATATATATATATATATATAAAAGGAAAGTGGACATCCCATGGCTGGGTAAGAGAGAGGAAAGAATGCCCCTGTAGAGGGCAAGTAACTTAGGAAAGAAATATTTTTCTTGAGTCCCTGTGCTGTAGTGTGCAGTATTCAGGGATTTTTGCACACTGTCTCATTTCATTCCGCGGCCCTGCAGGGTAGACTGCACCACCCACTCCAACTCAAACCTGTGTTCTCTGACCCTGAGGGCACGCTGTTTCTACCGTGTGCATGCATTTCAAGGAGGCGACTCCCAGAAGTCATAGAATTAATGGTACGTGCCACAATATCCGCATTTTGTAGGGCTATGAAGCTAAAGGACAATTTAGAGATTTTTTTAGTTCAGTAGTGTCACCTTACATTTATTTATCCATTAGAAAATCATGTCAGCAGTACCTGAAAATTCTATCCTAACCACTCCTCCAACACACCTCCGTAGAGATCGCTATTTCAAGCCACCATCATTTCCTTGACTTACTGAAATAACATCTAATTAGTTTCCCTCTTCCAGTCTTGGCCCCTTAATGTCTACACTTCACACACCATCCGTGATGACATTTGTCAAAAGTAAAACCGATCACTCTCCTCCCCTGAACAAAATTGTCCAAAGATTTTTCATTACATGCAGAGAAAAATAGAAAATAAAATACAAATTCTTTTTTTTAATTTTTTTAAAAGATTTTATTTATTTATTTGTCAGAGAGAGCACAAGCAGGAGAGCAGCAGGAAGAGGGAGAAGCAGGCTCCCCGCGGAGCAGGGAGCCCGACGTGGGACTTGATCCCGGGTCTCCAGGATCATGACCTGAGCCGAAGGCAGCTGCTTAACCGACTGAGCCACCCAGGCATCCCTAAAATACAAATTCTTACCACGACCATTAAGGTCCTATATTAAAAAGCATCAAGACATCTCTCTGATTCCACTTCTTACATCCCTTACGCTCGCTGCTTCAACCTTTCTGCTGCTGCACAGACATGCCAAAAACACTCAAACCTAGGTCCTTTGCAAATGTGAGAAATACAGGGGAAAAGAAAGATAAGGCAGAGATGATTCAAAGACTTTTGTTCACAGTAACTGACTTATTGGTGATGCCTTTTATCCGGATGGCGAAGAGGTAGTTTCTCTTAAGATTTTTATTAGGGAAAAATGTAAACATAACCCCAAATTAGAAGGACAATAATATGAAAACCCACATACTCATCTGTGATGAGACAAACAACTCTTCCAAGTGGGTGCCTGGGCATTTCACAGTGTGGTGGCCCTGCTCACATTCCGAGTCTGGACGCTTAGGGATCTGAGTGTAGGATTCCCACCCCCAGTCCCCACCTTGTTTTTTCTGGTACACCTTTTAAAATAACCACTCAGGGTTGAGCTCCTGAAAAGTTAGTGACCTTTGGCCACAACCACCTTGTACGTAACAGGTGCTGCCACCCTGCTCTCTATCTCCTGCTCATTCATGACCTGGGGTAGAGGACCGCCCTTCCCTTGGCTCGCCCCCCACCCCCAGACCCCCACCCCCATTTGGGGGATTTGCAAGTAACACATCTTGTGACTTTACTTCCTTTGTGTGGGTGTACTGAAACTGTGCCTTCAGTCAAGATGACCTGGGGTTTTCACTTCCCCAAAGTGGGAGCTCGGATGCCGAGGGAGCTACCTGCCCACCCTATTTGGCCTGTGCCTCCTTCCGCAGCAGGTCATGATCTGCACATTCTTAATTTAATGCTCTAGCTCTGGCTTCTTGGCACATCATCGCCCAGCTGAAGCAATCAGCTCACTGAGATCCTTGTTCTATCTGCACTTTAATTAGATTCTTCTCCTGCTTCCTCCCACCCCATGAGCCTACACAAGCAAATCCCAGACCTCACATCGTGTATTCTTATCACTTACTTCAATCAATTCATTATTAAATTTATTATGCATCTCACAAGGAATCGTTTTTTAAGCAACCACAATTTCTAAGAAATGAGCAGTAATTTCCTAATAGTATCAAATATTTATTAATGTTCAGATTCAGAGAAGTCATGATGAGTCATGAGAATCAAAAACTCTCCTTTAGCTATATTAAGTTTTAGATGCTTATTGGGGACAAGTAAGGAGTCTGGGGCGCACCATGGTGGGAGATGTGAATTTTGGAATCAACAACATATAAACAGTATTTGAAATGACAATTTTGAAGGAGATTCCAAAGAGAGTGAGTGTTCGGGAACTAGGCCTGGAGGCATGCTAACCCTTAGGGGATGGAAAGAGAAAAGAAAAAGTAAATTTTCAGATAAAAATGTGAGGCCCTGAAAAGGTAAGTGATTTGGCCAAGGCCCACATAGCAATTTTCTTCAAGGCCAGAACTTGAAGCTGGAGCTTTTTATTCTTTTTTGAGTCATTTTATGATAGAAGTTAAGGGACATATATTTCACTTTTCAAGTATCTGTTGACTTTGAAGTCAGTTATTCCATATACTGATCTGTTTCCATATTGTTATTAATTTATTATTGCATACGTTGTCACAGGCAAGAAAACTTGTTGCATCACAGAGAAAGCATTTCTTGTCTAGAGGCTTTGCTCGCAAAAGGATCAATTTCTGAGTGGGAAATATGGTAACATTGTGAAGCTATCATTGCCTGAGACTGTGAGCCTCCAGACAGGGAGGAGTGATTTCTCAATGATGCTTCAGTGAAAGGAGATCATGAAGCCTGCTGAACCTCTTGAGAAATCATAGTAACATCTCCACAATACCCCAAACTTAGGACTGACCTAGAAAATCATCAAGTGCCCTCCTTCTGGTCTTCTCCCTTGGAAAAATGACACTATTAATGCTTATACCAGCCCCGCTGTGTCAGCTGAGCGCACTTTCCTCTGCTCTGGACCTAGTGTCAGCCCGGCTCCTTGGGGTCCCCCTGCTCCCGCGACCATGGGCACGAGAACCTCCCAGGACGACTGTGCTCACTACCCACACTGCCACGAGAACCTAACCAATTTAAAGCAAGATTTTGTTCACAAGTAGAAGCTCATTATTTATAACTTAAACTTTAAGGGCAAGAGGGCCTCAAAACAATACAATGTCAGCTCTCTGCTCCTCCCCATTCAACAGACAGCCGCATCGTCTGGTGCAGGCCCAGCCGTGTCCCTAAGACATGATGGTGAAGGTCAGAGTACATGGATCTGGCAGTATTGGGCACCTGGTCACCAGGGCTGCTTGTAACTCTGGCAAGGTGGATATTGTCGCCATCAACGACCCTTTCGTTGACCTCAACTACATGGTCTACATTTTCCAGCATGAGTCCATCCACAGCAAATTCCATGGCACAGTCAAGGCTGAGAATGGGAAGCTTGTTGTCAATGGAAAGCCTAGCTCCATCTTCCAGGAGCGGGGTCCCACCAACATCAAATGGACTGATGCTGATGCTGAGTATTCTGTGGAGTCTGCTGCAGCCTTCACCACCATGGAGAAGGCTGGGGCTCACTTGAAGGGTGGGGCCAAGAGGGTCATCATCTCTGCTCCTTCTGCTGATGCCCCTATGTTTATAATGGGCATGAACCATGAGAAGTATGACAACTCCCTCAAGATTGTCAGCAATGCCTCCTGCCCCTCTGGCCAAGGTCATCCACAACAACTCTGGCATCGTGGAGGGACTCATGACCATAGTCCATGTCATCACTGCCACCCAGAAGACCGTGGATGACACCTCTGGGGAAGCTGTGGTGTGACAGCCGAGGGGCTGCCCAAAGCACCATCCCCCCACTTCTACTGGCACTAAGGCCGTAGGCAAGGTCACCTCTAAGCTGA
Source organism: Zalophus californianus (assembly GCF_009762305.2). NCBI lineage: Eukaryota > Metazoa > Chordata > Mammalia > Carnivora > Otariidae > Zalophus > Zalophus californianus. Next base: position 4,552,270 of record NC_045597.1, read on the forward strand.
ATGGGAAGCTCACTGGCATGGCCTCCCATGTCTTCATCCCCAGTGTGTCAGTCATGGATCTGACATGTCACTTGGAAAAAGCTGCCAAATATGATGACATCAAGAAGGTGGTGAAGCAGACCTTGGAAGGCCCCCTCAAAGGCATCCTGGGCTACACTGAGAACCGGGTTGTCTCCTGCAAATTCAACAGTGACACCCACTCTTCCACCTTCAGTGTTGGGGCTGACATTACTCTCAATGACCACTTTGTCGAGCTCATCTCCTGGCATGACAATGAGTTTGGCTACAGCAACTTGGTGATGGACCTCATGGTCCACATGGCCTCTAAGAAGTAGGAGCCCCATGGACCACCAGCTCCAGTAAGGGCAAGAGGAAGAGAGATGCCCTCAACTGCTGGGGAGTCCTTGCCCCAACTCATACCCCAACACACTGAGAACCTCCCGGCCTCCACAATTTCCATCTCAGACCAACTGAAGAAGGGGAGGGGCTTGCAGAGCCCTACCTCGTCATGTATCAATGAAATATACTGTACCCAGTGAAAAAAAGGAAAAAAAAAAGAACAATACAATGTCAGGTATGCTAGCATGGAGACACTTGGTTCTCACAGTTTCTTTATTAACTTAAATTTTCAAGTTGTGTCATCTCTTGGATTACATCTTTTGAAGCAAGAAACTTTGGTTTGAACTTATGGTTCTGTTTGGATTTGTAGCCATAATGTCAAAAGACAGAAGACTGGCCACCATGACCTTTATGTGGGCCCTTTTGTCTGGGGAACGGGAAGCTAATGGATATGGAGAAAGACTACAAGGAAATGACAACTTTCCTTATTATCAAATCTTATTCCAATAAAGTCACTGAAAGTATTAATTACTCAGGAATTATGAACCTGGAAATTAGCTATGATATTGTGGTTGGTAGGAATGTTGATTATTAGCATGAACAAGTTAGACAAAGAAATGAAGTTATTTGGTGTTTTAGCAGGTGTTTTTCTGAAAATGTGTACCAAGAAGTGGAAGTAAGGTCAGGGATATGGTGTCGGACAGAACAAATCAGTCAAATTTATTGGAAGAAATCACCCCATTTGGCATGTATATAACACCTTTCTTCTGACGATTTGAAATCAGTTGGCTAGCAATATTAGATCTTGTCTTCAGTGAAGTTAAAATATTAATTTATAAAAAGGAGAAAAAGCCTAATCCCATCTGAACAGGTTTCAGACATGCAGCAGTGAGGATGAACATAGTCTAGGGATGTTGGCACCACACATACCTAGACAACTACTGGCCAGCCTTTGAATAGGATATTGAAACTTGTGAGCCCCAGTTTCCTCGTCTGCAATATTGCTCTTGCAAGTACTGTTGCTGTCAGATTTAAAATGGAAATGTATGCAAATGCATATATACCTCACACAAGTATCTGACCTCCTGAAGGTGATCCAGTTATTGAAATTGTAAGTGTGGCCACATTTTGCACTCATTTGTCAGCTATGCCTCCTGAATGCTCAGAATAACTGCCCACCCAGAAGTGCAGCACCTGCCCATCCCACCATTCCTCGGCATTCAGGTCATGCTTCTTCACGATGAGCTGAGTCACCTGAGAACGAACATAGGTCTGCGCTTCCCTGAGTGGCCAAAGACAAGGAAAGCAAAATGCATTTGCATGGTAGGATTGGGGAGTCAGGCTCTCACTTCATGGTCTAGAAATAGACTGCAAAGGGCCATAAACACACGATCATTGTGGATTCACAGCAGACCACCAACAGGGCATTAGGAGTACAAGTCCACTTCTTTTAGTATAGGGCTGTGAAGGATAAGAAGCACACACTTGATTCAGACAAAATTGGAACGTGAGAGGGACAAGCCTGCTTCCGACCAACCTGTGTCTTCTCTATTGCAATCCACCACCAGTGCACATGGGCACAGGTGCCCCTCCCATGCCTCAGGTAGAAGTTCTGGGGCTTCCTGATGGGACAAGGAAAGGTCTTTCCTTGTGGGGGCCTATCTGGAGAGCTGGAGATCGAAGAAATAAGAAATACACACAACCATTTCAAGGTATGTCATCCTTCCAACTTCCTGATCCCAGGACATTGTAGATTCTCCTCTTACACACTGGGATTAGTCAAGTTTCTCCAGAATATATATATTTCTTTATTATAAAGAATCTATATATGATTATGGAGGCTGAGAAGTTCTAAGCTCTGAAGTAAGCAAAATGGAGACCCAGGAGAACCAACGGTGTCAGTTCCAGTCCAAGCCTGAGTCCAAAGGCAGTTGAAGACCAATGGCCCAAGCTGGAAGACAGTCAGAGCGAAATTTCCACCCCCCCCAACACTTTGTTCCAGTAAGACCTCCAGTGGATTGGATAAAGCCAACTCACATTAGGGAGGGCAATCTTCTTTGCTCAGTCTACTGATTCAAATGTTAATCTCATCCATACACCCTCACAGACACACCCAGAATCATGTGTTGACCAAATGTCTGGGCATCCCATCAAGCTGACACATAAAATGAAACATCACAATGCCTCACTCCTGGCTGAGACACCTTTGACCAAATTTATTACTTGGAGTTTAGTATTGGAAAGTTGCTTACATTTGGTATGGTCATGGATTCGTTACCCTTAGGGGACCCAAGAAAGAGAATCAGGGGTTGACAATTGTGTGTGTGTGTGAGTGTGTGTGTGTGAGTGTGTGTGTGTGTGAGTGTGGTGGATATGAGAATTTCAGGGGGAAGCCTTCATATGACCTCATATGACTTCAGTTGGGTTCACAGCCTTCATATAACTCTTGGTTGGGTTCTTGACGCCCAGCATGTTAACCACAATGTGGTCTGACACCACAGGATAGAGATCAGAGTCCTGACTGGGGCAGAGGTGTCTGGATGCACAGATTGCTTCAGCAGGAAACCTCGGGAGACAGCTCGCACATTTTCTAACCTGCTGTTCAAGGCCCTAACCGTCTGTGCTCCTTCTAGACAGAGAATTCGATACTTAATGATTTAGTGGTTATTAAGGCATATGTACTGATTCACTAATATAATTCACTCTTAGAAATGTATCCCAACACTCCACTACTTGGGATTTGTGACCTTTGGGGGACAGGTACTTCATTGCCTTTGAGGACTCATGTAATGAGAGATACCATTTTTCTCAGAGTCTGTTTGGGGTTAAGTAATTTTAAATCAAGAGGAGTTATATTTTCTAAGCTTTACTCATGAAATTCTGCCATATTATTTCCTAGGCTTCCATATGGATTTGTCTCTCACTTCGACTCAAAGCTTGGCCATGGTGTATAACAAAAATATGGCTCCCATCACGGAACCATAGACCCTGTGAAACAAAAATCTGATAAATAGTGGGAAATAATGGAAAGATTCTAAAAGTATATTTTATATTTTCCTTAGTGTTCTGAGATTATTGATTTTTTATCTCAGTGTCTCCTATTTGTTTAACCATTTTCCTCATTTTATGCTAAAGTATTTCTAAATAACAAGGGGAAACGGTTTTATGATATCAATAATTCAAATTCCTTTTAATTTAAAAAATACAATCTTTTAAATGTCACATTTGTCTCACATTCTACTTTTCATTACAATATTCCCTGAAGCGTGGATCTGATAACTAAGAGAGCCTTTAGAGTCATTACCATAAATATGAGGATGCTCATAAGCACATCGGTGTGGTCTTTTTGCCGACTACACAACCTTACAGAGCATTTCAAGATTGCATTTGGTTATCCATGGAGCCACCCAGTGAGAGCAATCGCTCACATGAATATTATTTGAGTGCATGCTTTGAGTAATATATTTTACTTGCTTTATTTGGTATTAATGTGAAATTCTATCAAACATCATGGCATGGTTCATCAGTTCTTGCCACGAGAACAACTCCTGGGAGGGCCAGCAGGTGGCAGCATAGAATATCGCAAAAGCGCAGAAGAGCCTCTAAAAAAAATCTAGGTACTAACAGACTGTTCTCTCTTTACTGTGACTGAGTCCTCCTCCCGGGCCTCCCAACCAGCCTCACACGTGAAAGTAGCATGTGTCTATATGCTGATGATGAAGTAGCTTCTCAGTATGGAGATTACATATCATATTAAGGCCAATAATAATAAAAGTAGTTAAAACGTACTGAGGGATAAGTCATTCTCACTGTTCTAAGTACTCACTATGTACCAATTACCGAATACTCATAACAACCTTCTGTTGGTGTTATTATCATGCCCATTTCACAGACCAAGAAACGGAGGTGGGGGCTTTGCCCAAGCTACTGAGTGGAGGAGGTAGGATTTTAAACCAGGCTGTCTGCCTCCAGTTTCTTAACCGCAATATTATGTTGTTTAAGGGTGGGATATGTAATGGATTAAAATTAAACATGTTAGGAAAAATACAACGAATTTTCTGAAAAGAAACTTGAATATTAAAGATAATCATCAATTGATGGCGAAAACATTACGTCGTTAAGGAGTTATCCAGTAAGAAATAAAGAAATGAAGGGAGAAAACTAGAAGTCATTCAAGCAGGAGAGGAAGGGGGATTTCACGGAGTCCTGGAGTGAAGGGGTGTGCAGCCTGATGGAGAGCAAAGGAAGGGCAGGGGAAACAAGGGCAATTGGTGTGGGCGCACAGAACCTCCCGGGGCCATGTGGGGCCGTGGGGACTGGATCTGGAGCGTTATTGAGGGAATCGATCTTTACCATGTCCTTGTGCTTCACCAACGCTGTCTAAATCCAAGATGATTTCTGTATCCTAGTTTGAGCTGTGCTGTAACAAGATTACATAACCCCACAGGAGGGGACTCGGGCAGAGCTTAGGGAATATTTCTACCCATAGTTTCTTCCTTGTGTGAACAATGGGAAGCGTAAGCCGCTTTACCAACGACCTTTGATTTAATCATTTACTGACATATCCACTCATGGCTTCTCTCCCTAAAACCTTACCCTCACCCTGGAATCCTGGCTTGTCTCGGAATACATCCCTGGCTTTTGTCCTTATATGTATTTGTTTATCTTGTTTTCTAGAACCTGGAGGGGTCCCTCCCTCCTAGGGCCCCTTTCAATGATGGTTCTTGGATGGATGTCGGTACTGACCAAGGAGAGGCAGAATGATGGGGAGGAGAAATGGGGACCAGGAGGAGGTCAGAGGGGCTGGCATAAAGAGCAGCCCGTGTTTTAAAAGCAATGCGACAAAAGCCTTCTCTTGGCGTTGTCGGCTCTCTGGTGGAACAGTGACGTCCCCAGCCACACTGTAAATTCTGTGAGAGGTGAAGCCATGTTTTATTTAACTTTGAGTCCCTCCCAACCTTATCTACAGCACTTTGTGCCCAGTAGGCACTCGGTGGCTGGTTGTAGAGAGGGGATGCCAAGTCCAGCTCACGTGGCACCTGGTTTACTTTGGCTGAACACGGACACTGCTTCCCCAAGGTTCTTAGAGCCAGGGGCCAACGAGGGAGCTGGCCAAGCCGAAATCAGGCAGAAAGCCTTTCTTGAATTTGGAGGAGAGAATAAACCACTACAAAATATGGCCGTGAAGAGAACAGCCAGGTGGTATAAGTCACAGTTTACAGAGTAAAGAATATGCTCAGGGATGCTCTGCAGGCCCCTGTCAAAAGCAGGAGCTACATTCTTTCACTCACAGATTGCAAGAAAAATTAAAGCACCGCAGGAGTGCAAGATCCGTCCATATGCATCACAGCCTCTGTCCCGGGTTGGAGCAGGAGGTCGGGGTGGGGTTTACGCCTCTTGGAGGAAGGCTGGGGGATGCTGAGCAGCCTCAGGAAAGTTCTGCTGCTAACTAGTCCCACCAGCACATGGGAGCCCAGAGCTGCACACACCAGTCTGGGGGATACAAACATTCAGCGCATAACTCTCACCAACGGTGGGACCATCCCTTTGGGAGCCACTGCGTTAAAAGCTTTACGTCAGGTTTATACTTCTTGTGGATATTTCTTTCACTCCAGCTTCTGCAATAATGTCTCTCTCTCTCTCTCTCTCTTTCCCCCCTACTCATGACAGGTCTTTGAGGGCAGGTACTGTTTTTCTAATAGCACTTGAATATTCTGAGATGAATTTATATGTCCTTTTTTTTTAAAGATTTTATTTATTCATGAGAGACAGAGAGAGAGAGAGAGAGAGGCAGAGGGAGAAGCAGGCTCCCAAGAAGCAGGGAGCCTGATGCAGGGCTCCATCCCAGGACCCTGGGATCATGACCTGAGCTGAAGGCAGACCCTTAACCATCTGAGCCACCCAGGTGCCCAAATTTATATGTCCTTTAAAACTGAATAAAAATGCAATTATGAGTGAAAGAAAAGTACACTAAGCAAAATGAAGAGAACAGAGGTCACCAATGATATCGCCTAAGAGAGCCCATGATTACGTGTGAGTTACAGAACTGACGATGTAGTGCAACGTTCTTGACAGACTTTTTGCACTTAAAAATATTTTGTGCTGACAACACCTGGGTCTACTGGTATATATAAAACAAAATCAAGAGTAGGGCTGGGCGCCTGGGGGGCTCAGTTGGTTAAGACACTGCCTTCGGCTCAGGTCATGATCCCAGGGCCCTGGGATCGAGCCCCGTGTCGGGCTCCCTGCTCGGCGGGGAGTCTGCTTCTCCCTCTGCTCCTCCTCCCCTCATGCTCTCTCTCTCTCTCAAATGAATAAATAAAATCTTTTTTAAAAAGTAGGATAATAAAAGGAGTGCCTGGTGGCTCAGTTGGTTAAGTGTCTGCCTTTGGCTCAGGTCATGATCTCAGGGCCCTGGGATTGAGCCCCGTGTCTTCAGGTTCCCTGCTCAGTGGGGGGTGTGCTTCTCCCTCGCCCTCTGCTCCCCACCCCTCGACCCCCCAACTCATGCTCTCTCGCGCGTGCACTCTCTTTCTCTCTCTCAAATAAATAACATCGTTTTTAACCAAAGAGTAGGATAATAAAAACTTACCTGTGTACTCTGAAGCAATTTTGTCAAGGACCTAAATACAACCAAACCTTTCTGTATAACCCCTTTTATAGTGTACATGGGATTAGAGGAACAAGTTAAATGACAAGAATGCAATCAGCAAAATTGAAGATACGGGAAATTTTACATGGAATAAAATACTTCTTAAATTATAAATGAAAATGACAAAATGGAGAGGAGATTGTTATAGATTAAAAGAAACATCAATACAATACAACATTTGGGCCTCATTTGCATCCAAATTCAGGAAGCTTTTTTTTTTTTTAGACGTTTGAGAAGACATGATGTGACATTGACTTGATATTAGATTATGTTAAGTAATTGTTGTTATTTTATGATAATAGACTTGTGTTAAAGCAACATCCTATCTGCTGGTAGTACATGTTGAAATATTTACAGACAAAATGATATAGTAAGTTGGATTTGCTTTAAATATTCCAGTAGATACTTGTGTTTCCAGCTACAATGGACCTGATTCTAGCAAAGCACTCCTTCTGTATCCTCCAAAATTAGAAAAGTAACATGTAAAATAACCCTTGTCATCCATCTCCTCACCCTCCCAGAAAATCTGTTCAGAGACATCAGAAAGCAGCCAAAGCTGCCAAAATTTAAGGATTCCAAGATCACTCGGAGAAGAGAAAATCACTGAGCCGAGCCTGACCTTCCATGCTGCAGTCCCCATGAGGCATTTGCTGATATTTAAAATAAGCTAGACAAGGGGCTGAGAAACCAAGGAGAAATCTGAGCACACCGTGGTGACCATGCAGAGCTTTTGGATCTCTCACAGCACCAGGACTCTAGGACTGAAAGTCAGCCTACCAAACCAGCTAGGATTTGGACAACCAATTCCTCAGGTTGAGGTGTAAGCAAGGGTTTTGTAAGTTTCACCAGCCTGGATGAATGAACTTGAGTTTTGGGCCTGCCAGGGAGGAGGCACTCTCTTAGACAGCCCAGACTCTTAGTTGGAATGCCGGAAGGATTGCTTTCTAAGAAAAGTGTAAACCCGAAATTGACCATGTCTTTTAGAGTCTGAAACCCCAAACTCAACTCAGTGTCAGGAACTTTACTCTTGTGGCCACAGACTAGAGAGAAAACAACCTCATCCCCAGGTGGGAGACAGAGGTGCGTATGCTGCCGAAATCAGTTCCACATCAGGTTAGGAGGTTCTGTCTCCATTACAACTGCTGTCAAAAGCTAAGTGCTCACACAGATACACTTTGCAATTTGTTATGTTAATATCCAACATTAAATCAATAATTACCAGGTATGTCAAAAAGCAGAGAAAAGAAAAAACAAACAGTAGAAGCAGAACAACAGAAACAGGTGATCCGGATGCTGGACTTGCTAGACACAGTCCTTACAATAACTGTGATTGTTAGGTTCAAGGAAATGGATGTCAGTCTGGAGGATTTCTACCAAGAATCTGAGTGTAGTAAAAAGACTTCAAGGGTCTTCAACTGAAAAAATACAGGAGGTGAAATACACAGTTTTAATTGCAGATTATATTCAGGTGCAGGGAAGATTTGTCCATTGAAATATCCAGAGAGAAATGATGTAACATACAGAAAAGTACATGAGAGACATAAGTAATGAAAGGGGTCTCGTGGCAATATTTGAATGGATAAAGTAGAAACAATTTGGAGAGATAATGTAAGATAAACCTTAAAAAGAGACTGTACCACAGATCGAAGCAGGATGAAATCAAAGAGCACCACGCCCAGGCACATCATTGCAAAACTGTTGAAGCAAAGTAAAAAGTCAAAGAGAAAACTCTTAAAGGTAGCAGAGCAAGAAGATGCATTCCCTTCATACAGACAATAAAAATTCCAGTTGATCTCTCAACAGAAAAAATAGAATTTAGAAGATAATTGGGTAATATCTTTGAAGGGCAGAAAGAAAATAATTGCTATTAAGAATTCCTTAATCACTGAAATTATCTTTCAAAAAATTAAGGCAGAATAAAGGTATTTCCAGAAAAACTAGCACTGGAGTAATCTGTTGCCTATAGAACTATACAAAAAGAAATGGGGAGGTGAGTTCATTAGGTACAAGGACAATGATCACACATATAAGGAAATTATTCCATACAGAAGACTATGTGTTAAGGAAAAAGTGAAAACAGATTGAATAAATATGTGAGTAAATCTAAAGAATGTTGATTGTACAAAATAATAGTAGTAAATATCCATGGAATTTAAAATATGCATAAAATTAAAATGCAGGTGACAATTACATAAATGGCGAGAAAAAGGGAATATTTGGAGTGAAAATGTTTTAAGGTCTAGGAATTGCTAAAAGTAGTCCTTTTTACTCGACTATCATAAGTCAAGGATGTAGGTTATAATTTCTAGAACGATCACTAAGAAAGGGCAATAGAAGGTAGAATTGATGAAATGAAGGAAGGGAAATATGGTAAAAACATCTAATTATTCCTAAACCCCCCCCCCCCCATAAAAGACAGAAGAACATAGAACAGGAGGGAGAAATACAAAACAAATAGTGACACAGTACATTTAAATCCCAATCAATTACGAATTGAAGACTTAATATTATGAAGATGGCAATATGCCCTAAATCGACATACAGATTCAATCTAATTCCTATGAAAATCCCCCCAGAAAACCCCCCCTTTTTTTTGCAGAAATTGACAGGTTGATCCTCAAATTCTTATGAAGAAGAAAGAGATCTAGAAGAGCTAAAACAAGTTACATTCTTTGTTTTTCAAAAATAGTTTAAAATATTTATTATATGTCTTATACCTTTCTCGTTAAATATATTTCTAAGGTCTTTCATAATTGTGTCAATATTGTCAATGATATTTTTTCCTGCTGTGTCCATTTCTGGGTGCTTATTAATGAAATATACAAAGGTGATTGATTTTCATTGCTGTAATGTATACAGCCACCTTCTCAAGTTATCAATTCTAGTCGTTTCATACCAGAGTCCTGGATTTTGTAGCTATGCAATAATGTTATCAGTGAAAAGATACAGTTTAGTTGATTAGTATAATCCACCGTATCAATGGGCTAAGGAAGAAAAAGCCTCTGATCCTATCAATTGAAGCAGAAAACAAAGCATGTGAAAAATTCCCAAACTGATTCATGATAAAAACTCTCAGCAGATTAGAAGTAAAGGGAACTTCCTCAACTTGACAAAGAACATCAGCCAAAAATCCACAGCAAAAATCATACCTGTTGTAGAACAGTGAGATCTCACTGCACACCTGTTAGACTGGCTAACACCCAAAATCCTGACACCACCGGAGGTGAGGACCTTCTTCCTGGCTTACATACTTTGTGTTCATGTACTCACATGGCCTTTCCTCGGCGTGTGTGCAAGGAAACGGAGAAAGCTCTGGAGCCGTTTGTCTTCTTATAATGGCACTCATCCCATCATGAGGACTTCACCCTTATGGCCTCTTCTAAACCCAATTACCTTCCAAAGACCCCAGCTCCAAATACTATTAAGTTAGGGATGAAGGCTTTAACATATAGATTTTAAGGGTACACAAATGTTCAGTCCATAACAGTGAATTTGCAAAATTATAAGTAGCTGAGGATTACTGCTGCATAAATTGCAGATGGAGAAGAAAGTAAATAGAGATGAAAAACTGGGCAATATTCTATCTTGAAAATTCTTACTAAGGAACTCAGATTTTATTATGTAGGTTATAGGAAGCTACGGGAGACTTTGCAGAGAACAGCAGCATGATGGGAGCAACACGGTTAGGTTTATTCAGGTAGTGAATGTGTTGGAGTGTGGATGGATGATAAGGAATAGCGTGAAGGAGGCCTTTGTGAAACCTGTAACGAGAGCCTAAACCAAAGCAGCGTCCAGACAATGAGGACCGAGGGGACAGAGCAGCTATGAGATGGAAAAGCAAAACCCTCCAGACTTGGAGAAGACTAGACACAGGAGGGAAAAGAAATGAGGGACAGGCAGTGATGGAAGTGCTGCACACTTGATCTAGAAAGAGAAGTAAAATTCGGTCACACGGGCGGTTAGGCTGACTGGGGAACACACACTTGGATTTGTTAAGTAGGCATTTAAATATCTATCCATTTGGACTTGGAAGACAGAACTTTTAAGGAGGAGAGTAGATAGTGTTGAATCCCAGAGAAAAATCAGAAAACCTAAGGACAAAACACTAACCATTCAGTCTAGCAAATGCTGTGTAAGACAGTAGGATCCACAAAGTCAGCATTTGTCAAAGTCAGCATTACTTGGAAATGCAGTGTAACACACAGCCGTGGAAAAAACTCAGTGTATTTATCCAGAAGTGTATTATCTAGGGGATAATTTACTGAAAAGTAAATTGACTGTTCTCCACTCAGAAAGAGTAATTACCAGGTAACATGGTGACGTGAGCTTGGACTCACTAGTACGTGGTGCCTCAAGTCAACGGGTTTCAGTGGTTGGATGTAGTTCAGTTTGTTAATTTTTTACTTTTTGGATGTGGTTCAGTTTAACTTGAAGCTACCCTCATTCCAAAATAGATAAAACCAATGTGCCTCCCAAAGGTCATGAGTAATAATCCATATGAAGTCTCTAAAATAGTATAAAATTAATTTACTTTTCATCTAGGCTACTTTGATATCTACCTCTGGAAAAAATCATAAAATTGAAGTTAATTTAACTATTTTCTTGTTGAGCCTTCCTAGCCCTTCTTATTAAAACTCCAAAGGAACATCTTTGATCATTCTCAGAAAATACTTTTCAAATGCCCATTCCCTTGCTGGCTCAGTGTGCATTAACAAACAGTGACCAATGGGACCTCTGAGTGATTTAATATCAAGGTGCCAAGCAATTTAAGATTCCAGAGCACCCTACAGGAATGCAATTGTTTCCCATGAGGATTTCATTGTTCTCGAACTGGAATGAAGTCTCTACAAGTAGAATTGCCCTTTTTTCTTGGGAAAATAAGAGTTTCTTTACTCATAATATTCTATGTTTTTATATTCAATTGGAGGGAAAAATTGTTTTGGCTGATCTGAAAAGAACTTTGTTAAAAAATTGCAGGTTGTTTGTATAGGAAAATAATGTTCATCCATATTTATTCATTTTGAGAGATTTTTAGGGCACATGAAACTAAAGTGCTGATAACTTTAGTTTAATTTATGCATACTCTGCTTTGGTTTCACTCTGAGCATCTATGCTCTTTAGATGAGGTATGGTGGGCAATCTGAGATGGGAAGGAGTTTTTATACAAACCTCTCCCCAAGATCTTGGGTTGTTTGTTGGCAAAGTTAGTGATTATTTTCTTTCTTTCTTTCTTTCTTTCTTTCTTTCTTTCTTTCTTTCTTTCTTTCTTTCTTTCTTTCTTTCTTTCTTTCTTTCTTTCTTTCTTTCTTCCTTCCTTCCTTCCTTCCTTCCTTCCTTCCTTCCTTCCTTTTTCTTTCTTCCTTCCTTTCTTTCTTTCTTTCTTTCTTTCTTTCTTTCTTTCTTTCTTTCTTTCTTTCTTTCTTTCCCTTTCTTTCTTTCTCTTTCTTTCTTTCTCTCTCTCTTTCTTTCTTTCTTAACTTAAATTCAATTAGCTGGGGCAACTGGGTGGTTCAGTCAGTTAACTGTCTGCCTTCAACTCAGGTCATGATCCAAGGGTTGTGGGATCAAGTCCCACGGCGGGCTTCCTGCTCTTGGGCGGGCGGAGGGGGGGTCTGCTTCTCCCTCTCCCTCGGCCTCCTCCCCCCTGCTCGTGCTCTGTCTCTGTCTCTCTCTCAAATAAATAAATAAAATCTTTAAAAAAATAAATTCAACTAGCCAACATATAGTACATCATTAGTTTCAGATGCAGAGTTCAGTAATTCATCAGTAGTGATTATTTTCTATAGAGCTCATTACAACATGTAAGTGCATATCTGAGTGTGTCTCACACCAACAGTACCATTTGGATTGCAACATCTGAATTTATCTATAAGTGAACGTGTTGCTTCATTATAATGCATTGAGCATTATCCCAGTCTCGGGTGATGATGCGCCCGGGCTTGAATCCGGGTGGTGCTGCTCGCTAGCTGAGTGAATCTGGACAGTTAGCCAGCCTCTCGGTGCCTATGACCTCAGTGTCCATGTGCCCGCTGCACGGCCAGGGCGCATCGCTTAGAACAGTTCCCCGAAAATTATAAGGGTCCAAAATGTTTAGTATCCTTTTCATTCTCTCTTCCTTTTCTTTTTTTCCTCTTCATAGTATTTTCACAATTATTATTTTTCAACATCTGCTTTAGTAATGTTGAAAATATACTTAGGAAAAGCACAGCTGTCTTAAGCTATATGGAAATATCCATGAGATGCTTCCATTTTATTTGGAGGAAACTATACTTTGGAAGGTGTTGAAGTCGCTGTCTTTGGTTTTGCCACCATTCCTCCCGCATAGTGTTTATTTCCTGGAAGGAGAGAGCCTGTGGTCTCAGTATCCGCATTATCTTTGCTGAGCAGTGATACTAGTATTTTGTTCCTGATTTACTTATGAGATTTTCCTTCTGACCTCCAACTTCCTTTCTGGCTCGAACTTAGTTTTAAGGTCCAATAAAATAAGAGGCTAGAAGTCTATTTGGTGAGATGCAGGTTGCGTATTCTGCTTGATAGATACCAAATATTTATGGAGGCTGCTCTGAGCACCTCATACTGGGTTAACCAACAAGAACAAAAATTTGAAAGAAACAGCTTCTGTCTTCAAAAGTTTCTTTTGAAGTTTCTTTAAAGTGGCCAGTGGGTTGAAACAAGTGCAATTTACCACGTGGTAAATCCTTTGACATAAGATGTGTAAAGAGCTGTGGGTAAAGAGAGACAGTTTTTCAAGGTTGATGGGATGTGAGCTCAGGCAGGCATGAATAACACACCACACCATGGCGCCTTTGGGGCTTGTCAAAGCAAAAACCCCACCAGAAAAAGGTAGACAGGCAAGGAGACTTTATTCAAGGTCATTGCAATAGGGGAGAGAGGCCGGGCCCAGTCTGAGCTTCACTCCATGACAACAAAGGGCAGGGGGTCCTTAAGGATAGACGAGGGGAGAACGAGGCCACCTGCGGTTGCTAAAAGGCAGCACCCAAAGTAAAAGTAAACCCATGTCCTTGTGACAAGAGATAGTTTTGCAACAGGGAGCAAAGCACGCACCAAATTTAGGCTCTTACCCTCCAACAGAACCTGGGAGATGAGGGTGTTACCTCTTGGGATGTATACACCTCAAAGGGATGACTCTGCGTCCTTGAGAAAGACAGTCCTGGATTCTAAAACTTGCAAGAGCCCTTTAAGAAGATTAGCAGACATTACAAAGAGGAAGAAAACGAATTTGCAAGGTTTCCAAAGTAAGCTCTCTAAGCAAAGAGTAGGAAGAAGCCTGACTCAAGTTTCCTCTTGCTGAGGGAACATTCGGGTTGTTCCGAGCTGCCTCTGCATCTTGGGCACGTGGCCGGAAGGCGTGCCAAGTGCCTGGAGGTGAGGAGGTGACCAGGGGACTGATCGTGAATGGTGGTGAAAGTCCTCAGGTGGGTTTCAGGCTCCATTCTGTAATCACTGAACTATTTTAAGCATGGGAATGAAATGATCAAACTTCCAAATTAAGAAAGTATGACAATTTGCATATGTGTACAAAAGAAGCATTAAAGAGGGTAAGACAGGTCACAGGAAGAATAAAAATGTGAAAGGGATGCTCTTGCTTAGTGCTCAAAACTGTGATGTGGGTGTTTATTGTCTCCACTTTCACATGATAAATTCAAGGCTCCAAGTGTTTAAGTAACTTTTCCGAATGTCATGTATTTAGTGAATGTGAGTAATTTCACACCCATCTGTGTCCCAACGAGCTTGCGAGCTTCCCACTTGGCAGTGGGGTTACTGAACCAGTGACCAGACCATCCAGCCGAACAGTTGTGGGCTGGCTTTGGGAGATATGAGGTCATGTGTGAATGGTGGTAATTCGGGATTTATGGCACTGGCATGATTCTGGAGAACTGCAAAGTGAATCACTATCCCTGTCTGGTGGACTGAGATGGATGTCAACTCTTCCTAGAAAATACTCCTAGGATCTTGGCCATCGTCAGCCTCCTTTGGTTTCCTAGATTGAATGAGATAATGCATATAACACAGCTTCACAAATTGTGAAATCCTAAGAGATGAAGGGTATTACTTCACGTTAGGATAGAAATCGTTTATAAATCAGTTTCCATCTTAAGGGCACTAGGGAGATTATATTCGGAGGAGCCCCATTGTGAATTATTTATAAAGTGAAGAATTACTTCCGATGGGATGATTGTGGATTTTCATATTTGGGGGCGCTGTCTGTGGATGACTCAAAAACCCTCCCTGAAATCCAAAACATTATCTTGAGAAAATATCCATTTAAAAAAAAAAGAAAAGAAAATATCCATTTAAATATGTATCACAATATTCTGTATTGCAAGTTATGGAAAACCCAGTGCAAGTTGTTCTAAACACACAGTTAATTAGCTGGGTTTGCCACTAAAAATCTGGCCTTGGGAGAGCCTTTGTGTAGTAACTCAAGCTGCATGCCCAGAACCACATTTCGTCCTGGTTGTGCCCCCTGCCTCTCTCCCTGCTGGTCTCACGCCCCCCCTGCAGGCTGCACAACCTCCCACCATATGCTCCCTCCCAGTCACTCCACCTGCAGCAGCAAAATGGCTTCAACATCTCAGCCCTCCATTCTCACATCACACAGTTCATAAGAAGAGAGAGCGTCTCTCTCAGTGTCTTCTGCGGAAAGAAGAGAAAACTTCCCTTTCCCAGAAGACCCTCGTGGATATCCCCTCATATCTTAGGGTTTTCTGTTGGCTACTGGATTGTCCCTGAACCAGCCCCTGTGACCAGGGAATAAGTAGGCTTCTTGACTCGTTTGGATCAGTCGGCCCCTCTCCCCCTGACCCCTGCAGCTGGGTTAGTGCTGTCCTGCCCCAACAACAGTGGTCCCCAAAGGCTGGGTAACTATGGTAAGAAGCAGAAGATGGACATTACCCGCAAATCTCATCAACTATCTTTGTGGTTGAACTTAAATTCAGCCCATTTCACCAAATGGATCAATTTTCTTTGAGATTTCCTTTTTAATTACATTGAAGTTCATTGGGTCCTCCCCCAGTCAGTTCATTAAAGATTGTTATATTTCCTTCAGTTTATCTATGGTTTAATTAATAGCTTAGTGTTTTGTTTAATTGACCCTAGAATTTGTCTGGAATTTGTTTTGGTCATAATGTGAAGTGAGGATCCAAGACCTTTTTTTTTTTTTTTTGGCCAAATTATTCTAAGTTCTTATTAACCTTTATTGAAAAGTTCTTCCCTGTGCATTGTGCTGTCTCCCTTAAGGTATATCTTCTTAGGTATCTGTTTCATTCTGTTTATTTATTGACCATTCTCTTGCCATAACTCAAAATTTGTTTATTTTAACTGTTAGTTAATTCTTACTTAACTTGCTTGTATTTTAAGTATAAATGCAAGATATTTACATGGTGATTTCTTCCATTAAGAGCATATAAAACAAAAACCCCTTTCATTCCACAGAGATAATAATTTATTATATTTCCTTCTGGAGACATTCAATGCATTGATTCATATATAGATGTAAAAATCTGCAAAGGAGACTTTGCACTGCATACTGTTCTAAACCACAATCTTTACAATTAACAACACCTGGAAATTATTTCCATATTAGCAAGTTAAAATCAACTTCATTCTTTATAATAGTCACAGAGTATGTGTATTTATGGATATACTATAGATTAAGTAACTGGCATTCTCTTCAAGGACCCTTAGCTTATTTATTGTTCATGCTTTGAATATATTTCCATTTGTGTACAAGTTAATAATTAAGATAAATCCTACAGGTGGGTAGCTAGGTCGAAGGACAAAAAAGGTATAAATATTGAAGAGCTAAGTTGCTCTGTTTGCACTGTTCCAGCAAGAGGGGATGGTGGGGTTGTGTCTTACACTCTCTTCAGGTGTAAGGTGCAGGTCAAGCACTTCAAACTTTACCAACATGAGGGTAAAGATAGTATCTTACCTTTTCAAGTTTGTATCTGTGTAATTCTATTTTATAATAACATGTGATTTTCATGTTTCCTATGTATATAAGCAATTTGTCTCCTCTGCATTATCACTTGTATTTTTGCATTTTTATTTTAAAAAATGGGATGTTAGTTTTTCCCCTACAAATTTAAAGTAGTTCTTTATACATTTTAGGTATTATCCCTTGGTCTGGCCTATGTCTTAAAAATAAATGTTTCCTTAATGTGTACTTCCCTTTCAAGTTGGGTTATGGGGGGTTTGCCTTTTCATAGTTTACAAACGTTTCATGTTCAAGTTTTTCAGTATTTTTCTTTATGCCCTCTGGTATTTGTTTCTGTTTTCCTGAGCTTCTTGAACTATGCCAATCTCTTGATTATTGCTGCATTGTAATGTTTTAATATCTCGCTCTCCGTTACTGTTTGCTTTTCAGAATTCTTGTAGATTTCTTGTAAGTTCTCTTCCCTGTATACTTTGGAATCCGAATGCTTAGCTCCCCCAGAAATCCAGCCGGTATTTTTGTTGGGAATTTTCAAAACCATAAATCTGCAAGAGAGAAAAAGAGAAAGAAGACAGAGAGGGTAAAATTTTGGCAAAATCTTGGAAGCTGGAAAGCAGATGTACAACAGTAACTAAGGTTGCATGAACAGGAAACATTAATCCTAAACTAAAAATGGGCAAAGCCAAGAAGCAACCCGACTCACACAGCTAATCCTCCAGAGGTTTGGGATTGGAGAACAAATAACCTCAAAATGGAAGATCAAATGCTGCACTGGAAGAATTGTTTCTTACCCACTTAGATACCATCCGTCCTTCTCTTTCCCTGCAAAACATACCCGCAGAAGAGGGTAAAACAGAGATTTGCTTGATGGGTCAAAGCAGGAACAGCTGAGTATCAGAATGAGCTAATGTATTTTAAAATACCTGGATAACGATCTTCCCACACACATTTTTTCCTGACTTTTTCAACAAAGCCATAGCTCTATCATAGTGATTGTTGGGGAGGAGGCAGGTTTGTGGGGCGTGAAGCTCACAAAATTTGGAGACCCTTACTATAGACTGAATGTTGTATCAATCAGAATTCACGCCATGGTTGGGCGCCCGGGTGGCTCAGTCGGTTAAGCGACTGCCTTCGGCTCAGGTCATGATCCCAGGGTCCTGGGATCGAGTCCCGCATCGGGGTCCTGGCTCAGCGGCGGGCCTGCTTCTCCCTCTGACATTCTCCCCTCTCGTGCTGTTTCTCTCTCGCTCGCTCGCTCGCTCTCTAATAAATAAATAAAATCTTTAAAAAAAAAAAAAAGAATGCATGCCATGGTCATAATCCCCAGTGTGATGGTGTTTGAAGGTGGAGCCTCTGGGAGGTAATTGGGATTAGATTAGTATAGGAAGGTGAGACTCTCATGATGGAATTAATGCCCATCCAAAAAGAGGAGGAGACACCAATCTGCTTCCTGTGAGAGCACAGTGGGAAGGCCACTGTTGCAAAAGGCAAGAGGGCCCTCACCAGGAGCCAGATCTCCCTGCCCCTTGATCTGGGACGTCCTAGCCTCCAGAACTTCAAGAAATAAAAGCCTGTTTTTTAAGCCACTAATCCATGGTATTTTGTTATAGTAGCCTAAGCTGACCAAGACAACTGTCTTCCAAAGGAAAAAAAAAATCAAGATTATAAACTTTCAAAACCAGAGGACCGTGAGGACACATGGCTCAGGCCCTGCGGGGAGGCTGGTGCCTCGCTGGCCACCTCGGCCCCTGGCTCTGCACGGCGCGCTGCTGCTGGATTGATCCTCTCCCTCTTTACTCCTTCTCCTCCCCCCCGGCTTCCCCAGGTCTCCTCGATGATTTTACTGCACTCACTCATTTAAGCCCAGTCGAATTTCACTGAGGTTTTGGCCAAATAGGTCAGACGTTATTTTACTAACCGAATTTTGTTATTTGTATTTTTTTGTTCCCGTATCTTCAGAAAAACTCAAATACAATTCTGACCAGCAACTTCCCTGTGGTATTCAAGATCGTGATAGTCACTTTTCATTTCTTAACTAACTCTGGGTGCCGAGGGGAGCTTTCTCAGATAAAATTACATTAATGTCTTCTGAATAAAAGAACAGTTGGGAAAATATATGTGAGGAAAGATTATTTTAATAAAAACCAAAATAACCATAATCCTTTCTTGGGTATCAATCAGTTCTACTGAAAAATGGTAGTTTGGAATTGTCTTTTAATAACTACTATACTTTCCCCATAATACATTTTGCTCTACAAAAATTGTCAGGATGACAATTTGAATACCATTTAGTTCTTTCTGACTTCATCTCAAAGAAGCTTGCAAACCTCCAATCTAATTGTTTATCAATATCTTTGAATAGACTGATAAATTATTGAAATAAAGGAAATTTATAAATCGTTCATTTATTTAAAAAAAAGCATGCACCTCTCACTTTAATGGGAGATTTGTGTATACATATGGGATTTATGCATTGCATGTATACCCTCAGTATGAATACACACATATCATCCTATAATACATATGTATAGAACCCTCGATGATTTCTGCTCCCCAAGCCATTCCTGATTCCTTTACTTAAATACCTTGTTTCTTCTCCTCTCTTTGTTGAACTTTCATTTCCACTCTTTCTCTCTACTTACCCATTTTTTCCTGTTTCAGGATCATGTCTGGAAGTATTGACTTCGTTGGGGTCAGGAGCTTCATTCCAGGTGCAGCAGAAAAGGAGTTCCGGCGGGTGGGTGGCAGGGCACAGTGTGGCTGGGCCCGCCGGGGTGGTGGAGGCGGATGGGCAGAGCACCCACCCGTGGAAGGGCACAGAGGTTGCATCTCCATGTATAATGTGTATTTACATGTGCAATGTCACCTCATCTTTTCTACAACCCTACACATCCTTTTTATTAGGTCCATTTAACAGATGAGGAAGGAAAGGCACAGAGCATGTGAATCTATACTCCAAAATCGGCATAGCGTTGGAGCACAAACTCCGTGTGGGTCTTCTGATTCCCAGCTGTGACCGCGTCCATGCTCCATGCCATCAAAGCCATTCTACCTGAACAGAGAAACGTCGTCTGTTGCTAGGGATCCAAGGGGAGTTCCATTCCGATAGCATCGCACTTCAGTGATGGACTGTCTGAAAAAGATGGAGTCCTCTCATGTGAAAACTGGTCAGCAAGGCACCATTGGGGAGTTACTTGGGGGGCACTAGCTTTACTGTAATGTTATGGTGATATTAAATCAGCAAGAAGGCATCTAAAATAATATATAGTTTAGGTACTACTCCTATATTTTAATTTTCTTCAGCTCACTGTTTTTACATGAATTGCTTATTTATATATTAAAGTTTCAATGAGTTTAATGTTTTTTCACATATATGCCTAGTCCCATATATATTTCTGTATCTTCTACAAGGGGTTCTGTCTTAGCCAGGCTAACTTGGCTCTTTTAACGCTGATTCTCTTTGACCCCATGGGGACCTGAATGCGGAGCTATTAATGAAGTCATATAAAGGAATTTGCTGGGAAGATGGCTGCAGAGCACCTAGCTCTGGGCCACACACAGAGAAATCTCCAGAGATAATGATAGTGTCTTTCACTGAATTAGCAATTTAGCCAGTATGCTGGGTACTAGCTGCTCCTTTTCCTTCATGGTGGTAATAGTCCAAAGTAACCCGCCGTAGTATGTGCAAGGGTCAAACCTGGGTGCACCTTGCTGAGGAATCATTGATTTCTGAGAATATTTGCTCTCTCAAGCTAGAAATTACAAATGCATTTTGCAATTATGCAATTTCTAATTACATAATGAACTTATACAGGCTACTGTCCAAGAACGCTCTGTATTATACAGATTCCAGGTTCTACTGAAAGCATAGAGTAAAATGTAACATTATTTCTGAGAACCAAGGTATGAACAAATCTTTACCCAAAACACTTGCAATTTAACAAATACTTTTGTTGATAGAATACCTCAATGAGGAGGGATTTTAATAAAATTAAATGCCAAATAATATATTTTTCCTTTGAGCAATAAGCATTTTCCTCAACAAACTTATGTGAGACCTAATTTGAAGTGTGCATTAGAGTGTGGGGTCTGGCAACTGGCAGCTTTTAGGTAAATAAAATGAATAGAAATTATAGAGTGAGAGATATCAATAGTGAAGACAATCCTATGCCTGGTTAATAATCTAATTATCACTGTACTCTTTTTTTTAAAAGATTTTATTTACTTATTTATTTATTTGAGAGGGGGCGGGTAGGGAACAGAGGCAGAGGGAGAAGCAGATTACACCCTGAGCACAGAGCCCAATGTCGGGCTCAGTCTCATGACCCTGAAATCATTACCTGACCCGAAACCAAGAGTTGGAATTTCAACCGACCCAGCTACCCAGGCGCCCCATCACTGTACTCTTGATACAAGTATATTCTTATATTGAATTCTCTGTAAATGAATTTTGAGTTCTATAAAGTTACATTTCATTCACTTACAAGAAAGCAGATGGGGCGCCTAGGTGGCTCAGTCAGTTGAGTCTGCCTTCAGCTTGGATCATGATCTCAGGGTCCTGGGATCAAGTGTGGCATCAGGCTCCCTGCTCGGCAGAGAGTCTGCTTCTCCTTCTCCCCCCACCCCACGCTTGCGCTCTCTGTCTCTTTCTCTCTATGAAATAGATAAAAATCTTTAAAAAAAAAAGAAAGTAGATAGTATCCTGTTGTGTGAAACAACAGATAAGACAGGAATAACGTACTCTCACGAATATCACCTGCCTTAGTGACTTAGTTAAAACCCACTTCGAACAGCTGTTATTTTTATGATCTCACCCATCATTTCAACAGGATTATCATTATTTTAGATTTTTCTTCTTAAGAGGCATTTTTCCTTGACTACTTGACTCTTTCTCTTAAGTATATTTTAAGTGTCTTTCCTAAACTCAGATTTCTTCCCCCAAGTACAGATGCATTTTATTTGATTTGTAGATGCTCTGTAGTTTATCTTTGTTTGTTCTCCCTAGAACTATATAATTTTAGAGCTTTCAGAGCTTCATATTTGCTGTTACTTATATTCAATAAGTACCAAAGAAGAAACGTCAAATAAATGGAAAATTGAATTTCATATAGTTAATATGTTAAGTCCTAAAGTGACATAGCATTAAAAATAGGAGGGCATAATAGACAGATGTAAATGATCACACTTTTCCTGAAATATTAATAGGCTTTTAATCTTGTCATTATCAAGAGCTTTGTGCCCTTTCTAAGGTGAATTAAGCATTGTTCTTTATCACAGGATTTGACTAAAACTTTAATTATTGATATAATTCAGCCCTTTTATAACATAGCTCATTATTCAAGTCAGATCTACTAATCTAAATTGAGCACCTATTTTCCATTGGAACTGTGCAAGGTGCTTTGGGGACACAAATTAAAAGCAAAAGACAAAATGTCATAATCTTTGGGCTTTTTGATGTGTCTAGAGAGATAGTAGTCCAAAGATTACCCTTTAAAATATTATAATTACATATTGCAAAAATATGAAATGACATGTAGAGCTTATACTTAATGGAGGAGACAGATTCACAGATAGTTGTAATGTTGTATAGTTTTTTTTTTTTTCAACTGGTGAGCTGCTTGGGTGATAAGGAATGGCACTCAACTAGGGTTCAGGAGGATATCACTGACCAAGCAATGCTGTGTCTGCTTCTTAAGAGAGTTTCTGGAAGCAATGTAAGTTTGGAAGACTTTGGGGGAACAAGGTCACATGAGCGAGATAGATCTAGGGTGTGGGATGCAGAACCCTAACTGTTTGATGTAGGAGCTGGGTAAAATGGTTGCAGATGAGGCTGGAAAGCTGAGGGTGACCTTACCTGCATTCATTGAATTTTACTAGGCTTTGTTGTGGTAACAACTTACAAATATTGGCCACTTAACCAACTACAAGTTGATTTTTTGATCAGGTGGTCTGCTAGATATTGAGACAAATCTCCAGCATTCTCACACAATACAAAACATCACACTGGCATTCCAGTACAAAGGACAGACCCCAGAATACAGGATCTGGAGAGAAAAACAGATTTTCTAACCGAGTCTCATCTTGTGGGAGAGCACCTGTCCAGGGCACACGGACTACACTGGACCAAAAGAGTGGCCAGTTCCCGAGCTATCACAAAGGATCGCAGTGAGAAGGCTTATACAACTGTAAGTCCTCTCCTACCTTACCACCCCCACCGCCTCCCAGGGTGAGGACAGGTAGAATTCCTTAGGGAAATGGGGATGGTTTTCAAGTTGCTTTAACTTGAATTTCAAAAGGCATCTGGGTTACTATTAACACAATGCCAGACTTGAAGGATGGTCTCAATCAAGGTTAGTTTTTCCTCCTCTCCTGCCCCGACCAGGGTTGAAGAAAAGAAAACAAATTAGCTGGCAAAGTAAAATGACAGCAATTTCAAGGCACAAGCAAGCTGTGCATTTGATAATCTAGGTTTTAGGGAAGGACGTAGCAATTTAGTGCATTACAAGTCAACAGGAAGTGATTTTTTTTTTTATTTTTACAGAGAACAACAATTTTTATTCTTAAAATTTATTAAGCAATCTATCATATCTCTACTATGAACATCAACGTCTGGTTTCCGATCCTGGTTATAACTTCCTCAAATCCAAGAGCCTTGTATTGCATCCATATATTTGACGTCGTGTAAAGATGCTCATAATTCTCTGTACATCTTTAGGGATGGTGGTGATGAGGGGTCAATAAGAGTCTTATTTTGCCTTATTTATCGTTTGAAGTGCTATGGTGGTTTTCCTGTTCATCTTAGACCTAGTTTGGGGATATTTTAAACAAGAATTGTCCTTAAAATTACGAATATCTGGGACACATGTGGACTTAGCTTCCGGTCTGAGCTATAAGGGAGCAGGGCAGTGTGCAGCTGTATTTTAATAGCATTATGTGTTAGAAAGATAGTTAGGGGGAAAGTGAGAAGGAACATTTTAATCTAATCATGAATGTCCTTAATCAGAGCCCTGCCTTCGGCAGGAGGTTAACATTAGGGAGATGGAACAGAACCACGAATACAGACTCTACCTCATTAGAGAAGAAAAGCAGAGGAAATGATGTCACTGGCAAACCATGGGATGCAGGATGAGAAAGCTCCAGAAAGCGATGCTGAAAAGAATACTGGGGAAAGGGCACACAGGCGAGGACCCTCAGCAGGACAAGAGCTAACTGAGTGAAGAAAGTGCCTTGATTTCCGCTGCCTCCCAAATGTACTGATTAATTCAGTAGGCTTCCAGTGTCATGAAATGGAGCTCAGAGACACTTCAAGAAAGTTGGACTAGGGAGAATTAAGGGATTAATAATAATATTAAATAGGTTACGATTTTTTTTTCTTTTTTGGTCCACATGCATGCACTGAATTATTTTTAACCATCACTTATTTTTTAGCTTGGGAATATAATGAACATTGAATTTCTTAATTCTTTAGGAATATCATGAGGGTGAAGAGACTTATACTCATGAGGTTCCCTAAACACACAGTTAGCTTTTCTATTTCTGCTTTCATGCAGGTTTGCCTTCTGCCAGCCTCATCTCTAAGTCCCAGTTCAAAGGCCACCTGTCATCTGGATCACTCTTTGATCCCCTTTGATCCCCACAGAGAAGGTGAGTAGTATGTGTCTATGTGTATCTATTATAGTTGTTACAAGGTAACCCTAGAGTTAATAACTTATGTTTCCTTTTCCTGTGAGGGCTAGGGTAGGGATGATGTCTTGTAGTTATTTTGATTTCCCAGAGGATAGTGTGGTGCATAAACAGAGTAAGAGCTTAAGAAACATAAGGAGAGAAAGTCAAGATCTTGAGCAGAAAGAGGCCTTGAAATCAGAATCACAATGGAAGGGTTTTACTTCATTGAGTCTCAGTGGTCTGCTGTTCGGATTCGTACATTGAAACTCAGCCTCCTCTCCGCAGGTCTGAGGCGAGGGTACCTTAAGCTGGGGCTCAGAAACTCAGGTCTTGTGGTGAGGGTTTGTGGATAGAGAGATTTTGGTGTGACAGTAGCTGTAAAAGGAATGGGTTTAGGCGCCAAGAAAACCCACCCTGTCTTTGAATCTGGTCTGGCCCCGTTTCTTTCTTCAGACGACCCCCTCTGGTTTCTCTGTCCTCCGACAGAAGGACCGTCTTAATGGTCATGATCACAGCCCAAGGCAGAATGTTGTAAAATAGATATTGGTTCAATTATGAATAAAGAATAAGAACCACAAATGAAACACAAACAGCGAATAAAACCAAATACCTGGTAAAACAAAGAAACAAATTTCAAATAATAATTGATACCATGTCAATACGAGAATTGGCACAGCCTTGCAGGTATTTATGTAATATAATTTGCCTATGATCTCTCCAACAAAAGCAGAATACTTCTATTATTTGCCTACATAACCACTTTTGGCTTCCTTTGCACAAACAAGAAGAACGAATATTATTATGATCTCTTAAGGCTTAAGTGAGATTTTGCCAAAACCAACAATGAGCTCTGGTCACAATTAGCTTCCCTTCATCTCACAAGTTTCTAGGGCTGTTGGAAAATTACTTTTTGAATCCAGGTTAGATCTCACATAGAACATGGAAATGTACTCGAAAAAGATATAATCTCTGGGTGAACTGCTTCCTCGTGGTAGTAAACTCAACTCTCCGTTCTGTTATGTAAGCCCTCAGGAATTCCCACTTATCTGGGCCCCAACTTTAATGAACCTTTGAATGTCACTGATCGATCAGACACAAAAGACTACTCAATCTATAATTCCATTTACACATTATTCTAGAAAAGGCAGAATTGTATTGACGGGAAGAGGAACAGGGTTCTCGGGACAGGCTGGAAAGGGGCATGAAGGCACTCTTGAGGTGATAGAAATGTTCAATATCTATCATGTGGTGGTGGCTAAACGACTCCATGCATCTGGAAACTTCATCAGATCATACACTTAAAATTAGTCATTTTTATTGTAGGTCAATTCTACGTCAACAAAGCCACTCAAATCTAATGACCAAGTTGGGTACATGATAACCTGTGACTCTTATAGTTCATCACTGCAGGTTCCTTATGTTTCAGGGTTATGTTCTGAAGAAATTTAGAAAACTCAAGTGTTTCTCACTCTATCACAGGCAATAATATGGGTGACAATTGAGTTAAAATAAAACCAGTTTTTAGAGTAAGCAGTTAAAGATGGGGAGGTGTGGAAGAAATGTAGGGAGTAGAAATTAGTATAATCCCTGCCTTGTTTTCTGGAATAAGAATTGACGGCATTACTAGTGCCTGTGAGGTTACCGACTTCCGAAGCTTTGCTTTTTTGTATCGATTAATCCATTGTGTGTGTGTGTGTGTGTTCACACATGTGTGCACACTCAAGCACTGTGTAGTGGAAAAAACATCAGAACTAGGGTCCCAGTTCCATCCCTTACTGGCTGTGTGGCCTTGGAAAGATCATTTATATTTCTGAGCCTGTTCTGAAAGGAGGCATAATGGAATTAAAAACAAAATCCTAACACCCAATATTGTGAGAGGTTCAAATGACAGCGTTCTTTTTACCAACAAAGTAATAATGCAATGAACCAAATCCTTGGGAGTTCATGGCCTTGGTGTGAAGGGGTCGTGTACTTGTCTTCCAGCCCTCAGCAGAGCAGGTGCGAGTTATGCCCTGTGCTGACATTGACGCTGTTTGTCTGTCTTCTTGTTCTCACAGCTAGTGACACATTTTAATAATCTGCCTAATGACTTCAGGTGTTGATTTCTATGAAGCTATACCTCTGTCGCTCTCATTCTCTTAAAATAGACAGTGTTATAAAAGCTTATTAAAGAGTGTGCCAGTTTTGAACTCACATTAACAGAATCACCAAGAGGAAACTCTCTATTTCTCAGAGGTGAATACTTCGGTTTGTGGAATAAAGTCAAATAGAAAATAAGTATAAATATGAAATGTACGTATCTTTCTATTTCTCAATCTGTTATCACAATACATTTTGCTGTTTTGCCCCATTCTCCTTTCATTTTAAGTGGGCCATGTTTCAGGTAAATTACTGAAATTACTATTTCTTATCCTTGCCCTTTTTGCTCAACAAAGATGACTTTCTGGTGGGTAACACCTTCCTCAGCCCATAAGCCCAAACACTCCTGGAATATCCTTCATTAAACTTCCTCTGCTGTGAGTAATCGTAATAAATCTGCTTGACTCTCTACTCTTATATTTATTTATACCTCATTTATGGCCCTCATTGTTTGTATGTGTCTTATGTTTACTTGTAAACATTGCCTCCTGATCTGTAGGTAAAATTTATTACTACTTACTTGTTGCTAGGCACTTTCCATGGATTACTCGGTGAGCTTGCTACGTGATCCCATGAGGTAGATACCATTGTTACTTTGCTTTTATGATTAAGGAAATTGAAGGAAATATATGTTAAGTGTTTTGGTCAATGTCTTACAGCTAGTAAATGAAGAAAAGAAGATTGGAAGGATCAAACTGATAGCCCCTTTAACATGTGTATTTATTTAAATATCTGTGGCTTTAGGTAGACTTTAATCCCTCAGAGGGCAAAAGATCTTTCTTCCTTATGTCTCAGGTGCTTAGCACATGACTTCACCCATAATAAACTCTTGATAAGTATTAGCTGAGTGACT
Source organism: Zalophus californianus (assembly GCF_009762305.2). Taxonomy (NCBI): domain Eukaryota; kingdom Metazoa; phylum Chordata; class Mammalia; order Carnivora; family Otariidae; genus Zalophus; species Zalophus californianus. The sequence continues at coordinate 4,579,876 of NC_045597.1, forward strand.
AAATGGAAATACATATTTGCAAATCATGACAACCAAAATTTATTACTTTTAATAAGTGGAGAATAAATATTACAGCAAATCAACAATAGATGATTAAGTTAACAGGAAAGGAAAGAGATTTTTGAAAGAAGTGCAATGAAAAGTAAAGGTAAACCATATTCAGTCTCATCAGAACTGAAAAGTAAAAACATCCATTTTTAGTTTTTACTTACGTATTGGAAGACAGATGATGATAGAAACCATCTTCTCTTAAATGCCTGGCTTTGTAAACCAAACAAGTAGTTAAGAACCCAGAATCTTAAGCCAGGTTGACTGGCTGGCTGTTAAGTCCCAGCCCTGCAGCTTGTTGGTAACATCTCAGGGCCTCAATGTCCTCATCCATAAAATGGGCTGGTGGCTGTGCTTTCTTCAGAGGGTGATTGTGAGGATTCAGAGAGTGGACGTTTGTAATTTTCATAATATTGACAGTAAATCCTTATTTAACACGCGATTCTTGTGTTTTCAGGAGAGGCCAGACGGAATCCCGTATTCGCTGAGTGCCAAGCACGTTCCAGGGGCACCACGTGTCATTTTTCCAGCTGAGGCAGGTACCATCAGCCTTTTCGTACAGATGGCGAAACCACAGAGCAAGAAGCCGGGAATCCATCCAGGGCCCACATTCAGTCGAGGAACTAACGTGACTCCTAACCCTCTCTGTTAACACCACATCCTCCCTCAACAGGCTGTAAGCTTCTCGAAATTAACCTGGATGTTTATTTTTGATCTGCACACTACCCATCATATGGTATTTCACAAACTGTAATTACTAATAATCACTGAAGGAACACATATAGATCGAGAACCTGAAATAAATTTCTGTCCTTAAGAGACTTAAAATGTATTTGGATAAATAAGATACTTCAGGAGAGAGCTAATGATATAAATAAATTTGACATAAATGCCAATTGAATTAGAATTAAGAAGTACTTTTAGGAGTTCAGAGACAATCCTTTGCATGCTTATTTAATACTTGATAGTTTTCTTTAAAGGTAACTTATTTAAATCTCTATTTTCTTCTTTCCATCTCTGAGATAATGAAATTTGCTGAATGGCCTTCCTTTTGTTATGGTTTTTCAGGATGGTATTCATTGGTTTACAATAATTTCAATGTTTCTCACTCTCCATAGATAAACAGTATTGATCATATGGCCTTAAACATCCATTTTCCTTTTGTACTCCTTCAGAAGATATTCAGTGATATTAGACTGCAGCAGGCTATGTGACCCGAGGTGGGAGACAGACCTCCCTTTGGTCTTCTAAGTGTTCGAAGCCATGCTTAATATGAAGCAACCTGTTATCAATTAGCAAAGGACAGTGAGGAGGCAGATGAGATCCTGGTGATAAGAGAACAAAGTCGATAGGTCTCAGTTTGAACACCTGTACTGAAGGAGAGTTGAACACACAGGGAAATACAGTGACCGCTGCAACAGGTCATGTCTCCTTGAATAGGAACACAGAGAGCACATCTTCGACATGCAAACATCAGGCTGGGAGGGGACACAAGATGGTGCAGCTTACCCAGGGCACTCTGCCTGGTGATCATCCTCGGACATGGAGGGTAAGGAGCTTATTCTTTGTACAAGGATGTCAAACGCAACCCATGCTCAGGATTTGAGAACTAAAGGGACATTATAGATCCTCATTCCTCAGAAGAGAACTACTGGGGACCCCAATAGGCAAACTGATGCTCTCAAAGTCGTACCATTAAGTAAGGCCAGATTCAGAGCTGAGACAGAAAACAGGGTCTCGATGATTAAAATCATGTCTTTATGCTAGATTCTGTCCTGGCCCTAGGAAACATTATGCCAAGCATTAGGGTTTTTGATTATTTTTCTTCTCCATTTATCACCCGTCTACCTGGGCTGCTGCCCCAACCCCCCGCCACAAGTGTCCCCCCTCCCCATTTCCCCTTCCTGTACCGCCATTAGCCAAAAGTGGCAGTACTTAATTAAGGATGGACACACTGGCTGAGAGGTAGTACTGGAAATGTACTGTGAGGTTTTGGAGACTGAGTCCTCCCCCGTATGCCAGGAATGGGGCTCTGATTGGAAATGGCAAGGTGCGGACAGTGACTTTAGACATATGAGGCCAATGCTGTCACCTGAGGGCCATGGAAGGCAGGAGGTCCACCTGATGTCCCGGGTGATCCAGCAGAGGAGGTTTCCCTCCAGGGGTGGCCAGTGTTACCCAGTGGCTCCCAATGCTCGGCATAAAATTTGCAAGAGGACAGGAATACGTCAAGGAAGGACTTTCAATGAAACGAAATCGTGACTTGCTGGCTTGGAAGGCTCCCAGCTCTCCAGATGCCAAACAAGACTAAAATTAAAAAATGGCTTCTGAGCAAACATCCAATCCAGAGCGCTGTCAGGAAAGCCTGGTGCGAAGACAAGGGTGAGAAAGTTGTTGTGAAATGCTCCGTGAAAGCTTGGAAAGATCAGCCTCTGCTAGACCCAGGCCCTCCGAGGTGATGGGGGTGCGCCCTGTGGTCCTCTACATCAGACAGTGGCCTTCTGCCCACAAGAAGGTTGGTCAGCAGAAGCCTGATGGCTTATTTTTCACGCAGTCTGGGTGAAAGTGTCGCAAAATTCAGTGACTTGGTTCCTAGCAAGGGTGTTAGTCAAGTTGTTAAATTGTGCAGACGTCTCCGCAGAGCTGGAATGTATTCCTCTCTCTCAGAGAGGCTCCAAGCAGAGACAAGACGGAGCCCGAAAGGGAGGAACCCCCAGCTCTTCTCATTCTGTAAATGGTACCCCCCTCTCTTCCCTTTCTTCGTCCCAGCACACTCGGGGGAACACAGCTAGGTTGCCTCCCGTCAAAAGCCAGCGCCTTATGTTTGTTCTCTGCTGCGGTTGAGTCTCCTCCCTGCCTGGCATCGCCTGAACCCCAATGCTCCCAATTCTCTCCGAGGCTTTTCAGTGAGCAGGGGAGCTCTTTCTTTGGGAAAGTTTTACTCTCAGACTCTCTGGAGAATGAGGTAAGGAGAGAAAGAAACGAAAGTAATGTAGGCAGTTACAAAGATTCCCGAGTTTTACACATTCTGAAGTCCACAGACAGCCTCCTTCCGGTGCCTAACACCCTGGGGCCCCTAAGCAGCATGTCTTAATGAGGGTCCAGGGACTTACACAACTTCTGTGGACAGGTTCCGGGTTAAAGTCTAAAAAGTTTATTTTTAGCAACGTGTTGGAGTTTTTATAAGCAAATGTTCGTTGTACATTTACTTTTGAAAAGTTAAAAACAGCATGTGTATATAATCTGGTTTGAAAGAAAATAGATACCCATAGACTTAAAACAGACTCTTCTCAAGTGTACTACAGACCATTTATAGAAATTGTGACTGACTCATAAGTCAGGTATTAGCAAACAAACACCAAATAAAGTAACTGGTACCATACGTTCTCTGAACCCAATGCGATGTTATTAGAAATGAGTAAGAGAAAGAAAAGGTAACCAAAAGAGACCTCATAATTTTATAAAATTGAATACAGTCCTCAGTAATACAGACTTCTAGTCCACAAAGCTGAGCCAATGGCCAACACTGCTAAGGGCCCTCTCTACCAAAGCAGAGACAGATGCCAAACCCCAGGTATGACATCACTGTCTGGTGGCAAGTTGACTCCATGTGTCCAGTTCCATTATGGTGGGGGCCCATATCCTCACTTTCAATATGGATTCGACCTCCATGCCTGCCATATCTCTTCCAGACCTACCTCAGTAAACTTATGAAATGCCTAATTCTCTTTCATAGTATTCCACACAACACTATTTCTGACCAAGTTGTCTCTCTTTCTTTCTTTCTTTTTTTTAAATGGCAGAGTACGCAAGGCAATAGACTCGTACCATGGCATTCACTCATGTTATGTGCCCAGTTGTGAGATGCAGCTGGCTCCTGACAATTCAGGTACAGCATCAACTGTGAGAAAATACCTCCTGGGTGTGGGCTATTGTCCTATAGGGTGGATTGAATGCAGTGCAAGATCAATGAAGAAAGAACGCTGTCTCTCCACAGCTGGAACGCTGGACCGGAGAACCAGTGGTAAAAGCAGCAATAGTACCTCTCACTCTTACACCTGAGGCCCATCTGCAAAATCCTTGTTATCCATCACCATGAATTTGGACTCTGCTCTGTCAGAAGTCTAGGGCCTAAGGGACAGGTGATTCATCACAGGATATAACAATGTCTCCACTGAGACTGCCATTTTGCTTTCCTCATGCCATTGATCCAATAGCCCCACAATATTCTATGTCAGCCGGGGGGTTTATCCTGTCAAGCGTGGGGAGTTAGTGCTGCTGCTGGCAATGTGAGTGAGGAGGAATGTGCTAGAATCCGAGGTAATGATTTAGAGTACCTCGTTCCAATGTCAGGTCTGGTGGGAAAAATTCGTGCAAGACTTCAGCAAGTCCATACAGACAAGACCATAAGGGGCTCAGACCCTGTGGAAATACGGATTTGGGTCCTCCACTACAACCCCCCACACAAATAAAGACCTCACCCAGCTAAGATGCTCCCATGCAATGCGTGGAAGGAGAACCCATTTTAAACATCAGTCACCATCTCTTGATTAATTGTAGAAACTAAGACCCTAGTAACTACCCCTCTTTTCAGCTTTGCTTTCTTAAGCATGTATTTGTAAAAGTGAAACGATTTCCTTCTCCCTTTTTCACAGCATGAATAAAAGGAGTGCTGAAGGGGGTTAGCCATTAAGTCCCTAGCTTATAGGACAGTAAGGCGGGATTATGACCGACCTGGAAGAGGAAAGGATATTACCCAGAGATGTGTGCAGTGATTGGTGGACTATGGCCTCCCTCTTAAGGGAGTGGGTGAGTGTAAATAAAGATGGCTGAGAGTGCAAGTAAGTGCCCACGGAAGAGAAGGTACGTCGGAGAGGAGTCACAGCACCGGCTCTCAGCATATCTTCTAGTAAGTCTTTGCAGGAACTCAAAGCAGAAATTTGCATTTCCCAGCTTCCTTCACAGACAGGGTTCTGAAAATGAGTTAAGTCCTTCCAGTTAGATAAACATATGAGATCTGGAAGGTAGAAGTTAGATGGAAGCTATGTTCCTGGATGTTTCAGAAAGCTGAGTCAGGGTGTGTGTGTATATATATATATATTTTTTTTTTTTTCCTTGCGTGAATAGTCAAGACTCCACTACCCCAGCATTTTAAATATTTTATCAGTACCCAACACTCTATATTAACTAATTTTATGCCTAAAATAGTTGGAGTGGTTTCATTTCCTTAATGGAATCCTTCCTGGCACGGTTTTTCATGAAGAAATGTTAGAGGCATTCCCCTTAAAATAAGAGAGGATAGGAAGATGGCCACGCTTACGACTTCTGTTCACTATGAAGAGCGGAGGAAGGCAAGAAAAACGAAATAGCACTTATAAGAATTGGAAAAGAAGAAACAAAACCCATAGACTGTGGCCAGGAGAGCATATTGTCAACACCTGCTCTTGACCATGAGCATGTCTTCTAGGTATGGCCCCTGAGATATTCTCACTCGTGGACCCTCATGTTCTCAACACTGTTTGCAGCAACACAGAGTTGATTTTCGAAGTCGTAGGTCATCACCGGGTTGAGAATTCCAATCTCTTTCTTACCTGTTAATACAGTGGACAAAATATTTCCCGAGGAGCATGTTTTGTAATTGTGCACCTTTGCACAGGCAGAGCATTCTGTTTTTGTTTGGGGATCTCTACTACTGGAGAAAAGGGAAAAGTCTTTGTATTTAGAGAGTATAAACTCTGAAACTTCAAGTACTAGTTCTTGGTACTAGTTCCAACTTCCCAAATACCTCAGATTCACAGATTTAGTCCCTCATCTACATTTAAATAGTGCTATAATCTTTCGTGTTTTTCTCTTTCTGGTTAAACATTTCTGTGTTTCTATAGCATAGTTTGAGATTATCTTGAATTCTGACTATTGAACTCCATTTAATACGTCCCTGTGTCTTTTTCCATCTCAACCTTTGTGCTACGCACTTAGCATGACATTTTTAGTGTGCACTTGACAGTTCCGTAATAGAGTATCGGTTACATATTTTATTCTAGAGAATACATTTCTATTAATTTATACTTTTTCATGAAGATTAGTAGTAGCCATGTTGCCCTATTGACCCAAATTCCGTTTTTATCTATCCTGACATCCGTCCGCTAGAGGACCTCGCTGAAACAGCCAACAGACGTCAGACGCAACCACCTCCATCTGGGAGAGGAGAATAAATCTCCCTGTCACTGTTTAAGCTTTGGCAGCTCCTGTTCCTGGTGGGGATTCCCCCCTCCGTTCGCCACTCTCCTCTATCTGTGAACACTCCACAGCCTCCTAGTCTTAATATCCCACACTAGAATTTCCTAGCCCAACAACTGACCTCCCCAGACACTGATATGCACTGTTTCATCTCACTGGAGACGTACTCCCACTATCTCATTTGGTTGCAGCTCTAATAACCTGTCCACTCTTTGCCAGTCTTTCCCTCCATGTGGGCTAAAGTATAATCTGTATTGCAGACCCTGTCAGGATCCACATTAATACCACTGTGAGGGCATGGAAGGAGGAAATTTTACCCGTCTGATTGATACACCTCAACACCTCAATCAGCCAAGTAGGATAGAAAACTGTGCCCAGGCCACATCTCCTGTGGTCTGCTGGACGTTGCCATCTTTCTTCCCTATCTTGCTTCCCCATGAAAGAGTCCTGCTTTCCAATGGCAGAATGAAGCTCTATGGATTGCTTAGAGCCCCAGAATGAATCACCTTTCTCCTGAGTTCCTCCTATCTTTTCTCTGCACCTAGTTATTTTTTTCTTTTCATGTACATTCCCACTGATATCTTAGTCATTGGAGAACAGCCTGAACGACTACATCAGCCTCTTCAAATAGACATTTTTTCCTTACTTAGGTCATATGTTAGTATATCTTCCCGATTTCATTATGACAGTCTTCTATCATTCTTGAGCTCTTTTCCCTTTTAAAGTCTCCTGCTGTTGGAACATACCTACGTTTGCTCTTCGAAGTTTAGAGAAACCCTGATTCTTTTAATTTATTTGACTCAGCCAAAATTGCCGGTGATACAAAAATCAATGATACAGCATGCCTTTGAAGACTCATGCCCAGTAGGGCTAGATGGGCAAGGGAAGACTGTGCCTTACAGTATAAACTGGTAAGGGCTCCACCAGATCGTCTGAGCACATATGTGAGGGCACTGAGGGAAGTCCAGGGCACCCTGCAGAGGTTTTGCAACGCGAGCAGGAGTTTGCCTAATACAACTCAATGATGGTGCATTTCTGACAAATGGGGCAGCATACATCAACGCCTTGTTACATGAGAGAGCATATGTGTCTGGAGAGCAGGGAAGACACTGTTATGGCTGGAAGATGGTGTAGAGTAGGGGAGTGATCAGCAAGGACGGCAGGAACGAGATTATGAAGAATGTGCATGTTCCTGCTAGAGTAGAAATCTCATCAAACAACAAGAAATAAGCAGGATCCACATAAGAACCTTCAACCAAGAAATGATCAATTCTATGCTTTTGGGGGGAAAACCCCTCTCTGAGATCTTACAATTAGTTTGGGGGAATTCTAATATTTTACTTTTATAAGACAGGTGGCTTGAAACAATTCTTTTTGGAGACCACCTACCCGCCCAGCATCGGTTACAGGAGCAATGCTCACACATGCTGGGAATTGCCATTTCTAGGGTTAATGCGTCTGGGGTGCTTATCCACCCCACCTCTACATGAGTATCCCCCCCCCAGGTCAGCATTCACATTCCAAGTTCAGCCACGCATAGCTGTTTGATGGATAGCAACGGAAATTGCATATTAAAGCTTATTTGGGGATGTATGGAAGTGTTGGGTCACCATACTGTACGCCTGAAACTAGTATAACACTGTATGTTAACTAACTGGAATTAAAATAAAAATTTTAAAAAAAACTTACCTTGGGACCATGGGAGAGACGAGACTGAACATTTTCTCAACGTATTACCCCAGCACATTTTCCTGTGTCCCTTAGATGCTATGAAAGACATGTTGTCTGCAAGTATGATTTGAACTTGTTCACTATTAAATCACGAGGAGCTGTCACGGGACCTAGAAGCTAATCTAAGCATTCAATAACATTTATTGCATGAATGAAAGAAGAAAGAAGAAAGCGAAAGTCTCACTGAGGCACAGTACAGCCTTGGCAAGTGGTTTGCGAGAAGGCAAATGAGGAATTGTTGAAGTGATAGAAGATTCTAACAGGTTTGTGTCAGGCAGAAATGTGGTAGGGCCCTGAATCATCCCCCAAACTTGACCTTGAAATATTCACTTCTTCTTTTTGCATGTCCTGTCCGTTCAGGTAGAGAATTTGTCTAAATTCACGAACTAATTCGTTCAAATGCAAGTTTAAAGATTCCAAAAGGTTGTAGGGGAAGGAGACTTTTTCCACCACTTGTGTTTTTTAATTCTTTCTTTCTTGGTTATGCCTGAGTTATGGAATGCATAAATCCATACAGTGACTGGGGCTATAAAAGAAAAAAAATGACATACCTGTGAGTGAAAGGCAGTGTAGGACAGAAGAATTGGAAGTATTTACTTGTCACTGGATGTCTCCTTATTTTCTGAGTCTGACCCAGCTTTAAAACAGTTAACGTTTAATCTCCTGTTCTTTCATTCATACACTTAGCCTGAATTTAGCACCTGATATTACCATAAACTATGCTTAGAGTTGAATGAGGTTAGTTTTCTTCTTATGTGTCTGTTTACCTCTTCAAACTTCCACAGGACATATCACCTCACCTTATCATAATTATCACACAATAACTTCTGTATTGATCGGCTTGTCAACGAGCAGTAGAAAATGTGTAGGGAATGGCAGGGGCCAGAGTTAGTCATTTTTCCATTGGTGGCTGAAGCATTGTGTCAACTCAAGAGCAGTCTTCACTTGCATGTCTAAAAAGGTGTGAACAGTCTACATATTATTCATAGACTAGCAACTCCGACAAAAGCAGATCATGATATTTAATCTCTGGAAAGTCACTTTAAAGGATATGTAGGCTTACCCTGTGTATTACTTAGGAGAAATCAAGATTGAGAGAAGTTACAGTGAAGTACCCCAAATCACACACTAAACTGATAGCCACGTCAAGGCAAGAACCGTATCTTGTTAATCCAATGTTGTTTCTACAATAGTTTGTGTTGGTTAGTGTTATATGGGGTCATAACCTACAGAATATATGTTTTCCTTGGCATACTCCCTCATAGAGTAGTCATTAATCATGTGATTTCAAGCATTGCTCATTATAGCTGCCATTTATTAGGCACTTTTCGAATACAAGGTACTTTATGCTCATAACTGGCCTAATGTTCATGACAGCCTCATACAATGGATATCCTCCTTCTTATTTCCTAGATAAAAACAGTGAGGCTTAGGAAAGTTCACAGCCTCACCCCACTGCCATGCTGCCATTAATCATGAAATGAACACCCTAACCCAAATTTCACCTAACGAACATCTCTGTGCCCCTAACAAGTAAGCCATTCTTCCTGAGTCAGACTTAGCCTGAAATGAAGAGATAAGATAAGCCCTTCTCTACGGTTCCTTTCTACTTCAATAATCAATGATTTGGTTCCGGGTACAATTACGGAAGTGTGTGCACTCAAAAACAATCATTAACTCAAAGTTAAAGCTCCCGGGAATTCAGTGCTAAAACTTGTATTTACTTTCCCCCCCACAAACTACAGTGCACTGAAGTCACAGCTCCTGCCTGTCCAACAGATGTTTGTTGTCACACCGAGAACAGCGGGGGGCTCTAATGGGAATGGCCTGCAAGGTGACCCCCTCCTCACTTGTCCATTAACATGCTTTTACCTGCTTTTAATTGAAAGGATGGTATACCTATGATTTTCCTTTGAAACTGTACAAGCGTCATGATGACAAACTTTGATCTTTTCCCAAATACCAGAAATGTATGACTTAAAAAAAAATGTTCTGCTTTCTTATTATTTTAGAGGGACAGCTAACTGTCTTTGCAGGGGAGCCGGCGATCCGGTCAGTTCGTTTTCTTTGTCCTGGCGTCCCTCTGTCTGCTTGTTCTGCTCGCTTTGAAAATGTTGTGCTCATTCGCATCCCCATCACACACCGAGGAAAGGCAGGCCCGAGAGCTGCTTCTGCCTGCTTCAAAGCAGCGGAACAGATAAATAAGGTAAGTAAAACAAGGGTCTGAGAGAGTCCCTAATGTTTCTCCATATTTATACTCTTTCTCAGCTACATGAATTTTACAAGGCACTAGTTGAATATTTGGCTTCATCTCCTGTGGGTTCTATTTCCTGTAAGAAAACCAGAGAGTAGCAATGGATACGGGATCATTTAGAACCTCAATAACGTATTTAGCTTCTTCCATTAGTTCTTGCTTTTACATTTCTCCATAAAAGAAATGCATTCTAAGAATTCACTTACAAAAAGAACCTTAATATTTTTATTAGCAATTATGCTCAGAATCCATATTTCTCAAACGGTGACCCCAAATCCCCTCCTAGCCCGGGAAATATGCTTAGAGGCCTTGAGCTTTTCCATGTTTTTAACACTAAGTGTTTGACTTTATCTTTAATTAAAACATTTACTATAAGCATAGTCTGGATCATCTGAATGGCGCCCGTGACTGAATCACAGCTGTTTATTTCTGCTACAATAATTACCTTTGTGTTTAACTTCAGTCCGGGTAATGACCTCCTGTAAACATTTGTGGTATGCTGGAGAAAGGAGGGTTTTGCGGTAGTCTGGGAAAAGTGGCAGAGGAATGAGGCCCTAGCACATCTCTCCCTGGCAGAGGACGGTTGAGGTCAAAAAGACCTCTGCAACCTGCAGGCATCACCACCTTCAGATTGTGAGCAGACACATCTGTCAATTTGCAACAGTTTATTTTCAGTGAAGACTTTTCTGCTCCTGATCCTGCCAGTGATTACCATATATGCTCACGAAATGCAGAATTCAGTAATGCAGCTATGCAAACTTTGTATTCAAATAACACATGAATGCTAATTAAAATCATCATTAGAGAAGATTTTGCGACAGAGTTTCATTAGAGTGAGAAGCTTGATTAGCTCCAGCAGTCAAGTCAAAGTTATCAATATTTTATAAAACTTACCAATGCAAATAGGCATTTTCTATATTGTATATTTAAGTCAACGTGGGACAAAATGCTAAAATAGAAAGAGAGAGGGCAAACTTTTCCTTATTATTATATACATATTCTTTCTTGTTAAAGCCAGTGCTTATAGTTTAATTCCAACAAGATAATCTAGTTAAATAAGCATTATTGATTGGAACTAAATTTATTTTTCTCGTTTTATTTTCATTTATTTTATAATTTCTTTGGATTTTATAGGTGCATTGGACTGGTAGGAATAAGGAATTTATACAGGTCGTGCAGATTTTAGTTACTATATGATGAAAACATGAGGAAATTTTTATTTAAAAAGAGACTATGTCATAAAAGTCTGAGAATATACCGTGATATGCTTCACAAATGGTAGCCGCCTGGTAGAAACTTTTCAATATATTGGAATCCCAGAACTGGAAGAGAGCTTAGTTTACATCTATTCTACTCCCCCGATTCAGGCAAAATGCGGACTCAAATAGTTAGAACTCATGTCCAGATCATTTAGCAGGTTAGTCATTCAATCAAGTCATGTTTCTGAGCACTTAAGTCCTTGGAGCTGAGAATAAAGTGTATACACGTGGCTGGTAGAGCCCCACCTGGAACCCACATCTTGTATGACCAACTCCCACGTGTTTCTAGTTCTCCATAAGTCTTTCTAAGCCTGCACACCAGCCAAGATGAAGCCCAACTTCTTATGCAGAAATCCAACAAATCTTAGGGACCTCCTCCATTCTGGATTCTATTTCCATTAACACCACAGTTCATTCTGAAGTTAGTTGAGAGGGCTGAGATTTTAATTTTTATTATAGAGAAGAAGCAAGGGAATGAGTCAAAAAAAAAAAAAAATATCTGACCTCAGGCTAGCCATACAAAATGAACTGTGGCTCTTTCTTAATCAAGGACAGTGTTGTATTGTCTTGATATGGAAGGACACGGCTTCGTTATTGTCCATGGATCTCTCCAACTATGATAACAAATGGCAAATTCATATGGAAAATGTGCGATTCTTTGAAGGTGTCTGTGTTATTCCTATGCTCAGTCTCTAGGGAAAGTTACAAGGTGAAGTGTTGTGTCATCAGGCGTTTGGTACGAATATCAAATTGCATTTGCCATCAGTCCTCTGAGCTCTGCTCTCAATGATGTTTGACATGTATCATCACCTTGAATCCCTAGGATTTAGGTCCAAGAGGCCTTGAAAATGGTGGGTGTTTCCTTTTCCACATTTTGTACTGCACCTGATAAATGGAAAGTTCAAAGTCCCTGTGTGTAATAATATGGCATGGTTTTTCTCAAAAAATACTTGCTTTCATCCAAGGAGCACTGAGTCTGTGTGCTGGTTGGGTAAGAAGCTTTGACTTCTGGCTGGATACACTGAGGAAGGCATTTTGTAGTTGACACTAATACCCTTCACCGAGTATCCCCAACTCTCCTTCATGGAAGCATGGGGCAGAATGGCTCTTTGTGATCCCGTGAGGGTCTGACCCTGTGGTCCACTTCGTCATGCAAAATTCCACAGTTGTTTTCTTTAATTGAAATCTAGAGAAACAACTCTAATTAACTTAAGGAAGAAAGGCACTTATTGGAAGGATAGTGAGCAGCTCAAAGAATTGAAACAAGAGCTGGATAAGCAGGCCTCCTCCAGCTCAGGTATCAGCAGCAAAACTCTTGAACATCTATCTTGTGCATTGGTTTTGAACCCATAGTGAATCCTGGCTACACAGTAAACTCAACTGCAGAACTTGTAAAAAGCGCTGATGTTAAAAACATGGAAAAAACTTGAGGTATCAAATTAAGGGCCCCGTGGCTGAAATTAATTGACAGTAATACAAAGAAGCATTTTCAAGTCTAAACCTGGCAACTAATATCTAGAGTGTGCCAAGAATTCCTGGAAATAAACAATAAATCAAAAGCAAAAATATAACCAAAATTTAGTAAAAAATCAAAATTTAAACTCTGATGTCACGATGAATGAAGGTTATGAAGGGATAATCTCCATACGGAAACAAAAACAAAAACAAAACAAAACCCTAAAGCTAACCAATTTATGAAGAGATACTCAGAATCATTGACAAATATAGAAATGAAACATAAAACAAAAATATCCCCTTTGAAATTTGAAATGAAAAAAATTAACACACCGGCTGTTGCCAAGAGTTAGTGAGGATGCGAACATATATAAAACTTCATGCCTTGCTATTGGGAGTGTGGACTGGGGCAGCCATTTGTAAGCGATTTGGCCATCTGTCATTTAGTCAAATTATGCACACAGCACAGTATTCCTCTTAGCTGTCTGCCCCCCAAGAAATTCTCACACAGGTCCCTAAGGGGACGTGTTGAAGAATATTCATCACAGCATTATTTGTGTTGCAGTGAGTTGTTTTCAAGTTGACTATCCATCCCTGGAAGAAAAGAAATTTAAAATTAATAGATCTTCACCAAGGGGAATTGTGCAGCAGCTAAAAGCAGCAGTTAGAAGCAATTGATTTTATGTAAATATAAATGTATGATTGGGAGTATTAGGTGAAGAGCGTGGATAGATGATAGATAGACAGATAGATAGACAGATAGATAGATATTAGAGAGAGAGCGATAGATAGATAATAGATGATAGATGGCTTTTAAAAGCATTTGCTTAGTGAAGAAAGAAAAAATAGAACATATTTAGCTCAATACCATTAAAAGATTTTAAAATGCATGCACACCAAACAAAGATACACATTTTTTTTTTCAAGAATGCAGTAAACAGAAGTATCCTATAGGGTAAGAGAAGATAATCCGAGTGTAATATAAAGTACATCTCTCTCTCCCCGCCCTCCTGTCCGTCTTTCTCTCTCTCCCATTATTTTTGGAGAGCTCCCCCGGTGTATAATGTGCAGTAAGAACTACTACTGAACAAGACATGAACGTTAACAAAAGAATAAAGTCTCCAGTGGTTTTTACTCCTTATAAATGTCTTCACACAAGTTCTCAGCTCCCCTGCGGGAGAAAGTGATCACTCAGCACGGGCGATGTGTGCACCCCTAGGTTCCTGGACTCCTCCTACTTGCGTGTAGAGTGAGAGGGGCTGTTGCCCAAGAAAAGAATGCTGGACAGCCCCAAGCCCCAGTGGGCCCTGCAGCCCCAATGTTAAGTAGAGCAGATGTTTGGATGTTTCAATTCTCAAAATATATTTAAGACAAGATCTTTGATTCCAGGATGATAAAGATTAATTAGTGTATTGACAATGAATCTCCATACATTCAGGATTCAACTTATTTCACTTAAAGAAATGGTGGAGGAATCTTGAGTGCTTTCTTACTATGGTAAGGGCAGGGGACAAAACACAAATGTATTTTGGATCTTGCCATAGGGAATTCCAGGCTAGATGGATTTCCACCTGTCGTTAGTACTACGTAATGTCTTAGAATGAGATATTTATCAGATGTTTGTGAATGATTAGGAAAAACTACCTAAAGTGATGAGTTGTGTGAGGTGTTTAGGCAAAACCCCCAACATTTTCCCTGAAAGTTCTTGACGATGACCTTGAATCTCCAGCACTGGGTGGAACTCTGTTCCCTGTGTTCTCCTCTGGCACCTGCTCAGGCAGCCATCTAGATCCTGACTTTGTGCAGATTTCCATGTAATTACCATGCATGTGTTCTAACCATAGAATCACATGTAGATCCAGAAGTGATCTTTGGGGTTCTTCTTATCCCTGCTTTTACTTTTATAAAAGAAAGAAAGAAAGAAACTCAAGTGCAAAGAAATGAAGTCACTATAGCTAGAAGGTCGAGAACCAGGGTCTCATGCCAAAGCTTTCACTTGGGTATCAGGACAGTCTCATGGTTCTTCGCACATTTGCCTTCCCAAGGCGGTGATGTGTTTCTTGTGCATTCATGCACAAGACCATACATAGTGGTCTGGAACCTTCATGTCTGCACAAATGATACTGAAATGCTCTGTCATTTTATTTTCACAGCTTAGTTGTTTAAAACTTGATGTACTAATGCTCCAGTGTTTTCAGCCGTAAGTAACATAGTATTGCGGAGCCGTTAAATGCACTCGTCCAGTGTGTATATGTGCTATATAAACATGTGCATATGCTTTATATAAAGTATGTATGTGTGTACAGAACCTTCTAGGTCCAAGACGCTAGTCTAGACACAGGGAACATCATGATGAAGAAAAAAAGATATAATTCATGCCCTCCAGGAGTTATAGTTCAAGAGGGATGATTTCTATAAAAACAAGCAAACAAAGCAGCCCCCAACTCAGACTGTGAGGTGGCTTAGGTGTTGAAGTGTTTGTGCTCATATTTGTGTGTGCGTGAGAGAGAGAGAGAGAGAGAGCACACGAAGGAGGAAATGTGGAATAGGACATGAGCTAAAAAGAAGTTATGCGTTTCTTTTATATAGGTCTTAGAAGTTTGAAGAAAATTGTATTTGTTTGGGTGGATTTAGGTGAATATTTTCACAAGAATACCTTCCAGGTGCCGGAAATTGCTGGGCTGGCGACGCTCACCAACCGTGTGGGGGCTGCCTTCTCTCCTTTCCAACATCTTCACTCAAACCCAGAGCGTGATTTACCAACTGATTCTACTCACTTTGCATTTTATGAGCTTTCACCCCTGCCATGTTTCATCTGAAAACATTTCCCTGATCTTGTCTAAATGTGTGTGTGCTTTATGTGGAGGCACAGACACTCTTGGGGACTATAGCTTCTGATTATCACGTGTTCTTTAGCTCACATTGAAGTCCATACGCAGGACCCGGATTGCTGAGTTGACCTCTTGTGACTTCTCCCCAAGTCATCCTCAAATCCGTGCCCATTCTTCTCAGAACAACACATCCCCGGCAGCCCTTTATGAATTATCCCCCCTTCCAAAGCCTCACCCTTGGACTGTTCTGAGCATGAGTCTCACCTGTCCAGATGCTGGTGAGCATTTCCACTAGCAACACAGGACATTCACGCCGGATGCGTTAATTTTCCCAAGAAGTAAACTGCTCTGACTTCTTCGTTTCTACGGATGCTCTGGCATTCTCTTGGTCATTCTGGTTTAAGAACTTAAAAGCATTTTAACTCATCTTACATTTTTACTTCTTATATCCATTCAATCACCAGACGCTTCTGATTCTTTCTTTGCAGTCTTTGTGCCTGAGATGGAAGTAAATTGATGGTAAGAAGACACCGATAGGTTGAGAGGCATATGGGCACTGACCACTGGGAAAGACTTTGGCCAGGGTCCCTTGTCCAGGAGAACATTGTGCATGCTTTGCTTTGGTTCTGATTTGGGGGCTGAGGCTGGAAACTTGACTAGCTTTTATTTGATCATTGAGAAATTATTTTTGAAAATCCAAGCAGGTGACTGTGTTTGGGGGGCACATTGCTGTGAACGAGCTGTTACTTGGAACCAACCTCTAGAAACCACTTGAATTTCGTGGGCAGAGGGCAGCTTTTTCCTTATATTGCTGCTGATCAGCACCACCAACACCAGCAAGCACACAGGCCTGGCAGACCTGCTCCTGGACATGAGCTCCTGGACATGAGCAGTGCAGACGAGAGATGCAGACAAACCTGCCTCAGTACTCTCCTCTCTCAGTCAGAAAGCATCTCCTTTATCGGTTCAGGTGCTGCCTGGCTCCATGAGTCTGACAATGCCCTCCTGTTCCCTCCATCAGCAGCTTCGCCAGAGTGAGGTGTGCCACAAAAATATTATAAAAATCTCGGGGCGCCTGGGTGACTCAGTCATTAAACATCTGCCTTCGGCTCGGGTCATGATCCCGGGGTCCTGGGATCGAGCCCCGCATCGGGCTCCCTGCTCCGCGGGAAGCCTGCTTCTCCCTCTCCCGCTCCCCCTGCTTGTGTTCCCTCTCTCGCCCTGTCTCTCTTTGTCAAATAAATACATAAAATCTTTAAAAAATATATTATAAAAATCTCTGCTTTACTGCCCCCCCCTTTGTGTGCATAAAGGTTTATTTTTCAAAGGCTAAAATTTTAAAATCAGGTATGCTACCTCTCTGTGCCCTATTTAATGCTCTCAGCCTGGAGTTCCACGGTATTTGATGTGACCGTAATATCTGGTATGCCCTGGCTGTCCACTTCTCCTTCCTGTCACTTCATTTTGTCTTTTTTTTAAGAATAATAAATAATTAAGAGCTTTTCTTGTTTCTAATAGAGTCGGACACTGTAGGTGACACAATCTTTTAACCCATTGACGTTTTGAGAAACTTACACTAAATTTTTAAGTTGTATTTACATGTAATGATTAGTTGATGTTATGTTCTCTTCTTCTGCCCTTTCTTTATCTTCAAGGCTTGAATTCTTTTCTTTTCTTTTTTTTTCTTCCTGTGATGTTGAAGGTCCCTGTGCGCTTTCCAAGCCTTCTTCCTATTTTATAAGAACGACACTAATTCTTGCATGCCCTCCCTCACACACTGACTTGCCATGTCTCCCTGCTCCAAGATAAAATCTTGAGAATACTTTGGATTTTCCCATCTCTTTTCTCTGAGAGAGTCTAAAATTGTTTATTTCCAGAATACTAAACTCACCCACATGACACATCTCTTTTACTTTAGGAAGTTTCCCATAACAATGATTTTTCAGATCCCCACGTTCATTATCACCGTCCATGAATGTTTAACGTTGGCTTGCGAGACCCATCGTTCCCATGCTTTCTTCCCTGTAATGTGGCTGCAGATATCGGCTCTGATCCGATGGTTGTTTCGTAGAGTCCCCAGGATATCGAGTGGTGGCAGATGCAGGCAACGTATCAGGGTCTTGTCGGTGAGATGGAAAAGCCGTGGGAGGTGACTCAGTGGCTGAGAGACCTGTCACAGGCCACAGGTGGCAGAGGTGTGGGAAGCAGTGACAAGAAGCCAGTCATGCCTCCAGGGCGGGAGGGATCAGGGCATGGGTGGCGTTGCCCACACCGTGGTGGGAGCTGGAACCATAGGAGAGTCAGTACCAGCCAAAGGATGCAACCCAAAGCAGAGAGGAGGAGGAAGAAAGATCCCGGTGTCTCCTTTCCTCCTCCTCCTGGCAGCTCTTGAGGAGCCAGCTGGCGAGGGGGCTCGGGACACAGACCCTGGGGAAGGCAGGGCGTGGGGTGGGCTGACAGCCAGCAAGCCAACACCATCGCAGGCAGACACTTCCTGAACTTTGCAATCCCCAGACTATCTTTATTTTGCACGAGCAGATGGATGCTGTCTTGGCTTGCCACAGTGTTCTTGGTTCTGGTCCTGGTCTTCTCCATAATTTATAATATTGCTCCACTGCCATCCAGCTACCAGGCTTTTCCACAAAGAATCTGATTTCATTTTTATGCTCCCCATCACAAAATGCGCATTATATTTCCTTTTCTCTTGGAATTCAGGAATTATACCAGACAGGTTGCCAACTAATCCTGGGATTTGGGGAAGCCTTTCAAACTACGGATTCGACTGTGTTTTCACCTGCGGCTAATTCTGTTTTATTTGGTCTGCTTTCCCTCCTTTCAGGAGTCTCATTACTCATGGGTTGCGTCTCCAGCGCCTTTCCTCCAGATCACTTACATCATTTTCTTCACAATTCCCATTACTATGTTCTTACCTTAGAGAATTTTTTCCACCTGTTTCTCAAAACAAGGGATAGGATTTCTAAACTAGGCTTTCTGGGAGGTTATCATTTCTTTACATATTCAAATATGGTGCAGCTCATAGCAGGTGCTTAGTAAGCACCTGTGGATGAAAGAATCTAGGGACTAGTCAGTAACATAGTTATTTTCAGTTTGCAGATTACAGAATATGTGGAGGTATGTATAGAGGTATAACGATGTGGGTGTACATGTAGATGACTGTTCAAATATAAAAATAATGCTGCACTTGGAAACATTTGGATTTCTAAGAGTTACACAGAACACACAAATAGGACTCTTACATAAAGGCAATCACAGAAAGATATACAAGAAAATATAGACTTTTCAGTGCACTCTGCCATTAATTTTTTTTCTTTTCTAGTTCAAAACAGGAAGCGATGGCCGATGGCGTGCATAAATTTATTGACCGTTGTACTTCTAGAAATCTATGGGTTTCAATCAGAACACAATCTATTGAGTTCTATTTTTTTTTTTATTAAACCATTTGAAATGTTACTCACTTTGTTTTCTCAACTGGGAATGAATATAATCATGCTATTTTAAGGAACAGTTTTTTAATGATATAGAGGAGACTAGAATTTTAAAAGGGAATCTGTGTGATGTTTTAACCATATTAATGTTAAAGCCCCTTTTATAGAGCACCTAGCAGCGTGCCCAGCGCCCACTCATCATGAATAAGGACAATGGAAGTGCTTACCTAAGTATTGCAGACACATTTGATTTGTAAATGCACATTTATGGAATTTTCCATCTTTTATCCATTGATTGGAACTTAGAAATAAAAAAAAATATCAAAAGAAGCCTCCGTATGTGTCTCTTCCTTCTGAATTTCTTCTTTAATTGAATGGGTAGGTTGTGATATGGAACACTATCAGAAGCCAGATTATAAATTACATCCTACTATGGCGGACCGTTTAATTGAGTCGCTGAGGTGTTTCTATTAAGTGGTTTGTTTGTTTACTTATTTATGTATTTCCTTATTTAGAATTTATATGTAATAAAATGCACACACCTGAAGCATTCAGATGGATGATTTTTGACCTGAGTGACCATCATCCAAATCAAGATGTAGAACATTTCTATCATGCTATGAGAGGATCCCAAATGCTGTGCTCTCATTAGTGCTGGGGACCACAGTGCCCTTCTAGGTTGTGGTGTGTCCAGCATCCTAGGATAAAGTCTCTCTTGCGCCCCCCACCCCCCCACCGACCCCCCCCACATACTCAGTGGAACTCTGACCTTAGCATGGAGACAGTGCCCCCCCATTAATGTGAAAAGATTCTCTCACATAGGAACTGAGTCTTGTGTGAAGACCCAGGAGTTGGGGCTACGGAGGATTTTCACTCTGATGACAATGCCAGAGACCAGTTCTTAGCCCTGGCTTCACAGTAGGATCACCCTAGGAGCTCTCAAGGGACAAATGCCCCTTCCTCCCAGGCTTCAGACCTCAGGTTCTTTGATCTTTTATTTCATGAGCACTTCTCCCAAGAGAGAAAATAATCAGGCCCCGGCTTGCTAGAATGGGAAAGGAAAAAGAACCCACAATAGCCCAATAAATAGCATTTATCAAAACTTTTCTAGCACTCCTCGCACCGTGCCACGCAGTTAAAATACATTACCTCACAATGTAAGTGCAATTATTGTCATCACCCCTGTTTGATGTGAAAAAAAACTGGAGTCTGAAGGATGTGAAGTAACGTGCCCAGACTCATCACTTACCAACAGGTGGAAATAGGCTTGAATTCGGTGCTGTCTGAAACAAAATCTCATGCTCTGAACTACTCTACTGTATTGCCACTCGGAAGGTTTTATCGATTTACATGACAATGTGTAGTTATTCCAACAATTCTTACTTCACCTTGATGGGGACAAAATTGAACTCGAAGTATGTTTTTCTCTTATAAAAAGACTAGATTGTACATATAATTATATGCAAAATAAAAATGTAATTAAAAAACACAAAACTTTTTTTACACCTTGAAACCTGGGATTCTATAGACTGCTTCTCTTCAGAAGCATTAGATTCCTACACGTAACCTCCAGGAAACAGGCTGGTCCCTGACGACATAATGTGTCATGACGTAATGCACCGTTTATGGTCATTGTGTTTAATTTCCAAGTACGAGTTACTCTCACTTGCCACATTATCCCTAATGTCAATAATAATATTCCCAATGCCAACAACCAAGAAAGCATTGTTCTCCTCAAGCCACACCAAACCTCAGTCTTCTGTATGTAACTCACAACCCCCAGAAAAGAAACAGCAGTGTGCATGTGTCTGTGTAGGTGTGTCGTGTTGTTGTTGCTGCAGCGGTCACTTGAGTTCACATTTATGAAAATTAGGAGATGAATTTCAGAAGCATACCTGGGAAGTCACCATCGGAGCAAAGTAAGTGAAATCTCTGGAATCTCCCCACCCTGCTGTCTCGAGATTTTCCTCCCCAGTGGAGATGATGAACTAAAGGACATGAAATCTCCACAGGGCGATGCCGCCTTGATTTGGGTCCTCGCGGAAGCTTTCCAGAAACCTCACAGAAGGCAGGTGCCCCGCCTGAGAGGGACTGGCTCCATGCACACCTTTCACTGTCCCGTAGACCTCGGTCCCCGACCCCGACCCACAGGGCTCCCTGTCTCCACCGTCAGCCCTCCCTCTCCCTGGAGGGGGGGGGTGTCAAAATTGTACAATCATCACCTCTTTATCACTTTTGTCTTATTTTCACCTGTCCAAAAATTGTATTAACCTGGACATATTTCCTTAAAAGAATCAGTCATTTTGTGTGATTCTATTGGTTCATATAATTTCTCCTAATAAATCCTAATACATAAAATATTTCCCAGTATGCACTAACAGATACAGAAGCTTTTAAATTAAGATTTATAAGATTTCCCACTTGTAAACCTAACCTTATAATGTCTATTTTAAGACAACAATTGTCCTCCCAATTAGGATTTTCCATCAACATCTCCCCTTTATTCTAGGGAAATTCTATTTCTGTCAAGTCTCACAGGAGATATTTTACTTTGCCTTAATGATCTGTGTGTTGATATCAAAACGTTGATACAATTTTTACTTTTTGTGCAGCCTGACATTCTGGATATTCATACACGGAACACTCATTGTGTGGCCTTCATTTAAATATTCCAGTACCCTGGTGGCAACATCATTCCTGCTTAAAGTCCACCTAACCAATGGCTTATGTATGGCAAAAGAAACCAGAAAACCAATCTTTTGAGAACAGCCTAACTCGTAATGACTGACTCGTTTACTCTAACCAGCTCTAGAACGCCTGTCTTGTCACAATTCTTCTACGCGTCCCGAGTCAACATCCTTTAAATCAACTGATAGGAGATCTGAGTGGGTGGTTGGTTTGTTCAGTCCGTACAAACATAAAAAACAGCCTTTAGGTTTTTAAAAAAAACATTTTCCCTGATAAAACAAGTCTAATGTTGGCAACATGAGAATCAGGCAGATATTTGGAAGATGTGATAATGATTAGAAAATAACATGAAAAAGAATGGCATTAAGGAACCCATTTTACATTTAACCGTTCTCAGGCTTTAAAAAAATTTCTAGATTTTCTTCGGATGGCTGAATTATTAGTTTCAGAATGTCACCAAACACAACAGAACCCTGAAGATAAAGGTCACCATGAGAGTTAGTGAGGAAATGATGGTAGACTTCCCTGTCAACATGAACATCTTCATTGTCCGGCAGGAGATCAGAACGAGCCTACCGCTTGCAGTGACCTGTGAGATTAAAATAAACAGTCTGACGTAAGCCAGTATAAACAAGGCCTATTCTTGGGGTTTCCCCCCAAATTAAAACAGTATATTTGAACTTTGATTATAGGACACATTCATTTTGTATAATTGTAACTTGCTAAAAATAATTGACTTGGGGTCATTTTTCTCTGTGTCATAATGAAGTTCTCTGAATTTCGGGGAACAAAGAACAGATTGATTTGTTATCATCAGTGATCCCTGTAGTTTGCAGAAAAATAGTGATCTATTCAACTTCCCAGATTAGTCAAAGGTCTCTGGCATTTGAAAATTCAATCATGTCATAAACTGGAATATTGTAATTTAAAAAGCACCGTTGGACATCATGTTTACTTCCCTCAATACTCTTCGCTAAGCGACTGGGGTGTGACAGCGATGAGAAGCAAGAGTGAGACACAGGCTGGTCTATATGGAAACTGTTCAGAAGCCACTCTTCTGGGGATCATGGATATCAAGTAGGAGTTACTTGAAGGTCTCAGAATTACCTACTGAAAATACAAAATGGACACAGGTTTATGTAAAAAGGAAAGAAGGATACAAAAAAATAAATTTTCTCTGATTTTACTTTCTACACAACCAAATCCTCATGACCCATGAAAACTCTGGATTAGAGGCTTTCAAATTATTCACGTGTAAAGCACTGAAGACTTCATTGTGCATGGAGGCCCCCAGCAAGGAAGGTCTCCATGTGCTTCTGGGGGTGTCCAGGGCTTGGCTGCTAAGTGACCCATCTGCAGGTGGGAGGTCAGGCCAAAAGGAAGGAGGCCCGTGCCTGAGAAACGGAGGTGGGCGTGGGGATTGAAGAGTTGGAAAGTCGCCCATTGGCAGAGTCGACTAGATGTACAAGTGGGGCCAGGAACAGGATTCAGCAAGACCCATAGCACCGGGCCATGCTCGGGGTCGGGCTCGGCTAGGAACAAAGCCCTGGAAGAGGAAGGTACTGGGGTTCCAGGGACAGACTAAGTAGTGACAAGATCTTGCTTTTTGTGCACCTCCCAGCTTCCCTTTGGATGGGCACTGAATCTTAATTTGGGCAGTTGATTGCCCAATAGACAGGCAGCTACTATAAGCATTTATATCTTAGTCACCAAAGTAGATATCAGCTGTGAGAAGAAATTGCAGCAAAATTCCACATATAACCACCCTTTCCCACCCCATGGAAATACTACCTCCAGTCAATTTCCTCAACACACGATCTAAACATTTTGTTAGACACACTGATTTTGCTTGTAAATACAAAAGAGTTTGGGGGATTATTTACGAACACGTCGCTCGTAAAAATAAACCTCCAACTTTTGTGTATATATTCCCTGTGGGGATCTGATAGAGCTGCTCAGATTAAACATTATTTCTGGGTGTGTCCGTGAGGGCGGGTCCAGATGAGACTAGCATTTGAATGAGCGGACTGGGCTAAGTAGATTGTGTTCCCCCAGGGGTGTGGGCAGCTTCCGATCCACTGAGGGCCTGGAGGGGGAATTCACCCCTTCTGCTTCCTGCCCGCCTGCCTGAGCTGGTACAGCTCCTTATCTTCTTGGGCCCTCACACTGGGATTTTCACCATCAGCTCCCTGGTTTTCAGGGCTTCAGCCTCAGACTGAATTACACACCAGCTTTCCCGGGTCTCCAGCTTGCAGATGGCAGATCGTGGGACTTCTCAGCCTCCAGAATCACTGAGCCAATTTCTCATAATAAATCTCCTATATATATCCTCCCGGTTCTGTGTCTTTATGAACCTTCACTAATAGAGACTGAGAGCAGGTTTTTTAATAATCAGAACATCTCTCAGAGAATGACCAGAGATGATCAGAAGCTTCCCTAGGAACACGCACCTTTAAACTGTTGTAGGAAAAAAAAGTGACCTTTGCAAGAAACGTGGCCACGTCAGGTCAGATTTTGCCCTTTCTCTCGAAAGCAGTGCAAACACAAACGGGAAAATTGAAAAACCAAACAAAACACCAAAACACACTTCCATTTCTGTCAAGACCGCAGATTCCAGACCCCGTTGAGGAGATTGGGTAGAAACCCCAGGCCAGGGGAGTAGAAGGGAAGAGCAGACATCAGAGACTGCGGTAGTATCTGGTGTCTGAGCTCAGGAAGCTTGAGCAAACACATTTCCTGAAGAGGAGGGAGGCACCTGCACTCAAAATACTATATAATACTTTATAGTATTATAGTATAGTATAATAATCTCTTTATAATACAGAGAATCAAACCTGAAACAGGAAGAACTATGAGACAAGTTTCCCCTCAACGGAGCTGAGTTCAGGGATGCCGAGCAGATGGACCATGAAGACACACACAGATAAAGTGCAGCTGCTAGAAGCAACCATTTGGGGGGAGCTATTCCAACACCATGACCCCTGTCCCCCTGTCGGTTTCCATCCCTTCCCTGGTGGTCTACAGGAGGGCCCATGAGTAAGATGAGGCCACAGTGCTCTGAGAAGGAGTCACCACCCCTTGAACACGGAACAGTGGCTGTGTCCCACCGTCAGATAACGCAGCCTCCTTGGAGAAGGTGCAGTGTTGGCACAAGAGGCCCGGAAGTCTTGGAGGAAATATTTCCACTTGGACACCCAGGCAGAGAGACATTATCAGCTCCCATCACAGGAATTGTCATTATTCTTGATTGTCTAAGAAGTGGATTTTTACCTAAACCATGGAAGAAAGGGAACTACCATGTTCTGAATACCGACCAAAGTCAAAATGCTTTAATTTGTCTCATTTAATTGCCATCCTAATCCATGTGTATTCCGAGGAACGAAGGTTTAGACAAGTTTTACCTGCAAACGTTATAGAGCACGTAAGAGCTCCTGATGGGACTTGAACCTAGGACGTCTGCCCTGTGATATTCTATTCACCCGTTTTCTGTTTCCTTCTAAATTGTCTGAATTATTGGAGGCCTTAGCTTATTCCAGGGAAACTGAGATGCCATCGATTAAACATTACATTATTATGTCGTAGATGTCCAGTAGGAAAGACACTGCCGGCTAAATTATGATATGCAACAATGATAGGATGCATCTGACTATCAGATGTTAAAATAGGAAAAGAAGATTAGAACTGATGAAAACCTGGTATACTTAAACTGATGCAAAAGTCAAACTTGTAAAATAACTCCCACAACTTTATATGTGAGAGAAATTATTGGACTTGGGTAAAAACACTGAATCAGCCTGGCCTTTTGATAATAATCACCCAAAGAATAGTTGTGTGCTGATCACTGATACACAGTGTGACTCAATTTTAGCTAACACTGGAATATAGTGGAGTTGTTTTTATTTGTGTATAATAAGAATGAAATAAAAGTTAGACACATAAAATCCTCTCCCAACGTGTGCACACTTCCAGATAATAGAATGATTCTTGCTGCTTAACCCTCACTTCTAATCAACATGTTTTGAAAATTTGCGATGGTGATTCTTGCCTTAGTCAATGACTTTTAAGTTTCTTTCTGTTGATTAAATTAATTTCACAGGGCTTTCTTTAAAAAGGTTAAAGCTTTGCTGCATTTGCTGGGGACGTTATGTTGTTATGTTAAATACAACTTCAAAGATTCGTTTCCTGCAGAGAACCCTATGGGAGAAAATAAGGTGATGTGGGCGGGGGGTGGGGGGGGGGTGGGGTTTAGAAAGATGCAGGAGTCAAATTCTTTCTAGCTGTTGTGATACAGAGTAAAGTCAGCTTTCACTGTAAAGCATCTAGAATTGAAACAGTTATGCAGGAATATATAAATTCACAAGTATTGTTGTAACCAGTAGGACATCGTACATTTCCAATTAATAATTCTTTGAGTGAATTTAACGCTTATGAAAGTTACGCATATAGTAAAGACTATGTTTGTTTTTATTTGCAGGTCAGTATAGAGAGCACCAGAGTCTCTGTTCTGACAACTCACTTTACCCATACAAGAGCTAATTTCTTTAGCTGCAAGAAAATTATTCCATATTTGTGCCAATAAAATAATTTATATAATTCTTTTTATACAGAACTCAAAATGCTCTAAACTAATTCACTCGTATGACACATCCATAGAAAACGTGGTCCTTATTATGAACAGAACTTGTGAGTTCAGAGAGTTGATATAAAGGTATGATGGCTATATTTTCAAGGAAGTAACTGAGTGGACATTTCCGCCTGGAGCGCATTCTCGTCTCAAGACATTGTGGTACAAGATCCTTCTACTTCAGTTGCCCCTTCAGGGGCTTTAAGGCATCCAGATTTTTTTAAAGAATGTACGTGCCTTTTTAGAAAAATGATTGAGGCCTTCCTTCAGTCATGCTGTATTATACATTATCACTGAACTTAAAACTTGACTGCTAATTTGGAAAAAATGTACATTGGTTCACTATATGTTCTTCCCAGAGTAGAATTTTTTTATCCAGAGAGCACTCAGGGGGATCTACAATGTCCAGAAGCAAAGGCACATTTCCAAGATGCCATTTCACTGAGAAGATCTCACTGGAGTGTTACTGATGTGGAGAACAAAGGCAAGAAGGAAATGTAGATAAAATTAAATTTCCTTATAAAGGGGCAGCCCATTGACAAATACTTGAGGCAGGCGGAGTATGACATTCCTCCAGGAAACTCCCAACTGTTTTAATGTTAATGCCTTGCTAGAGGGAAAAACAATCTTAGCTTGATAACAGCAAGGCTTCCTATAGTCTATGAGTCTTCCTTAGCCCTTGAAAATCCTCTTGGAAACTCCCTTTGTCTTCACCTCCCCCACCTCCGCAGTATATAGCAGCTGCTCCTCACGATCCCAGTGCAGCCCCTTCTGCCCAGGCACCCTGTCCCCAAGCCTTAATAAAAACACCTTTTTACACCAAAGACATTTTAAGAATTCTCTCCTGGACTCTGGTTCCGAACCCCAACACTTCCACATCATTACTCTGGGCGACATCAGCAGTGTTTTGTGATACCATTCGGGGTCAGAAAAACCATGAAACTTAAAACCAGCCAGTTGTAGGCGAGCTTATGTCACCCTTCCAAGAAGAGCAGAAATGCCATTGCGAAGATTCTTTGTATCCTCTGAGCCACCGCATATCCGTAGCCAGCTTAGCCCATGCCTAAAACCCTTCTGCCGGACGCCAGCCAGGGCCGGGTTAGCATCCAGGACAGTTAAACTCTCAGGATATTGTTTTTTAAAACCCAGGAGGATGCTCAGTGCTATCGGGTAGATCCAAACCATCCAGCGGAGAGCCTTGTGTATACAGACACTGAAGAGTAAGAGTCCTGAATGGAATAATCCATTAGGGTATTGGAAATTGGAGGAGGAACCTGGACCGTGAATACGGAGTAGATGTTGTCTATTAGGGACCCTCATCAGGAAACACTCTACCTACTTCTGTTAGAAGCTGTCATGTCCGTTTTACAGGGAAGAACACTGAACCATTCAGTGGTCCACTGTGCTCAAGGGGATGGTCCAGGGGACTCAAGCTAATGGAAGATAGTTCGTCTGTCTCCAAGACCCTTCCATGGCAGTATTAACAGATGAGAATATTAAAAACAATGAACAATGGAAGATGTTGTCAAGACATGTGCATACAAGGGTCTCTGGCCATTCCTGCTCAGACCCTAGAACAGAGATAATTAAGATCAGATTCTGTGGCTGACATCAG
This sequence comes from Zalophus californianus, assembly GCF_009762305.2. NCBI lineage: Eukaryota > Metazoa > Chordata > Mammalia > Carnivora > Otariidae > Zalophus > Zalophus californianus. The sequence goes on from NC_045597.1 coordinate 4,608,064, forward strand.
AATCAGAGAGGCTGGTAGAAGGAAACAGCTGATATAAATTGAGGGTAGGAACCGAGGAGGTTAGGATCAGGCAGCTGAAGTAAAGGGCCCAAACACTTAAATCTTGATGGCCCCTGTTTTTCTAGGGCCTGCATGGAAGGCTGTGTGCTCCAGCAGGCTCCTCGGGGTGAGGTTGTAGTGGCCAGTGGTGGCTACAGATCAGGTAGATCACAGGCTCTGTTTTCCACCAACCTCCATTCCCCTTGGGTTAGAACCAATCTTCACGTGGCTTGCGTAGCTCTGACTCTTCTCCCAGTCTTGGGCTGCAGTCGGGCCACACTGGGAACTGTTCACAAAAGCCCAGTATCCACCTGGTGTACAGTAATCAGCAAACATTAGAATTTGACCCGAGCGGGGCTCAGGAGAATCGTCCAAGGTAACCTGCTGGAACCATGATGTGATTTTGATTTCCCTGGGCTGGTTAGCCAGGAGGCTGATAGAAGCAGGGGCTTCCTGTCTCTATCTTCACCACACCAAGGCAGCCTGCCAGAGAATGGGATTGTTTTAAACTCTGGGCACAAAGGAGCTCTGAGACTGACCCACTGCATGCCAATAAATTCCTTTTACTTTGTGTAAGCTAATGTGTCTTGGCTTTGTGTCATCTGCAACTAAAGTCTGAACACAGAAATAAGGGCAATTAGACACAGTGGTGCCATAACCTTTGTATTCACTTTCACCCTGAAAATTTTGTGCAACTTTCTCTTCTTCAACTAGTTTGTTATGGGTTTTGATGATGGCTTTCTGCTTTGGTCCTATTGTCTGGCTATGATGTGAACATCGACCCTCCCTTATATTTTCTATCTAAATCTGTATACCAAGTGTCTTGGGTTTTTTGTTTTTGTTTAAGTAGGCTCCATGCCCAGTGTGAAGCCCAATGGGCTTGAATTCACAACCCTGAGGTCAAGACCTGAGCTGAGATCGTCAGATGCTTAACTGACTGAGCCACCAGCCGCCCTGTGTCTCGAGTTTTCTTAGTGAAAGGAAGTGGACTAATGTTTTATGAAGCTGATTAATTAACATACTAAGTATTAACATATTAATTAACATACTGAGTAGAGAAACACATATGGTCACTCCTATTCTCAGAAGTGGCTCTCCGTACATAACGTGACTACATAACGTACACATGGCCCTTATACTTTGCTGACTCCCTCTATGCAAGAATGTAGAAGTGCATCATTAATAACATTGCTAAGAAGGGAAATCTTGGGAGTTTCCTAATATCATCTTTTAAAAGCACAGTGAATTGCCGAAATGCAGTGTAAAGAGAAAATATGAACTTTCCTCAGCTTCAAACTAATGGAAACATGTTTCAAAATAAAGGAATACAGTAAGGGGCGCCTGGGTGGCTCAGTTGGTTAAGCGACTGCCTTCGGCTCAGGTCATGATCCTGGAGTCCTGGGATCGAGTCCCGCATCGGGCTCCCCGCTCAGCGAGGAACCTGCTTCTCCCTCTGGCCCTCCCTCCTCTCATGTGCTCTCTCTCTCTCTCTCTCTCAAAATAAGTAATAAATAAATCTTAAAAAAAAAAAAGGAATACAGTAAGTATTCAAAAGTCCAGGAAAAATGGACTTTTGAATTTTCAACACATTTAAAGGTAGCAGAAAAGGCTAGAATATCTTCAAACACATGATTGTAATAATCAAAATGTAAGACCATGAAAAAAAACCACAAGATGTAAGACAATGAGAATACAAGCTTATTTTTCACTTTAGGAGTGATTAAGTGTTTTCTCGTTTTAGAAATATTATATAGATAATGACACAACCTTGTTAGAGATATGATATAGTGCAGAACAAAGCCACCCAATGTGAAAAATAACCTCTTCAAAGAACTGGATGTCAGGAAACTGAATTAACCCAAGCCAATTGATGAAGCCTGGCTGATGAGCTACCAGGCAGCAATTTCCTCTGGCTTATTCTACCATAGATTTGCAACAGATCATTTGTCAATCATGATGCCCTTAGCCATAATTATCCCTCGCCCCTATCCAGGGCCATCACTGGGCAGACGTTAGAGCTCATTAATTTGGGGCAATATTTACAGTGAACCTGTGCGAGACCTTCAGGTCTTCGTTAAGACTGCCATCACTAGAGATTTTAGAGCAAAGGGAAGGTTGCATCACGGTATTTTTTTGGATGTCTCTTTCTGTCTTTGGCCAACTCAAGTCCAGGAACACGAATGGCACCTTGCACAAGCCCTGCGTTAGCCGCATCACAGAAATGTGAACAGTAGACAGCGTGTGTTCCTGAGACACCTGTAATTTAATGGAGAGGGCAGACACACACACTAGAGCAGATGGTCATCATGCACATATACTCCACCCATTGTTTATAGAAAACCCGGGACCGACATTTCAATACTGTGAGAGTTTTTCTACAAATCAGGGCTTACAGGTTCTCTTAACTTCCATTGTAAGGGGTGCTCAGTTTCAGCTCAGAAATTCTGAGTATTTGGGTTGCAGAGGCCTTCACTCATAGGGTCATACCGTCCCTAGGGTGAATGCCTCTGGGCTTCATTGAATTTCTAGGACAAGAATGAAAAAGCCCATGATAATCATTTAAGAGATTTAAATGAGTCTTTCCAATTAAACATTATGGGACAAAAACATATCAAGTCTCTTCTTGATGCTTTGATTCCTTCATTTACTTATTTCTTGGTGCTTTGATTTATTCTAACTTGTTTTCATAGTGTTAGGCACACAGAGAATGAATGTAAAAACATAGGAGTTCAAACTATCACCTTGGAATTGTTAAAAGGATAAATTTATGTTATGTTTCTCCCCCAATTAAATATGTACGTGATATATAGTATATGATTAACATAATATTAATATTAAATATAATTAATGTAATAAGATATATATAATCAATCACATTGGACATATGTAATTACACATTGCAAATTATAAAAGTATTAGATTTAAAGGACTTGAGTAGTCCTCACTGATAACTCTAACACAGAAAGAAATGGCTAGGATTACAGCATGCTCAAATTAAGGAGCAGAACATGCATAGTTGCAATCTTATTTCTAGGTTCAATAGAATACTAACTGGAGGTACCAAACTGTCATATCCTCTTCAGCTCTCAAGAATCACCCTTATCATTCCAGATCACACAAGACATTCCTGGTCACACAATGGGCCAATTACAATAATCTTTCATAGAATCTTGTCTTAATGTTCAGGAACCAGCCCCACGAAAGATGCAGCATTTGCAAGGTTAGTTTGGCAACTCATTGTCCTGGGGATTTTTAAAATTCATATAGCAATTAATCAAAAGTAGTCCTGCCAAACATAAATTGCTATTGTAAATTATGAATACTTTAAGCCACATTCAATGACTTCTCACTGAAGCTCTTCTTGGGTGTGATTTATGTGCTTGTGCTTACATTCACTCGGGAAAGAACAATTGTGTTCTGTTCTTAAAATAAACACATTTCTCAGAGCTGAGAATACAGTCTTCCTCTTGGTCTTCTCTTTTCCTCCCAGTATCTGGGTTTTCCTTTAAAATGTTCTAGGCAGCTGAAGAATTCCCTTTGAGTAGTGAATATAAATTGGGATCCAACGAGGAATGTAGTCCACAGTTGAGAGTCTTCTGTGCAATGTTGTTGAGTGATTACTGTACATTGGCAATAAAATTTGTTAAATGTTTTGGTGACAATATATAAAAAACAGCAAGTAATTATCTTGGTTTGTGGTTTTATTTTCATTTTTTGTTTTTGTTTTCTTTGGTAAATAAATTCCTTAGGGAGAGTGAATTAAGTTCCCCATCCTGGAATAGGGAGTAACTACATACGCTATTTGGGATTCTTCTGTAAGAAGATCTTGTCCCTCCTTACCTGTTTACTTACATCACTGTGAACTCTTGCATGTTTTTCTATACGGTGGGATATAAACCAATTCTACATTATTTATTTTGTTGCTTAAATTGTTCCAGATGTATCCAGTGGGAGATCTTTTAGATTGGCTTCTGTGTCATTTTGACATTACCTCCATCATTTTATATGCTTGTTTAGTTTGCGGCCCTTTCTTTCTTACATGGTGGGACCACAAGTCTAGGATCATCTTATATTTTCCCTGACCCTCTCCCAGAATCAGCCATTTCGCCGAGGTGCCTTGGTTCCTTTTAGTGGATAATAGTATTTAGAAACCAAGAACTGGGTGCTGAGTACTCTTGGCCATATCGGGGTATCACTGCTTCTAGACTCTCTCAGCAGACAGAGCTAGGAAATTGTGTATGCATAATAACCTATACGTACACACATATCAGTAATTATTTCTTCATTTTCTATGCACACGCGCACGCACACGCACGCGCGCACACACGCACACACATGCACACGCACATGCACACGCGCACGCACACACACGTTCATTCTGATGTCTGATTCTAATCCATTCTAGCCTTCTGTTCCTTGATTAGTTGTAACTTCTTTCTCTAACAGTAAGAAAGATGGATCTCATTATCAACATCATTTTTAGCTGATGGAAACCTCATTCATCTTTGAACAATAGTTTGCAACAATAAAACCATTTATCCAAACCCTGACAATCTTTCCAGAGACTGGCCTATGACAGAGATCATGGCCATCACAGGTCTTTCTTATTATAGATACTATTATTAATGAGGACAAAGATGCCAATAACCCAAAATACTCATAATTCATAAATCTTTAATAAAAATATCTCTTCATTCTTGCATATTTCTTGCGCTTCTATAAAATGATAATCAGTATTCATGTTCTCACAGAGGCAAGGCCCTACACAATTAGAGGTACTTTCTTAAACATCAGACAAAACTTACCGTTGTTGGCCACAAAGTTAATAAAAATGTTCACCTGGTCTTGGTAAAAGACTTAACAAACTGTGTTTAAATTTTTTTATACATGGGGCGCCTGGGTGGCTCAGTTGGTTAAGCGACTGCCTTCGGCTCAGGTCATGATCCTGGAGTCCCGGGATCGAGTCCCGCATCGGGCTCCCTGCTCAGCGGGGAGTCTGCTTCTCCCTCTGACCCTCTTCCCTCTCGTGCTCTCTGTCTCTCATTCTCTCTCTCTCAAATAAATAAATAAACTCTTTAAAAAAAAAATAAAAAAATAAAAAAAAATAAAAAAAAATTTTTTTATACATGTAGTTAAAAACTTAGAGAAACTTTACAAGAATAATACAAAGAATTCCTGGGGGACTTTTATCCCAAACCCCCAAATACTAACATTACTACACCTGTTTTATTTTTCCTCAACCATGTCAGAGTAAGTTTCAAACCTAATCCTCCCTTTACTCCTAAATACTTCATTGCATAGTTCCTACTAATGGATCACCTCCAATGCTTTGTCTGGTTTGATTACTTTTAGTAGGAGAAAGAATAAGAATATTAAGTGCAGAGGCAGAAAAAAACTGCCTATTTGAACAAGTAAGACCAGACAGTCATGGTTAGGATGATGGTGGTGATGGTAATTATAATGAAAAAGTGGTACTGCATGATATTAACACTAATGTCTTGAACAGTGGTCTCACATATACTTGGTCACCAAGACCATGGAGAGATCTATACAAATCATCACTAATTCAAAAAGCACTAGTTTCTAGTTAGCAGAGGGTCAATCATGTTTTTGAATAGAGCAGCCTTGTTATTTTTGGTTATATTAAAATAATGACAACGTTTGCTCTAAATGTAAATGAAATGCCAAGTGCCTCTCTGGTTTGAGTTGTCCAACACTTCAATTAGTATTCTTCCTAAACTATAGTATTTTTAATCCTACGTTGATTCCTCTTGCCATTTAAGTCAGAGTTTTAAAGTTTTTGCTTGACATGACAAAAATCTTATGTAACTATTGTTGACATAAGGGCACCCATTTTCTTCTCCTGCTTAAGACACTAAGATATGAATTTTTATTATGCTTGTCTTTGGACCGTAGCTTACGACTCTTTTTCTCTGGGAGAATTAGCATTCTTTAACAAGGTTCCTATTAATCAGGGCTATAAAATTGTTTCATGACAAATAGAGAGCAGTATCTCATTAGGAAAGAACTGGCTAAACATACATTCTATGCCTGGCATTTGAGGAGGCTTTGTCCGTTAATTCGTTAAGAGTAATTAATGGTGGAGGGTTTGGCACTTTTCACTGCCAGCAACTCACTTGTAATTGGAGGCAAAGGTTCTGCTGTTCATTTTTTAAGAAATTTGCTAGATTTTACAGGATAGAAAAGTTTGCTCTGTTCTTGAACAGTGAATCTAGGTATAAAAAAAATCACTCCCTAATCATAACTCACATTTATAGAGTTCTTTTACTCCTTAACTCTGAAATACCATTTTTTTTTTTTTTTTGGATGAAAGGCCCTTTTGATTCAAGTTTGAATTTCAGGTTTTTAGGTTATTATTGTAAGTCTCTACATTTTGCTTAGTAGCAAAATGTCTTAGTGTTTTTTATGTGTGGCCTATTAGATAAAATTGAAAAATCTCTAAGAAGTAGTAGAACAAAGGTTTAAATATGTTTGGTAAGTGTACATAGATCATATTTGTACTTAATAGAATCGTTCATGTTTCCACGCCTCTGAAAGTTTTCATCAAAGTGATCGTGCAATTAATCAAGCTTGAGACAGATCAAACGTATATATTTGATCAAATTAGATTTGGTATGTATAGGACTTTATTCGGGAAATATACAGACCACATATATATAACATTTATTTGCCTAAAAATAGGATTTAGTCTTCAAGCATCATTTGACTCATTTGAGAGAGACCTACTTGTCAATAGAGGTTGTATTGTGTAGTAGAAAGAGGATGAAATTTGGAACCAAGCAGAACCAACTTCAAATTACCTAGAAGTAATTTTGTCACTGTAAAATGGTGTTAGTGGTATTTGCTTGTGAAGATCAGCTTTAATAAATGCCAAGATGGTGTGTCACTTTAAGTTCTCCAAGGAACAGATGTCATGATGGGATCAGGTATGCAAACCATTTATTGAGGGAGATATTTGTGATAAACAAAGAAAGAGGGATCAGGAACAGGCTATGAGCAGGGAAGTCTCCAGATCATGATGCATGCCAGACCACCATGGGAAGAGAGGGAGAACAGGCTGGGTAGGGAGACAGAGATCACAGTTCCACAGAACAATGGTGAGGTCCCAAGCAAGGCTGCCCATTTGGAGGGGTCTCATGTCAGGTAGGAATGGGCTGGCACTGCCATGCTCATTCATTGACTGGTGGCAACCCAGAGAAAGCATGGCCTCAGCATAAATCTGACACAGATTCCAAGGGTCAACAACTGAGGCTGATAGTCAGTGATGCTCTCCACAGGGAGATCTGAGAGCAAGCATCTCTGGCTACACAGGGAGATATGAGAGCAAGCATCTCTGGCTACTTCTGGTAAGAAGATTCAATAAAGGATCGCAAGTATTGTGAGGTCCCCTTGATCAGAAAGAAAATGCTGGATTTTCAGGAAAAAAAATTGATTGACGTTATTAGCAATTTCAGAATCTCTTAAGTCTGTGTATTTGAGGAAAGGTATACTGGCCAACAAAGTGATGTAGAGAAACAGATCAGGAGGCAGAAATTGTAGACTGTTTACATTTTGCAAAGGAATGTGCTATAGACTGAATGTTTATGTCCTCCCGCAAATACCTATGTTGAAACCTAACCCCCAATGTGACTGTATTGGGAGGTGGGGCCTTTGGGAGGTGATTAGGTCATCAAGGTAAAGCCCTCAGGAATGGGATTCTTGTAAAAGAGACCCCCTAGAGTCCCTTGTTCTTCCTGCCAGGTGAGGACATACCTGGAAGATGGCCCTCTAGGAACCAAAACCAGCCACCCCAGATACCATATCTGCCAACATCTTGATCTTGGACTTCCCAACTTCCAGAACAGTGAGAAATGAATTTATACTGTTTGTAAGCCATCTAGTCGATGGTATTCTTGTTACAGCAGCCTGAACAGGCTAAGACAGAGAGAAGTGGCTATGAATAGAGGTTGATCAGACAGAGCAAAGGCGTGGCCAAGTTAGATGGTACTCAGGTTGTAGCTGTATTTAGAACTGCGAATGCCCTCCTCATGACAATAACTTTTGTTGTGAGAAAAATCATGTGCAAATAAAATACTGGTAGCCAAGATAGAGAAAAGCACATGGACTAGTTCACTCCCACTGAGGAGAAGATTGTGTCCCTAAGTGTACAAAATACACTTTTAAATCACTGAAGTCCACCTACAAATATTCTGCCACATCGAGTGCAGCATAAAGATTTCAGAGCAGTATATTCTGAATTCCTCCCTCTCATCCCTCCTGCCAATTTTTTAAAAAAAGATTTATTTGTTTATTTGAGAGAGAGAGAGTACATGAGTGGAAGGAGGGGCAGCAAGAGAGTGAGAGAGAGAGAATCCCAAGCAGACTCCCTGCTGATCGCGGATGAGCCTGACGCAGGGCTCAATCTCTCGACCCTGAGATCGTGACCCAAGCAGAAACCAAGAGTAGGAAGCTCAATCGACTGAGCCACCCAGGCACCCCTCCCCTGCCAATTTTGTCACACGTTTTACTGTCACATAGGCTATAATCACACAATACATTTTTAATATTATTTCTCTAACAATTATTTACCTTTTAGAGAAATTAAAATATGATAACATTTTATTTCCTTTCCAACTCTCTTCATTTCTCTGTTTAGACCCAGGTTTCTGACCTGTACCATATTTTTTCCTCCATGAATGACTTCCTTTAATGTTGCTTATCCAGTAGATTGGCTGGCAATGAACTCCATCAGTTTTTGTCTGCCTGGGAAGTTTGTTACTGTATCCTTTCATTTTTGAGAAAATTCTTCGTGGATAGAGAGCTCCAGGATGACAGTTGTTTCCTTTCAATGCTCTGGATTGTACTTCCTCCTGTCTCCTGGTTGCATGGTTTCTGCTGAGAAGTGTGCGGTAAGTCTTACCCTTGTTTCTCTGTAGGGGAGGAGTTTGCCTCTGTTGCCTCCAGGATGTTCTCTTTGTCTTTGGTTCCAGAGTTCGAATACAACATGCTCAGGGGTGTGTGTTTGTGTGCGTGTGTGTGTGATTTACCATATCTGGTATTTTCCAACTTCTCAGATCTGTGGTTTGGCATCTGTCAGTAATTTTGGAAAACCCTCAGCCACCCTTCGACTATTTCTTCCCTCCTCTGGCATTCCAGCTTCCTGTGTGGTCGAGTCTTTGATATAGTCCCACAGGGGCTGGCGACTCCATTCTGTTTTTATTAGTATCTTTTCTCTTTTGCGTTTGGGTTCGGGTAACTCCTCCTGACCAATTTCAAGTCCAGCCCTATTTCAAGACTCACCCGTGTCGAGTCTACCGATCAATCTGTATAGCTTCAGTCACGGTGCTTTTTATTTCTAATATTTCCATTTGGCTATTTCTTACAGTATCCATTTCACAAGCTGAAATTACCTTCTGATCTTGCACATTATCTGCTTTTTTTATTCATAGCCTTTAACATATTAATCAGAATTATTTTATATCCTCTGTCTGATACTTTCAACATCTGTTTTCCTAATGGATTTGGATTGTGATGATTACTTTGACCCTCCAGACCGTGGTGGTATTTTTTGCCTTTACTTCCCTCCTGTGTGTCTCATAGTTTTGTGGATGACGGTAGATACTGCGGCAGTGTTCACTCTGTTCCTTCTTCCGTGCCTTTAGTATAGGATTTGTTTTCATCTAGGTGGGATTTGGGCCAGATGTGAAGGTGTTTTTGCTCTAGTTACTGGAGTTGAAATTTGTTGTTGGGATGGACACTGCAGACGTTCAACTGCTCTAGTGATATCTTGTTTTATCTCCCTGGTTGGTGCTAGGTCTTGACTTTGTGTTTCTCCCTTGAGACAGTTTCTCTTTTGTGGGAGTCTCCCCTCATTTTTTGCTGGAGCCTTGTTAGCATGACTGTGGGGTGGGAGCAGAGAGGAGGTGGGTTTTCAATTGCATTCTGACTCGATTTCAGACATAGGCAAGTCCTGGGGGCCTGGACCTTGGGTGTGTGGCCTTCACCAGACCTCTGTCCTCCTGTGGTTGTCACTCTTCCCCACCCCCTCCTCCCCCAGCTGCAGTCTCCAGGCTACCATTCTGTCCCTCCTGTTCTGAAGATTAGCCTTTTCCTACTAAGGAAAGAAGGAAGGAATGAGTCTGTGCTGGTCTCAGTGGCACCTCTGTCCCCTTCTCCAGCAGTGGTGGGACACCAGTCCTACGATCTCTGCCGACTCAGGCAGTGTTTTCTTTAGTGAGGAAAGACAGGTTAGCTCTGGGTAGATTTTTATAGTGGGGGGCAAAGAGGAGAAGCAGATTCTTTCTGATTTTCCTTGAGATGCTGGTGGATGTGTCCTGGGGCAAAGGCCCATAGGAATGTGACAAGCCCTCAATGTCAGTGTCCCCCATGACACTCACATGAGAGCCCACGTTCAGCTTTTAGCAGCTTCTTAAATTTTTCTAGTTAAACTTCCTAGCAGATCCATATTGCACCCAGACATGTCTGCCCCCAAACAAATGTGTGAGTTCTATTTCTTTCTGCAGACTTCTGGGTCTCCCCAAAATTCAGGAGCATTATCTGTCCTGTGGCTTCAATTCTCTGATGGGCTCAAGAAAAGTCGTCAATTTTCAATTTGTCTTGCTTTTTTCTCCTTCTAGAATGTGAATGATATCCTTTTCCAGCTCTGTATACCTCTGAGGCATCTTTTTGTTATTGATGAAATGGCAGGGTTTATTTTAAATGTTTTATTGTGTTTTTGCTTAGTTAACCAGGTGTTGCTTCTCAAGGCACCCATATTCCTGTCTTAATCAAATGTCCAAATTTCCTGTGACAGCCGTGATTTTTTGCATCCCCACACTGGATCTTAAATATAGAAAAATGAGAATTTTCAGGATATCTTTTAAACCCAAAAGTAGCTTGAGGTTTCCCAGAGGGGCCCTGGATAATCACAAAGATTTGTTCGCTCATCTATAAAAAGAGGCAAGCTGGAAATCATTAGGTTTATTTAATATGTTACTATTATGGTTGCATGAGGACACGTGTCGAATTGGAAGAGATGCTGACTGAGCCTTGCAGAGAGAGAAATGCTAGTACTGTAAATATTTCAGAAATGGCATATTTTATAGGAAGTTCCTAGATTATCTGTCAATATCGCACCATCCACAGTAGGTTTTTATTTATCAGGGTCCTCTTGGTGTTTTGTCTGATGATAGTAAGTGACATCAGTCATACTGATGAGGGAGCAGAAGGCAAGCTGAGGACAAAGCACAAGCTGACACCCTGCAAATCCCCCATCCCCCCAGCCCCCCACCCCATCCCACCCCCCACCCCCTCCACCGGGTGGGATATGTGTCACATTCCTCAGGCACTCCTGCCTGCCCTAAAACTAAGGAAAGGAAAAAAAAAAAACACAAATGGTTAACTAATAGAAATCACAGTCCAGCAAGACCTGCATCTCCCTCAGTTTACCAAGGTTTTAGCGATTTACAAGGAAAAAGCATTCTCATCAATAACCTAACTCCCAGAGACCCATAGACTCAATTCCCTGGAGCCCTAATATCACCCACCCATCCATGGTGATGTGAGAAACAAAGGTAGAAGGGAACGTAAATAAAATAAAATTCCCTTATCACCTGCAGCCCATTGACAAGGACTTGTGATAGGCAGAGTATAACATTCCTCCCGAGAAAGTCTTAATACTAATGCCTTACCAGAGGGAAAGACAACCTTAACTTGACAATGGCAAGGCCTCCGGTATCTTGTAGGTCCTCTTTAGTGTACAAAAATTCTTTTGAAAACCTTCCTTTTTCCTTACTCCCAGCTCCCAAGTATATAATCAGTCACCCCTCACCCTTGTAATGTAGCTCTTTCTGTCCATGTGTCCTGCCCCTGGGCTTTAATAAAATCACCTTTTTGCACCGAAGACATCTCAAGAATTCTTTCTTGGCCGTCAGCTCTGGACCTCACCTATAGTCAAAAACATCATCAGTATGTTTACTTATTACTTAAAATTCTTACTTGGCCATAACCTTACTTACTTAATTTGAATCTATTACCTGAAATTGGGTTTGCCTCTTGGTGGGCGTTGAGCCCAAAGACACAACCAAGCCAAAGGACAAGGTAGGGTTTTACCTGCAACGAGAAGGGAGAACACCAAGGATCTTTCCCCAAACAGTGTCCCCTGAACAACAGAAAGGGAAGCATAAGATAAGGTGTATGCATGTTCATGAAGGGCCTTGCACAGTGGGGAATTCAGCGCGGAATGGGACAGAAGTCACCTTCAGGTGAGAGAGTTTAGGTCAAAGTCTCGAGGGGTGAGAAGGTCAGCACCCTCGATTCTCTGGCTCTGTTGGCCAGAACCCGAGATCCCAGAGGTTCAGATCTCACACAGATGACTCAGAATGTGTGCCTGGTCAATCTTCACTCTTGAACCAGCACTGGGAATTTTACCACTGATTTGTCCTTGATGTGACAAGCTATCTCCTGGCCCCTAGTGGCTCTTTGTTCTTTGCTCTTACATTCTTTCCACAAGATGGCCCAGGGCCTAGAAAGACTTTTCTTGTGTCAGGAAAACTGTGTCTCACCTTTCATTTCGGGGGGACTCCTAACTCTTTCTGCCTACAAATCTAGCATCTTCTAGGCCAGATATTCTTAATTACTGACACACCTCAGACCTACCCATGGAGTTTTATAAAAATACCTATGGTGGAAACTCTTCCAGACTTACTGAATCTCTTCACAAGATAATCTTGTTATATTTTGAGTTGTGGAAGAGGGAGAACTCTTCCTCTGCCCTCAAGGTTTTCCAGCTGGACTAAGAATTCAATTTACATGAGACACGTTAACAGGAGGAAAAAACAACAGTTTTGTTTCCTGCACACAAAGGCCTAATAATGACACTGAAGCCCAAAGAAATAACCAAGGCAACCAGTTTTTACACATTTTAGACAAAGAGATGATAAATTTGTGAAGAACTTACAGGATAAGGAAAACAGGTGGTTGGGAGCTTGAATTAGTAACAAATTCTAGGGGCCCCTGGGTGGCTCAGTTGGTTAAGAGGCTGCCTTTGGCTCAGGTCATGCTCTTGGGATCCTGGGATCAAGCCCTGCTCTCACTCTTTCTCAAATAAATAAAAATTAAAAAAAAAAAAAAGAATTCTAAGCAGAATTTGGGCTGAGGTAGTAGAGCAGGAATAAAATAATAATAATAACAAGGTTTATTTCTACAGCTTTCTCGACTTGAAAGCCCTGTCTCTAGTGATAAGGATGTCTTTTACTTCTTAGCAGAGGCAGGGTATTTTTCACGTGGGAGATTTGTTTTCTACTCTGGGGACGGGGGAGGTTCTGAGTGTCTTTGCAAGGGTTGTTTCTCGAGTAGCTTCAATTCAAAATAATCAATATGTCACCGTGGTCCATTTGGGGGCAGCCTGCCCTGGGCCCCTACACTATGTTATGTCTATTAAGTCTCAAAATTGTTGCATCTTCTATATCAAGATTTTTTCCACAATAAAATGTATATGTTCTTAAAAATCACACATCAGACTCACAAGCATTTTTGAATATATTTGTATTAGTTGTAGACATTTTGTCTAATTTTTTGGTATGGTTTTACTATTTTGTCTGTCACATTGTTTGATAACTCTTTCTTTTTTGAAAAAACATCTAATTCCCCGTAGCATGTAATAGGCCTTTTGCATAGTTTCCATATTTATTTATTTTTCTTGTATTGTTTTTCTAGCTACTTTACCCTAGATAAGGTGCCCTCTGCCTGGTGCCCGGCCCCGCTCCACAGTATCTGTAAGAGCCTACATCACCCAGAGCGGTGGGGGGGAATCTGAATACAAGTATCCATTTTATTGCCTTTTTTTTTTTTAACTTTCTCATGTGACTGGACTCTTCTTTTATGTTTAGAAGCCATAGTCAACTGTTTTCTCCCCAACCCCAGAGACTACCTCATTAGCATGGGTTTTAAATAATTCTTGCAAACATCTCTTTCAGCCACATTCACCACACATGCAGACACACACACACACACACACACACAGAGAGAGAGAGAGAGAGAGAGAGAGAGAGAGAGACCCTGTTTTCCTACTAGACACAGATGCTGTTATTGTTAGCAGTGAGCTGGACAGTTAGGTAGTCAGGCCAGGGTCCCCAACAAGAAAATATGGAGTCAGGACAGCTAAGATTTTTATCTGACATCTGTTTCACAGCTTGGACAGGACCACACTGATGTGCTGCTTTGCAACCTTTGCAGAAATGACTTCTGCAAAACATCCTAAAATAAGACAATGAACCATGAAAGCATTTGTCAATATCATGGGCAAGGGATAGTTAAGACCTAAGCCCCCAAATGTCAGGGAAAAAAAGACCATCAGCACGTGGATATTAAGCTAATAAGTAGACATGACCAAAGCCCTGAATGGCACGACTCAGCACACCCTGGCTGCTTAAGAAAGTTCTGCAAAAGAGCTCATAAAACCCCCTAAACGTAGAAACCCTGGGGGCAACCCTCTCGGGCCCCCCCTCTCCAGGAGCTTTGTACTCTTGCTCAGTAAACTTTGCTGCCCACCACTCTTCATCGGGTCTAACCTCTTCATTCTTCGAAGTGGTGCGACCAAGAACCCAGGCACTAAGGGGACACAAATCCTGCAACATTATAATGGTAGTAATAAAAACTTACTTAAAATATTATTGATTTGGATTTCCCTGACGCCGGGTGATGTGGAGCACTTTTTCATGTGTCTGTTGGCCATTTGGATGTCTTCTTTGCAGAATGTCTGTTCATGTCTTCTGCCCGTTTCTTGACAAATCAAAACCTCAATGAGACACCACCTCACACCCGTCAGAAGGGCTCGAATTAACAAGTCAGGAAACGACAGATGTTGGCGGGGCTGCGGAGAAAGGGGGACCGTCCTACACTGCTGGTGGGAATACAGTCTGTGTACCAAGAGAAGGAAGTCTGGTGGCCAGGACCCCACTGCCCAGTGGCCAGAGGCTTCAGGCAGCGAGCCTGCTGGTCCTGTGCCGGGCCCTGCAGTCCTGTGGCGGCCACTTCCATCTGCACGCTGCTTTCCCACATTCTCTTGTACGGGTTTTTATTATTTATGGATTGTGAGTTCCCCAGGCTACAGAGCAGTTCGTGCTTGCCTGGGGATCCTCTATGTCCAGAACACAGTACTAACCCTGTATTCGCCTTTTGAGCTCGTTCACAACTTATAGAGAATTGCTGTAAACATATAGAAACCGTAGCAAAAATTTGACAAGATATTTTACTAGATGCCTATGGCATCATGAGAAATATATTTCTTATAATAGCACACACATGTACACAACACACACACAGACACATACATGTACTACACACACACACACACACACACATCATTAAGTCCTGTATGAAATCCCTCCAACACTCTGCAGCGCTTTCAAGGATTAAGAGGAAATGACCTCCCTGCCCCAGGGGCTGGTGTTTGGCTCATCCTCCCTGGTGCCACAGGGCTTCCGGCATTTGGAAGCCAGGGCTGGCCTCCCTGCCGCTCTAGCCTGAGTCCTACTCCCTGAATGTCGGTGTCCATGTTGGCCACTCTACAGCCCCTGCGTTCACCACTGACCTTCTTTGCGCTTGCAAATGCCGTTTCCGTCTCCTCTGCCCTCTGCACCCCTCTCGGCTGCCTCCGTCCCTCCTTCCCCAGAGGACCTCCCTTCCCCGGGAAGACGGCCCTGGCCTCCTGGCCTCTGCCCAGGGAACGTTCCTTCTTTGTCCTGCCATTGTACTTTGCACATCGTCCTCTAAATCTTGATTTACTTGTCTCTCTTTCTCACCAGACACAATTATCTTTGAAAGCAGAGGCTGTATTTTGTTTGACTCTGTGTCACCGGAACTTATTTTAGTTCCTAGCAGCAATATTTGTAGAATTAATGAATTATTTATGAGTGAATAAAGGCAAGTAAGAAATAAATTTGACTTAGAAATCTCTTGCTCCTGTGTCTCGGAGGATAATAAGGTTAAGACGGGAAAAGGGGGTGTAGAAACAGGCTTTGGGAAGACAAATTGAATTCGGTTCAGACTGTCGAGCACAAGTAAACCGTGGAACACCTAGGCAGGTAGTTAGTAATATTTAACAAATATCTATGCAGAACCTACTGATTGCAAGGCCCAACACTATGCATTAAAAGGGGAGTCACCCTGGGGCGCCTGGGTGGCTCAGTCGTTAAGCGTCTGCCTTCAGCTCAGGTCATGATCCCAGGGTCCTCGGATCGAGTCCCGCATCGGGCTCCCTGCCCCGCGGGAAGCCTGCTTCTCCCTCTGCAGCTCCCCTTGCTCATGCTCTCTCTCTCAAATAAATAAATAAAATCTTTAAAAAAGGGGGGGGGCAGGTGGAGTCACCCTGCCTAGGGCATAAGGCCCTTGAGCCCTCTCTCAGGCAACCAGTAGGACAACAGCTGAAAGTCAGACCAACGGCCTCTGAGGGCTAGCCCGCTTGCAGGATGAGCCCAAGGAGCAGGTCCTGCCGCAGAGCCGCGCTGGGATCACACTGGGGCCAGTGTGCTGGTAAGGATGTATTCTCGCCTAGCCCTTTGGAGCAATGGAGGTGAGCGTCTTCTAGCTCCTCTGGACAATCCTGAGTGCAACTGGAACTGCTCTTGGGTGTTTTGTTTTTGTTGTCCTTTTTGAATCATGTATTCTTCTGCAGACAAATTTTACACAGAAACTATTTTAAGAAGCCACTGTAACAAGTTTGCAAAAAGAAAGCAAAATGCCTATCCTTTAGGAGTTTATATTCTAAAGAAACACACACACACACACACACACACACACACACACACACACACACCATAAAATACATGCGCCATAAAACTCCACTAACTTGTTTGTTCAGAATGAGCTGAGCACAATGTCTGTTTAATGTTGAAAGACAAAGAGAGTTTGGGGATATTTTTGTGTTTCAGAATTGTTTCTTGACTAAGGTACGTTAGAATTATGATAGCCCTTCCTCATATGTACTGTGTTCTTACTTTCACATTTCTTACCTGCTGAAGAATTACAATGTGATTATTACAGAACATTGTTAGTTGCCATATATGACCTAAACACTTAAAGAGTTGCACTTTGTTTACTGGAATACAGCAGTGAATCCTGGAGCTCATCACATTCTGCTCTAATGGACCTTGACCCCCAGGTCACCAAACTTATTGTGCCTTCGCTAGAGCATTGAGTTTCCTACTCAGATCTGTGTATCTGATTTTTTTTCTTTCTTTCTTTTCATATCGCATGTATTACCCTTCTCTTTTGGAAGAATTTTGTCTTCACCCATCATGAATAGATTTAAGAATTATCCCAGGAGAAAATATTTGGGACTTGCCTTAAATCCTCAGTCACATGAGAAAGAAGGAATATGTCTATAGATATCTTTATCACCTACACTTTTGTTAGGTTTATGAACCAATTAGATGGAAAGAACATTATTTTAATATTATTTAACATCTAGGATTTTACTAAAACATTAAAAAAATTTTGCATCTTGATGTTTCTAAATTATTTAATAATATTTAAAGAATATTTAAATAATAAAACCTTTAATGTAGCTTGGAAAGAGTGAAAAAATTGCCAGCTTTGAATGGTATAGATACTTATGAATGAATATAGATAAAATATATCAACAGGTTTGATGGCTATATATATATATGTTAGAGAACTTTGGAGACAGTCCACTGAAGACATTTAAAAATGTAATAAACTGATAAATCAATATTCTTTATCCCTTCTGCCCTCCTCAACCCTCCAGTCTCTCTTTTCTCTCTCTCTCTGTTGGAGATGGCTTCATTGAGTAGACATTAATAACATGCGTGCACTATGAGAGAGATCAGTAATGTGAAATCCTATTTTTTTAAAGCAAAGACTTAGATGGTTTATTTTAACTCTGCATTTATTTAGCACATTTATAAAAATAAGTTCACATGGAAACATTAGGAACAAAATTCACAAGTTTACAGGAAGAGAAGGAAGATTCTTTTCTTTTTTTTCCTCTAAACGTTCTGGTAATTAGGTTTTCTCATTTTATCTAGTTCCATTGCTGAATAGTTTATTTAGAGTAATCTTAAATAGTGAGATCGTTGGCAACAATAAGGACTCTTACATATATTATCTCTGCTCAAC
Source organism: Zalophus californianus (assembly GCF_009762305.2). NCBI lineage: Eukaryota > Metazoa > Chordata > Mammalia > Carnivora > Otariidae > Zalophus > Zalophus californianus. The sequence continues at coordinate 4,626,241 of NC_045597.1, forward strand.
TCATACATGTATTAATAATAGCTAATTCTGTTTTGCTTTTATATATAATTTTTATTATAATTTTAACACAATTTTGATATGAGACAAAATGGAAAAAACACTCACATTTGACTATTTTTGCACAAAATTTATTCTTTTTTATTGATTTGGTTATATGTAAACATTTTGCCTACTGTTATATCATGAGTATGTCTTCTTAACCATCTTATTTTAAATCATTTTATATAACATCCTACTGAATAATTTCCTTTACTATTTCATAGTACTGAAAAATCATTTCATTTCTGATTTTTAATTATGTTCAAAATGTTATGAAATCTTTCTGCATTTATGCATCTTTCATATTTAATAATGCTTCTTTGGAATTGATTACAGAACATGGGATTACTAAACAGCATGAAAATTGTAATGTTTCTTACAGTGTACAGTCTTAGCATTTTAAATTAAAAATACAATTTTATAACATGTTTTAGCAAACTCTGAGACAACCAGAGTCACTACCATTCTATAGACATTAGGCATTTAAATGTTTTGTCAATATGTCAAAAGCTTATTTCAATTCAGTTACAAATTACATGAAGTTGAATATTTTTCCATACATATGTTTACTTATTATTTTTATATTTAGGTAAATCATATCTCATGAATTTTACAAGTTAATCTGAAGTTATATATCTCCTTAGTAAAAAAGAAAACACTATGAAGAAAATTAGAAGTTTAAATACATATGAAGATTTTCTAAATTCATAAGAAATGCTGATATAACTTCTGAAGATTAATTTGTAAAATAAACTTTTGACAAAAACAAAATGATTTTTCAATACTACGAAAAGGAGAGATTTAGTGTTGAATTCAGGAAAATGGAAATATTTTAAATTAGTTAAAGAATGTTTAGTTATTTTGTCTAATCATTATATTATCTTTATTTAAAGGAACGTCAATAGTCTTCATTATAAATCTATGAACATTTCAGTGCATATGTGTTAATTCTGTTAGGAAACAGTCTCAGTCCTTGACATTAGTAAATGAAAATTGAAACAAGAAGTCTCAAGGAAAACAACACGTTCTATAAATATGTGGATAATTTAATTCAAAATCATATATTCTTTAATATATCTAAGATTAATATGATCAATTGTGTCTTTGCCATTGCAATATAGATTTTATGAGGTACATGTTTCCCAGGCAAGATAGTTTATTTAGAGATTTTTGCTTTAAGTATGGAAGAATTTTGTTGTTGTTGATTATGGAATATTACAGTGAAAGTAAATAGAGAAGCATAGAAAAATCTCCTATGAAGAGATTGGCTGGTCAAGTGTCAGCGTACATGTGAAAGAATGAGGAAATGTCATGATATATCCTACTGTTAGAAGACATAGAGGGGTGAACATTATCAAAAATATCTCAACCTGAGAAAGATTAAATATGAGAAAACTTAAAAGGAGTAGAGTCTCTACCTGAGTGTAGGGTATTTTAAAAAAAATTTCGGGAAAGTTTATTTAATCTCGTCCAATACTTTTTCTATATTTTTAAAAGATTTTTATTTATTCATTTGAGACAGAGATACAGAGAGAGAGAGAGAGCATGAGCAAGGGGAGAGGCAGAGGGAGAGGGAGAAGCAGGCTCCCCGCTGGGCGAGGAGCCCGACGTGGGGCTTGATCCCAGAGCCCCAGGATCACGATCCAAGCCGAAGCCAGACGCCCAATCATCTGAGCCACCCAGGCACCCCTTTTTCTATATTTTTAGGTGATTATTTCCATTGTTTTCTTAATGTGGTGTGTTACACTGATTAATATTTGAATGTTAAGCATTTTTGCAGGATTTCTTGTTTCAGCTCTACATGTAAAGATCTGAGAGGGCCTGTCCTTAAAACAAGAAACGAACAAACAAACAAACAAAAACAAGCAATGACTTTTCTTGGACTCATCAGAGAACTGAGGTCACGGTGAGCATGGCCGCCTCCAAAGAGAGACACTAAACGCAGAGAATCAGAGCTGAGATCAGCTTTCCTGCAGCACAGCTGGTTAGAAGCACAAGCCGGTAAGAACCCAAACACGGTAACTTTGACCAGATGCTGCAGGTGAGGGTGAGTCAGCATGAACGAGAGAGACCTGGGGGACCTCCACACTTGGAGACATCCTAGGTCTGGCAACCCCAGCAGACAGAGGTAGTATGTTATATTCAGAGTAGATATCAGTCCAACCATATCAAGTATATCGATATTCAATTAAATGTCAGTAGTCCGAAAATACCAATTAAAAGACAGTGACTGTCAGAGTGGATTAAAAGCAAACAAACGTAACCTCACAATATGATGTCGACAAGAAACCCATTTAAAATTTAAAGACAAAAACCAGTTACAAGCAAAGGGTTGGAGAAAGATACCATGCTAACACAAACGCAAAGAAGGCTGGAGTAGCTGTATTAATTTCAGACAAACATACTTTAAACAAAGAAAATTGTCAGAGATCAAAAGAGGGGCATTACAGATGCTAAAGGAGTCAATTTTCCAGGAAGACATAACAATACTTCATGTGTGCATACCTAGTAAAAGAACGTCAAAATACATGAAACTTGCTATCTCAGCAAATATTTTGAAACTTACAAATATGGTTTATCTATTTTCTTTTTAAGAAAAGTGATCATCTCCTATGATTTTCCTTGGATTCCCTAGTTCTCTGTTCCACAAATCAGCTCAGCCTGACTACTGAAACGGACAGCAACAACAACAAAATCCAACAGCTTTATTTTGGGGGCGTGAGTGTAATTTTAGAAATATTTTCACTTCAGTCTCTGAAATCTTTATTTAAATAATTTAAAATTCTCTTTTAATTAAGAACTTATATTAGTTATAAAAATGAGAAATTTGCAATATAAGATTGAAGTCATTGCAAATGTGTAAGACATCGAGGGACATTTGTAACCTCCTGATTCCATTGAAGCTTTTGTTTAAACTGAGGGGCTTCTAAAGAATGACAACAGATGCCAGAAACTCTTGATTTTGGAAGAAAACAGTAACAGTCAGTTGGGTGAGCCTCAATTATATTTTCGTGAGAATGTACATCTGCCTTAACATGATTTTTCTCTTGGGGCAGAAAACCCAAGCACAGCTTTGCCTTTGTAAACAATTAAAAAGTATGCAACGTTGGAAGGAAAATCACTAGAATTGTTTTCAAATAATAAAAAAGAAAATTTTAAGCGTGGAACAAAATTCAAAAAAGATGTTTTTGAAAAATTCTTAAAGATCATTTTCAGAATCACCTTGGGGAGTGAATCTGAAGTAACAGGGGAGCTTTTGGGAAGAAAGACCCTCCTGTTGATGTGCCCCAATCCATTTAGGGGGGCAGGATGGGCCAACCAAGATGGGATCTGCAGGTCAACCGCATCCAAGGGTATGTTTTAATCGTTCGAAAGAGAACAAATGACTAACCAACCTGGATTTTAAATTATAGTTAAATCCAAGTATTGGTTTCAGGGATGCACCATTATGTTGTTCTTTGTTACTGTATTTCTAGCTATGTCTCTGGAGAGGTTAGTTTTACATAATTGTTAATAACATAGTTAAATTTAATGGCCCTTCCTAGTACCCACTTTTAAGCTATTCTAAAAAATGTCCTTTTCTATTGCATTATGATTGAGAGTATATTGAAAACTAGAAAGCATTGCAAACATGGGAGTTGTGTGATACAATGATTATTACCTTCTTTCCATCCCATTTTGCATGAATGTGAAAGTTGGCATATTATGGCTTACCGTATTATCAGAGGTTTAAAACACTTTTGGAGCAGCTTTGAGTTTTAGAAACATTACTAGCAATGACTCGTGTTCAACTTTGGACTGCCTCATAAGGCATATACACACTCCTTTTTCCCTTCTTGGTTCTGTGCACATAAATTTTTTGTACCATTCTGGTCCTTGTGTAGGGGGAACAGTGTGAGGGAGCTGTGGGTCATGCCCAGTAGAGTTTTTGGCTATGATACTTAGAATTCTGGCAGGCATGATAATGGTTAAAAAGTACTGAGGGCTCAAAGGTTTCAGCCAAATGTTCCAATGTAACTCTTACTTTGCAACATGGAAGCTAGAATTCATGCTTGTATGTTTCCATTTCAAAAAAGGTAAGTACAAAAGATGAAATCAAGCCCTGGGAATGGGCTTCATGTTTAATGGTCTTGATATACTATATAAAATCAATGTGCTTTTCACTTATCAGCTGCTCCAAATCCTCCTCATTCTTTACGAAATGGAAACAGGAAGCACAAAACTTCTACTGTAATTACTCCAGATAACAGAAAAGACTCTTTTGACCTGGTTTTTCTTTTTTCTTTTCCTTTTTTTCTTTCCTTTTTTTTTTTTTTGGTGAGTGGGCTGCTAAAAAAAGCTTGTCTCTAAACCCACTGTGGGGAAAGACCTACAAAGAGAGCTACCCCTTTGATCATAATAGGAACAGCCTCCTTAACCTCAAAATTAGCCGGTGACAGACAAGTCAGTTTCAGTCACGTGGTCGGTAGGATCTAGTTTTTCAGGATGATTCTCTATTATTTCGATGTACGAAAAATAGGGAAAAGTGGTTTATTCCTGTTGATATTCCTTGTTTTAGCAGCTCCTTTTGATACAGTGGTCCCTGCAACTGTGCTTTCTCACACTCACGAGCTTGTCACTGATGATACTGAGTGAGGCTAGGACAAAACATAACTGCAGGGGACATGGCTCTATTCACAGTGAATGACTTGTTGGCCCTATTATTTTTCTCCTTCCAAATAATGTTAACTATGCTGAGGCAGAAGATGCATCCAGGCCCCAGGGTACTAAGTAAGTATGGAGAAATCTCAAGCAGCTCATTCCTAGTGGCAAAGTTCAACCTATTATCACCCCACTTTTTTGTTGGACACCTATGCTTTCAGTTTGAGGCAAGACTCTGGGTCTCAGAATGAAAAACCATTCAAGGGAACGAATCACATGGATGAGGTTCACTTGTATTCTATTTATTCTAAGGCACATTATTAAAGAGCAGTTAACCCTTGGGGAGGGGTGCGGTGGGGGAGGAGATGGCATTGCTCTGTGCCTGTAGGTCCAAACACAGGGATTTATAAAGACAAAGAAGCTGGATTGGATGCTTCCTGAGTACCAGGCATTCTTTTCCAAATACTGTGTTCTCACGGAAGGTTTCCGAAGTTAATGCTGTCATTATCCCTCATGCTGAACAAAAAAACAACTGAAGCACGGAAGGTTAATTGTCCTTGGACCTGAGCTCTATCTGCCTACTACCCCAGGGCACAAACTCTTTACCACCATGCTCTGGGTCCTCCTCATGTCAAAGGTGGTTAGGAGTTAAGACATTATGACAGAGCAGAGTAAACCTTTTTCAAGTTTGGTATCTTAGGATGGAAAAACACCACATATTCTTACCAGAGGGACAGGGCTAGAGAGGAAGTGGACTAAAAGCCAATTCCTTCTTCTAAAACAGAAAATGGCTGGACAGCTATTTGTTAGTTAAAATTACTGCCAAAATTTTTATTTAATTGAACTTGTCCTGAACATATAAAATTGCCTGCGTAAATTCTAGCCAAAGAACCATCTGTTTTCTTCCTTTTTAATGACTTCGCCAGCATGTGTTTTTCCAACATTTGTGCAGAATTCCCGAGAGCCTTGTAGAGACATGCTAAGGAACCCCATGGGCTGCATTTGGAACACCAGGTAATATTTCATGTTCTGATTACTGTGAAGAAAGCAAGAGGCTTTTTAATTGTGTTAGAAGAAAGGGAGATAAATATAAAAAACCAGCATAAGTTTTTGGAGTCTTGCGTAAAATCACATCTACTTGACCTCACATGCTCTAAAATTGGGCGCAAACGTCAAGTCTTGCAATCTTTGGTTGCAACAGAAAAACATCATGTAAAAAGATTTGGTATTTTTTATAAAGTTTTCCTGGGGCGCGGGGGGACATGATACTCTGTCAGGTTAGCTCGTTTCTGTGATTTAGTTTATCTTTGACCTACTTCTTGTGGCATTCATCAAACAAATATTTCTTATTCTCAGAAATGTGCATTAGAGATATGGCGAGACTGTCAAAGTTTATTATAAGAGAAAGTTTATTACAAGGTTCTTGGTTATTTAGACTAACCTCATTATAAATACTCATAGAACTTTATACCCAGATACAGAAAAATCAATTATACTTGCAACCATGTTTTACCTTATTGTCTTTGTATTTTTGTGTTTACGCGTCTACACAGCATGATGAAGTAAACACATGTGAGTCTGGCTTAAGATAAGAAAATAGAATCACCTAATGGATTGGAAGACAGTCTGAGACTTATGACCTGTGCTGACGACCATCAGGAGTGTGGTCAGGCCCCCACCGAGGGCCACCTGCCCTCTTGTTGGCTCTGAAGGAAATTACCTAAGCAAGCCAGACTTCTTCACTGTGTACACATGGGTGTACATATTTTGGTGCATATGAACACACTTGTAAGTGTAAAACCAGCATTTATATGTACTTGGGTGAGCAATTATTTAGATTGCACCCTCTATGATACAATCAGCCGATATGGCTGTGAGTAGATGCGTTTTACTCACAATGTAGAGCTGTCTGTTCACTAACATTGTTTGCATGCCATTTAATATTTTAGAACGTAAAGATGATGCTGCAACTTCAGGGGAAAAAAATGGATCTAAAGAAATTCAGTCTGTAGGGAGTCAGGTATAAAAACCACATGGTAGGGGTGCCTGGGTGGCTCAGTCGGTGAAGCGTCTGCTTCAGCTCAGGTCATGATCTTGGGTTCCTGGGATCGAGTCCCACGTTGGGCTCCCTGCTCGGCGGGGAGTCTACTTCTCCCTCTTCCTGTGCCCCTCTCTCAAATAAATAAAATCTTAAAAAAAAAAAATAAAACCACATTGCAGAGTTGTCCATCATGATGATGCACTTCCCAGGGTTGTAGCCAACTTTGCTCCTTGTACTTGGAGAGGAAAGAGTTAAGAGTGTGGGCACTGGAGTTAGACAAGTCGTTTCCAGTTTAGGCTCTGCTTCTTTCAGGGCAAACTATGAATGTCTCTGGACTTCAATTCCTTCTTGTGGAAAATGGGCAAATGATGGTCACCGCTGACTTCTGGTTTACTCCTTCTCATGACGTAAATAAAGATTTCAGCACGTCACTCATCTTATTCTCTCCTGTATTCATTTTGATGTTTTCAATCTCTGTGCAGATTATCGCTGCAACATCCCAGGCTTCCATGCTCTTGCCCCTCCTCCTTATTTCAACAACACACTCGCATGTTTGAAATATAAATACATATTATATTTTGTTTGTAAAAATAGAACACATCATTCCATTAGAAGTATATGAAAAGACTCATTCAGCGAGATACTTTTAGATACAAGAATGATACAGTAATGATAAAACAGAATGAATTGTACAGTTGTATGTTTCTCCAACCACAAGAGGAAGAAATTGAGGTGCAGTTCGGGGAAATTCATACAGAGGAAAATCCCTGAAATAATGGGGAAGTGGTTGGTGTGGCAGTTAAACAGGAATATATTGAATTTGAAGATTTCTTGAGATCATGCTGGGCTCTGCTCATGCTGGTCATTCCTCTTGCTATGTTATCTGAGCAGAGAGAGGAGTGCAAAAAAACTAAATATCTGCGCATCACTGTGGCTCTGTTTTTCTCCCTATTGCAAGTTACTGTTGCCCGGAAAGACGCTCGAGGGAGCAGGGTGGGAGAGTCAGCTGTCAAAATGGACTTCTTTTTGTATTGTTAGCAGAGACAGATTCAGTTGGGATACATAAAAAATTATTGCCACAAAAGGAGAAGAGAGCATATGCCAAGAACACAAGAAAAATACATATTTCTGAAATAGATTTTTTGCAAAACCAAAATTACACTACAGTTCTTCTATGTTCTCAATAAAAAAATTCTGATAAAAGTACAGGTCATTGTAGAGACAATAAAAGCAAAATTGAGAATAGTTGGCATGGAAAATGTTAGCAAAGATTTTTGAAAAAGCAAGAAGACAAACAAGATATTCTAAATAACAGGTTTTTACATAACAGAAATTGAATTAGTGACTTAACACATTTGTGAGCCAATCACAGAGAGGAAAGAAAGTAAGTGGGCAGGAAAGGGTGTAAGATACTGAATGTATGATGGAGGCTTTACAATACGTAAGGAAAAATGGAACAACCGTAGGAAGAGATGTAATCAAATATATAGAGAAAAAACGTTCTTGGATGCGTAAAACATTCTCTGATTGTGTAGAAAACTTGCCAATCAGAGACAACAGAAGCAAAGATTCACACCTGGTCATAATCAGGTGACCACTTAACTGGCATTCAGATTTCTAAAAATAAAATCAAAGTTATTTACAAAATAGTGCAAATAAAGTGACTGCATGCTTCTTCCCAGTTATTTAACAAACCGGAAAAATAATGGCGTGATACCTACAAATGCTGAGTGGAAAAATGAACCAATATACACCCTTATCCCCCCACAGAGGTGTAACTCGTAACACCTACCGCCTCTGGAGTTCCTGAAAATATCATTTGAAGTTTGAGCCGCTGAGAAATAAATCCTATAAGGGTAGGAAATATAAATATATAAGTATATATTGAAAGAGTAGGCAAATATGTTAGTAAGAAACAGACCAGCCATCACCTGGAAATCATATCAAAATCAAAATTGCTATTACAATGGAGAAATTGAATGTTGAAGATGAGTAATCTTTTAAAAATCATTTGTGTTGCTATCAAAGTGACATAGTTTATGGTCGTAGATAAAACCAACAAATAACCATTTCAGGTGTAGGTTTAGAAAACGGAAGTAGAATAAGATAAGCCATTCATTTTTTGTGAAGGAGAAAGATTCAGTTTGACAGCATATAAAATGTGATTTAAGGGTTCATTGGGCTCTGGAAACTGGTTGTTTTTTTTTTTATAGTTCTGGAAAATTCTTAGTTTTTATCTCTTCAAATATTTCCATTGGCCCATTTTTTTTTTTTTCAGCCTCTTTCTGGAATTCTGGTTTGATATGGTTTTAGTGTTCTCGCTCCTTCCTCCATGTCTCCCATCCTTCTTTTTTCTTTTTTTTTTAAGATCACAATATTTACTTAGCCTTCTATTTTAAGAGAGTGTTTTGGCCTAACCTCTCCTTTATATTTTCTATCTCTTTGTCCATCTGTTCTGTTTTCTGGATAATTTATTCAGATCCATTCTCCAGTGCACGAACTCTCTCTTTTTAATCTGTTTTTTTCTTCATTCCTGTTTATTGTTGAACGGCATTATTTCATGCATGCAAATAAAACCCAGGGCCTTGTTAAAATAATCTTTTCTTTTTTGTCAATGTCATCATGCTTAAGATGAACTGGTTGTGCAGCCAGATATACCTGCTCGCTGCCAAGCCCTCCTCCACTAAAATCCTGGAAGACTCGGATTCCAACTTTGTTTTGCTTTTGTAACTTTGGGGTTTTGTTTTATGAGGATAGCTTCCATCACTTTATGAGGATTACCTTCCAGTAAAGTTAGAATAGACAAAAGAATATTTCAAAACTTTTGGCTCCTGAGATCACTTAAAAATGACTGACCTTCCAATAATAGCTAAAATAATTTAAAGTATAATTTTAAAATACATAGGATTTTTCATTTGAAATTACTGTTAAGGAAAAAAAGGCAGAGACTTGGTGTTATGGGTTATGTTCCCCCCAAAGAGACATGGTGAATTTCTAAGCCCTAGGATGTTAGAATGTGACCTTCTTTGAAAATAGGCTCTTCACAGAGATAAGAAAGTGAAAGTGAGGGATGTGGCTGCAGGCGGAGCCTCTGCTCCAGGATAAGCAATATTGGTTGGACCAGCATGGGGGTGAGGTATAAATGCTTTCTCTTCTCTTCCTAGGAAACTGTGTGACCTGGCACGGCAGCAGACGGTACCTTTCTGTATCCTCTCAGATGCTCCTCCTGTTCCACATTCTTAGAGAGGTTTCTGGAATTCCAATCCTCTCAATGTTTTCTCTTCCGGGCTCCCTGATTTTGTAAGATTATGTTACTTCCTGTTCAGATGCAACGCAAACAACAAGGGCCCCCTCCAATCCCTTCCAGCCTTATGGTAGAAGGCCCCAAAGAATGCAATGTTCATTGTTCTAACTCAGTGTTGCTCAGTGGGGCTTGATTGGCGTTGGGGTACCATGATTCTCCGCACCTGTGGAGCCACTCAATGCTAACTGCACTCCTGGACCAGCGATACCATTAAACAGAACAGACACAAAGATTTCCAAATGCCCTTTGGGGTCAATACTATCCCTGCTGAGAATTCCTGTGGTTAATGCTATCGAAATCAGTTCAATTGGAGGGGTTATTCCCTAATTATGTGGGGTGGCATGTGTGCACCTCGGCATCTGAGGAGTGGACGATTTATTGGGGGGGAAAGGAAGAACTATGAAGAAGCAATGTATGTTTGTGTGATGCGTCGTCAAAATTACCAATGTGTTCATATTATAGGAAACATACAAATAAGGTACACTCTCAGATCTCTCCTGCATCCGGTTTACAAGGGGAAAAGAGCTCCGTGTCGATGTGGTGGAGCAAGGTGGGAGTCCACAGACAGAGTCCACAAAAGAAGGTAGAACGGCCAACATGAGGTGTGAGTAGCAATTAGAGAAAGTAGAAGAGTTTGGGAGACTTGAGTGTTGAGGGTGAAAGTAGAGCATTAGGGGGGCAGCTGCCTTCCTAGGAAGACAGTGGGCCGGGCTCACCAGAATAAGAGAAGATTTAAATACTTCTCAGCAGCAAGCGTACACTTTTCTCTCCCCAGTAGCCTTTTATAGAGAAACTGAATAAAGATAGAAATGCTTCTAATTTCCTTTTGATTGATGTGAGTGATTTGATGTATGTATTTGGAGGAGATGAGAGAAAAGCTGCACCAAGCCTCGGCCACAAGGATAGTTGTTAAAGCACATGACTGTCATTAAGAATGCCAGTCCTATTTTCACCAGCATTAATTATATTTTTAAAGACATGTTTTTGAAATTTAGAAAACCTCATATTTAAGGCCCTGACATTTGCTTTATTGGATATCCATTCAAATAAAGACATAATAGGAAAAATTTCATTTGAGCATTTTCTATACAGACAATAGCGTGCATCCATTTGGCAGGATAATAATAATTATTATTATTGAAACCTATGAAAATGACTTTGAAGTTGGCTTACCCATTTTAGAAAAATGATTATTTTAGATTTCCTGAAATGAAAGCTGATGCTAATGCTTTTATTGCATGCTTTATTTCTCTATAATATGCCATGAAGAAATATTTCATTAATCTGACATAAAATTAAATATTTAAAGTTATGAATTGGTATTTAGGAAGATATAAGCAGGCATTGTATTTTTTTTTAAAGATTTTATTTATTTATTTGAGAGACAGAGAGAATGAGAGAGAAAGCACATGAGATGGGGGGAGGGTCAGAGGGAGAAGCAGACTCCCTGCTGAGCAGGGAGCCTGAAGCGGGACTCGATCCAGGGACTCCAGGATCATGACCTGAGCCGAAGGCAGTCACTTAACCAACTGAGCCACCCAGGTGCCCTAAGCAGGCATTGTATTAACAGAAAATATTCAGGAATACCGCTTGGCATGGGCCCTAGTATTTTTATGAAAATTAAAATACTTATTGTATTCTTGCATATCGAGGTTTTGGCTTTTGTCTCTCACTGTACACATTGTTGTGATCAATTTAGCAACATGCATGAAAATCACACAGATAATCACCTTAGCATAATACAAAGTAGTTATAGAATGAGGACTGGAATACGTTGCCTTCTGCAGCATTTAGAATGGGAATGTTTTAGCTGGATGGTGTTGAAAATTAGCCCATTAGTTTATAATCTGATTGATATTAAGAAGTCCTATCTATGTTTTGGTCACATTGCTGAAATTAGCTCAAAATGTTTCCACCCTAAGACTGAGCATCACCATCCTTCCCCCGCGGACCCTGATGGCCTCTGTTCAGGAACGCATGCACCACTTCTGAAATCCTGGGGCTTAGATGTTACGTGCAGGAGTAAAGTGATTCTCATGTTTGATTGTAAATGGCTAGTCGAATCATAAATGTATTGGGTTCTAAAGGAGACGTATGTTAATTTGTGTAATGTTGTTGAGCTCTGCCAAGGAGAAAATCAGCAGCTTTTCAGAGGGCGGTGGCTGCCCCTGATCGGTTCACGCAGTGTCAGAAGAGGTCTGTTAAATCGCCGGGCGGGAGCACTCTGAAGGAGGACGTGGCAGCAGGGCACTGGGGTTTCATATCATTGAAATGCTACATTTCCCTAAATTTTCATGACGGATTCTGGCAGGACTTTGCAGGACATAGCGAGATATTTGCCTCCAGCTGGCAAGAAGGACTTAAGAAAAAAGAAAAGTGTAAACAGTATCAATTCCAGAAAGCAGAGAGAAGACTTCAGGGGCCACCCGCCTGCCCACCATCTGCTCACACGTGGGCAACCTGAGACCCCCTGTTTGCAAAGGGACATGCGCGGCAGGTAGAGCCAAGGGAGATGGGAGAAAAGGCGCTGTCCCCGGTGTCATTCCTTCTCGTCTCTTCTGGAAGGAGACTGGTGTAAGCCAGCCCCAGGCTTTCCCAGGGAGCACTTACTACCGTCATGGCAAAAGTGGAAGGCTAAAAGATCGCTTCTGGAAGAGGAAGAAATAAATTACACCATCTGCAAATCTGAGAGCAGCTTCCCATCTGGTAAATATGTTTGCCTTCAGCTTGCTTAGCTATTCTCCTAACCTGAAGAGTGGCTCCTGAGTTTCCACCTCATTGGCCTGACCCATCCTGCAAGGTGTGTGTCATATACCGAGACATGAAAGAAAGACTCTACGTAGCTGTATTTTGAGCAGTAAAATCAGTGGTCTATTTTCTGGGCCCAAAGTTGTGCCCTGAATTTAGGCTAGAGGACGTGATGGCAGTGAATCAGGCTCTAGGACTTTCTGTAGTGAAACATATAAGAACATTTTCCTGGGGTTTATTTTCAGAAAGCTGAAATCTAGTATCTTAGAGGTAATTTTAACAAGTCTTACCAAATGTTTTCTGTAATTGCCCAAGGCATAAAATCCATAGTATTTAATGCAACCCCCCTTCTATTTGGCAGGTGAGGAAATGGGGATTGGGTGCCATAGATGAAAGGTACGTGGAGGAGGTAGCTGAAGCACAGTGTTGGGAGGAAATAACAAAAATGTGAATAAATGGTAAGAGAGAACATTGATCAATTGATCATATCAGAGCAGGTGACCTAAGAACCTCTCTGGTACAAGATTGAGCGATAAAACATCACAACGTGGCTTCAGAACCTAACTAAAGTGCAGGTAAGCCTCCGCGTACTTCTGCCGAAGAAAATCAGATTACTGGAGTCTGGATGTGGGATTAGAGATATATTATCAACACGGAAGACAAAGAACTTAATCCAGTGTGAAAAGATAGGTCTTCTAGTCCTTCAAGTGGAGCAGTGTTTTGCCAAAAACATGTTTTTACTGATCCTCCCAGTTCCCAGTGTTTGTCACCTTCGGTACCAATTTGTTACACCTATGGGGCGGGGGTCTGCTAGTGACCCTCCCAGGTATGCACTCAGCCCTGGGCTGCAGAAGCGAATGGTCCGAGTGGGCTTCGCCCTGACACTGTCTGCATACATCCAGGAGATACACAGCTGCTTCGGACAGCTCCCACAAAACCCGAGGCAGGCAGCGTTCTAAACACAGAGAATGGCTTCACGGAATTGTTGGTTTGACTTCTGCTCACGCCCAGCCCGGTGGATGTGGGTAAGTCCCAGAGAAGTTAGAGGTGGTCTTTCTTTAATGCTGTTGGCATGGATTGGTTAGACTCTTGAGGATCCCTTGTGGATTTCCCAATCATTGTTTTTGTAGCTACAACTTGTTACAGGAGTGGGGATCTACAAATCAAACCTCTGGCGGTGTGTGAGGGAAATCACCTGGTGGGTTTTTAAGAACACCAGTGCTATATGACCACAAGCACTGTAAAGCTAAGTTTCAGTTGACAAGGAATGGGGATTGTTTGGCTGAAAAGTTGTGCATTGTTAAACTGGCTGTCTTAAATTAACACATGTATTCATTTCAGTATCAGAAACAACCACCAAATTTTTCTCCCTCTATACACCTCCTTTATAAATTTTCTCTAAGTGCCTCAAAGTTAAATAACAATAAATAGCAAACACTTGCTTATTAAAATTAAAATGAAGCAATGATGACAAGTACTGTAATAAAAACAAATGTGAGCTCAGGCCCTGAAATCTCATGTGGTTCTCAGAAACACATTAGAAATCCGGATGAACGTTTTTAAATGTTTACTCAAGTCATGGTAAAAACATTAAATTTTCATAAACGACTCATGTTGTTGGAATCCAGTTAGAGAAATTCACCTAAAAGATGCCCCAAGGTAGTCACATCAAAGATTTCTTTTTCAATGTCTGTGTAAGTGTAATAGACAAAATTGACGCGCATAATGGAGGAAGAAGTTAAATAATTTTTATTGGCTCTTATAAGGTTGATAATTTAAGACACAGAGAATAGATATACATTTGAGGCCTTTCACACAAACAATAACATTTTGAGGACAGTCCACACAAAAATATAAAGGCATTCTCCCAGGCTAGGGAAGAGACAGGAGAAAAGTCTTTGCCTGCCCTGGGAGCAGAGGGAACCAGTTTCCTGGTCCTTGAGGAGCCTTGGAGAGGAAGCAAGACACCAGGAAGCGATGACCATTTGGCCTCACCAACGGCCTCTGTGGTCCAAGAGCACCCCAGACCGCATGACTGGCTGCACCATGAGACTCCATGGACACCTCTTTGCTCATCTGTGACCTGAGGACTGAGACCACGTGCTCTGACCCATCTTGGCATGACAGAAGACCCTCGGACTCAAAATCCTGTGGGGCAGGGACAAGGGACAATGGAAGCTGGAGTCAGAAATTAACTGGAACTATAGAAACTGAAGTTATATATATCATGGACTCGATACCCATTCATATAAGCCTATCTAAACATTATCTTTAATAGAAAGGAATTTGGATGGATGGGCTGCCCACTGGGGTCACGAAGACTCGTTTCCATGGCTTGTTAACTTAGAATATACTCATTTATTTCTGGGAAAATAAACGTGCTTTACCTCATGAACATGTTTCTCTAGATCCTGAGTTCAGAGACTGGCTTTCACTATTCCTAAGGTAAAGGTATTGTCCTGATGACAATGGTTTTAAGGAACATCTCACTGCTTTTTCCTTTCCTAAAACCCAATATCAGGGTTATATTATTGTTAGAAATTTATTTGGTATAAGAAAAAAGTTAATTATCCATCTGCTGTCTACAATCCAAGGAAAAGTCTGCCTGCCGATCCTTATAATTGTTACTAACATAATTGTGCAATGAATAGGGAGTGGCCTAGGACCCAGTGTTGTTTCCAGAGAGACTACTGGGAAAAACAATGACAACAACAAAAACCTCATGATGCCTTTTGGTGAAAATAAGGAGAATTTAGTATAATCCTGCTATGTTCATGTTCACAGATTGTTTTCCCCTAATATGCTTTCAAAGTAGGAGGCTTGACATCTGTATCAGACAGGATCAAGTTGGGAAAACAGAAACCCCAACAGTTTTTTTGTTTGTTTTGTTTTGTTTTTACCTGAGAGTATTTAATACAGGATATTGGTTACACCGGTATTGGAAGACTGGAAAACAGAAAGGAGGTGGTTTGGGGCCCAGCGAAGTACACCTCAAGAGACACTGATGAAAGGAGCAGCAGTTGGGGGTTATCCACCCATGGAACCCTGGCTGAGGCCTGTGGTTATGAACCTGGACTCCAAGCAGGGAGGGGGTCTAGCTGGTACCAGCAGTTCATGGGTCCTGAGGAGCCTCTGCTAAGCTGGGACCCAGACCTCTAAGGAAAGAGTGCAGGTGGACAGCTGTTGGAACCTCAGGATCTCAGACAAGGGCTCACCACACTGGGAGCCACACATCTGAGGAGTGGGAAGCAACTGGTGCTACTAGGCTGGTGCTACTATTTCTGAAGGATGTGATGAAGTGGTTCTGGCAGGCAGGAAAATGGCTGGAAATAGAACCAGCTGTTACTGGGAACCCACAACTGCTGCCAAATGGAGGGACATTGTTGGTGGAAAACTGGCAGGACAAATCGAACAAACCAAGCTACTTCCTCCTGCCTTCCCTTCTCCTCCCAGCAGCCCCCCTCAGCTGCATGAGCTAACAGAGAGCGAGCTGACAAAGAGGTGCAGATTGTAGGTACCTCCAGCATGGGAGCCTGCGGGGGGAGACGGCTGGGAGGGAGGAATAACAGTACAGCAGCCTGCACACAACCCACCTCCCCTCCCCCGAGCTGGATGTTCGGCAGCCAAGCACAGCCGGCCACACGCACAAGTGTAACCCCGCACAGGGGCGATAACACTTGTGCTCTCTTGCCCAATGGGAGGCAAGTGCCCCTTATACAAAGGAAGACTTCTTGTCCTCTCTCCGAAACAAGTGGGGAACAAAGAACAAAACAAAATTCTATGAAATCTGTATCCCTCGAACAGTTATGTTGGAAGGACTCACAGGGTATTGGTTGCTGCCACACAATGTGGGCAGGGGACTCTGTCCAGGATCCAGGGATTCTCTGGGACATCTCTCACCTACTGTGTCATGTACTGACACTGAAGGCAAGGCTGCAGCATCCAAAGCAAACCAGGGCTGCACAGGGTTTAGGAAAGAATGAAAGGTCCAGTCGTTCCATTAGTTAAAGACACCTGCTAGCCAAGGTTCCAGGAGGGGACAAGGCCAGATGGCACGGCTAATGGAAGAAGGAAGCTGGGGGTCCTCAGAGAAATGAGAGGTGTGACGGTAGGCAGGTCATTTCTCTCTCATGTGTTTGATGTCCTCATGTTTGTGAGTGGACCATATTCTTGCTTGTTATCTCCTCTTGTGTGTATGTGTGTGTGTGTGTGGGGTGTGTGTGTGGGGGTGTGTGTGTGTGTGTGTGAGGGGGTGTGTGTGTGGGTGTGTGTGGTGTGTGTGGTGTGTGTGTGTGTGGTGTGTGTGTGTGTGTGGTGTGTAGTGTGTGTGTGTGGATGTGTATGTGTGTGTGGGTGGTGTGTGTGGGTGTGTGTGTGTGTGGGTGTGGGTGTGTGGGTGTGTGTGGTGTGTGTGGGTGTGTGTGTGGATGTGTGTGTGGTGTGTGTGTGTGTGGGTGTGTGTGGGTGTGTGGTGTGTGTGGTGTGTGTGGGTGTGTGTGTGGGTGTGTGTGGTGTGTGGTGTGTGTGTGTGGATGTGTATGTGTGGGTGTGTGTGGTGTGTGTGTGTGTGTGGTGTGGGTGTGTGTGTGGGGGTGTGTGGGTGTGTGTGTGTGGTGTGTATGGGTGTGTGTGGGTGTGTGTGTGGTGTGTGTGTGTGTGGTGTGGGTGTGTGTGTGGGTGTGTGGGTGTGTGTGTGGGGGGTGCCTATCATCTCTCTCATCATCATCTATCCACCCATCTGTCATCTATATACCAATATTTTCCTGTTTTCTTTCCCCTTACTAATTTACATAGAAGTTGCACGTAAGAGGTTATAATTTCACCTTTAAGCTATAGAGTATTCAGTTGGGACCATGCCTGAATTTGAAGAATAATTCACGTTGCCCCAGGGACACATGCAGTGATTGTTATGATAATCAACCGAATTGGTATATGAGTTTAAGAGAGATGAAACCTAAACCCCCATGAACTGGGCTATTAGTTAGGTATAAAAATGATAATACAACGAATATTTATCAGTGTTAGAAGCTATTCGTAATGTACTCTTGAATGATTTTTTTTTTAAGTACACCAAGTCCCGGGTGAGATTTCCATTTCATCCCTAGCGGTAGCGGATTTGCCTTCTCTCTGTAAACACCTGCAAAACTGGACAAGAAGCTTATCGAACATTTTCCCAGATACTAGAAAAGAGGCAGACAGGATACAGATGCGGGGAGCCCCCCAGTTGACCCACGTGACGTTGTGGAGGAGGCGCGGGAGTGGGAACCAAGCAGCAAACAGTGGGCTCGCTGGGCCGAGGAGCAGGGACGGTGTGGGAGGACCCGCAGCTGGAGTCAGTGAGAGAGAGGAACGGGAGGGATTGCACGGAGACTGGGTGTCTTTCAGGTCCTTGTCTGAGTACCCAGCTGTGCCTGGGATGCTGAAACCCCATGGGGATCGGAGCTCGAGGCAACAGTTTTTGCAGTTCCGCCGTCGCTGGACAATTCCCGGAGCCCCCAAAGCAGGAGAGGAGAAAACTGGCTGACCGCCGGGGTGCTCGGGCTTCCTAAGTCAGGGCTGCTCCTGACGCAGGGGGGTCAGCTCACGAGCAAGGCTCACCGCCTTCTCCTGAAGATGCCGTGATGTTACAGCATTTACCATTGCTTGACGCCCATTCTGGGCCCTGCGCGGTTTAAAGCACGCCACATACAGTGCACACTCTACCCTCGAAAGAGCTCCGTGAGTTAGATACTGGTATTAACCCCATCTCACTGAGAGGAAAGGAAGGCACCAATAAGCAGGTGTCACACCTGCTCCAGAGGAACCAGGCTTTGCCCCTCCGTGCGCTGCCTTGGCTTCCTGCCTCTCAGCAACTCTCTCCCCTGCCTGGAGACAGGTAGACCAGAATATTAACAATTACCAGGTCATCGTAACGGGATGGGGGTTACTTTAAAATTTCCCGTGTTTCGCTTATATGCATTTTTATTCATTTTTTTGTCATTTAAATTTTTTTAATTTTAATTTTTATTATTTGTATGCATTTCTAGATGTTTCTAAAATGAATATTTTCTCATATTGTAATACAAACGGATTTATTTTTAGCTGAGACTATAAAATGGTTGTGAGAAGTGCACAGAGGAGCAATCTTTTTTTTAAAAGATTTTATTTGCTTTTTTGACAAAGACAGACACAGCGAGAGAGGGAACACAAGCAGGGGGAGTGGGAGAGGGAGAAGCAGGCTTCCCGCGGAGCAGGGAGCCGGATGTGGGGCTCCATCCCAGGACTCCGGGACCGTGACCGGAGCCGAAGGCAGACGCTTAGCGACTGAGCCACCCAGGCGCCCCAAGGTGCAATCTTTTTAAAAAACAACTTGACAGTGAGAATCTGGAACAAAAACAAGACATTTCCTATTGTAGGTAATGTTGGATCCTGCCTTTTAAAAAATGCCCTGTATATATAAACTTAAAAACTGAGAAAAGCATAGGATTGTGAATAATTTTGATTATTTTAATTTTGCTTTCTGTGCATTTAACATATATTGTACAAGGTGATATATTAAATCTTGATTTTAACCAAAGAAAATGGTATGTTTCTAAATTCACATTATTTGGCTAGTAAGCTCATTTGTAGGAACTTTTAGTAATAGATATTTAAGATAGTACTATTTATAACAATAAAACCTCATGAGCAACTTATCGTAAAAAATCGAGATTAATTAATTCAACAATGGTACACTTGTGCAATAGAATATTATGAAGACATTAAATAATCATCTATTTGAAGGATATTTAAGGACTTGGGAAATAATTCAGAATATGTTGCTAAAAATTCATATTTTCAGCTGTATATAACCTCTGTTTCTAGTTTGTAAAAATAAGTTACAAAGATAAACATATCCCTTCACCCACACCCTACCCCCACGCATAACCTAGACAAACATCAAAAATATAACAAGTTGTTCTTTCTGGATAGTGAAATCAGAGGGATGTTAATTTCTTCTTTATTCTTTCTGTTATTTTCCCAAGTTTACCCTAAGAAGGATGTCTGTTTTTCCCTCCAGAAACAATTGCTATGTATTCCTAATGCAGAGGCAAAACATTTAATCCTATTTTTATACAGCTGTCAGGAAATTAGAATAGATACAGAAACATTTTTCTGCTTCCTTGGTGCCTACCAGTGACTTCTGGATGTCAGCCTCCTTATCAACAAACGTTCCAGCTTTCTTTTGTGCCAACAGTTTTAAAGTTATGATTTGGATGTGAGTACATCTAACAGTATTGGAGAGAATATGTAGATTTCTGGTTCATCACTGAGTTAGCTGAAGAGAATAAGGCATATGTATATTTTAATTATTCGGTATAAAGTTTTAGGTCATAATTTTTAATTCTCCAAGAAAAATAAATCACTACTGTCACCTGGCATTCAACCAGCATAATGAATGTGTACATTTTGCGTGGCGATGTTTATAAAGTAAAGGGCAGCTCACATTTTCACCACTATTTGGTTTTCTTCTACGTGGTATATTTGCAAAATTGTTTGTAGTATTAGTCTCCAGAAAGGTCATTATCTGATTGCTATGTTTTGGAACGTTTATTGTTCCAGTTTTATTAGTTCTTTTGTCTTTTTTCTTATTTCATTTGAGAAAAAATGGCAGTCACTTGTTGTTCCCTTAAAGGCTAAAACACTTGACTGGCAGACACGCCTATTACTTGAGCAGAAGTTAGGAGTGAAATTCTTGAGAGAGAGAAACAAGTTTTATTTAGAATGGTAAGAAACTGAAATCTTGAAAATCTGAAAATGTTTTGTGTTTGAATTACCTGAGAAAATGAAACAATCACGACGTTTGTGAGTTGGATGGACTATCAGATTTTCGAAGATAAACCGAGGGAACATTTTAATAAATATTTGTGATTATTTGAATTCTTGTCTGTGTTGTTAGCGAGGGTGGCAATATAGCCATGGAACTTTCTCTATTGCTCTCATGCTGATGCAAACTGGCTCACGTTTCATCAACTACAGTTTGCAAACAGTGTAGGTATTTCTGTGTAGGTGGTTTCTAACGTAGCATGATCATCTACCCGACTCAAGGTATTTGTGTTTTTAAGTACTAAAAAAGTGAGTTCCGGGGCAGTAAGAATCAATACTGTTGTGTCCTTTGCAGTATCCCGAGGTCTTGGGGTCCCGGCAGCCTGGTGGACTCTACCGGTAGACGGTGAATACAGGGATGAACATGGTACCACTTTAAGGAAACGATTTCTCAGATGGGCAGGAAACTGACTTTTTCTGTTTTTATTAAGGCTCTTACATTTATAAAAAGACTGCCCGTTTCCCTGGAATTTAAATTTGGTCATTTGAGCTTCCATATTCCATTTTTATAGGTGAATGACTGGAGTACAGTGAATTTTTAAATCTTATAACTTATTAATGAATAGGGTAAGTCAACATACACACATTTAACACCTATGGATCGGTAGGTTTATATTTTTCCAAGCCAAGAATCAAGATTTAAAATATCTGATCTGCAGTGTCTGGGTGGCTCAGTCCGTTAAGCGTCTGCCTTCGGCTCAAGTCATATCTCAGGGTCCTGGGATCAAGTCCTGCATCAGGCTCTCTGCTCAGTGGGGAGTCTACTTCTTCCTCTCCCTCTGCTCCTGCTCTCTCTCTCTCTCAAATAAATAAATAAAATCTTAAAAAAATAAAATATCTAATCTGACATTCACATGTTCTTTGTGGGAAATCAAAGTATTTGAAATAAAGCCTGCTTCTGAAAACCAAGACTTTGTGTGACATACATATAAGCGGCTTCTCTTTTGCATTTGTGCTATTACCATTTGCAGCTGTGATGTTTTAGCAACGCGGTCAAGGAAGTCCAGCTAAGCAACGCTGTGTATATCATGCCATTTAAACACAGAGGCAATTCAGCCCGTGGTACCACACAGCAAGAATGTCCAAACACAGAATGTCCAGAGAAATTATTTAAGCTGTTTTGGGACTAAACAGTTTTAAAAAGGCAACCAGGCAAAGGGGCTAAAAAATAAAAAACAAAAACAAAAAACAAAAACAGATAATATCATAATTATGGACACGTTGTTTGAGAGACTGAATTCACTAACTGCCCAGGAACAAGGAGCACCCCCTCTCCAACTTTAGAGATTGGCTTAAGGATTGTTTTTTAAAAATTTTCTTCAGGAAGTGAAAGTGACCTTACTGAGCTTACACTTAAAATACAGTCAAGCGGGTATTTCAGGTAGCCTAATTGCTACGCCAGTTCTTCAACTCTGATCGGCAAGAATTAACTATTCACTGTGTAGCCTGACGTCCACAACCTCACGACCTCCTGCTCTGAACTGCTGTTGTTATCTAAACTGTCCTATGGGCTCCGCTAACCACAGGATGCTATTTACAGTTACATCACTTAAAATGAAATAACTTTAAAAAAATCAATTTCTCTGTTGGGCTACCCACGTTTCATTGCGCAACGGTCACTTGAATGCAAGGCTATTATATTGGACGACTCAGATATAATGCATTCTCATCATCTCAGAAAATCCTGTTAGGTAACCCACAGTTAACCCCTCCAAGAAATGATCTGAGCTGAAGACAGTGGTGGGAGGTGAGCCACGGGGCCTAGGAGAGGATCACACCACATGGGAAAGACATCCATTGTGTATTTTACTGCTTTATTTATCCAACATGTGTGGGGATTATTGTCTTCATATTGTAAAGAAGGAAATTGGAATTTACAGGGAAAAATAATTTGCCATGGATCGAGAGATTAGTTGGTAGTGAACCTAGGACTTGAATGCAGGTCTTCTGTTTCCCAATTCAGTGTGGATGTATCACTGTGGTAGGACTTGATGTCCAGAAAGAGGAGAAACGTGCAGCTGAAACTGTGGGTGGGTGTGGAATGGGGGGGTTGGGAAGGAGCTGGGCTAATTCAATGATTTAGGCATCTGTTGATTATGCCATTTAAATATTTAGAAATTCTGTTGAGGTTCCAAAAAAAAATGAATTTGGGATAGGAAAAGTTAAACTCACTGTGGAAATGTAGCAAAAGTATGTGTGGTACATTCCTTTAATGTCACATGGGGTTGAGAGCCACAAGAATATGCCAAGTTCTGTTCACTATTTACTGTTGATTACAAGTTCTAGACTAAATAAAGTTACATTTTTCTGGACTTCCAGCTCTATTACAAAGCTGTCATCATCAAGACAGTATGGTACTGGCACAAAAACAGACACATAGATCAATGGAACAGAATAGAGAGCCCAGAAATGGACCCTCAACTCTATGGTCAACTCATCTTCGACAAAGCAGGAAAGAATGTCCAATGGAAAAAAGACAGTCTCTTCAACAAATGGTGTTGGGAAAATTGGACAGCCACATGCAGGAGAATGAAACTGGACCATTTCCTTACACCACACACAAAAATAGACTCAAAATGGATGAAAGACCTCAGTGTGAGACAGGAATCCATCAAAATCCTTGAGGAGAACACAGGTAGCAACCTCTTTGACCTCAGCCGCAGCAAGTTCTTCCTAGACACATCGCCAAGGGTAAGGGAAGCAAGGGCAAAAATGAACTATTGGGACTTCATCAAGATTAAAAGCTTTTGCACAGCAAAAGAAACAGTCAACAAAACCAAAAGACAGCTGACAGAATGGGAGAAGATATTTGCAAATGACATATCAGATAAAAGGATAGTATTCAAAATCTATAAGTAATATCAAACTCAACACCCAAAGAACAGATGATCCAATCAAGAAATGGGCAGAAGACATGAACAGACATTTCTGCAAAGACATCCAAATGGCCAACAGACACATGAAAAAGTGCTCAATATCACTCGGCATCAGGGAAATCCAAATCAAAACCTCAATGAGATACCACCTCACACCAGTCAGAATGGCTAAAATTAACAAGTCAGGAAATGACAGATGCTGGCGAGGATGCGGAGCAAGGGGAAACCTCCTACACTGTTGGTGGGAATGCAAGCTGGTGCAGCCACTCTGGAAACAGTATGGAGGTTCCTCAAAAAGTTGAAAATAGAGCTACCCTATGACCCAGCAATTGCACTACTGGGTATTTACCCCAAAGATACAATGTAGTGATCCGAAGGGCTACATGCACCCCGATGTTTATAGCAGCAATGTCCACAATAGCCAAACAATGGAACAATGGAAAGAGCCAAGATGTCCTTTGACAGATGAATGGATAAAGAAGTGGCACACACACACACACACACACACACACAGGAATATTATGCAGCCATCAAAAGGAATGAAATCTTGCCATTTGCAATGACGTGGATGGAACTGGAGGGTATTATGCCAAGCAAAATAAGTCAATCAGAGAAAAACAATTATCATATGATCTCATGGATATGAGGAATTTGAGAAACAAGACAGAAGACCATAGAGGAAGGGAGGGAAAAATGAAACAAGATGAAACCAGAGGGGGAGACAAACCATAAGAGACTCTTAATCTCAGGAAACAAACTGAGGGTTCCTGAAGTGGAGCGGGGTGGGAAGGATGGGTGGCTGGGTGATGGACATTGGGGAGGGTATGTGCTATGGTGAACGCTGTGAATTGAGTAAGACTGACGAATCACAGACCTTTACCCCTGAAATAAATAATATCTTAAATGTTAATAAAACAACAACAACAACAAAAAGCAAACAAAAAAAAAAAGAGACTGATTCCAGGAGGGTTCTCAAATAAAGAAAGAGTACCTAAAGTTGTAAAAATAAATAAATAAATAAATAAAGTTCTATTTTAACTTGTAGATTTTTGTCTGGTAGCGATGCAAATGATTTTTCTTCCGAGATAAACCAGAAGGTTGTGTGTATATGGCTCTTTTGACATTAATCAGTTTTGTATCTTAACCTAATATTCTTACCCTCTGATTACCTATTTGTATCTGCCTTCTTAAGGGCCTTTTGAACTGGTCATAATATCTTACCAGTTCCTTTAACTGATAGGTTAAACAAATCTTTGGCATATATTCATCTTTCTTTTATAAACTTCATTTTAAAAGGGTATTTGAGGGGTGCTCGGATGGTTCACTCAGTCAAGTGTCTGACTCTTGGTTTCTGCTGAGGTCATGATCTCAGGGTCCTGGGATCAAACCCCCTGTCGGGCTCTGTGCTCAGTGGGGAGTCTGCCTGGGATTCTCTCCCTCTTTCTCTGCTCCCCATCCCCCAGCTTTCTCTCTCTCAAATAAATAAGTAAATCTTTAAAAGCATATTTGATAATGACACATTGAAAGTTTTGGAAGTTTAACCAAGAACCCAACAGGAGCTAAGTCAACCATGTTGTTTAGAAAAAGCACTGAAGGGCTGCTTAAGCTCAAGTGCACCTTTTCTCCCATCCCAGAGTGCATTCCAAGCAGCAATAAAGCTGAACTCCCGTCTCCTTTTTCTGATGTTTTGTTTCTGCCTTGTGCATTGTGAGTAAGTCACTCCCCTTCAGAGGTAGCATCGGTGGGAAATTCGATCTAGTGGTCTGAGCATTCAGTGATCTGTACTGGATAAAATTTGGGCAGCTATTGTCTGCTGGGTGAGAGAAGGCAGAGAATTCAGTTTGTCAGTCTTTGGGGTTTTGTCTGATTGTGAGCTTGCTTAGGTCCATTAAGATATTTGTGTTCCCCGGGAGGGGAATAGCTTTTTCTATCTGGTGTAATTGTCTTTCTGTCTTTATTTTCACTGCTGGCTGAGGTTGAACTGAAGTTATGCACTCTCTCTGTGTCTGTGGGCCTGTATGTCTGTGTTTCAGAACTAGCTCCCAGAGGAGTGTGAACTATTTTCCTAACTGCAGGAGACATGTATAAATATGAGGGAACATCTTTTGAATTAAAGGTGCTCTCTGTTTTTTTTTTTTTACTTTAAATTTTTTATTGTTATGTTTATCACCATACATTACATCATTAGTTTTTGATGTAGTGTTCCAGGATACATTGTTTGCATATAACATCCAGTGCTCCATGCAGAATGTGCCCTCTTTAATACCCATCACCAGGCTAACCCATCCCCCCACCCCCTCCCCTCTAGAACCCTCAGTGTGTTTTTCAGAGTCCATCGTCTCTCATGGTTCGTCTCCCCCTCCGATTTATCCCTTTCATTCTTCCCCCCCTGCTATCTTCTTCTTTTTCTTTTTTCTTAACATATGTTGCATTATTTGTTTCAGAGGTACAGATCTGTAATTCAACAGTCTTGCACAATTCACAGCGCTCACCATAGCACATACCCTCCCCAATGTCTATCACCCAGCCACCCCATCCCTCCCACCCCCCACCACTCCAGCAACCCTCAGTTTGTTTCCTGAGATTAAGAATTCCTCATATCAGTGAGGTCATAGGATACATGTCTTTCTCTGATTGACTTATTTCACTCAGCATAACACCCTCCAGTTCCGTCCACGTCGTTGCAAAGGGCAAGATCTCATTCCTTTTGATGGCTGCATAATATTCCATTGTGTAAATATACCACCTCTTCTTTATCCATTCATCTGTCGATGGACATCTTGGCTCTTTCCACAGTTTGGCTATTGTGGACATTGCTGCTATAAACATTGGGGTGCATGTACCCCTTCGGATCCCTACATTTGTATCTTTGTGGTAAATACCCAGTAGTTAAAGGTGCTCTCTTTGATTGGCGCTTTAAAAAAATTTAATAGTTTCAAAATTCACCCAAAATAAGAAACTTCTGATTCTGTACATGTGCCAGACTTTTAAGAAAAAAAAAAAAAAAAAAAAAAAAAACCTTGCTGGTTCAGATATATTTTAGGAATCCAAGACAAATAATTAAGGTGAATCTTTTAGTAAATAAGACCAACTTAATAATTTTTGCTTAAGAAAGAAAAACATCTTTGCTTGGATTTATCCATGTGAAGTATAATGCAACTACACATTTGATTTTTTTTTTAAGTAGGCTCCACGTCCCGTGTGGAGCCCAGTGTGAGTCTTGAACTCACAACCCTGAGATTAAGACCTGAGCTGAGATCAAGAGGCAGATGCTTAACTGACAGAGCCACCCAGGGGCCCCGTATACATCTGATTTTAAAAATAAGTTCTGGGTTTGTTTCATCATGAAAAAAAAAAAAAACCCTAATAATCTGAACTTCCTAAGCTTTTCTAATGTGTTTACTAATCAAATAAGCTAACATCATCCCTATATAATATATACAATTACAAAAACTCATTTACTTTATTCGACTACATTGAATCGTTACTCTGGCAACTTTTTAATATCAACAGTAATTATGTTTTGTAGAATGTCAGCTTAAACATAATATTAAAGATCCTTGGGGCGCCTGGGTGGCTCAGTTGGTTAAGCGACTGCCTTCGGCTCAGGTCATGATCCTGGAGTCCCAGGATCGAGTCCCGCATCGGGCTCCCTGCTCAGCAGGGAGTCTGCTTCTCCCTCTGACTCTCTTCCTTCTCGTGCTTTCTATCTCTCATTCTCTCTCTCAAATAAATAAATAAAATCTTTAAAAAAAAAATTAAAAAAAAAAGATCCTTGGATCACTTATGAGCTTGGTTTTACAGTACATTGAGTAGATTAATGAAAAATCCATGAATACCTAAATAATTTCTAAGTATCTATGAGTACTAAAACTTTGACTATTAAACATTATTTGGTATTCAGATACTGCTGTTTTTTTAAATCTTGATCTGCTATAGAGTGGCTCTATCTTTGGGCCATGTTGCTAAACATGGCAGATGGGCAGCATCTGAGGATGTAGAAGGATGTGTAACAGGTGTCAGACATTTTGCTAATCTGTAAAATGATAGTATATTCTGCACATTGTCAGGTCGTAACTTCCAGTTTTACTTTGTGGAATATAAGTGAGTTTCTTTGGCTAAAAGTTATAATTAATATTGATTGTTGAGAGTACACCCGGGAGTGTAGAGTGACAGACATTCAGCTGTGTATGCAAGCTATTAAGGTGAGCTTTTGTTGTTCAAGAGAGAAAACGCGTACTTTGTCATGAAGTGTGGTCTCCCCCAGAATAAAAGAGAATGTGACAGACACAAATGTATGGATAGAAAATGTTGTAGAAGGAAGGAAATTTTAAAATATTTTTCATTTATAATAACTGTAAATAAAGATTCTGAAAAGAAGAAATAAAATGTGTCAAAATTTTGTCAAAATTGGCTCTTACTCATAAGGAATAAAATGTTTGTGAAACTATAAATATTTAGGAATGCAAAACCAGACTTCAGCATTCTCTCTGTTAAAACTATAAGCTGTTTCTTGACAATGGGTACTAGAAATTCTTAATTACCTTCTAGGTAATCTTCCCAAGTAACAGAGACTCTGTATCTCACTAGAATAATTTATCTGCTAACTTTACTATATCACTGACTTTAAAAAAGTATTTTTTTATATTTTTTTATATTTATTTATATATAAAATATATATATATTTATATATAAAATATATAAAATATATTTTATATTTTATAGTAAAAAAACTTACTCCTTCACTTTTGAATGAGCTAAGGTATCTTCTGTTTGTTTTAAAATATGTTATTGATGGGGTGCTTGGTTGCCTCAATTGGTTGGTTAGGCATCAGACTCCTGATTTCAGTTCAGGTCTCGGATAGAGTCTGCATAGGACTCTATGCTCAGCTGGGAGTCGGCTGGGAATTCTCTCTCTCCCTCTGCCCCCAGCCCCCACACTTTCTCTCTCTCTCTAAAAGTAAATAAATAAATCTTACAAAAATATATTATTGTCACATTAATGAAATGGGTATTCAAGTATTGTTTCTCAGGCATGCATAATCCTACCTTAACCAAGTGAGCTGTCTTTCCAATATCACATCATACATTTAGGAAAAGGAAAAAGTGTCCATCTATCTTCCACATATGAAACTATCTCTAAGATTTTTCAGAGTCCTGGAAAATTACAAAGACTTAAAAAACTTTGCGTTAAGGAAAGAGAGATGATAGATATAATTAAGTTTGTTTGGAGGTTAAATTGCTCCAATATCATTTACTGAAAAGACATCAAATAGATGGATAAGGAGAAGAGTTGGGTAGGGATGTGGAGAAATTCTAGAACTTGCACATTGCTAGTGGGAATGTAAAATGGTGCCATCCCTGTGGAAAACAATAGCATAGTTCTCAAACAATTAAACATAAAATTACCATATGATCCAGCAATTCCTCTTCTGGTATATGCCTAGAAGAGTGGCAAGCTGGGATTAGAACAGATACCTGTACCCCCAGGAAGGTAGAAACCATCCCAGTGCCCACCAACAGATGGGTGGATAAACAAAAGTATGTACACACATTGGAACATTATTCAGCCTTAGAAATGGGTGAGAGGGGGCTACACAGGCTGTAGTGTGGACGAACCTGGAAGACATTATAGCAAGTGAAATAAGCCAGACACAGATAGGGCAAATGTTGCATGATTCCATCTACATAACGGACCCATATGACAGGCAAATTCAGAGAGAAAGTGGAATGGTGATTGCCAGGGGCTGGGACGGTGGGGAATGCAGTTATTATTTCGTGGGTCCAGAGTTCGGTGTGGGATGATGAGTGATACAGAGGGATGGTAGTGATAGCTGGACCACGTGAACAAGGCGAAAGCTCTTAATGCTACTAAACAGTACATTTAAAAATGATGAAAAACAAACAAACAAACAAACCCCAAAACCTCTTTTCTCCTTGTGTGTCATTTTGGATAGTATTTGTTGCTAGTTATTAAATTCTCTAATCTTTCTGTTTACAATGTCTAATCTGCCTTTAATATGATGTGTTTTGTATCTCAGACATTGTAGTTTGTAGAAATTTAATTTGGTTCTTTTCATATCTTTTCTGTCTCTCCTTAACTTTTGTAACTAGGAAATACAGTTATAATAATTGCTTTAGTGTCTGTTAATTTTCACATCGATCAATTGAGTGATTGTCTCCCCATTTGGGGCCCTGTTTCCCTGCTTCTTTGCATCCCTGGTAATTTATTACGGGATCCTAGCCATTGTGAATTTACCTTACTCAAGAGTGAATAATATTATATCCCTAAAAGTATTACTGCTCTGCATTCTAGGACATAGTTAAGTTATTCAGAAACAGTTTCATCCTTTCAGATGTTGGGTTGCAGACCTGTCAGGCAGGACCGGAGAAGTGATGAGTCTAGGGCCCATTGTTGCTTGCTCTTGAGGCCAGACCCTCTGCACACTGCCCAAAGCACCATGAATCATGGAATTTCCAGTGTGGCCGGCGTGAACAGGCACTGCCTTCTTCTTCCTGCTTTTCTTTCTTTAGTTAGTATCAGTCAGTGTTGGACATGCCAAATATTTCTAAATAACTAAAGATTCTGCATCCCAACATGCTCTCTGAAAATAACCCTCCTGGAAAACACACATGCTGTGAAAGCTGACGATAATAGAAAACTGCAATGTCAAGTTTTCTGTTTGTGCTATATATATGCCTTTTTAAGTCATATAGATTTTTAACATTTCTGGTTCATCTTTGCAAATCCTTTAGGATAATAATAAAGTTGAATTTATTATTTATTTTATTAATAAGGAAAATTAATGGATAATCAAACAATTTTCAGAACCGAAAAGGAATCCAGATACCTGGATTTATTTTTTTAGTAAAAGCAAAAGTGTGTGCAACTATTGTATTTTAAAGTTTCTCTAAAGCCACACAACTCTGAAAATACGTTTTTAAAATATCTGGGGTTTTTTTTAGTTTCTTAAATTTGGGAGAAAAAACCCACCATCAATGAAGTCACTTAGAGACTCTGAAATAAATGACATTTTTACCAAATTTATAATTCATTTGCTGCCCCAGGATTTGATCCTGTTAAAGTCCAGGGTATAAAACAAGACAGAATACTTTTATGACTTCTGTAAAGAAAGGTCAGTTACGTGTAATTCACAAACCTAAAACTCTAGTGATTTTAGGTGACCAGCAAAACAAATGCATATTTTCTGGGAAGGTATCACAATAAAACTAGAAACACTTCAAGGGAAAGACATCATGGGTCCAGGGTTGTAGCAGGAATCTGATGTGAGACATATAATTTGGGAGGCTCAGTTTTTACACAAGGGCTATTTTTCTTAACTGTTGTTCATACTTCAAAGCCCCTGTATTTTAATGTATGTGAAAAAAGGAAAAATTAGCAGGTGTAGGCTAATATAAACATAATAACAAATGGGATTTTCTTTTTCCCTTTAATATGTGAGAAATAAAACACAGATAACTGTCTACTGAGTTTTAAAAGGGAGCCCCATTGTCCATGTTGGCAATCTATAATTGGAACTTGAAACGGCCACTTAAATGAGCATGAAAGCGTAACTCTTAAATGCTGGTGGACTTGTTCCTAGTTTCTGATTCAATCATGGAAGAGCTTTAGCTTGGGCACTGTGTAGGACACAATTAATAGGCTCTGAATATGAAATAAATAATTCTCGGTTAAATGCAATGTCACCTTTCCCTTGGAAATAAAAGTTCAAAATCTATTTAAAAATCCTTTCATTTTAGAATTGTTTTGAACTTAAAAGTTGCAGAGAGAGTGCCAAGAGTTTCCATGCATTATATACGGTTTCATTGACCTTTAACATCTTTCATTAGTATTATAAATCAGTGTTGATACATTATTATAATTATCAGTTACTAATTATTAATGCTATTAATCAGGTGTTGAGATAGTTATTTTTAAAACACATTGTACACAACACATTAAAATATTTAACTCTTCTTTAAAATATGGGGTCATTTTCCTCTGGTTTAGCAAACTGAACCCTGGAAACGTTAGCCATCTTTCTGATGTTATATTCTGAAAGCTGCCTTGCAACAGGCAGCTTGCTGGCGTTTGTTAGATCATGTCAAATTTCTCTGGTGTCATGATTCTCCCTGGAATTTATTTCTAATCCTTGGTCCTTTCAGCATTCAGTCAAGTAAAATATCAAATTCTTTCCCTGGAGGAAAGTTTGAAATAGGAGACAGCAAAAAAAAAAAAAAAAAGTGTTTATCTGTAGCTTTTAAAGAATATTGCAGATTTTCCTCACCATCCCTCCCCAACCCATTTAATGGTCCTCTGGCCAGATGGAAGAAAAGGAATCAGGGGCCAGCAGGAAGAGTGCAGACCCGGTGGGGCCAGGAGGAAGCCTTGAGATGGGGAGGCCAGAATGAACAGAAAGGTTCGTGCGATCTGAGAGTGGAGGGTATGTGTACTCAGTGCTCCAGCTGGAGCCCTGGGGAGGCAGCAAGTACCCAGAGGAAGGGCTGTGGGGTGTGTCTGGAAGGACAGGCCTAAAGCAGTCCTACAATATTCCTCTTCATTCCATCAGTGCACAAGAGAAACACAACAATTTCCATGGTTCCAAAGTAGAACCCAGTAAGTAAAGGGTGACAAGGAGTCTGATGAAATGCGCTGGGTTACAGCGTGGCAGGAAGTATTAAATCATCCCCCTCTCCTCAAAAGCAGAAAGTCACAGGTCCTCCAGGGACCCTGCTGACAAATCCTAAATGATAAATGAAAAGCCTAGAATAGGCCAACAGAGACCACCTGGATCGCAGAACATGGAGTGTAAGGAACCCCTCCCACTTCTGCTCCCCTGGTACTCACATTGGGTACCCCCCCACCAACAGTTCAGACTCAGTCCTTTGGGGGAAAAATGCTCATTTTCAGTAACCAAGCTCTCATTTGGAAGTTTAGTTATAGAACTGCGGACTGAGTTTTCTTTCACTTTATATGCTTAAGTTAAAACTTTGCTGAATATTTTATTTACAAATGAAAGTGGAGGCTTGTGTGTGTGTGTATGTCCCTGTGATTGTCTATATTCAGACCTCCTGTTCTTTTAATTCTTCTTTTGTTTATCTTTCATCACTTTCCAAGGCATAGAGTATTTAAAGAGTGTTTAAATTTATCTTGGAACCATTTTTAGATGTTAAAATGTTCTGATTGCTAATGTGATTTCTTGCTCTGTTGAAACAACAGCTGTGCACTAGCATCCCATATTGTTTTTTTGTATTTTAATGGCTTGAGCTCCATCCTAAGAAACCGGCAGTACTATTATTGTTGTGTTATGATATTGATAGAAACAACCGTAACATGAAAGTTGGAAATCAAGTTAATTTGGTATCAAGTTTCCTGTACGTGTAAATATTGAAATTGGCAATGAAATGAGCCATGAGCCAGCCTCCCAGAGAAAGTGGTCAGACTTGTGAAAGCAAGCATACAGAGACTGGTGAAATTCAGACTTTCTTCTGGGGGTCCTCATGAATGTTTTGTTTTGAAATTGTATGAAGTGTGCAGACAACTTTGAATAACTCTGTCATTTTCTATATTTCCTATGGATATGCCATGATTCAGTGCCTAGAAAACTGCCTTTCACTCAAAGAAGCAGGTTATGATTATAGCAAACCATAACTGAGTACTTAGGATGGGCCAGGTACTGTGATGAGCATTTTCACAAATCCAAATATTTAATATTCACAATGAACTGTTAACTTTTTAATATTCCTCTTTATTAATTTGTCGTAAATGCACCTGCCGGGGTTTTGGATCAGAGACAGTCCCTTCTCCTAGTTCTTATCCCTGGACCATCACGAAGAAAGCCAGGGCAAATGCCCTACTTAGAAAAGTCTGCGTTGTAGGCAAGGAACAGAGGAAAATCCATGTTACGTGCATAGAATGGGAAGGAGACCACGGCTCTGTCTCCCTTTATAGAGTCTGCTTTGAACCATCTTACTCTAACCCTTTGGGATGGAAATAAATCTCCCTGGGGAAGTGAAAAGCCTGGTTTCTCCAGTTTTGAAGGACATTAAGGATGTCACCATGGTCCGGGTCCTCCCCATGTAGAATGTCAATGTCTCTGTTTAGGTAGGGCTCTGGCGTTCTCCCAGGCTAGACAGCACCAAGTTCACTTCTGGGGCTTGCTTTCAGTTCAGGTCCAAGATCCAGCAAGGAAAGCCCTGACTGGGCAGAAACATCCGCCTCTTTTCTCACACCACCACCCACATTCTGAGGTTATTTTTCAGATGAGGTAAATTAGAGAAGTGAACTTGCCCTGGGTCAAATTTTAAGTTACAGAGAAAGCCAGGATTTTGACCCCCACCTAAATTTAAAGCCCAAACTCTTACACATCACTGTATCTTGCTTGTCTCTAGGTTGGATAAATGAACGAACCAAAAAAATGGCCATTCCTCATCACCACAATTAACTTTTACTTCACATTCTCTTTTCTCCCCCCCCATTTTCAAAGTGGCCTCCTCTCTCCAGTTAGCCATGGAGAGCCTGTTCTACCAGTCTCCGGGTCATTTTGTGGGTTATTTACAGCGATGTGGTGTTATCTAGGTGTATTCGCAAGTAGAGGGATTGCTTAGGAAGTTGAGGGATTGCTTAGGATCCTCCTATTTCGCCATCTTCCCTGGAAGTCTTTTCACATTCTTTTTCAAACTTGTCTCATAATAATGTAGAAAAGTGGTTGCAGCTTACATACTAGTTTGATACCACTTACTCATTCATGAGAATGAACTCTGGACTAGGGGGGAAAAATGAGTGCATATGGCGTCATTAAATAAAGATAAGGATTAAGTACAAATTTGGTAAATCTATATAGATGCAGTATAGATTTAAAAAAACTGTATTTTCTGATCCCTCCAATGGGAGATATAATAAATAAACTGACAAGCATTGTGCATCACACAGCATAGATGCCTGTAATTAATAAATGAATGAAAAATGAATACAAAAATAGGACTTGCTTGTAACATCTAGGCATATATGATCATCACGAATGGTATGGGGAAATAAATTTTTGTAGTAGATCTTTTGTTATATAAAACCACAATTCAGGGCGCCTGGGTGGCTCAGTTGGTTAAGCGACTGCCTTCGGCTCAGGTCATGATCCCGGGGTCCTGGGATCGAGTCCCGCATCGGGCTCCCGGCTCAGCGGGGAGCCTGCTTCTCCCTCTGACCTTCTCCCCTCTCATGCTGTTTCTCTCTTGCTCGCTCTCTAATAAATAAATAGAATCTTAAAAAAAAAAATAAAATAAAGCCACAATTCATTTAAATGTAATATTTGGCTTTGCATCTACTTTGTTCTTTTGCTTAAAATTTCCCTTGAGAAAAAGGTATTTAAAATTAAATATTTAACATATTTACATTTATTACGCAATCTCTAGACATGAATATTTTTCTCTATCCTAGAATAACTGACATTTAGAGTGAACAGTTATTTTAACATCTGACCATTAGTGATAGGTTAGGATTATTTTTGCCTTTTTTTTCAGCATAATTGGTTTCCATAGTTATTAAAACATAGCGTGGGAGGAAGGTGGAGGGTGGAGGGATGCACCCTAGAGTCTTTCAGTGGTTCAGATGAAGCCACCATTACCATGTCTTGCCAGACGTATAATAATTTCTGGAAAGAAAAGAAAATTTGTGATTTCGATTTCTATACATTCCTAAAACATTTGCTCTTCAAATTTGGGCAAAATATGTGGGTTTTAACCCAACTGCTTTGAAGAATACTTACTGACAGATTGGCAAATATTGGTAGCATAATAATATTATTATTGTTACTATTATTGACAATTTAATAAATGCCAGACACTCAACAAGGTCACCAAGAGTCCTTCTTCCTGAATATTCTGGACAAACAGGGAAGAGAATCCATGTGAATTAGAGAGTGCCATGAGGAAGAAGGAATGTGCATAGAATGTAGAGATCTGGGGAGTCGTCCACTACAATTCAAAGGCATAACACCATGCAGATAGAGCAACAGATCCAAGGAAATGATGCTGAAAACAATCCTGTTACTTCCTACCTGGTTGTCAAGGAGGGAGTAAAGATGAAGTGGCCAAAGGAGGCTGAAATTATCATTCCCATTTTACAGATGAGAAATTGAAATCATGAATCAATAACTTGCTGAGGGTGAAGTAAATAGCAGAGCAAAGATTTAATGTATTTACAATGTAGATTTTTTCCTATCATATCAAACTACCTCCAAGAATTAATTCTATACATACCATTTTGCTAGTAAGTTCCATTTTAAGTCTCCAAGGTTATGGAAACCATAAATTGATGTCACTAATAGACATTGTATTGCCTCACTTCCCTGAAAGTAACTATGTAAGAATTTATAATTTATATTACATCTGACAAAGCAGATGTAACTATAAAATTCCAAAGAATCAGGATTGCTGAAACCATCAATACTGCATAGGAGAATTAGAGATGGCCCTAATGATGAAATCAGTAATTAGAGAAATGTGGTTAGGAAATGTTGATCTTCCACAAGGAAGCAAATGAAATACCAGTATTCCATCTGGTTTCCAAAAGAATTTGAGATTGTATGCATGAATTTACTAAAACCTACTGCAAGATGCTTTAGATTGCATTTAGGGAAGAGCAGAGCTGAATATGGCATTTCAGTCTACTTATTCCTTAGGAAACTTCCCTCCATTGTGGGGGAGAGCATTTGTTTACATCCGTAGGTGAGAAAACAGGCTCAGCGCCCCCAAACCCTTATTGCAGGAGACAATGATTTCATCTCCTTGCCTTGCAGCTAGAGTCAGGAAACGATTCTATGGCGTTGGAGAATGGTATCAGCTTATGTTCATTTTAATCAAGGTAGGATTTTTCTTTCAATGTGAAATTCCATTTTCTTTGCAAACATCTTTGCTACCTGTATCTGTCATGTATAAATCTAAAAACTATGGATCTCTAAGTCTGTTAAATTCAAAAATACACCAAGAGGCCATGAAGTCAAATGCCTGAGATAAATGTTTTGTAATTTATCAGTAGAGTATTGAGGGGAAAAAAGGCAGGGGCAGGGAGCTGGAGGAGAGAAGCAAATTAAATATAATACAGAGAATATTGTAAGTTATCAACTTGACATGCTTTACACAGCTTCTATCAGAGAAGATTGACATCTTCATACTTTGCAAGATATTTTGATTGATAACATTCTCTAAGATAAAAAGTTGGATGCAAACATATTTAGCTGATACTAGCAATGCATCCAAGTTTTATGGGGCCTGAAGTTTATATAATTTGGACAGCCAATTTGAAGGGAGAAAAAGCATACGCAGAGTTAGAAATAAAAACACAGATATAGGGGCTTGGAAGGAATGTGTATAAATGCGGGGCCTGGAAGCTTAAATATATTAATTAGCCTCTGATTCAGATACACATAAAAATTTTAGAGATTAATGTTTTATTCTAAAAGGAAACTTTAAAAAATTTAATAGGGGATTTAGTAGTAAAAATCCTAGCAGCAACCAGATTCTTTGAGTAAATGGCACTTTTACCTTGTTGGCCTACAAGTCATTTTGCTCTAGGATACCTGGCACTCAGATTTAAGGAACTGGATTGATTGCTGCCCTGTTATCATGAGTAGAGCCTCCAATTTGCCACCTGTGTGGGTGATGGCATCAAATGACAAAATGATATTTTTGGTCTGTCATAGGATGAAATACCATGTAGCAAAATAAAACTATGTTGCTAATAATATGTTACATAATTATTCATTAGTCCTTTACAAAACAGTTTACACAGTGTCATTTCAATAAATAAAAAATGGATCTGTAATTTGAAATGAGAGTTGAGTTTTATTTCATTCTTCATGTTTTTTCTACATTTTTTTAGTTTTTAGTGCTTTATTATTTTTTCAGACTTTCTAAACTTCTTTCAATAAGTAGGTATTATTAGTATTACTTTATTATTATTAATTAATAGAATATTATCAATTATTTTATAAAAAATTTTTACCATTGAGACAACAGTAAAATATGAGCTAAATGTCAATCCTTTAACTCAAAATGAATGAGGAATAATTATTCTCATGAAATGGTATAAGTAGAATGTCTGTTGAATCAACAGTGCATTGTGCCCTCAAAGAAAATTTGCAATGTTGTGTCTCTGCACAAGTAAAGTCTTGGTAACATATGTGCAAGCATTCACAATTTTCCTGGTGTGAAAAAAACTACAACTGTCTTATTTTTATTGCAGAGAAGCAATAAAAATATAACTCTTCCTTAACTGACTGACACACATGAATTCACTGTATTTTTATAAAGAGAGATTAAATCAGAATCCTTTGTGCTTTTATCTTATATACTCCCAGTCAGTTGCCATGTTCCCACAGTAAAGGTTTCCAGTCAATGATATAAGATCTTCATTTTTTTTTTTTATATATCATCTAACTTCAGTTTACTACTCAGCAATCTGGTTCACATGACTTTCTAGCTTATACAGTGGTTTAATTTGTAGAACAATAAAATCACAGGTTGTTTTTGACATACAATGTATTCTAATGAATGAATATCTCATATCAAGAAGATAAGGATCTAAGTCTGCAAGGTCCACTATGATAACCAGTAGATATGTTGTAGCCATTTAAATTTAAAGTAATTAAAATTAGACAAAATTTAAAACTTCAGTTTCTCAGTCACGTTGGTACATTTTAAAAGAATATTTCTTGGGGCACCTGGGTGGCTCAGTTGGTTAAGCAACTGCCTTCGGCTCAGGTCATGATCCTGGAGTCCCGGGATCGAGTCCCACATCAGGCTCCCTGCTCGGCAGGGAGTCTGCTTCTCCCTCTGACCCTCCCCCCTCTCATGTGCTCTCTCTCTCATTCTCTCTGTCTCAAATAAATAAATAAAATCTTAAAAAAAAGAATATTTCTTGTATCTGAAAATTCTACTGAAGAGTGCTGTCTTACATGGCCACTTTACAGAAGAGCAAATATAAATGGCCAACTAGCAAACAAAAAAAAAAGCCCACATTCACAAGTAGTGGGCGCAACAGCGATTTAAGGGGCTCAGAGTA
Organism: Zalophus californianus; assembly: GCF_009762305.2. Classification (NCBI taxonomy): domain Eukaryota; kingdom Metazoa; phylum Chordata; class Mammalia; order Carnivora; family Otariidae; genus Zalophus; species Zalophus californianus. The sequence goes on from NC_045597.1 coordinate 4,664,793, forward strand.
CTACTGATCATGCACCAGACTGGCAAAGCTAGAGAAGAACAAGGATATTCTCTCTGCCAGGGATTCATTTATTCTCACCATTACCAGAGAACTATAGATCAGTGTATCAGTTTCAAATGCAAAATAACAATATTTATTTAATAACATACTTGTGTATGTATATGCCATGTATAACTCTCTTGACAGCACCATCAACCCTGGCAATCTGTCCCATAGAAATAAAAGTGCAAGTCCACATGACATACTTATGCAGTTGTTTATGAAGCCCTCGCTTGCCATGATCCCTCCCCCAAAATAAGAAAGGAAAACATAATCAAAAGTAAAACCTAAAAACAAAGATTGCCCATCAAAAGAGAAGCAGAGGAATATATTACATTGCACTCACATCCTGGAATAGTCTACAGCAATTGAAAATAAGTTAAAACATCAGAAGTTGACTTGGAATGGTGCCCACACAGAGTTATGAGTGAAAAATGAAAGATTTAGAAAAATGTGCATGAAGTGAACCCATTTTTAGCAAAGCAAAAGTGGGAAATAATACATTTATGCACGTACATACATAATATGTGCATACATACATACATCAATTTATGAATATGCTCGTATGATATATATGAGCATGGAAACATACAAAGACTGTACTAGACCATTCACTTTGCTGACATGCAAAGGTGAGGATGGAGAATCTGATGTAGGAACAGGGACAGTTAAGCATAAAGGCACTTAAGATACTGGGTTGATTTTTCATGCAGTCAGGTACAATTATATATGCCTATATATGTGTAAAGACATTACAATAATTTAAAAGTAGATTCATGCTTTCTAAAGCCAGGGAACATTTAAATTATCCAGATTGAATTTTAATGCACATTTCTCTTTCAAAACACTCATATAAGATTTTTCTTGCAGCTTATTGCTTAATTGCTTTATTTAGGTGCTGGTTATGCTTTCTCTTGTTTACATAAAGATTTATTTCACACATCCAAGGAAAAGTATAATTTTATTTAAGTAATCATGAAGGATTAACATGTGAGAGCAGTACCATCCAACAGAAGTTAATACAAGGAGGGTTGTAAATGAGAGTCACGTGGGTCATTTACAATTTTCTAATTACCATATTTAAAAAGTAAATGGAAACAGGTGAATTTGAGTAATTTGAGTAATTGACCATTTTAGTAATACGTTTTATGTAATGCCAAATGTCCAAAACATCTTTATGTCAACAAGTAGTTAATATACAAATTATTGAAATATGCTACATTGTTATTTTATACTGAGTCTTTGAAACCCCATGCAGATTTTACATTTTGAGCCCTTGGCAATGTGTCCAGCCACATTCTCATCGGTAGCTGAGGCATGGGACAGAGTCGGACTCATCAGCTGGCAAAAAGGAAGGTACTGATTGCAAAAAAGTTGCAGTTGTAAAACATTTGCTCATGAAATAGAGTGATTTAGAGCTATCAGATTTTTCCTGTTCATTGGCATACTGCAAACAGGTGAGAAATAGCATTTCCAGATTAAAAATTTTGCCCAATGCTTCACAAATGGTTTCCTTTCCCCCCTAGTTCTATTGTGATAAAATTGACAAGCAGCGCTGGGTAAGTTTAAGGCATTATGATGAAATTTAACACATATTGTGAAATGACCACGATGAGTTTAGTTAACTTCTGTCATCCCATATAGATATGAGAAAAAAAAGAAAGGGAGAAAGAAAAAAATGTTATTTTCCCTTGCGTTGAGAACTCTGTCAGTCGTCAAACATACCAGATAGCAGTGGTAACGGCAGCCATCATCCTGTATAATTATTCTTTTAGGAGGATGTATGAGGACATTTTTCCTTAGTGCCTGCAAAGCTACACTTCCCTCACACAAATGGTAATTGTAAAAATAGGGGTGCAAGGGAGAAATGTGTGTGTGTCTGTGTGTGTGCGTGTGCTCGTGTGTGTGCTTCTTGTAGACTGTGAACTCTCTCCTTTAAGCAACTCGTCCAATCATCTGGAGAACTGTCATTTCTTACAATGCAGAATCTTGCACCAATCCACACTCATGGATTTAAGATATTCCCAATGGGTAAGTGAGTGCCCACGGTTTGATTTTTTAAAAAATCCTCAACTCAGGGTGCTCGGTGGCTCAGTCGGTTAAGCGTCAGCCTGGGTTTCTGCTCAGGGCATGATCTCAGGGTCCCTGTGATGGGCTCCATGCTCAGCGTGGAGTCTGCTTCTCTTCCTCTGCACCCGCCCCCCCTCCTTGCTTTCTCTCTCTCAAATAAATGAATAAATCTTAAAAAAATTAAAAAAATTAAAAATGCTCAACTCATGATTTTGAGGTGATAATCTCGACTGGTTTTTGACGAACCCTGTTTTAGGGAGGTTTCCCGTCCATCTTTAGCCTATAGGCATCTCAGCGCCTAAGCTGTACAGATACTCCTCCTGGGTCTTAGTGTTTATCCCAAACTGGGTTTATTTTTTTAAATCCCACTGCTATTTTCCTTTCAGCTTGAATATGAACTTTCCCAACATAATGCTGGTCCATGGCACATTTTCAGTACAATTTTTCCAACAGAGAAAAAGCTGAGAAGTATTAATGTGTCTTTGCGAAACATCTTTAATGCAGGACTGGAGACCTGGTTGCCCCAGGTGGTTCATTTGCCTGCAGAGATTAGTAATATTACAGAAGGAATGCAGATAAAAAGTTTCTGCTGTGAAAAACAGAAATTTGCAGCAGAACAGTTCCCTGTGCAAGCCCATTTATCATGTGGCTAAGCACTACGGTTTTTCTTCCCCTTTTCCCCAGCATTTCGCATCCACAACCATGCCCACTGCTGATTGCCCTTGGAATTCTCCCACAGTGTAGGAAACCTAAGTTCTGCCTGCGACAGCATACAGGTAGAAGATACGGCAAGGATGGAGTTAAAGAAAGGTGAGGGGTCTTGGAAAGGAATCAGGTAGGGAGGTGGAGGCAGCCCAATATCCTGATGCCCAAAGTTGGGGGGTGCATATCCAACAACTGACTGAGGCAGCATCGAGATCCCCCTTTTAGGACTCGGTATAGCAGCTTCCTCCGAGGCCAGCATCTACCCACCTGGGGAGCAGAGTGTGAAAGGAGCATGCCACACGGGCAAGCAGCCACCTGCTTCTGCCCTCACCCCACCCCTTCTCCCTCTGCCACACGTGTACAAGACAGCATGGGCTACAGTGTGGCGGCAGCATGGTTCATGGTAAAAAAAAAAAAAAAAAGGTAAAAAGCTCAAATGGTCACAGATGGAAAATGGACAAATTAGATCCCCAGACCATGGAGTACAATGAAAACACATACAGCACTTCCATCCCCTGAAAACAGAGTGAAGTGACTAATATACACCTTAAGGACTGAACACACAGCAAAATATAAAAGAAAACACAGAAGGGACTAAAATGAAACTGAGATTAAGGGTTATATCTGGGTGAAGGAAGAGTCAGCAAAAGCAAAGAATTAGGAGCTGTCAAAAGCACCACGCAGGGGTGGAGCAAGATGGCGGAGGAGTAGGAGACCCGGCTTTCGTCTGGTCTCAGGAATTCAGCTGAATAGGGATCAAACCATTCTGAACACCTACGAACTCAACAGGCGATCGAAGAGAAGAATAGCAGCAACTCTCTGAACAGAAAAGCGACCACTTTCTGGAAGGTAGGACGTGCAGAGAAGTGAATCCGAGGCGATATTCGGGAGGATAGACGGCGGGGGAGGGGCCTCCGCCGGCCGCTTCTGGCAAGTGCTAGAGCCGCGGAGCACAAAATCGGACCTTTTAGAAGCCGGCTCCGCAGAGGGACGTCACTCCAGTGGCTAAGCGGGGGGTGGAACCCTCGCGGGACAGTGTGGTCTCAGGACCCTCGGGGTCACAGAAAGACCAGGGGTGCCTGAGTGCAGCAGAGCTCCCAGGAATCCGAGCGGGGAAGCCGGCTGCAGAGACAGAGCCGAGGCGCGGGCTCTCAGCTCGGGGTGGCCATAAACTGTGATCCACGGCCCAGTCGGGCCACTGCTCCTCCAGCAGGGACCCAACAAGCGGCAGATCCGGGGAGACTCCCCTTCCTCCCCTGGGAGGACCGGCGCGGGAGCGCACCGCAGGGATCTGCTGGGTTTGGAGACTCCACACGGGGTTGGGTGCCAGAGATAGAAACGCTCCGTCAGGAGCCGGGTGAGCACGGAGTGCAGCCGAAGACCGGGGAGATGGGAGTGATTGACTGCTTTTCTCTGGGGGCGCACTGAGGAGCGGGGCCCCGAGTTCTCAGCTCCTCTGGGCGGAGATTGGGAGGCCACCATTTTCACTCTGGTCCTCCAAAGCTGTACCGAGAGCTTGCAGAGAACAAAAGCTCCTGAGAGCAAACCCAAGCAGATTGCTTAGCCCAGACCGACAAGGGCGGGGCAATTCTGCCTCCGGCAAAGACATTTGGGAACCACGGCAACGGGCCCCTCCCCCAGAAGATCAGCATGAACAGCCAGCAAGCCAAGACCAAGGTTACCGATCAAGGAGAATGGGAGAACTCCAGCGCTAGGTGAATACTGCCCATAGAATTCATGGCTTTTTTACCATGATTCAGTAGTCTTTCAAAGTTAATTTTTTGTAACTGTTTTTTTTTAATTTTTCTTTTTCCGTTCTTCAACCAACATCTTATCAATCCCTTTTTTAAAAAAACATTTCTTATTTTTCATTTTTAGAGTCATATTTTATCCCTTCATAGTAGATACCCTTATTTTTGGCATATATATATAAGTTGTTCTCTCTTTAAAATTTTGAGATAGTTTCTTCTAACAGATCAAAATATACCCTAAATCATTAGTGTATGGCTTTGTTCTAGTCTCCTGCCTGATCACATTCTCTCCCTTTTTTTTCTTTTTTTTTTAAACCTTCTTTTTTTTTTCAAACAACTACTTATCAATTCCTTTTATAAAATCTTTTATAACTTTCATCTTTATACTCATCTTCCATCCCTTCATTGTATCAACCCTTATTTTGTACATATATAAGTCTTTCTTCGTTTAAAATTTTAGGAGGCACTTTCTTCCAACAGACCAAAATATGCCCAAAATCTAGTGTGTGGCACTGATCTATGCACTAACCTGATCATATTTGATCATATTCTGTTTCTTTTGTTTTGTTCTGTTTTTGTTTGTTTTTATCTTTTTCTTTTCTTTTTCTCTTTCTTTTTTCTTTCTTTCCCTTTCTTTTCCTCTGGTTTCAGGTCTTTTCTGATTTGTATGGAGTATACTTCCTGGGGACATTGTTAACCTGTTAGCATTTTGTTCTCTCATTCATCTATTCTCCTCTGGACAAAATGACAAGACGAAAAAAATCACCTCAGCAAAAAGAACAAGAAGTAGTACCATCTGCCAGGGACCTACTCAATACGGACATTAGTACGATGTCGGACCTAGAGTTCAGAATCATGACTTTAAAGATATTAGCTGGGCTTGAAAAAAGCGTGGAAGTTATTAGAGACACCCTTTCTGGAGAAATAAAAGAACTAAAATCTAACCAAGTCGAAATCAAAAAGGTTATTAATGAGGTGCAATCAAAAATGGGGGCACTAACTGCTAGGATAAATGAGGCAGAAGAGAGAATCAGCGATATAGAAGACCAAATGATGGAAAATAAAGAGGCTGAGAAAAAGAGAGAGAAACAACTACAGGATCACGAGGGCAGAATTCGAGAGACAAGCGATACGATAAGATGAAACAACATTAGAATAATTGGGATCCCAGAAGAAGAAGAAAGAGAGAGAGGAGCAGAAGGTATATTGGAGCAAATTATAGCAGAGAACTTCCCTAATGTGGGGGAGGAAACAGGCATCAAAATCCAGGAGGCACAGAGCACACCTCTCAAAATCAATAAAAATAGGTCAACACCCCGACATCTAATAGTAAAACTTATGAGTCTCAGAGACAAAGAGAAAATCCTGAAAGCAACTCGGGAGAAGAGATATGTAACCTACAATGGTAGAAACATTAGACTGGCAACAGACCTATCCACAGAGACCTGGCAGGCCAGAGAGGACTGGCATGATATCTTCAGAGCACTAAACAAGAAAAATATGCAGCCAAGAATACTATATCCAGCTAGGCTGTCATTGAAAATAGAAGGAGAGAGAAAAAGCTTCCAGGACAAACAAAAACTAAAGGAATTTGCAAACACGAAACCAGCTCTATAAGAAATATTGAAAGGGGTCCTCTAAGCAAAGAGAGAGCCTAAAAGCAGCATAGATCAGAAAGGAACACAGACAATATACAGTAACTGTCACCTTACAGGCAATACAATGGCACTAAATTCATATCTTTCAATAGTCACCCTGAATGTAAATGGGCTAAATGCCCCAATCAAAAGACACAAGATATAAGATTGGATTAAAAAACAAGACCCATCAATATGCTGTCTGCAAGAGACTCATTTTAGACCCAAAGACACCCCCACATTGAAAGTGAGGGGGTGGAAAACCATTTACCATGCTAATGGACACCAAAAGAAAGCTGGGGTGGCAATCCTTATATCAGACAAATTAGATTTTAAAAGAAAGACTGTAATAAGAGATGAAGAAGGACACTATATCCTACTTAAAGGGTCTATCCAACAAGAAGATCTAACAATAGTAAATATCTATGCCCCTAATATGGGAGCAGCCAATTATATAAGGCAATTAATAACAAAAGCAAAGAAACACATTGACAACAATACAATAATAGTGGGGGACTTTAAGACCCCCTGACTGAAATGGACAGATCATCTAAGCAAAAGATCAACAAGGAAATAAAGACTTTAAATGAAACCCTGGACCAAATGGACTTCACAGACATATTCAGAACATTCCATCCCAAAGCAATGGAATACACATTCTTCTCTAGTGCCCATGGAACATTCTCCAGAATTGATCACATCCTAGGTCACAAATCAGGTCTCCACCAGTACCAAAAGATTGGGATTATTCCCTGCATATTTTCAGACCACAATGCTTTGAATCTAGAACTCAATCACAAGAGGAAAGTCGAATAGAACTCCAATACATGGAGGCTAAAGAGCATCCTACCAGAGAATGAATGGCTCAACCAGGAAATTAAAGAAGAATTAAAAAAATTCATTGAAACCAATGAAAATGAAAACACAACTGTTCAAAATCTTTGGGATACAGCAAAGGCTGTCCTAAGATGAAAGTATATAGCAATACAAGCCTTTCTCAAGAAACAAGAAAGGTCTCAAATACAGAACCTAACCCTACACCTAAAAAGCTAGAGAAAAAACAGCAAATAAAGCCTAAACCCAGCAGGAGAAGAGAAATAATAAACATCAGAGCAGAAATCAATGAAATAGAAACCAAAAGAACAGTAGAACAGATCAACGAAACTAGGAGCTGGTTCTTTGAAAGAATTCATAAGATTGATAAACCCCTGGCCAGACTTATCAAAAAGAAAAGAGAAATGACCCAAATCAACAAAATCATGAATGAAAGAGGAGAGATGACAACCAACACCAAAGAAACACAAACAATTATAAGAACATATTATGAGCAACTCTATGCCAGCAAATTAGATAACCTGGAAGAAATGGGTGCATTCCTAGATGTGTATCAACTACCAAAATTGAACCAGGAAGAAATAGAAAACCTGAACAGACCTATAACCACTCAGGAAATTGAAGCAGTCATCAAAAATCTCCCAACAAAGAAAAGCCCAGGGCCAGATGGCTTCCCAGGGGAATTCTACCAAACATTTAAAGAAGAATTAATACCTATTCTCCTGAAACTGTTCCAAAAAATAGAAATGGAAGGAAAACATCCAAACTCATTTTATGAGGCCACCATTACCTTGATCCCAAATCCAGGCAAAGACCCCATCAAAAAGGAGAATTACAGACCAATATCCTTGATGAACATGGATGCAAAAATTCTCACCAAAATACTAGCCAATAGGATCCAACAGTACATTAAAAGGATTATTCACCATGACCAAGTGGGATTTATCCCTGGGCTGCAAGGTTGGTTCAACATCCGCAAATCAATCAACGTGATACAATACATTAAGAAAAGAAAGAACAAGAATCATATGGTCCTCTCAATAGATGCAGAAAAAGCATTTGACAAAGTACAGCATCCTTTCTTGATCAAAACTCTTCAGAGTATAGGGATAGAGGGTACCCACCTCAATATCATAAAAGCCATCTATGAAAAAACCTACAATGAATATCATTCTCAATGGGAAAAGCTGAGAGCTTTTCCCCTAAGGTCAGGAACGTGGCAGGGATGTCCACTGTCACCATTGCTATTCAACATAGCATTAGAAGTCCTAGCCACAGCAATCAGACAACAAAAAGAAATCAAAGGCATCCAAATTGGCAAAGAAGAAGTCAAATTTTCACTCTTTGCAGATGATATGATATTGTATGTGGAAAACCCAAAAGACTCCACCCCAAAACTGCTAGAACTCATACAGGAATTCAGTAAAGTGGCAGGATATAAAATCAATGCACAGAAATCAGTGGCATTCCTATACACCAATGACAAGACAGAAGAGAGACAAATCAATGAGTCGATCCCATTTACAATGGCACCCAAAACCGTAAGATACCTAGGAATAAATTTAACCAAGAGGCAAAGGATCTGTACTCAGAACACTATAAAATACTCATGAAAGAAATTGAAGAAGACACAAAGAAATGGAAAAACGTGCCATGCTCATGGATTGGAAGAACAAACATTGTGAAGATGTCAATGCTACCTAGAGCAATCTACACATTCAATGCAATCCCCATCAAAATACCATCCACTTTTTTCAAAGAAATGGAACAAATAATCCTAAAATTTGTATGGAACCAGAAGAGACCCCGAATAGCCAGGGGAATATTGAAAAAGAAAAGCAAAGCTGGAGGCATCACAATTCCGGACTTCCAGCTCTATTACAAAGCTGTCATCATCAAGACAGTATGGTACTGGCACAAAAACAGACACTTTGATCAATGGAACAGAATCGAGAGCCCAGACATGGACCCTCAACTCTATGGTCTACTAATCTTTGATAAAGCGGGAAAGAATGTCCACTGGAAAAATGACAGTGTCTTCAACAAATGGTGTTGGGAAAATTGGACAGCCACATGCAGAAGAATGAAACTGGACCATTTCCTTACACCACACACAAAAATAGACTCCAAATGGTTGAAAGACCTAAACGTGAGACAGGAGTCCATCAAAATCCTAAAGGAGAAGACAGGTAGCAACCTCTTCGACGTCAGCCGCAGCAACTTCTTCCTGGAAACATCCCCAAAGGCAAGGGAAGCCAGGGCAAAAATGAACTATTGGGATTTCATCAAGATAAAAAGCTTTAGCACAGCAAAAGAAACAGTCCACAAAACCAAAAGACAACCGACAGAATGGGAGAAAATATTTGCAAATGACATATCAGATAAAGGGCTAGTATCCAAAATCTCTAAAGAACTTATCAAACTCAACACCCAAAGAACAAATAATCCAATCAAGAAATAGGCAGAAGACATGAACAGACATTTCTCCAAAGAAGACATCCAAATGGCCAACAGACACATGAAAAAGTGCTCAACATCGCTCGGCATCAGAGAAATCCAAATCAAAACCTCAATGAGATACCACCTCACACCAGTCAGAATGGCTAAAATTAACAAGTCAGGAAACGACAGATGTTGGCGGGGATGCGGAGAAAGGGGAACCCTCCTACACTGTTGGTGGGAATGCAAGCTGGTGCAACCCCTCTGGAAAACAGTATGGAGGTTCCTCAAACAGTTGAAAATAGAGCTACCATACGATCCAGCAACTGCACTACTGGGTATTTACCACAAAGATGCAAATGTAGGGATCCGAAGGGGTACGTGCACCCCAATGTCTATAGGAGCAATGTCCACAATAGCCAAACTGTGGAAAGAGCCAAGATGTCCATCGACAGATGAATGGATAGAGAAGATGTGGTATATATACACAATGGAATATTATGCAGCCATCAAAAGGAATGAGATCTTGCCATTTGCAACGATGTGGATGGAACTGGAGGGTGTTATGTAATACGTGAATCAGAGAAAGACATGTATCATATAACCTCACTGATATGAGGAATTCTTAATCTCAGGAAACAAACTGAGGGTTGCTGGAGTGGTGGGGGGTGGGAGGGATGGGGTGGCTGGGTGATAGACATTGGGGAGTGTATGTGCTATGGTGAGCGCTGTGAATTGTGCAAGACTGTTGAATCACAGATCTGTACTTCTGAAACAAATAATGCAATATATGTTAAGAAAAAAAAAGAAGAAGATAGCAGGAGGGGAAGAATGAGGGGGAGTAAGTCAGAGGGGGAGACGAACCATGAGAGACGATGGACTCTGAAAAACAAACTGAGGTTTCTAGGGTGGAGGGGGGTGGGGGGGATGGGTTAACCTGGTGATGGGTATTAAAGAGGGCACATTCTGCGTGGAGCACTGGGTGTTATGCACAAACAATGAATCCTGGAACACTACATCAAAACCTAATGATGTAATGTATGGTGATTAACATAATAAAAAATAAAAAAAAGAAAGAACAGGAAAAAGAAATAAAAGCACCGCTCATTTTCAATTTCTTAAACTGTGTGGTAGGCACAAATGTATTATTTAATACTATTTTTTAAAGATGTATTTATTTATTTTAGAGAGAGAGAAAGAGGGAGAAAGAGCAGGCGGGAGGGGAAGAAGGAGAGGCAGATTGAGAAACTCAAGCAGACTTGGCGCCGAGCGTGGAGCCTGACACAGGGCTCGATCTCAAAACCCTGCGATCACGACCTGAGCTGAAACCAAGAGTTGGATGCTTAACTCATTGTGCCACCTAGGTGCTCCTAATACTATTTTAAATTGTGTGTGTACATACGTTACATACAAGTCATATATGATGACATATATATGTGTATGGCATTTTATAAATATATGCACAAATTTTACATCTATGACATTTTAAAAATTAAAATTATGGACCTTGCATTATTATATCTGAGTTTGCATTTCAACTTTACCATATTCCAGATGTGATCCTGAACACTTGTTTGTTTGTTATGTGGACTCTATGCCCAGCGTGGAGCCCAATGTGAGGCTCAAACTCAGGACCCTGAGATCAAGACTTGAGCCGAGATGGAGAGTCAGATACTTAACTGACTGAGCCACCCAGGCTCCCTGATCCTGAGCACTTGTTAACCATATTAGCCACTTTTTCCAACTTTCTAAAATGGGAAAGATACTTGATTTAAAGGGAAAGAGTCAACTGAGACATTTTTCATTTCTAAGACTCCCATTTCCTCAAAAAATTTTTTAATGTGAAAAACATCAGCCTTGGCAGTACACTGATAAAGAGTCCTACAGGGGGCTCACCTCCTCCCCGGTGGACTGTACGAGCAGTCCCCGACCCCTAGATCAGGGGTGGGCTCTGCACGGCAGACACTGGCCCCACTTCCACAACAGTTCTCCCAAAGACTTCATAATCAGCTCTTGTCCCCTTGCAGTAATTTAAGCTTTGTTGTGACTGTTATTGTGAAAGGGGTTTCACTGAGATGGCCATCCAGTCCTTGGAGCAATTTGCCTTACCCTGGTCCCCGAATGAAGACCTTAGAAGATGTCAAATCGAGACTGCACTCTTTAACATTGCCAGCATACATCTACTGCAATCTGTTCTCTAAATCTCTGAAAGAAAATTCAATAGATGAACAGCCTCTGCCAAAGTGAAACTTTAAAAACTAGATTCTGTTCATTTACAGGATTTAGAGGTAATATTTCTTCACGGATTAGTATGTAAGTGGGACAAACACTTAAGTTTTATGACTCACTGGATATTAAACTGCTAATCTTTTATAATAAAACAGACTTTGTTCATAATTTCTGTGACTTTTCATGTTTTCCCATTCCTGTTTTTTTTTAAAGATTTTATTTATTTATTTACTTTAGAGAAAGAGAGAGCACAAGCAGGGGGAGGGGCAGAGGGAGAGGGAGAAGCAGACTCTACGCTGAGTGCAGAGCTTGACGTGGGGCTCAATCTCACAACCCCGAGGATCATGAGCTGAGCCAAACCAAGAGTCAGACACTTAACAGACTGAGCCACCCAGGTGCCCCTCCTTTTCCTTTTTAATGGTACTTCACATCAGCTATTTCAGGAGGCCGCTATATTCTTGCCTCTCTCAAGCCACCCAAAGTAAACAACTGTATATGCAGCCAGACATTCCGTCAACAGGGAAGGTTTGCCTCGTTACTACCTTTCAGCCACATTCCTGAGAAGGCTGTAACCACACAGCAGTCCACTTCCCACTGGGCATGGATTCTGCAGAGGCCCCTGTTTTTATTCCTTAGGTGATTGTTCTTATAGAATTCTTAATGAGGCCACTGGTCTGCATTAAAGCCATCGGTTAATGCAAACTCATTTGGACCCTCCAAACCGGATCAGACCTGATCTCTTAAATGCCATTTCCACATGATTATGGGTTGCTGTTGAGCACACCCAGCCTTAGGTGTTGGGGTCAGATATCCCCAGCTCATGATGGGCAATGGTTATGTAAAGTCTGGAGAGACATGCGTTCGGTCTCTACTCAGTCTCAGGACAAGACAGAAGCAGTTACCTTAAAGGAGGATGGGTATGTGTGCAATAGGAGGTAACTTGTCTGCAAACATTTACAGGCCTGTGCTGGTGTGATCCTGCTGGAGCCTGCCAGAAGCAGGTTCATCTTCCATAAATGTTCAGTTAGCACTGGATATTCTGGGTTTTAAGGCCGAAATGTCAGAGAAGCTCCACCAGCCTGGGCCTGATGCAAAGCCTTTTCTTGTTCTATGCCTCACTCAAAATAGCTGCTGAAAGAGATACATAGCAGATAGATCAGACCAGCTCCCTAAATATAGTATGGCTACAAAGATAAAAAGACTCACATAGATAATATGTCCCATTTGAGTAATACGGGGTGCAATGTGCACCATTTCACTTCTCACTTTAGAAGGGTAGATAAACATACTCCAGATCCCTGGACGTTCAGAGCGGATAGGCTTCTGAATTTTCATGCGGTGTATCCCACACACTCTGGCCATGTCTGCTAGTAAGGGATTTTTAGTTTTCGCTACTACCTGCTCATCAGGTTCAATTAGCATGACATCATCAATAGAGTAGTGAGATGTTCTGCAGTGAAAATATTTACAGATTAAATTATGGCAGCTTCAGTGGGTCCTCGCCAAGTAGTAGAAAGAAAAGAGAATTTTCCACATGGAAGGTAGAGTAAAAGGATCTATGTTGATTTGCTATGTTGATTAGAGAATGAGCAATACAATAAAGCAAAGGAGATCAGAATACATGGATGTATAAAAACAAACTTTAATGAGTTAGAAGGTAGAGATTGTAGAGAGTAGTAAATAAATGTAAAAGTTGATTTTTTTTAGAGGAGGGGGGAAGGGCAGAAGGGGAGAGAGAATCTTAAGCAGGTTCCATGCCCATCGCGGAGCCCAACAACATGGTGCTCAATCTCACAACCCTGAAATCATGACCTGAGCCAAAGTCAAGAGTCGGACGCTTAATCTACTGAGCCACCCAGGTGCCCCCCAAAAGCTGGTTTTTTGAAAAATTAATACACAAAAGATATCAATTTCTAATTTAAAAGAAGAAAAAAACAAAAAAGCTCAAATTTTGAAAAAAAAAGAAGTTAAAAAAGATAGCAAAAAAAATAATTTAAAAGAATAAGAGTCATAGCTCTGAAAGTTATTTCCCGTGATATCCTTATTTGCTACAGATTAGGTTTACTTTGTGTGACAAAAAAAATCATAATACAATATGATTTGGCACCCTGAGAATAATATTCTTAATCTATTACTAATACATGTTTTAATCTGGGTTAAATACTTTATTGGAAAAATATAACTTTCTAAAATGATTCCAGGGGTGATATGAAATATAACAGCCCAATTTTTATAAAATAAGTAGGAGAAAACATCCCTGTTGTACTTCAATGTAAAGCATCGGATTGCATGGGTAGTGCTATGCACAGTGTTAAATCTTATACATCAAACCTTCTCCTGAGGTGTATAATGCTCCCAACTAAACCTGATACTGTTGCTTTTGTTTATATTGTATTAAAAAATACCAGTCTACTTCTATTTTATCGATATGCATTTTTACAAAGAACAGATTTTGAATCTTAAGATGTTCTTCCTATATAAACAAAGATCTTTTATTTTTCACCTTAGCTCTGTGAATATGATGAATGATATTAATACATTCCTTAGTTCTAAAAAACTTGCATGTCGGATTCACCCAAATTTAGTCAAGTTCTATTATTCCTTTAAAATTTTCCTGGATTCCATGTGCTAAAAGGATTTTCATTTCCTATTTATAAAGGGATTGGTCTGAAAACATCCTTTTGGGCTCATCTTTTCATTGTTATTATTTATTGGTATTTTTCTTCAAATAAGTTAGCAGCTTTTGTTCTCTTATATAATCTGGAATAGTGCTGCCCATCTCTTTTAAGCCATGCTTCACTGAAGTTCTGTGGTTTCATTAGGTTCACACTCATCTTTTTTTCATAAGAAAGGTTAGTGTTATTTTTCTAGATCACACAGTCATAGAACTTGATCTAAAACTTTTGATACAACTAATATGCCAAGATTGGCTACAAAATTTGTAAGACACGATGCAAAGTAAAAATTTAGGCCTCTTGCTCAAAAACTACTAGAAATGTTAAGATGACCACAAAAGTGTATGACACAAGGCATGGGGCTGTTCTGTGTGACTTCCCACATCACATATCCATAAGCAGCAATGGTGACCCTACACATCTCTTTCATAACACCACAAATATGGAGCCAGAAAGGACTTGGAAACTATATTCTGATTTCATAGAAACTTAAAATAAGTCCATTATCTTAGGCCATACTTTCAAAAAGTCTTGCTTTGTTGTGTTAGGCAGGGGTAGAAGGTTGGTATAGGGGATGGTTGACAGCAGTTCTAAGCCTTCCAGACCCAAATTCTGAGCATCACCCTGCCTTACCTAACTGGTTTTGCTGGGTATGTCATCCTCCTCAGTTTGCAACAGATTGTTGACTGAACCACTTGTATGTGGGGAAGATTCAACAGCTGGTTCTTACTGCTGCATTCACTTAGAAGATGTTTCTGTTATCCGCGCTAGCATTGTTTATACCACTGATCACTAAGTTGTTTTCATATCTTAGGGAACTCAGTTTCTGTACTAGTGATCTCTTAAAAAATGACCACAGAGCTGTTTTTAAGAACTAAGTAGTAAAGACCAATTCTATCTTCTTTGAATTCTTTGAATTCTATCTGGAGGCACATCAACAGTTAGAGCCAGTAAATGTAAAAAAGCAGGCGTGAGGTTCCTCAAGAAGGTAAAAATAGAGCTACCCTATGACCCAGCAATTGCACTACTAGGTATTTACCCCAAAGATACAAATGTAGTGATCCGAAGGGACACCTGCACCCTAATGTTCATAGCAGCAATGTCCGCAATAGCCAAACTGTGGAAAGAGCCAAGATGTCCATCAACAGATGAATGGATAAAGAAGATGTGGTTCATATATACAATGGAATATTAGTCAGCCATCAAAAAGGATGGATACCCACAATTTACATCAACCTGAATGGAACTGGAGGGGATTATGCTGAGTGAAATTAGTCAAGGAGTGAAAGACAATTATATGGTTTCACTCATATGTGGAATATAAGAAACAGTGCAGAAGATCATAGGGAAGGGAGGAAAAACTCTTAGGAAACAAACTGAGGGTTGCTGGAGGGGAGGGGAGTGGGGGAGGAGGTAATTGGGTGATGGGCTTTAAGGGTATGTGATGTGATGAGCGATGGGTGTTACAGGCAACCGATAAATTATTGAGCACTAACATCTCAAGCTAATGATGTACTATATGTTGGCTAATTGAATTTAAATTTTAAAAAAAGGAAAAAGAAAAAGGCAGGTATGAGGGTTTTAAGGATAAGTTTAATAACAGCTCTTAATTCATGAGCGACAGAATGAAAGCCACTCCAAATGGCAAAAGTAGGTTGTTTGTTTCATCAAAAATGGCTGACCCTGACAGGCAAAAGGATATGGAGGTTTAGTCCCAGTGAGCAAGGATTTTTTTTTTTTTTAACTAAATTGTTTTCTGTTTATTATGCAGAACAATGGCATAAATGTCCCCTGTTCATTCTCAAGGGACTGAAAGTCAAGATTTATGTCACTGAAGACCATTTATTTTCAACTCTTTCACTGAACAATTTTTAGCCCTCTGAATGAACAAAGCCCTTCTTTTCACTTTAAGTGGTGGTAGGACATTTTGTCCTTGATAAGTTATTGTCATTGGAGTTCCAAAATCATTTAAATCACTAAACATATGAAGCTGACTATGAGAAACAACTTGCAATTACTCTTCCTTTGAAAAAGATGGAGAAATTGTGGTATAAACCCATTAAATCCTCTCTCCAAATGTAAGTCAAGGACCAGTGTTCTACACTGGTCAAACACCAACAGTACACAAGTACCACACAGGTCTTATAATCTGCAGTAGAAAGAGCCAAGATATGATATTTTAATTTTCTGCATCAGTTTGGTTTTTAAGTTAACTTTTAAAATTACATTGTATAAACTCTTTTGAATTTAGAACGATCACAAAATACTGTGATACAATTATCTTTATCCATGGTTACAGAGTTCCACTTGGACTAAATAATAGAAATACAATTTTTTTTCAAAATGGAGACATTTTCAGCTTAGGTTGTATGAAACTTGTACAAGTATGCACAGTTACTGAGCTGTAGATTGCTGCTGTGGTAGAACCATTGAGATTAAGTAAAACAACCTCTTTGTTTCCTTAGGGAAATTGGAGCCCCCAAAGTAAAGTGCCTTCCTCTAGAGCATGCAAGTAGTACCTGGCAAAGATTAGGATTTCTGACTTTAATTTAGTGCTGTCACATGCAAAGAAAAACAAGTCAACTTGACTTATATTTGTGTGTGTATGAGGGGTTACATCAATGTGGTTTAATCATCTGATTGCTTTAACCATAAGAGAGTCTCAATCATTGTACATATTTGGTTATATCTGAAAACTCAAAAGCCATATGAAAAGGAAAGTGTTTACAATGATCCTAATAATAGTGCTGAATTCCAGGCAACACAAATACAGGTACTTTTCTTCTTGGTTCTTTTCCTTTTTAAGTACCCTGTTATCATTTTTCAGAAATTCACAGGGGCTGAGGAAGTCAAATGCACTTGGCAGAGATTCTCCCCACCAGACAGTTTCAGCGTGGGGAGGAAGCAGGGGTCCTTCTCTGCACTGGTGACATATGGGAGCAGGGGCTGTTCTAGGTGAATGACAGTTAGGGAGGGGCAGCAAAACTGCAGATGACCCTTGATCTATGATGCAAGCTTTCCCTTCTATGCCTCTGTGTCTTCCTAGGAGTTTTAAAATTCAAGAACACGTGAGTGTGGCTGGACTTTTAGCACGGTAGAACAGTAAAGGAGCCCGTATCTGTATATCCATTGGCACAGAGCTGCGATAAAACAATGTGCACAGGTGGAAAAGTGGAGGCCAAGACCCCAGAGGAAATACGGGGAGGCGGGACGCTGGAGTCACCGAGGCTGGGGAACTGTGCCCTTGCCTCGCACTCTAAGGGCAGGCTGTCCCAAACTGCACCCCGGTCATAATCTGGGGTCCGGAGAGGGGAAACTGGGAAGCACGTTGGAGGGCTGGAGCCCGATATGGACATGCGAGGGAGGGAGATGGAATCCAGTGGGAAGGAAAGAAAGGAAAAAAGACAGGCAGGTGGGGAACGGAAAGGTTCTGGCATCCCCGTTTACGAGTGGGGAAGTGGGGCTCCTTAGAGTAAACTTCTTCAGGGTCATTTCTCACTACTGTGTGTGGTGCCTCCCCACCAAGCTCCTCAGCTTGTTAAGATAATACTTTGTAGAAAGGACGGCACCAAAGGAATCTGGAAATTGGTGAAAGCCATCGTCTTGGCTGTACAGGTAGGTAGAGGGTCCAGAGAACTCAGGCGGAGGGAGATGTGACTCAGCTTCCTGTTACTGCAGCTTCCAGTGACTCTTGTCTTATAAGCATATTTTCTACGATGAGTATTTATGGCTCAAAAAACTAAGAACAAAGAAATACAGGGCTTTTGTTTTAAAAACGTATACGTACGGCACATGAATTCATTTGGGTATTAGCCTGGGATTTTTCTGAGTTTTTTTTCTCCTCTCCTCCATAAATGCAGCCAAAACCTTTCGCTCCCTCTTGTCTCAGGTTTATTACGAAAGTAGTACTTGCTTGTAAGTGATGACCAATTCAAAATCAAAATTAAGAATAAAGTTCCACTCAAAATAGCATTAAAAATACTTAGGAATATGTTCAATAAAAAGAAGCAAAGGCTTACAAACTAAAAATTACAAAACTTTGCTAAGAGAAATCAAGGAAAATATAAATAAATGGAGATACATTGCATGCTCATAATTGAAAGCCTCCATGTTGTTAAGAGGGCAATTCTCCCCAAATTGATCTATAGTTTCAATTTACTCACTATAAAAATTTCAGAATTTTTTGGTGTGTGTCTAAATTAACAAGCAAATAAAATCTTTATATGGGGATGCAAAACACATAGAATAGTCAAAACAATTTGGAAAAAGGTAAAGTTGGAGGACTTTTCACTTACCAGTTTCAAAACTTGGTGTAAAGCTCCATTTATCAAGATAGTAAAGATAGTCATATAGGCAAAAACAGAATTGAGAATGCAGGAAAGAAATAATTGTATTTATAGTCCATTTGTTTTTGACAACGGTGACAAGAATATTTGGGAAAAGGACAATATGTTCAACAAATAGTGCTAGGACAACTGCATATCCATGTGCAAAAAGATGAACTTAGACCTATACCTCACACCACCTACAAAATTAACTCAGAATGGATCATAGAGCTAAATGAAATAACTAAAACAATGAAACCTGCAGAAGAAAACACAGGAGAAAATCACTGAGACCTTGGGTTAGGCAAATATTTCTTCAATGTGACACTAAAAACCCAGGCCATAAAAGAAGAGAACAGATCAACGGGATCTCACCAGAAATCACCATTAATACACATCCATTAGAATGGCCAAAATTCATCACATTGACATCACCAAATGCTGGAAAGGATGTGGAGCAACAGAAATTCTCATTCACTGCTGGTGGGAGTGAAAAATGGTATAGCTACTTTGGAATACGTTTGGTGGTTTCTTACAAAGCTAAACATACTCTTACCATATGATCTTGGAATCACACTCCTTGGTATTTACCCAAAGGATCTGAAAACTTATGTGCACACAAAAACTTGCACATGGATGTTTATAGCAGCTTTATTCAAAATTGTCAAAATTTGGAAGCAACCAAGATGTCCTTCAGTAGGTGAATTGTTAAACAGTGGAATATCCAGACAAGGAAGTATTACTTAGTCCTAAAAATAAATGGGCTATCGAGCCATGAAGAGACATGGAGGAATCTTAAATACATATTACTAAGTGAAAGAAACGAGTCTGAAGAGGCCACACACTATGAGATGCCAACCATATGCATTCTGAAAAAGGCAAAACTATGGGGGCAGTGAAAAGGTCAGTGGTTGCCAGGGTGGTTAGGGGGAAAGGAGGGGTGAATAGGCAGAGCACAGAAGACTTTTAGGACAGTGAACACTCTATATGATACGATAATAGTAGGTACATGTTGTTATCCATTTGTCCAAAGCCACAGAATGTACAACACCAGGAGCGAACCTTGATGTAAACTATGGACTTTGGGTGGTAATGATGTCTCAATGTAGGTTTATCCATTGTAACAAATGTACCCCGCTGGTGGAGGATGTTGATAAGGGGAGGCTGTGCATGTGTTGGGGCAGAGAGTACATGGGATATTTTTCTTTTTTTTTTTTTAGTTTATTTTTATTATGTTTTGTTAATCACCATACATTACATCATTAGTTTTTGATGTAGTGTTCCATGATTCATTATTTGCGTATAACACCCGGTGCTCCATTCAGTACATGCCCTTTTTAATACCCATTGCCAGGCTAACCCATCCCCCCACCCCCTCCTACTAGAACCCTCAGTTTGTTTCTCAGGGTCCATAGTCTCTCATGGTTCATCTCCTCCTCCAATTCCCCCCCCTTCATTTTTCCTTTCCTGCTCTCTTCTTCTTCTTTTTTTTTTAACATATAATTTATTATTGGTTTCAGAGGTACAGGTCTGTGATTCAACAGTCTTGCACAATTCACAGCACTCACCATAGCACATACCCTCCCCAATGCCTATCACCCAGCCACCCCATCCCTCCCACCCTCCACCACTCCAGCAACCCTTAGTTTGTTTCCTGAGATTAAGAATTCCTCATATCAGTGAGGTCATATGATACATGTCTTTCCCTGATTGACTTATTTCACTCAGCATAACACTCTCCAGTTCCATCCACGTCATTGCAAATGGCAAGATCTCATTCCTTTTGATGGCTGCATAATATTCCATCGTGTATATATACCACATCTTCTTTATCCATTCATCTGTCGATGGACATCTTGGCTCTTTCCACAGTTTGGCTATGGTGGACATTGCTGCTATAAACATTGGGGTGCACGTACCCCTTCGGATCCCTACATTTGTATCTTTGGGGTAAATACCCAGTAGTGCAATTGCTGGGTCATAGGGCAGCTTTATTTTCAACTGTTTGAGGAACCTCCACACTGTTTTCCAGAGCGGCTGCACCAGCTTGCACTCCCACCAACAGTGTAGGAGGGTTCCCCTTTCTCCACATCCCCGCCAACATCTGTCGTTTCCTGACTTGTTAATTTTAGCCATTCTGACTGGTGTGAGGTGGTATCTCACTGAGGTTTTGATTTGGATTTCCCTGATGCTGAGTGATATTGAGCACTTTTTCATGTGTCTGTTGGCCATTTGGATGTCTTCTTTGGAAAAATGTCTGTTCATGTCTTCTGCCCATTTCTTGATTGGATTATTTGTTCTTTGGGTGTTGAGTTTGATAAGTTCTTTAGAGATTTTGGATACTAGCCCTTTATCTGATATGTCATTTGCAAATATCTTCTCCCATTCTGTCAGTTGTCTTTTGGTTTTGTGGACTGTTTCTTTTGCTGTGCAAAAGCTTTTTATCTTGATGAAGTCCCAGTAGTTCATTTTTGATATGGGATGTCTTTCTACCTTCCTCTTAATTTTGCTGTGAACATGAAACTGCTCTAAAAAAAAAAAGTCACAGTCAAGAAAATCACCATTAAGAAAATGAGAAGACAAGCGACAGGTTGGGAGAGAATATTTGTAGAACATTTATCTGATAAAGGACTTATAGCCACAAGTTACAAAGAACACTTATAACTCAATAAGATAAACTGATAAAAGAAATGGATAAGACATATGAACAGATATAGAATAAGGCATATGAATGGCTAGGAAGCACAATGAAAAGATGTTTAAAGTCATTAATTATTAAAGAAATGCAAATGAAAACCACAATGAGGTACTATTTCACACCTACAAAAATGGTTATATTAAATGATAGCCAAAAACAAGTGTTGGCAGGAATGTGGAGAAAATGGAACACCCTCACGCATTTCTTGTGGGAATGTAAAATGGTGCAATCACTTTGGAAAATTTCTTTAGCAATTTCTCAAGAAGATAAACATAAAACTACCGTATGACCCATTATCTCCGCTGCGAGGTATTTACCCAAGAGAAAAAAATATATATATCCACGTTAAGACTTACATGTGAATGTTCATAACAGTATTATTTTTAATAGCCCAAACTGGAAATAACCTAAATGTTCATCAACTGGGAATGGACAGGCAAATGTGGTACATTTATACAATGGATTATTATTCATCAGTAAACAAACTACTGACATATGCCACATCATAGATGGATCTTAAAACATCATACTAAGAAAAAGAAGCCATATTCAAGATAATATATATTGTATGATTCTATTTACATAAACTGTGTGGAAAAGATAAATTTTTAAAGACAGAAAATAGATTAGTGGTTGCCTGAGGCTGAGGGTAGGAATGGGGATTTACCGTAAATGAGTATGAGGAACGTTATTAGTGGGATGAAAGCATTCTAAAACTGATTTTTAATGGATTTATTATCAATAAACTTGGTAAAAGTAATATATGCAGTCAGATTAATTAATTTGGATATTAATTGTTCTGTCTTGATGAAGAACTTAAAGTCAATAGGTTCTGCATGCAACAATTTATAAGTGTGACTGAACTTTTAGCAGCAAATAGTAAAGCAGCCCATAGTCACACATCAATCAGCACAGAGGGACATACTGGAACACATCTGGTTTATAAAATTTCACATCCTTTCTTTTTAATGTTTCTAATAACTGGGGAGATAATTTCTCTATTCAGCAGTGCTGATATCAGAATGGTAAATCAGTGCAAAATAACATAAGAATTACACAATGTGAGGTCATCTGAATTACTCTTTGCATATTATTAGTATATGTCAAATATGCCTAAAAATAATTAATTTTCAAGTAGGTTATGTCTTCTTTTTCTTTTAAGCATAGCATGTAATTGTGCATTTATCTTAGATATCCTGTGTACCTAAGAAGAATCTGATAATTTGTCAATAGTGAATACATTAAAAACTGTATTTAACATTTATTTTCTCATTTTCAAGAAAGACAATGAATAATGGGGAGAAGAGTTCGTCCATCTTAAGGTAAAAAGAGAAGGGCTTACTGTAAATGGAAATGCTAGATCCAACAGTGATTAAATCAACACGGAATACAGTTAGTAAGGGTCCACATCTGGTTTCATGTTCTACGGTTGTCATCCTGATATTCGTAATGATTTTTTAGCAAGGGGCCCCACGATTTTATTTTGCACTGGGCCCATCAACTTAGGTAGCCAGCACTTTACAAAGATAATAGTATCTGGAGAAAGGTGGTCCTTTACCATAATAGTTCTGCTTTCATTGTCCTCCTTTGTTGAAACATTTCCTCTCCGTGTGCATAAAATATGACAACGTGTGCCTTATGGTGGGTGTAGTCAAACAGCTGAAAGAATCCGTGCAAACTTCTAACTCAGCATCATCATTTTGTTCAATTTACTTAATTCTTGGCAGATAGTACAAGACAGTCACCGGTTCTTATGAAAAACGTGGAAAGGTCATCCTGCGGTGCTCACCCAGCACCGTATTTGCTCATGGGAGTGGTGTGTGTAAGTTGAGCAGGTTGGGAAGAACAGCTGTCCAGTGGTCTCATTGCTGGAGGCCACAGCAACTCTATCACAGTTGAAACTTTGGGGTAGAGAAGACGAAGGAGGAAGAGGTGCCAGACGGGATAAATGGTACTTATTTTGAAACTAAAATCCATAAATTATCCTATATTAAACACACTTATGAAAGCAAGCTGGCAACATCTGCTAATGATGGTGAGCTGCTGCAGGCCTATGTGAAGGCTATCAAAAGCTTTTTATAAATGAATAAAACATGGACCAGAGAGCACATATTTTCTAGGAAGTAAAAATGTATTCCTCTCAGCTTCATATGAAACAACATTCACTTTCTTCTTCTTTTTTCAGCTCCTTCCCCACTCCATGTCTTCCACTCCTTCTGCAGGGACCTATGGTTGTAAGACCTCCACCTTCCCTTTCCATTTACACCCACACGTGTACGTACATACACACATCACCCGAGTAACCGTGGCCACATTGGTGCTGGGAATGAGGACTCTTCGTTGCACTCTTGGCAGCAGGGAAGTGAGTTGATTGATTAACCACATCTCACTGTAGAGGGGGATGCTGATGGTGGAGGCAGGGAAGGGAGGTTAAAGGAAAGTGTATTACACATTTGCTGATCTTAGAGAGGGATCTGCTCTATGGCTACCAACCAGCCAAGGGCCTGAGATTTGCAATTCCTTTCCAGTTTTTGCAGAAGCTTCCTTTGGAGGAACACTGATTTAATCAATGTGTCACTATTTTATATTCATGTACGAAGGGAATGTTTGATGCTACAGAGGGCAAAAGCCTGCAGTCAGCCTGGAACCTGATGGACACCCTGATTAGTACAGGGGACCAGGCTAAAGCACAAGGGCAACAGGGTAAGCATCGAGGCCTCTGGACCTCGGTTCACATTTTCTTCTGGAATGCCCTTGTTCAGGGAATAATTGCATTCAGTCTTAAACCTAGCCCACAAGTCATCTTCTTCAGTAAGTTATCCTGCCTCTTCCAACTCAAGTCACCACATTCTTACCTTTGCTTTTATTTTTTGCTCTTTTCACTGTCAATAATCATGTGCCTCTCTTCTAAACAGAGAGCCTCACTGAGGACCCAAACAAGATTCAAGAAAACTTACTTTTCAAAAGACCTACTGGAGAAAGGCCTATAATTTGGTACTCAATGTGATCCCAAAGGCATTTATATGTATTTATCCATGTGATTTTATTTTACCTCAAAGGATATGAACAAGAAGTGTTGAGTCATCAGTGATCTGTTGCTGAGACTGAGCAAACTATTTAGATACATTGATATTTCTCTCGGTTTACCTCCTTCACCATATCACAGAGGGGCTTCAATTTGGTAAACGTTTACTAATCATTTATGAAAGACCTCGTATTAGTTTCCTAGGATGGGTATGACAAAGTACCACAAACTGAGTGGCTTAGCACAGTAGAAACGTATTGTCTAACAATTTCAGCTGCAAGAGGTCTAAAATCAAGATGGAGGGCCGGGCGTCTGGGTGGCTCAGTCGTTAAGCGTCTGCCTTCCGCTCAGGTCATGGTCTCAGGGTCCTGGGATTGACTCCCGCATTGGGCTCCCTGCTCCGTGGGAAGCCTGCTTCTCCCTCTCCCACTCCCCCTGCTTGTGTTCCTGCTCTCGCTGTCTCTGTCAAATAAATAAATAAAATCTATAAAAAAAAAAAAGATGGAGGGCCATGCTCCCTTTGAAACCTGTAGGGGAGAATGCTTTCTTGTCTCTTCTGCTCTGAGGTTTGCAGGCCATCTTTGACATTCCTTGACTTATAGATATATTACTCCAATTCTCTTTTTCACATGGCTGGCTTCTTGTAAGGACACAGCGATTTTGGATTAAGGACCCTCTCTACTCCAGTACACCTCACCTTAATGTAATTAATTATATTTGTAAAACCCTATTTCCAAACAAGGTCAAATTCTGAAGTAGTGGAGTTTAGGACTCCAACAACTTTTTTTTTGGGGGGGGGGACACAATTTAACCCATAACTGAATTTATATTAATCTATACATAATATTTTTTCTTTTTTTAGATATTTATTTGAGAGAGAGGGAGAGTGAGCGAGAGAAAGAACACAAGCTAGGGGTGGGGGAGGCAGAGGGAGAAGCAGACTCCTGACTGAGCGGGGCTCCATCCCCAGGACCTCATGACCTGAGCTGAAGGGAGACGCATAACTAACTAAGGCACCCACGTGCCCCTGTACATAACGTTACTAAAATTCTTCCTCCTTGCAGCGGTGAGAATGCCTTAAATTCCAAATTGAAGATTTTAAAATTTTAATTAAAGCCTCCAACTTGGGCGCCTGGGTGGCTCAGTCATTAAGCATCTGCCTTCCGCTCGGGCCATGATTCCCATGGTCCTGGGATTGAGCCCCGAATCGGACTCCCTGCTCCGCTGGAAGCCTGCTTCTCTCTCTCTCCCCCTGCTTGTGTTCCCTCTCTTGCTGTGTCTCTCTCTGTCAAATAAATAAATAAAATCTTAAAAAAAAAAAAAAATAAAGCTTCCAACTTGATGAGTTAATTATAGAAAATGACCTTTTTCTTTTTTCCTGATTTTAAAACATATCTGGACTTTACTAAGATTTAACAAATGTAACATGCATGTTTACAAATTAGAATAATTTAGTGTATATTTTTCAATGATAACATAATGTTTTTGAGTCCTTCTGAGTAAAGTCCCTTATAAAATAAATCCAGGGTCGATGTCACTAGCAGATTTAGTTTGGGCAACATTCAAGCATCATGTAATGAAGAAACCACAAAATATTTCATAGAATGTTAATAAAATAAAAATGAATGTTTTGAATAGTTTAAAATACAGCTGACCCTTGGACAATGTGGGTTTGATCTGCATGGGTCCAACTGATACATGGATTTTTTTTTGACACCGTTTAGCACTGTTTCTGTATTTTCTCTTCTGTTATGATTTTTTTAATAACATTTACTTTTCTCCATCTTACTTTTTGGTAAAAATATAGTATATAATACACAAAATAGATGTTAATCGACTGTTTATGTATCCGGTAAGGCTTCTGGTAGACCGTAGGCTGTTAATAGTTAAGTTTTGGGGGAGGAAAAGATATTTGGTTTTTGGCTGTGCAGGAGGTCGGGACTCAACCCCCAAGTTGTTCAGAGGTCAACTATAGTAGTATTTCAATTATTTGGATATAGCCTTGTTTTGCCTTTATTATCTAAATAATTGGTTCAGTTTTCTACTTTCTATTTTGCATATAGAGTACATTTTTGCCCAATAAAATGCTAGTAGAAAATGGTGTGTTTTAGCATTACTTTCTGCATTTCTGCAGTACTTTTAAGCATAAGAAATGCTAAAACTCAAAAGTGGTCATCAGCAAAATAGCAGTGTCATATTAGCTTGAGTGATTCTGTGATTAATGGCCATGTTGGCAATCACTGAAGACTGGATACTCAGATAAGAATCAGCAGAGGGGCTGATGAAAATGTACCATTCACTCTGTAACCAAGACAAAAATGAAAAATGTGACAACCTGTCCCATACAATAAAGCACCCATGAAATTTTGCTAGCTTCACGTAGGAAAAATGCATGAGTTATCATTTAAGACCAGAGAACCGACTCTAACGATGGAGACAGATGTGGCTGCTGATAACTTCATTCTTAGACCTGGGTGCGTCCCTTGTGCGAGCACTTTCATTAGTAAGGGAACAAAATGGAAAGCGTAAACCAAGCCCCAAATTTAAGCATGAATCAAGAGGGATTACCATCCATTTCATCAGCTTCAATCCATATCTATTTCAATTCAGTGGATCAAGTCTGCTTAAAAGGTATTTTTATTAAGAGTACATTATTCTGCCTTCGAATTTGTCATGATTTGAATTGAAAAGTCTTGTAGCAAGCATCATCATCACATTTTAACTACGGTGACGGTGATGATAGCTAACACTTGGTGAGTTCCTATGGTAGTAATTGAAGACCAATACCTGAAGGTTTTATTACTTCCTTCCCAAATGCTACAGAATGCAAACAAACCTTTTTCCTATATGAATGTTACTATGCTTTGTTTCAAATGAACCTGGCCACAGATGGTTGGATGAGAGATAACTACCCATTCAAACACAGAAGCTACAAGCTCACCATTGTTCTATAAGCTACGGCAGAAAAGGTGTGTCCAGTAAGGTACTCAATACCTGATGGAGATCTGCTGATCCAATCAAAGGCTCATTCCCAAAAGACTGTTTCGGTTTGGAGAAAATGAAATATTTGGTAGCAGCCAGAACACGAGAGCTAATAAAAGCAGATACAGAGAGTAATCGGCTCAACGTGATGGCAGGGCGCTAGCACAGGAAGCAGGAGACTATTGCTGCTGAGGTGAGAGACATCTGTCCCCATCACGGGCATGCATGTGGCTCCTCCAGAGCATTAGATTCAACTGAGGCCACTGTGCCACTATTAAGGTGGTTTCTGACCCTTGACTTACTCTTTATTTGGCCTGAAAATAGACTCCATCCAGTGAAGTCACTTTTAATATGTCTCCGATCTTTAAAATTCATACCTGATAGTACAATGTAAAGAAGTTACATCATTTCACTGCCGTCACTAACACTGGTACGGTAAATTTCTTTCGGATATGGAGGAAGTGAATTCCAAGAAGCCAGCATGAAAGTGTTTTCCTAATTTCTGTGTTTGCTTTCATCTTTGCCATTACAGTGTTTGTCTTTAGAAGTTCTAACAAATGTGGTACTAAAAAATAAAAATTACTGGAAAACTTACATTCTGAAAATAACATGTCCATTTCTAAACAAACATAATTACAAATGCACAAGTGATTATAAGGAAAATAATCTATTCACAATTAGACAAAGTTTTACTTCCACTTAAGAATGATACCTTATCAAAATTTTACTTGCTCTTGAAAAACATACATTGTGTTTACATATGGATAGTCTTTGGCTATAAATTTTCTGTATAAGATTATCTCAAGAATTCTATCACTAGCATATGGATTATTTTCCCATGAAGTTTGTAATATAAAATGATACTATTTGATTTACCTAATTCCTAGGATCCAAACAATTAATGGACCACCCAATATTTAGGGCATACTATATAGAGGCTGAAATTGTATCGAACAAGTTATAAGGCCTAGATTCCAATTTTTGCTCTACCAAAATTAGTTGTAGGTTTTTGGTTAGGTTACTATAATTAAAATGAAGAATCTGACATCCCAGAGATGTTAAACAACTTTGATAAATTATTGCTCAAATTCCTAACAGTATTGAAAACCTCTGATTCTATGATATAAACTGGTCTACTATAATATATAAAATACTATTTCCACTTTTAGTAGTTTATTGTTTGACTAGGATTTACTGCCTCATTATCTAAGAAAAACATTATTAACCAATAAATAAAAATGCAAGGCAACGGATTTTAAAATGTAATCACAGATTGTAAGATGAAGTCTCATCATCATTCTTTGATACAAGGATGATTTTAATGAACCTTGTAGGATTTTAGAGCTGTCTGCAGTGATGTGAGACATGGTTGCCTACATGTTATGGTGTCATTTTCATGTCTATCCCTTTTAAATGAAGTAACATAATACTGACCAGTCTTTGCAGAATGTAAGGCACCTATATAGCAGGTGTGTGAATAAGGTGTTACCTGTTCAGAACATTTTGACATTGTCTTGGCATCCATTCTATTTTAAGTGAAAATTGTGACTTGCTCAAATGTAACTTAAAATCCAGATCTAATCAGTTAACACTGCAAGTAACTATGTCTTTTCCTTTATATATCACAGTTAGGGTGGAACTGCTCTCTTCCCATTGCTTACACTCTTTCTCAACTGAAGCATTTTATAAGTGATTCATATCATTACAGCTTGTTTGGTGATTTGGAGAGGTCACTAGAAAGGAGATGAACTAAAACTGCTTTATTTTTAAAGAAATTCAGCATGAATTTTAAAGAAACTCACCAAAACATATATCCATTAACATTCCAATTGATCAAAACCACTTTGTTTTATATTAATGGTTAATTAAAACTTCATCTTCCCCCAAATATAGTATCAAGTAAAATTTGTTATTATTGTGGTGAAAACACCAGGGTCCCATTTATCAAATGTGATATAGTCATCTACTGCTTTATTCCCTAAACACATAAACTGTTATTTGATCTCAAGCAAGGCCAACACGAGGTTCTTACTCAATTTGACAATGCACATTTGAGTTACCATATGGAGGGAGTGTTATCCACCCAATATCATCTGGGTCTTGCAAAACTTCTTATCTCACACAATAACAATAAATCAATATACTTGTTGGATGTCTTTTTCATCTTAACAATATTGTGAAAACATTTTAAAAGCGACTATTGTGCATCATCTCTACATGTTTAAGAATGTGGAAATAATTAGTACTTCAAGAAAAGGTATTTATACTTATCCTAGAAATCAGGGACCCTGCAGTTCCCTAAAGAGACGAGGGGGCTAGGAGTTTGTCAGGAGAAAACATCTCCTGTGAGGAAAACATTCCTTACAGAATCAGGATCCAGGGTTGGAATCCCTTAACAAGCTGAGAGGTTTGTAGGACTTATTCTCACCTGTGAAATAAATAAACCTCCTTTGGCCATTACCCACTTATGGCCAAATTAAAATGGAATATTAGATATCAAACCAACTTGAAAAATGTGGGAATGAAATGCATGTTCAAAGATCAAAGATAGTCATACAAATACGAGATACCAATACGATTTTCAGAGGTACTTTCAGAATAAAAATTACCTTATTGAGGATGAAATTAAGTAAACATTCCAAAATAAAGTAAATAATACCAATATTGCCTTATATTAGCACCAATATCATTAACATTAATACTAATTTTTGTATCATTAATATTACTGGTTACTGTTACCTTTGGAGACCTTGAAATTAAGTCCAAAGCTTTTCAGAAATTCATGTGATCGAGACTGATGGGAGTTCTTGCCACAGGGACACATTGTTTATGACATAATCATAATTCAATGACTCACACAGGAGTAAATTTGATGTTGAAGATGGTGTTGCTATTTTTTTATGTATCAGTCTTCAACCATAACATCTCATGTGCTTAAAGAGTAAATATTAGGTTGAGACCAAGAAGGGAAAAGTCTATAATCTCTCAGGGAAAAGGCATTAATTACACTAAGTCTGTCTTTTCGATAAAGAAGTAACATTGCTGTCAAATCCTCAGTGATCCACTGCCTAGAGTACATTGTGCATCTATCATGAGGCCCATCTAATACTTGCAATGTTATTTGCATTAATGTTGATAAAATATTTACTTGCAATATACAGGGAAGAGAATATTATGGACTCGGTATCTGCAATAACATTCTGAGTATCAGGCAGTACTATGATCATAGATGATGTAAACTTGTCTAGATTGGGGTAGGAGAGTGAAAACAGGACCAACTGTTGGCAATCCTTGGAACTGGCTTTTTTGGGGATCCTATAAATATTTGATCCATCTGTACTGTGACTAGACCTCTTGACATTCTGTCATCTTCTGTCTTCAATTTTAATATGAATTATGCTTTATAACTGGGTCTTGTCAAAACTGTTTCCTAATATACTGTACTAAATTGTAAAAAGTACACACCTCAGAGCTGTTAATTAAAAGGACCTGCTGGTATAAATAAACACATATGCTGCTGATTAGCCACCCTTTAGGGGTCAACAGTGGGGGACTCCTGCTGGGCTTCTGTTAATTGTTGTCCAAAATCTTAACAGGAACTGTCTAATGATCTCGTATGGCTTTGGCCATCTGGCCCTCTGAGTTCACTTGCCAGTAAATAGCCAACCTTTAGAGAAAGAGAGAAATATCCCTTACCAGAGGGGTATCTTAGAAGATATAACCTAGCCATCCACATGTGTACAAAAGCATTGATTTGCTTTTAATTCACTAGTTAAACCCAATACACCTAATTTAAATTACTCTTTAGACTTATTTTGATGTCAACTGCTTTAATATTAGCTACAAAATGAATGTTTTTGCTTTTCTTACATAAGCAGCATTAGATGTGATTAGGACTTGTTTGTAATGCATATTATATTTATGGTCAGAAACAATGAAGAGTGCTTCTAATAATTATTATTTGTGCATCATACTTGACAATGTTAAGTGGTGGTGTATCTTTTTCCTCCAGTGCCGTACTGTGGAACCGATGACCAGGTGCAAAACCTAGTTTCGCATATTCTGAAATAGACTTAGGATTTGTGTTGGTATTAGTCCTCTGAATGTTACAAAGCTGCACTATTAGCTGGTTGTTCACTACATCATTCCCTTCCATTTTTAGATAAATGTTACAGAATAGAAATAACAGATTTAAAGGAGCAAAAATAGAAGTGTTCATTCATAGTAAGACATTGTTTTTTTTTTTTAATTTTATTTATTTGAGAGAGAGAGAGAGTACATGAGAGGGGGGGAAGGTCAGAGGGAGAAGCCGACTCCCTGCCAAGCAGGGAGCCTGATGCGGGACTCGATCCCGGGACGCCAGGATCATGACCTGAGCCGGAGGCAGTCGCTTAACCAACTGAGCCACCCAGGTGCCCCATAGTAAGACAATTGTTTTAGGAAATCTGTCTTATTTGTCTCATTTTCAAACAAAGATGAAAGTCTGCATATAGGGGAAGAAGTCCATCTCGAGGTACATATGTGCATAGTATTTAGTAGATAATTGTGTGTTAAAGAGAAGAATACACCTCACTACATTCACTCTGATAGGTTTAATCTGCTAACATACTATGAAAAGAGAAAAGAGCACTCTAAAATTTACCTAAGCAATGGAAATGGAAATTAATAGAGGGTAATGTATTTTGTTTGTATTTCATCTTATTGGTATTTTGCCTTGTTTCAAATAGATCCTTTTCTTCTTAAATTTTCAAGCTACTCTCTTTCCCAAATGATATGTTTTTCACCTAGGGCTTTGCTTAATTGGAGAATATTTT
Source organism: Zalophus californianus (assembly GCF_009762305.2). Classification (NCBI taxonomy): domain Eukaryota; kingdom Metazoa; phylum Chordata; class Mammalia; order Carnivora; family Otariidae; genus Zalophus; species Zalophus californianus. The sequence continues at coordinate 4,697,016 of NC_045597.1, forward strand.
GAGGAAACTAAGTACTGGTAGAACAATATTCATGGCAGTGTTCATGTTGGCATATGACTTATCAGTGAAGCTGCATGGATGGTGAAATTCACCCAGCTCATGACTGTCAACTGTAAGACATCAGGATTGTTTTTTAGTGATGTTGCCCCGACCCTGATTATGGGAAAAAAAAAAACAAAACAATTACTTCTAAGGTTTTACAAACAAGTTTTATATGAAGAAGAGAATGTCAAAATCTTTCATGTTTTGGGTTTTATTCTATTTTTCTTTATTCTATGGTAATTGTTGACCAGATCTGGGGGATGAATGGGAAATGAGGAACCAACTCAACTAACCACCAAATTTTTCTAGAACTCACTTCACCCAAGATCTCCTTCTGTACACTTTCCCCTCTCAAAATCAAACATTTCTTTCTAGATCAAATTAAAAATGAAACAAAGCAACAAACAAAAGAACTCTTGAATGACTGATTTCCTCTACCCTCTACATTCTTCCAGAACCCAGAACTTATAACGCCTGCTTACTCTTTTTTTGCTTGTCCTGCCATATCCTGGTTACATCATAGGAAATCTCCTTGGAAAATCTTCCCACATTGTGTTTCTTCCACACATTTCTTCCTTAGTGATTTTCCAGGGTCTCTCTACAGTGTCACCTAAATAGTTAAGATCTATCCGTTCACTTATTTTGCCCTTGTCAACAGTACAGAAAAAAAATACAGTTTTCAGGGTGTAGACTTTTGCCACGTATTTATTCTTTCAAAAAATATGTCTGCTTAAGAGATTTCGGTAAGGGGCGCCTGGGTGGCTCAGTCGGTTAAGCGTCTGCCTTCGGCTCAGGTCATGGTCCCAGGGTCCTGGGATTGAGCTCCATGTCAGGCTTGCTGCTCTGCAGGAGCCTGCTTCTCCCTCTCCTCCCTGCTTGTGCTCTCTCTCGCTATCTCTGTCACTATCTGCCTCTCTCTCTCAAATAAATAAATAAATATAATCTTAAAAAAAAAAAGTCTTAAAAAAAGAGAGATTTCGGTAAAAAAACATGACTAACTGAAGTTACAAAAAAGTTATTTATTATTGAAGTTATTTGTCAATATTTGAGTGATTCTTCATTTCAAGTGGGCAGAAGACAAGGTAATTACACATATTAATATATTCACATTAATGTCCCCAAAACTAGTAATTATGCTAAGCGGAAGGAAATAAAGATTTTAGATGATATAAGAAATTGCCTCAAATCAGTATTTAAATAATTGAGAAATCATTAACATAATTTGTCAGGACCTATATTGTTTACTTCCATTGTACCTTGGATTATTTTTCAAATTGGAGATAAAATTCACATAACATAAAAATTGCCACTCAAGCCATTTTGAAGTGTACAACTGAATGACCTTCACTAAATTAAAAATGTTGTGTAACTATCAACACCATCTATCACTTTACAAAGAAACGTTTTAATCATTAAGCAGCCACTCCCTATTTCCTGCCCTGCCCTCAGCCCCTGGCAACAACAAATCTGTTTGCTGTCTCTACGGACTTCCCTATTCTAGCAATTTCATAATAATAGAGACAGACAAAATGTATGTGGCTTCTTTCACTGAGCAGTGAAAGAATTCTTTTCAAGATTCATCCATGTTGGAGTATATATCAGTATTTTATTTTATTTTTTAAAGATTTTATTTATTTGAAAGAGAGAGAGAGAGAGAGAGAGAGGAGAAGCGTCAGGCAGAGGGAGAAGCAGGCTCCCGGCTGAGCAGGGAGCCCAATGCAGGACTCTGTCCCAGGGACCCTGGGATCATGACCTGAGCCAAAGGCAGACACTTAACTGACTGAGCCACCCAGACGCCCCTCGGTATTTCATTTTTATGTTCAAATATTTTGTTGTATGGCTATGCCACTTTTTGTGTATCTAGTCATAATACAAATATATGAGTTATTCTCACTTTTTAGAGATTACAACTAATGCTGTTATGAAGATTTATGTACAAGTTTTTGTACTTGTTTTCAATTCTCTTGTGTATATACCTAAGAGTAAATTTACTGGGTTGTATGGTTATTCTGTGTAATATTCTGGTTCTGTTTTCCATGGTAGGTTCACTGTTTAACATTCCTCAGTGTTTGGGGATTCTAATTTCTCCACATCTTTGCCAATACTGAATGAAAATTTTTCTGACTATAGCCACCCTCGTGAGTGAAATGAAATGGTGTCTTATTCTATTTTTTATTTGGTTTTCCATAATGACTAATGATGTTGAGAATATTTTCATGTGTTTGTTGGACATAGGTATATATTCTTTAGAGAAATATCTATGGAAGTTTTTGCTCATTTTGTAATGTAGTTTGTCTTCTGCTGCTGAGTTGCAAAATTCTTTATATATTCTGGATACATGACTCTTCTCAGATATATGATTTGCAAACATTTTCTGCCATCTGTGGCTTGTCTTTTGATTTCTCTAATAATCACTGAAACACAAAAATTTTTAATTTTGATGATGTCCAATGTATCCAATTTTCTTTTTTTTGCTTGTGCTTTTGGTGCCATATTTAAGAAAGTGTTACTTACTGAAAGGTCACAAAGACTTACTGCTATATTTTCTTCTAAAGGTTTGATAGTTTTAACTCTTGTGTTTAGATCTCTGATCCATTTTGAATTCACAATATCCATTGGGATCCATGTGGATCCATTCTGAATCCACAATAGAATGTGAGTAGGCCAAATTCATTCTTTCCCATTTGGCTATGAGTTGTCCTAGCATCATTTGTTGAAAAGACTGTTCATTCCCCTTTGGAGAGTCCTGACATTTTAATTGTTTTTTAATTTTTAAATTTCTGTAGAGTCTGTAGTAATGTCTACTTTCAGTCTTGATTTTAGTAATTTGAGTCTTCTCTCTTTTTTTCCTGGGTCAGTCTACCTAAAGAATTGTCATTTTGTTGGTATTTTGAAAAATGAAATTTTTAGCAATCTGATTCTATTGTTTTTCTATTCTTTATTTCCATTCTAAACTTTTTTCCTACTACCTGCTTTGGGTTTAGTTTGCTCTTCCTTTCCTTCTTCCTTAAGGTGGGAGGATAAGTAATTAATTTGTAATCTTTCTCATTTTTAATGTAGGTATTTACAGTTCTAAATTTCTCTTGAAGTACTGATTTTGCCATATCTCATAAGTTTTGTTTTGTTATGTTGTATTTCCATTTTCATTTATTTCACAGTATTTTCTAATTTCCCTTGTGATTTCTTTTTTGGCCCATTGATTGCTTGAGACCAAGTTGTTTAATTTCCACATATTTTTTTAAAGATTTTATTTATTTATTTGAGAGAGAGAGAGAGAGAGAGAGAACACAGAGGGAGAGTGAGAGGGAGAAGCTGACTCCCCACTGAGCAGGGAGCTTGATGCAGGGCTTGATCCCAGGACCCTGAGATCATGACCTGAGCTGAAAGCATCTACTGACTGAGCCACCCAGAAGCCCCTCTACATACTTGTGAAATTTCCAGATTTCCTTATGTTTTTAATTTCTAATATCATTTCATTGTGGCTGGAGAAGACACTTTGTGTGATTTCAATATTTTTACATTTATTGAGACTTGTTTTGTGGCCCTAGATGACCAATCCTGGAGAATGTTCTATGTGCACTTGAGGAAAATGTGTACCCTCCTGTTGTCAGGTGGAGTGTTCTACATCCATCTCTTAGGTCTAATTGATTTACAGTGTGGCCAAGTCCTCTAGTTCCTTGTTAATCTTCTAATTGTTCTATCCACTATTGAAAATGGGGTACTGAAGTATCCACCTTTTATTGTTGAACTGTCTATTTGAGCCTTGAACTCCGTCAATGTTTGTTTTACATATTTTGGCTCTCTGTTGTTTGGTGCACGTATGTTTACAGTTGTTATATTTTCTTGGTGCATTGACACTTTTATCAATATATTATGTTCTTCTTTGACTCATAATAATTTTTGACTTTGAGTCTTTTTATTTAATATTAGTGTAGCCACCTCAGTTCTCTTCTGGTTACTATTTGCATGAAATATCTCTTTCTATCCTTTTACATTCAACTGACCATGATATTATAACAAAGAAATTTTGTCTTATCCTGCAGAAAAGAAAGAGGCATTGAAAAAAAATCGGAAAGGACAGTGACATAATTACACCTTCATCTTAGAAAAAGAACTCTTGAGAACCACGTGGAAAACACATTAAAGAGGCTGTGACTGAAGCATTGTGGCCCCTGCCAAATAATGTGCCTCAAACATAGCTTCTTTCTTCTCTGATGCATTTTCCTAATATTTTTCACATCCTTCAGAGGAGAAGTACCGGCCACAAAAATACTGGGCCATGTCTGGGTCAGCTATTCCAACATGATTCAATTGTGAAATGATATATGAAATATATATGTTTATAATATTATATAACACTGGTTTTGTTCTTTTGAGATGATGCACTTTAGAAAAATGCTAATGCCTTCCTTCTGAATTGAATACATCTCTAGAACATTTTTATTTCCTGTACACACCCATGTGTTTATGCATACATAATGAAAACTGTACTATTCTGGTATACACACTTTTTATGTAAGCATTATATATTCTAAAGAAGATATTTTGAACAGTAAAAGCAATAGCCTTCTGAAATAACATGGTTTAGGAAATAGTAAAATCAATCAGAATTGCAGTAAATATTCATTATAACTCAATATGTGTTAATATCATACATTACTTATTACATTTAATTTCTTGATTATTTTTCCTTCCTTTAGTGTGTATTAAACATTAGCTGGCAGTGCTGGTTGCTGCTCTTTACATAATGAAAGATTACCCTTATCATGCAGGCTCTTACAAAAATATTTACATTTATTTTAGATCAATAATCTCATGTGAGTTTTGTGTAAAAACACATAAGAAAAAAAGATTCCAACTCAGACATCTTGCAGCAGAGTATAAACACAAAGACTAGCATTTTCAAATTCCTTTGTAAACAGAAAGACTTGTATTATTGAACCACAAAATATGTCAAGAGAGTTGCTTGCTTACTTTTCTGTCGCATATTATATTGGGCCTTTCTCTAAGTTTGTATTTGCATCCTGTTAGGCATGCAGAGAAAGGAATGTGTCTATTTGCATTTTTAACATTTGGTATCTCTGGCATAAATGAAAGTAGGCCTTCATAGTCCTTCAGTACATTTCTTGTCATGAAAATATCTCCCCAGTGATTCACTAATATGGTAGAAGAAGAAGTCAGAGTATTAGTAGAGAAGCCAGAGTACTAGTGAGACAATCTTCATACATCAGTAAAAAATTTAGGCTCTTGGTTAAATTTACATCTCAATGCAATTTTTAAAATATTATGATGAGATTTGGTCATGCCTTCCTTCCTCAGAAACCCATCCATCTCCCCCAAACATTCCATGTGTTTGTTGATACAAATTTTTCCCTGACTCGAATATTTGTGTCTAACCACAAGGAATGGTACCACTTGGGATCTCACAGTAGCTCAATAATATGTTGATTCATTTAAGCTAATATTCTAAGGCATAAGGTAGTCTGAATGCAAATAAGAGAAACAATCGGAGAGCAGTGGTATTTTCTGAAAATAGCAGCCCAAATTGGAGATTAAGGTACAATTCATATATGTACTAAATGAAGACATCACAGATATAAAGCCTTCAGATACAGAACCGTGGGCTCAAATCCCAGTTTTGATGCTGACTCATTGGGTGAATTTTTGTCAACTTCTAATTTATTCATTCATTTTCAAGGACAGATCATTATTCAATAAATATTTAAAATAGCCTAAGGTAAGCCAGGAATTTACCTACTGGAATCTCATGTTATCATACTTACCCTGTCCCTTTGTTTTTAATATTGTATTAAAGGTAACATATGTGAAATACTTAGCACAACATATGAGACACTGTGGGGGATTCAACACATATTTGTTGAATGAATGGATGGATGGAATAGCAATAACCAAATATGAAAATTATTGTAACTTTCTTAGTATATGAAACAATCTTTTTGGGTAAGAAGACATTAGATTGGACAACTGTCTTAGTATATGAAACAATCTTTTTAGGTAAGAAGACATTAGATTGGATAGGCCTATATATAAGTCCAAAGAGAAAACAAACAAGTAATGTTTATAATTTCTCCACCACTCACAATATTTCGTTATATATACTTTGGTTTCCAAAATAATTTTGTGCCTCAGCTTATAAGCACTGTCATATTATCACTGCATGGGAACTTTATATAATTTTTGTTGCTGTGTTTGAAACATCAAAATGCGTGGTGCAAACTTGTCAAACCCCTCACAGATTAAAAAATTGCATGGTGTCTCAGATTAAAATAAGAATGTGCCTCCACTCATGTAATTTTTTGGTCATTGGCAATAATGAAAATTTTTCCTTAGCATGTAGTTAGTTATTTATGAAAATTTGTACGTCGACACCCATTAAGCAGAGAAAATCCAGCAACTGTAATAAATATCTGGCTTTTAAAATATATTGGAAAATATATTGTGCCTAAAAACGTGTATGACAAGTATGTGAAGTGAGAGAATAACGAATAGAACCAATGCTTCGCTAAGATAAATAATTAGCACTCTGAAGTATCTGTGGGCTACTCCCCAGGCACTCCTCACACCAGTGTCAGCTCTTTTTAATTTGGTGGTATTTATTTCCTCCTTTTTCTTTGTAGATTTACCACAATAGTAGATAGCCCTAAAAAACACACACATGTTTTAACTTTGCTTGTTTGTCAGCTTTATAAAAGTGGACTGGTACTGCATTTCTTCTTCTCGGGCCATGCTTTGTATTTCTCAGCATTGTTTTTGGATTCACCCAAGATGATTTGTGTATCCTGTTTCAACATTTTCGTTGCTCAAAAGTAGTGATTCTTGGAAATCTGGAGTCTCAGGAGTCCTTCTTCTTCTCTCCTTAATAGATGGTAAAATTATCCTCCCCGCCAACTGCCGTTTGCCACTGTCCACGTCCTCACTTGGGCAAAACGGGCACGCTTGCTGGTTCCCACACTCACGGTTTCCTTCCCCGTTTGCGCATATGCTCCACCCGTCCTCAGCCAATGCGCGAAACATCCAGGACTTTGCAACTGAATTGTTAAGGATATACATCTGTTGCTTGCTTTTTTGTTTTATTTTTCTCCGTGTTCTATGTGAAAACATTAGCTTTCACTAAGCCGTGTGGAACCGTTACTTCCATCTGCTGCTACCACCCCTCTGCGACGCGGCTTCCTTCTTCCTCGAGCGCCTTCCCGGGAGGGACTGTAGGGAGGTCTCGGTGCGGCAGCCCATCTGATGTCTTGAAAAGCTGAACGTTTATCTGAGCTCCACTTGTCTTTAATAAATGGCATAGGTTTAGATTTGATGGGGTCATTTGGGTCATTTTTGGGGGCATCAGTCCAAGTCTTTTTTTTTTTAATTTTCATTTATTTCTTATTTTGAGAGCGAGCGAGCGAGAGCACGAGTGAGGGGGAAGGGCGGATGGGGTGGGCGAAACGGGCGGCCCGAGGCGGGGCGGCGCGGCCTGGTCCAGGGACCCGGCACCGTGACCCCAAGGCAGGCCGACTCCCAGCGGGCGGTCTAGGCTAAGTCTTTCCGGAAATAGAATAATCTAGCGGTAACTGAGTTGAATACAAAAGTAAAGGGTTAGGTCACCGACTCAAACCCCCCAAAATACCACCCGGTTCTCCTTCCGCGCAAACCGCGGCTGAACTCCGGCGACGCCCGGCTGCCCCCGGCTTCGAGTCATTCACGAACCGGCCGAAGTGACAGGGCTCCGGCGTCGCCCGCGAACCGCGGCAGCACCTCGGGAACCCGCGGCCTGAGGCAGGACGGGGCGCCCAAGACGGCCGCCCGGGGGCCCGCCGGCGCTTGCCCTACGCTTCGGCCCCGCCACCACCCCGCTCCCCGGAGCGCGCCGGGCGGCCGTTCACGGCTCGCTTCCCGCCGCAAGGCCGCCGGGGGCCTGCTCGCCGCCAACAGGCAACGTGTCACCGTGCAAAGTTCTGCGGCCGCCGCGCGCGACGGCGGCGAGGCCGCGTCCCGAGGCACAGGCTCCCGGGGCGCGATAACCCTGCCGTCACCGCAGCCACATCAGCTCGGCACCAACCAGCACGACTCACCGTCTCAAACCCATAAAACAACGTCCGAAGGAGAAGCCCCGCCGCCTCCGAGCTGCAGGCGTCCCTCAGGCACGCTCCCGGCGTCGGGGGCGCGTCCCACCCTGAGGTTTCAGCGGCGCACGCGCCGCCAACCCCCGCCTCCCTCCCCTCAGGGCTTGGAGCCCAGCCACGCAGGCCGCTGCCTACCCCTTCCCTTTACTGGAACCGGGCTCACCCCGTACAGCTCCAGCCCGTGCTGGGGGGGAAACTGACCTCAGGGCCCCGCAGCCCCCGGCCCCTCGGGTCACGTAGCTCCCACAATGCAACGCGGCACCACGCCTAAGGAAGCGGTGGGAAAGGCCTGGAGTCTCTTTCTCTGCAGTGCGCAGGCGCAGGAGGTGGCGCATGCCTTTGTCGGAGGCCCCGCCCACTACTCCTGAGTGGACGAGGCTCCCATCAGCCTAGGTGCACGCGCTCCGCGGCAACTTTCCGTGCTTTCCTGGGTCCGCCAGGGGAGCCCTCCGTGGCTGGGAGACCGGGGTCCAAGAGGTTCTCCACCCTCCCCTCAGGGGACGTTCCGGGGAGCAGCGGTGAAGGCGCAGGGAGGAGGATGGAGATGCAGAGCAAGGTGTGCGCCAGGTGAGACCTGGGCGGAGGTGGTGGAGAGCTTAGCTGGGGGGTCCCCCGCGGAGCACGTGGTGTCTAGGCTGAGGCGCCGTGCTGTCGTCCTCAGCGCGTTCCCCCCACTGGTGTGAGTGCTGCAAAGGGTTTTGTAAATGCTGTGCGTGTCTCAGGCTCCTTGTGATGATTTTAGGGGGTCGGGGGCAAATCTCAAGACAGAAGTTCTCGGGCATTCTACCTTTGCACCCCTGACCTTAAGCTGCTGTTTTTCAAAGGTGATCTTCCTCCGCTGTCGTCATCTTGGCGCTTGAGGTGTGGAAAGCGATTTAGGATTTAGTGGATTCGGAAATGTCAGTGGGTTAATTTGTACCTATCCATCCCTTCTCTCCACCCTGAGTTCCATACTGCGATGATGCAGCTGGTGGTCTTCCCACAGCAGTGGTGTCTCTCTTCGCCCGTGCCCCCTCCCTGGTCTGAGCCTGCCTTCATTCTGGTCTGCACTTTCTGCCTCACGCCATCACCCCGACAGTTTCTGTGGCCATATATACGCTCCAACAGGCCTTTGTTAGTTGGCAAGTCCATCAATCTCCCTCCAGCTCTTGGCGTGCGTTTGGGAGTCCCTGCTGCTTCATCGTGCTCAGAAACATTAAGCCTACTGCTTGATAAACTTGAGAGGAGTGACTTTGTGTCTTTGACATCCCCTTCTCAGTGACTGATGGATGAAGAGGGGAAGTTGGGTTGGCAATGCTCAGATGCTGTCTTCTTTGGTAACTATTTTTATCTTATGAGAGAAGTAATAAGATGTCTGTATGCCGTTCATGCAGCATGTTAGACACCCAGACAATTGAGGCAGGGGATGATCCCATTTCCAGTAGCAAAGTGGCACTAGCTAAAACCCTCCAGACACGGGGAAATCATTTAGGAACACTGCACAACGTTGTGCTATCCATTGAGAGACCTAAGAGGATTTGGCTCCAAATCAAATCATTAGACAGCCACAGGCTTGCATTTGGTTAAGGAAAATTTTTATGTCTAAGGATAATCAATAGAGTACTCCAACAGGAGATTTATAAAGGTATATTTTTGAAGAAGGGGAAGATAACATTGTCCTGAAAGCTCAGATAAATGGTTCAAATTTTTTTCTTGTAGGCATTGTGAATTTGCTCGAAAACTAGGTACAAATATAAAATGTAATTAAGACTAACTATGAGAACCAATTAAAGAGATCCTAGAGCTGAGGTGAGATCCCCAGGTGACCAAACTTGGCATTGGTAGAGAAGCTGTCGACCCTCCAACAGATTTCACACCTTAGGTCAGGCATCTGCCTGATGATGAGAGCAGCACAATGACCAGAGGCCTGTGGCCTTCCAGGCTTTCAGGACTGATGGAAATGCTGAGGTTCCTCTGATAAAAGAACTTGATAAGGAACCCTGAAAACTACATTCTCTCCAACATTGAGGAGAGGGCTCTTCAGGCGGAGTTGCTTTGATTACATAAATTAAACAGTGGCACTTCTTCTTCTTTAAATGCCATAGAGAAATCCAGATCGAAAACACATGCACCCTGTATGTGCGCGCGTGCGCGCGCACACACACACACACACACACACACACACACACACACACACACACACACACACACACACACACACACACACACACACAAAGACCTTAAGGGAAAAATACCCCAAATACCAAAATGTTTAAAAACATGCTTCTCTCTTACTAGTGGGAATAAAGAAGCAATTATTTTCTTTTTACTTTTATGTGTTTTTTACAATAAGCAATTACTACATTTGTTATTGGAAAAATATTAACAGGAAGAATATAAACTAGCCTATAATCATTCTTTCTGCCTTCCTACAGGCTGTTGGAAAAAGCCTGCCATGATTTCTTCTGAATTTAATATTCTTTCTCTTATTAAAGCTAATTTTGAAAATGAACTACATTGATAATATGGGTGCTAATTAGTACTAAATAAAAGAAGGACAGAGGGGAAGTATACCATAGTGACAGGGCCATGTGGTACGTAGAATGTGGCACCAGGCCACCAGGCCATTTCTGGCACATGGTCTGTGTTTTTGATCTTTTCTTTTACCAGTGCTCCAATGCCAACAGACTGGAGTTTGACAGTCAGTTTAGCAGCTTTTCCTGTAGACATGACCCTAAATTTTAAGTATTCACCATGCCGTTCTGGCAATAATCATGTAACAAAAATGTCTCAGGGCAATGTGCTGCCTAATTTGTTTAAATTGTGAGCAGACAGCCATGAAAAATGAACACCAGACAATAAAGATTGGGTGTATATATCGCTTTTATTCACACCATCATATTAAAACAATTTGATAACTCATTCAACAGTTGTTAAGGATTAATTGTTAATAATTTTTTGTGATGTAAACTTTTAGCTTCTGGACCATCAGAAAATACCCCTGCCTTCACAGAGCTCCCATCTTAGGGGCAGAGGCAGATAGAAAGCAAGTGTGCAAATAGACATCCTCAATTATAATTACCTGAGTGACACCCTGGGATGTGACCTCTATTCCCCAAACACAAAATGATGATCCACAAGATAAGCCCAACATTTAATAACCCCCGAATGTTATGTAGAAATGGAAATATTATTGCTTTTACATAATCAAGTCCTGTTTTGTGTTTTACCCTTTTTTCCTCTATCATGACTTTGGGTAGAAACTGAGCACCAGGACATGTGCACGTGTGTGTGTGTGTGTGTGTGTGTGTGTGTGTGTACACACAGGGATAGACACTCAAAGTACTTAGATTCTTTGATTCTGTTCTTCTCCTTCTTTCCACAAGTTTTGGCCCCAAAGGCATGTCTTAATAACTTGTCCTTCATGCTAAACTCTCTCACAGATTGTGCTTCTCGGGAACCCAAACTACAATGCATAGGAAATTAGGCTCTGGAAACAGCATGGCCTTTCATAATGGTCTTGAGTAGGACCAAGAGAGCCAGACCTTTGTACTTTCACCATCCTGTCTTTGGATCATGGCCTCTGTGGAAGAGGTGTAGCAGCAAGCAAGGTGTGTGGCAGCTGTAGCCAATGGGTTTTTCGCTCCTGGGTCCTAACTAACTCAGGCATCCTGGACCAGAGGCTGATGTCCCCTTCTCTTCCTCCTTCCAGGGAGATCGGTGGGCATAGGGTTGAAACTCTAGTCAGTGAGGTTGCTGCAGGAGAGTTGGATCCACAACAAGATGGGCACAGAGGTGTGTTGAGAGAATGCGCCATGGATGTCTCTGGAACCATGAAAGCCTCTGGGTTATGTATATGGAGGAAAGGAAAGAAGTAACAGAAGAGTGTAGCCAAGCCTCATAATGCCGATCCTGACCCCATCAGAAAATGATTTACAAACATGCTTACTCCTATGACTTCAGTGATGAAGGGACTTCTCTTCCTCCGCAAGTGATCATGTCCATCTCCATGCAGTGAACATTTTCTTCCTTTCATTACACAATTAAAGAGTAAAGTAAAACCATTAAAGTGGAAATTTCACATACATGTAAAAATGAGTTCAAGTAAATAATGCCAATGTAAGTATCAAATTCTTCACTATTTTGAAATAGGACTTCTGAGGATGACATTATCACTAGAGGAAAAAAAATGGGATAAAAGAGAGAAACATGGATATTAAAAACACAGTTAATTGCATTCTTGGCCTATTTTAATTTTTAAGGGAATGCTTATATATATAAAAAAGTGGAAATGAAGCTAACAGGCATTTCCTGAATTCATACTTCTAATAAGAAATTGTTTAAGAATATGAGGAGGTGGGGTGCCTGGGTGGCTCAGTTGGTTGAGCATCCGAATCTTGGTTTTAGCTCAGGTCATGATTTCAGAGATTGAGCGCTGAGATGGGCTCCGTGCTCAGTGGGGAGTCTGCTGGAGATTCTCTCCCTCTCCCTCCCCCACTGATGCGCTACCTCTCACTCTCAAATAAGTAAATAAATTTTTTAAAAAAGATTTAAGAATATGAGGAGATGAAGATATGAGGGAGAGAGAATACCTGCCCTCATGGTTCAGACCTGGATGAATTAAGAGTCCATTTTTATTTAATTTTGTTACTTTTGGTATCTTGGAGAGAAACGTTGACTTTTTTTTGTTATGAGGTAGAGTATAAATTTGGAAATCCAGAGTAGACCAATATTCATAATACAATTTGGAATTAAAAGTGCCCTAAGAGTTCATTGCAACATGAGAGGTAATCAGATAAGCTCCATTGATAGGACATTTGTGATAAAGTTTAGGAGTGAAATCATTTTGGGAGTTGTGGACAGCATTATCTTCTAGAACCAATGCATTATAAAATATGAAATAGAATTTGTGGATAATAGTTTGATTTGATTGGTGGCAGGTAAGTGTGCAAGGCTAGTCTGGGGACTGTATTTTAGTAAGCTTTGTGGGTAATATGGAATGCATGATGACTTTGAGCCACGGATCAGTGTTCTCAGAACTGCACTTGAGAAGTATAACCTAGGATCAAGGTTTGGGGTGAATGTAAGTGGCTGGCAGTAAGAGGTTGAGTGAACTGTGAAGCAGAGTAGAATGAGCATGAGCACGAACATGGAAAAACATAGTAGTTCCCCCAACTTGTAAATTATGTGACCCAGCCAAGCTTCTTAGTTAGTCTCAGTCTTAATTTTCTAATAGCTATAAATGGAAGCAGAACAGCTATTTCACAGAAATTCATATAAGCAAAAAGCAACAAGATTTGTAAAATATTTGAGCGCATATTTCCAAAAATTACTAGTTCTGTCTGTCTGTACCTATCAACCATCCAGGCTTCTATTATTGTATTCTGGGAGTAAAATAGATGTGCCCTTGAGCATTAGTCATGAGAATAAACAGGAAGAAAGAACACCTACATAACCTACATCTGTGACTGTGCCCCCAACAGAACATGGTTTATTAAAATGAATGGCAATTATGAAATTGTGGCAAATCATCCCAGGACTTCTTTTTGGCTGAAAATTGCTAGAATAAAGAACCATGATTATTTCAGAAATGAGCAGTTAAAAACCTTTGATACTCCATTCGTGTTACCTAGTCTTTTCTTCATCATGGAAAATTTGTGGCCAAAAAAATTCTGGATATGGGATTTGATGGTCTGAAGTGATGCCAAACTTAGGGCTTAAAGTGAATTTTGAGAACCAGGGGGAAATTTGGTGATTCTGACAAGAAGATACATTGTGAAGACATTTTGGCCATGCATCAAATGGATAATCAGATTTCAAGGAGTCATCACCATGGGAATTCTTTCTTTGCAAACAGGATTGGTTTTGGTTTTGAAATGCACCAAATTTAAACTATTGGGAGAGAGAAGATTGTTTTTAAGCTGTCTTGTTTCATTTGTCAGTGTTTTCACACAATAAAAAAAACAAATTATCTCTACCACTTCTTTCTTGAGATGTTCCCAAAGGCTTACAAAAGGAGAGAGAAGAAAGCAGTAGAAAGAGCAGGGTAATGTAGAAGCAACATGATAGAATTATGTAAAAAGAATGAAGAATAATGTAAATGCATATATGTATATTAAAGCTACTATGCTTTTATTTTAATATTTATCAATGTGTGTATATGTACGTGGTTGGGTAAGGATATTGCAAAAATAGTCTTTGAGTCCATACTTAGGACAGAGAATACATCAAGACAACTAGAGGACGCACAGGACCAGTAGCGCCAAAGGCAGAGAAGGATAATAAATAACAACTTCCTAGAATTACTGGTCCAAACATTTTTTTCCTCTGAATTTAAATGTAATATGTGTTCTTTAAAAAGATTTATTTATTTTATTTTTTCCATTCTTTTTTAACTTTATTATGTTAGTCACCATACAATACATCATTAGTTTTTGATGTAGCGATCCACGATTCATTGTTATTTATTTTGGAGAGAGAAAGAGAACATGCGTGCATGTTCGATTTTTAAAAATTAGTTATAAAATGAACCAAGATACCCTAAAGTAGTCACTGTGCAGTAACGTGATGTGTGTTGACTTTTTTGAATACATGTATGGATTCGTAAGATACATAAGTTATATATATAATTCTACCTTTATGATTTAAAATTATATTACCAGCACAACCATATATTATCTGTTATGCAAAAAATGTTTTATAGTGGCTTCATACTATTCTGAGAGACCATCTCACTGTTTTCCAGTAATTAGACCTTAGGATTGCATCCCAATTTTATCTGTTATAAACAATACTTCATATAATGTTTGTTCCAAAAACAAATTTTCTTTTTTTTTTTTTTTAAAGATTTATTTATTTGAGAGAGTGAGAGAGTGAGAGAGAGAGCCCAAGAGCGGGTAGGGTCAGAGGGAGAAGCAGACTCCCTGCTGACCAGGGAGCCCAACGTGGGATTCGATCCCGGGGACTCCAGGATCATGACCTGAGCCGAAGGCAGTCGCTTAACCAACCGAGCCACCCAGGCGCCCCCAAAAACAAATTTTTAAGTGAAGGTGCTAAGTTATCAAGTGTGGCTTTTTAAGATAACAGTGAACAAGAAAGATCAAGCTCCCTTATGCAGGGGTCAGTTCTCAGAGGGAAGCAGACTGTGTGGTTGATGCTTATTTTCACTGTGGTTAGTAGGTAAAGGAAATTATTCATGAAGGATTGTGAATTGGTCTAGGTTAGTGCAAAGAGACTTTGCAGTGATGTTTCACATAATGCTATCATTTAACATTAAGTGAGTAGTGACTGTGTGCCAGGTAATATTCTGAGCCTTTCATACATAAAAACTCATTTAATCTTCACTATAACCCTCTGATTGGTACTAGCATGCATCCTCATTTTACAGGTGAGGGAAATAAGGTACAAAAATATTGTGTCACTCACCCATGGTCACTCACTGCTAAGCAGAAGTGTCAGGATCTGGACCACCGTGCCCAAGAGCTCTAATGCCCATACCTATCTTGCGATAGCTTCAAGGTATTTGATACTGACTGTGCTTGAACAAATTTATCATGACCTGCATCATCAGAATTCTTGTTTACAATCCTGGAAACTAGAAGGCAGAGGAACAATATTTATAGATTATGCATCGGCAGAGCTGCCATCCAAGATTATTACATACCCAGCAGTATAGCAATCATCTGAGAACAGAAGGATATAATCTGACGTGCATGTGCTTGGTAGGCGTACCATCCATGGTATCATTCTGAAGAAACTGACCAGGTGATTTCTCTAAACAAAAGGAAATGGCATCAAAGCAAGATTGAAAGATAAAAACAGAAAAGTTGTAGAAGAAAAAAAAAGTGCCTCCAGTGAATTTTATTTTCCTAGCTAAATTTAAATGGATAGAAATTTGCTCCTAGCTGTGTCGGAGTGACAGGGCCTACACTTAACCTACTGTCATAACTAATTAGAAAAATGGGGAAAATACATGAAGCAACTGTTTTCAGACACTGGATAACAAGTAGCCTCTCACTGTGGTTTCTGAGAGAAAGCAAACATGAGGTGAGTCCTGCGATTGTTATCCAACTTTTTGCCTGGAGGTAACTTCTGGACCAGGAGCAAAAGGAGAGGGCCTGCGCACAGAGCCCAGAATTCTCACGGGATTGAAGAGAAGTTGATGGGATGTTTGCGAGGCTGAGGGGCCCAGAACTCTAGAAGGAAGGAAGTCTCCGTGAAGAAGCGTTAGTGGTCGGTACAGGTACGAGACCATGAGTGGGAAGGGTGGACCTTAAAAATGCTGGGTGAAATATCACCAAGGGATGGTAAACTGAAAGCTCCCCAGAGCTCACACATGGTAGGGGATTGTTTGAACTATGACTGTACCACTTGGGGAATTCTCAGTGCTTCACTGAGGCCTTTCACAGGAACCCCTATGGTCATGCCTTGTAGAAGAGTAGAACTGTCTATGGAGTAAAGGCTACCTTATACTCATACTAGCAAAGCACGAAAGTAGACTGCAAAGGAAATACAGATTTTTTTTTTTTTTTTTTTTTGGCCATAGGAAGTTTCACAGTAAAAAGCTTTTTAACATCCATCCAGTTTTTTTTTTCTTTACACAATTTTGGAAAAAAAAATAATTAAAATTTTCTTCATAAATTAAAAACAGATATATGAAGTGGTACATAATTTATAAATAAATATTTGTATATTGGGTTCATGCTCAGAATTTTGCTGGAAGAATTGTACAATCTAAAGATTGTAGATCAGTTGTTCATAATGTTGAGGGTAGGATTCAGTCTAAACGTCCAATGATAATGGGCCATTTAAAGAAATTAGGTGTATCTAGCCCTTCAGCAGACGAATGGATAAAGAAGATGTGGTCCACAGATACAATGGAATATCACTCAGCCATCAGAAAGGGTGAATACCCAACATTTGCATCAGCATGGATGGGACTGGAGAAGATGATGCTAAGTGAAATAAGTCAAGCAGAGAAAGTCAATTATCATATGGTTTCACTTATTTGTGGAACATAAGGAATAGTTTGGAGGACATTAGGAGAAGGAAGGGAAAAATGAGGGGGGGGGGATTGGAGAGGGAGACGAACCACGAGAGACTATGGACTCTGAGGAACAAACTGAGGGTTCTAGAGGGGAGGGGGGAGGGGGCATGGGTTAGCCTGATGATGGGTATTAAAGAGGGCACGTTCTGCGTGGAGCACTGGGTGTTACACAAACAATGAATCATGGAACACTACATCAAAAACTAATGATGTACTGTATGGTGACTAACATAACGTAATAAAATTAAATTAAAAAAAGAAATTAGGTGTATCTGTTTTAATAACTTACTATATATCATTAAATTCACCATTGAATTACATGGAAAATAATTGTATTTCCTACTAAGTGAAAAAAGCTTAAGAAAGCACTTATAAATGTAATATACATGTTTAATGTATTATTTCATGTTTTCATGTGAGTTAGAAAATGGAAGGTTATGTATTGCAATGAACACAGTGTTCATTTTATCTGTATATATTTAGCTATCTACTATATATTTTTTTGCTTTGTCATTTTTTTTGCATTTTCTGTAAGTACATGAATTTTATAATTAAAAAATATATAAGTATTGGAAGGGCTATGTCATATTTGCATTTCTGACAGTCATATCCCCTAGAATATTGTTGGAATTCAGTTTATATTTAATGAATCTATGGATGGATACATGAATTAATGAATAAAATTTTGTTATTTTTGAAAAATTATTGTCAGAGGTAAATATATTATTTTGTTTTCTAATTAAGCAGCACTATACTAAGTATTCAAAAGTAATAATTTAAAATTCTGAGTAGTCATCTTTTGTTCTTTGCTTAGTTTAAAAAATATTGACTGTACTTGTGGTCAGCTTTTTCTCCTTGCGTTTATATTAACAAAATTTTAAAAGAATCTGATGGCCCTCTGGTAGTTCATTAGAAGTGAAAGCCTCAGCAGCATTAATTGGTTGTTTGATAACCAAAGTTTGATCCCAATCACAGACTGAGTATTTTTGATGCTCTAGTTCTCTTCAGTTACTACAAGTTTCATTATGTTATCTTTATAAGATGGAGTCAGTAAGGGTGATGGACGTCATGACTCAATGAATTAACACAGAGTGTGAGGGATGGGAGACAAGGAGGAAAGAGAAAACAGGGAATGTAAACCCTATATTTATCTCACATAGGGAATGTGAGGGAGAAGAAAGTGAGGAACCAGGAATAGAAGGAAAAATGGGTGTAGGTAGAAGACTTCAGTCAGCAAAACAAGCAAAACCAAATAATGTTCATCGTGTAAGTTATTTTCATGCAGACTTACTATGTTTCATGGTATCAAAATTCAGTGAAACCTCACTCGTGACTTCCAGTTCTTTCACTCTGATCCAGCTTATCCAACTTGAGAACTGATTAGAGAAACATCTAGAAAAACACACAGTTGTGCGGGGATACTAGCAAAATTTATAATATAGAGATGATACTTTGTAGGAAGAAATATATAACTAAAGTAATTTAATATTTCTACTATCATTACTATTAATCATCATTTATTAACTCTACATTTATTTATAAGATATTTCTGATATTCATTTTGGACTTACATAATTAATTGATATAAGTCAGAGAAAAGTAAACCAGAGTATGTACCTAACGTTTTATTGCAAAGTTTACTAATAGAATAAAATTACAAAAATTCCAATCAATCAGAAGAAAAACACATGCTAAGACACACAACACAGGCAATATGTTAAAAAAATAAGAAACAATAAAAACAAAACATTTCATGGAATATTAATGTAAAACCAAGAAAAGCCATGTTTTTCATATCAAGAAACTTGGATTGTTTCAACTAATCTATTAAAATAAAAACACTCCCAAATAGCATTACAGAATAAAATGTGGCTGTATTATATCTAAATCACCAAAACAAAGTGCCTCAAAAACACTGATGATAATCAGATGCTTAAAATATGCCGGGCACAAATTGAAAGCGGTGGTCCTGTTATCAGGCACTGTTCAATTTAGAGTTATTAAACATGATAGGACACAAAGAAGGACAATTATCATCCCTTACATGTGAAATCCACAACAAAAATCTAATAGTTTTTCATGTAATAAAATATCATAAACATTCATGAAACAAAATAACAGGTGATTCAAGGACAAATAGAAGCAATGCAGGAGGTGATTTGATGCATACTTGTCTTGTGACACAGTATGTGTACAAAATAATGATAAAGGTGACCCAGATAATTTGATGAATAAAAAGATGTACTTGATACAATGAATTCTGTACCTTGAAAACAGAGAATATGCCTTTTTTTTTTTTTCCAAGTGACCATATGCTCATCCACAAGCCCAAGGAAACTGTGGGTCAACTAAGGCATTTTCAACGTGACTCTTGTAGCTGTTTGGAAATAGTCCCCTGTCTTGGTTCTCAGACACGAAAATTATGAATTGACTTGGGGCAGATTGTACAACCTGAGTCCGTGAGTGATGGATGAGGGCTTCTTCAGGTCTGAGGGCACTATTACCACGCATTGATGAATTGCACAGGATATCTCAGAGATTGATGAAGCACACCTGGCCCAGGTGAGAAGTTCCCTGGCATGGATTCAGACTTGACTCCCATTAGGATTTTAAACCTCATATACTAAATTGGATCTAGGAGACACTCAAGCTCCGAGGAGTTCTGGAGTGACCTTCATTCACTCCCATATTGTCAGTAGTCTGCAGCCTTGTTTTCTCCAGTGAGGAATTTCAGGGCCAAATGTTCATCTTGTCTGTAAAAATAATGCTGATCTCCTTGCTACCTGCCAGTAGTGTGCTGATAGATAGATCTGTATCTTGTAGGTAATTAAACACTGGTTGATTTACCTGTACCTTACTTACTATTGACTCTTGTCAACAAAGTGGCCATTTATCCTTAAGTAGTCACAAAAGTTGACAGAGAAAACCTCAGTCTATCCCAAAAAGAAGAAATAAAGATATTATCAAAATGCAACAACAGTGAGTGAAGAAAAACAAGGAAATAAGCTATATTACCAGCATTTGAACACTTTCTTTAAAGTCTTTTGGCTAAGACTGGAAGCCTAGGCATGGTGGAGGGAGGAAAAAGTGTTACTGCAGAGTATCTCCAGAACAATTCCAATAAAATATTATAGTTTGATCTTTGTAGGGGAAAAAGGGCACAATAAAGTATACAAATTGTTAGAGAACTCTTTCCAAGGAAAAGATAAAAGGGAGAAGAGGCAAAGCGTAACTACGGAAAGCCAGACATGATAAGGGGAGAGAGCCACAGACAGGAAATTTAAACTCAAGAGGCTTTTTTGTTCAATGCTAAGCAAATCATTTTGAAAACATGGGTGAAATACATTATTGTCTAGAAAACTGGAAATAACCAAAACTAATCAGTGAAGATATAGAAATCCTAAACAAACCTGTTAGCTTGGAAGAAATTAGGGAAAATAGTCAAACAGCAAAAACCTGAAGGATGTTTTAATCTGGGTGCTTTCCTGAGCTGAGTGGTGAAATCTGTGCAGGTAAAATGTTTGGATTATTTATTAACATTTTCTTGTGTGGAAATGAAAGAGACTTTGATGAAAAAGTTGTTTTTTTTTTTTCTGATATCTGATTCTGGTCCTTCTAAATCTTGCATTCAAAGCCTTATAAAAACTACCAATTAAATAAATGAGTTGCTGGTGAGAGACAGGAAGTCTCCTGTGAATTCTCTAAAAGAACAGGATTCCTGGGCCTGGAACAAATGAGTAGCAGCCCAGTAAATGTTTGTAGTAAATGGAATGACACATTTAAATGCATATAGCCTCACAGTAAGCATCAGGAGAGTTGGGCTATATACTAGTTCCATTACCAATGACTGACATTGAGCAAGTCCTTTAACTGTTTTTGTGAATTTCATTTTCTTTGTGCCAATGGAAGATATTTGGCTTTTTAAAATACTGTATATTAATTGGTTTCTCACCAGTGTTTGAAGGATGCTTAAATAATAATAAGTTGAAATATTAAAATAATAGGAACATTTAATGTCTTACCTAAGTGGATGGAGCAAGATTGGTACCACTCCCTATGGGAGCCTTGCCTTGAATTGCTAAGAACATTTTATGGAAAAGTCTGGGTTTATCAATACCATACCCAAATGTGCAAAGTCAACTTAGCTTCTTTCTTCTCTCTTTTTTGAGGCATTCCTTTCTTTTATAACTCTCTTCCCACTGGTAAGTGGGAAAATATAATTTAACTCCAATGTGTTAACCTTGGTCCCATGGGATCATTCAAATAGTCCTTTGAATAATCACTCAATGCTTTTAGAAAAACATATTCAGTCTCTAATATTACCCCATCCTCATTCCTCCACCCAGACGATGCCCATGTGTATGAGGGGCTTGCTGTATCACATGGTAGCAGAGTAGGGGTCTTCCATTTTCTAGTTTGTTACTGTGGTTTCTTACTGATTTTCTCTATATAGTAGTTGGTTAAGTTTACTCCCTGGTCATCCTGGCTGGAATTTCTGCTAGAAATGGTAGCTGGTAAAGCATGTAAAGCTGGAATTTCTGCTAGAAATGGTAGCTGGTAAAGCATGTAAAGCAGGTAAAGCTGGTAAAAGGAAACTAAAAGCTTCCTTTTAGCTTAATTAAAGCCTGGACATCTTGCAATGCTTTACACTTGGGTGCTTGCTGGTTTTGAGACCCTCTCTCAGTTACCTCCACTGCTACTTTCTGTCTTCTGGCCAGGCTATCAATGGCAGAGAATTGACTGTGAAGTCACCACTCCCTTCAACAGTTCAGACTCCACAAGTAGACCTGAACCTGACTACCTACTTTATAGAGACTCAAGAACTTCTGGGACCAGTCTAAACCACTCAAGAAAATGGGAAAGCTAATATCTAGCCTGAGAGAAGAAACAATTACATCATATACCCAAGGTTACTCTATTTAGTGAATCTCAAGTTTGTGTGGGATAAAGCAAAGCACATCCAAAATGCTCTAGAGGTTCATTTCCTTCTCCCTTCCAGGAGTCCACCAGAATCTTGAGTCAGCATGTATAAGTTGATTCAATGGCAGCTCTAAGAATTCTTATTTTCAAACAAGGTTATGTCCTTAGCAGGAAGATCCCATTGTTATGTAGTAGACTTCATGTTCTCTGCCCTCCTCTCTCTATAATAATAATAACACAGGCTGATGTGGAGGATTGGATCCTTTTATTGTGTACTTTCTTGATGTGGTCAGCCCTGCCCAACACAATGGCAAGAATGGCAAGAGAATATGGCAACATGGCACTATACTAGTTCTCTGTCTCGGATTTTCTGAAAATCCCTGGTTTTACTGATAAAGGACACAGTTATGCCTGTTGCAATATGTCTGTGCCATAGTTGTAGAATGAGAGGAACACTGCACACCTCCTTACTCCCTTACTCAGGCCAAGAGGAGCCATTTTAGGGAAACAGCCAATATCCAGTGGTATGCTGGAGTGGGCTTCTGCCCACTCATGACAGAAGATTGTTAAAGCTTTAAATAGCCTTTGTTGCAAATTAAATGATATAAAATTAAATGAATTATATCAAAACAAGAATAATACATACTCAAGGCACATCGCTTATTAACAATTTTATTACTATCTGTGCTCTTGAGATTGTGGACATTTATCTCTGTGATGGAGCTCCTACATCAGGATGTACTACTGCATGCTTCTTCCCAGGTCTGCTTTCAGTGGCATTGTGTTGTCGGCCTGAAATTGGTCATGGTAGGAGTATTTACCCTATAGAAAAAGGCAAACCCTACAAACACAGGCTTTGTTTTTTTCTCCTGGAGAGCTGATAAACATTGGACAGCGCACCACTGATCTGTCTCTCCCAAAGTGGAGACCATTGTTTGTTGCTGATTAGGAGCCAGAGCAGAGAACTATCAACATGGCTGTCAGACTCAAAAGCTTGGCTTCATGAAACTCTTTCTCCTGCATAGGAAACACAGAAGACTGTTACAGTACTGAACTGCAACATAGCCTTTCTTCAAGATGCATAATCAAAGCTCAGTTATATGCACCAACAAGAACTATGAGAAGAAAAATAATCATTTCAGTGTGGCTTTGTAATTCATTATCCACCTTATTTGGCAAGGTATTTACCTTTCCAAACGTGTTTAACTTAACTGAGTCAGATGTTAAGTAGCTGAGCAAATACCTTTGACTGAAGGGCTCTGCAGCCTTTCTTGGGAGAAAAGAAAATAGCTTGATTAATGTATTTTGCCACAAATAATACATAAGAAAAATTATATTCTTGCAATTCCTTTTATGCCAAGATTTCTAAAGTTGTTTGAAATTAACTACTCTTTGGTTTCTATGTTTTTTATTCTTATGTAAAAGTCTTAATTTATTCTTTTATCTAACACACACTTAAAAATAATGATGGAGGTTCAAAGATGAATAAGGAGTGGTCTCTGCCCCTAAGGATATCATAGTCTAATTGGTGGAGACAGCCAGAGAAACAGGAAATACCCAACAACAAAGTGAATGCAGTGATATAAATGAAGGATGGTTTGTGGGAGCACATGTGTAGATAACTCTGTCTTCAAGTATATAAACATGATATTGCCTCCTTCCTCCCTCCCCTTCCGTCTCCTCTCCTGTATCCCCTCAATGCTCCTGCTGGGTAAATCCATCTGAAATGTATGGTGATAGCCCTCATCCTTGGTTCCTTCATGTGGTACTGTGAAAACAAAACCAATTTTAGCATCAAAAGATATTTTCAAGTATTTTTCTTCACTAGGCAAGCTGTAAGAATCTTCAGCTGTTTTGTTGCCATGGTGAGTGGAGTGGAAGCGATATTTCTAGTCAGAAGGGAGAATCTAGAAAATGAATGCTAATATGAAGTAAACTAACAGCCGTCATCCTTTAATGCAGTCAAGTTAAGTGTGAGAGTCAGCACCTCCTCTCAGACACTCAGGGAAGCATGTAATGGTGCATGAAGACGGGGTAGGGGTAGCCCATTTTCTCTTCTTTGCAAATTCAATTTTGGGTATGTCTTAAGTTATAAATTTTACTTTATCTCAAGAATGGGCTTAAAATTTGGTTGTAGTGAGAAGATAATTTTTTATGGAGACAGAGGAAGTAGATTTCAGTCAGCCCTGCAGAAATTTATCACATTTAAAAAAATTATCATCTTCTATTTGGCCCAGGGACGTTCATAAATTTGCAGGAGCTCAGTTTGTTTACCTATAAAGAGAAAAAAAGAAAAAGACAAAAAATAGGAAAACTTATAATCTTTGTTCTTATAGAAATATTTTGATAGTAAATAATATAATGTATTCTAAAAGACTTGTAACGTCTTAGGAACCAGATAAACATTTAATTTTGCTGTCATCACATGGCAGTACCACACACAAAATGGTGTATTATTGATCACAACACCTGATACAATAAATACAGAGTTCTAGCTGGTCAGTGAAATTCCCTCACTATTTCAAATAACCTATTCCGTGCCTTTCTTTACACAGTTTGTGAGATAGCATGGTTCTTTATGGACTTCTATAGCTATAACTGTATTTAGGAGGCCAAACAGGTCTTCTGCCCATTGTTTTTGTGGAGGTTTTATCTTCTAATTACTTAATTGTAAGAATTGGTTTTGTATTCTGTACATAAGTTCTGTCCTGTTTAGACAGTATACAAAAAAGACATAAGATTGGCCAATTTGCTCAAATGCATTGGTGATTAGGGGAATGCAAATTAAAACCATGACAACATACTATTTCACAATTGACACTAGAGTGAATACAATTAAAAAAAGTATTGGCCAGAATATAAAACAACTAGAGCCCTAATATTTTGTTAATAGTAGAGTAAAATGGTAATTTGGCAAATTTTATTGCATTTTCTTTAAACATATACTAGGTGTTTTTCCAAAGGAAATAAAAATACGGTCAGGAAGACTATAACACACAACTACCACTTTATTCATAATGGCTTCAAATGGAACTAATCTAAATATTGATCCATAAGTGAATGAATAAGTAATTTATATTTATAAAATGTAATACTACTCATCAGTAAAAATTAATGAAATGCTGATTTACACATCAATGAAACTCCAAAACGTGCTATGTGAAACAAGCTAGAAACCAAAGAATACGTACTTCGTGATTCTACTTATGTGAAGTTCCAAAACAGAGAATGTAATATATGGTGATACAAACCAGATAAATTGTTTGGGTGACAAGTGGGCTGGGATTACATTCAAAGTAGGCAGAACACTCTCTGGAGTGATGGAAATGTTCTATACCTTGAATTATGTGGTAGCTACATAGGTGTATGCCTTTGTCAGTATTCATCTGATTATATATTTAGATTTTGCTTATTTTATGTAAAGTGTAATTTATAAAGTTAATTTTATTTACTTTTTTAAAGATTTTATTTTTTTGAGAGAGAGAGAGTGCATGAACACGAGTGGGGGTGGGGGGTCAGAGGGAGAGGGAGAGGCAGACTCCCCGCTGAGCAGAGAGCCCTGACTTGGGGGGATCCCAGGACCCTTGAGACCATGATGTGAGCCCAAGGCAGATGGTTAACTGACTGAGCCTCCCAGGTGCCCCGTAAAGTTCATTTTAAATGATAAAGGTGAAATAAGAGCTTTCAGATAAATAAATACTGAGAAAATTTGTGGACAGCTGAGCCACCTTAAGAAATGCTAAGTGAGGTTCTTCAGGCTGAAAAGAAAAACTACCAGACAAAAACTCAGGTCTCCCTAAAAACTTTTATATTTAGTCTTTGTCTTTTAAAGTTATTTTGCTGAAAATAGGATTTCATATTGGTAATTTTTAGTCAACACTTTAAAGATGTCATTCATTAACTTTGTGTTTCCATTGTTTCTGATGAGATGTCAGCTATCATTCTTACTACACTTCTCATGAATGTGAAAAGGCCTTTTTCTCTGATGCTTAAAGATTTATTCTTCATTTTTAGTGTTTATCCTTAGACTATGACATACATGAATGTGATTTCCAGGGGTTATCGTTCTTGGGGTTTGCCAGACTTCTTAGATTTATGAGTTGATCTTTTTATCAGTTTTGATAAACTTAGCTCTGTTTCTCTTCTGATCCTTTTTTACTTCATTCTCTTTCCTTTCTTTCTGGAAATCCAGTGTCAAATATTGTAGGCTTATTTGATTTCCTACAGTTCCCTGATACTATGTTTGATTTCTTTTTCTTTATTTTCATGTTTAATGATTTGAATATTTCTCATTTACCTTTATTCAAGTTCACTGATTATTTCTTCTGCTATGTCAAGTGTGTTGTTAAAGTCATTACATATTTCATTTGATATTTTTAATCTTTTAGTTCTACAATGTCTACTTAGTATTAGTTTAAAGTCTTTGTTTCTCTGCTAAAAATCCCTGTCCACATATTCTAACCATCTTTTCCTATAAATTAATAATCCTTGTCTCCAGTAGTCTTTTCATTTAGTCATTTAATTGTTATTGATTTTATCTTAGCCTTTAATTCTTGATTCCTAATTCCAACATCTAGGACATCTTTTGTACGGGCCCTATTGACTATTATTATCCTTATTCTTATTTTTGATTATGGGTACCATTTCCTTATATATTTATATGTCTCTATGGTATGCTGGACATTTTATATAAAGATTCAGCAGACACTAAAATAGGTCGTTTTATTTTGTTTTGTTTTTCTACTCTGGAAAACATACTTTCCCCTGTTAGGAGCCTAACTGAAGTAGCTAACAGCATGAATCAAAAGGAAATGAGGCTGGGCAATTGCAAATTTATAAAGTTTTACTTTATCTCTGGTTTCAAATGAGATACAAGGAAATATCTTTGCTTTTCTTCCCAATCTTAAACTTCTTGAGTTGACAGAGGGAACGTTGTCTTTGATCTTTTATGTTACCTGCGACTGAGTCTGTTGGTAGCTTCAGTTATATTCAACGCAGCTCTGAATTCACCTCCAGAGGTGCCCTGTTTTCCAGCTCAGCTCCACCTCAAGTTAACTTACCAAATCCTAGTGGAGGAGGACTGTCAATGAAGATAACCTTTTTTGTGTGTTTGACTCTCTTCCAGTTACTATCAAGATTTTCCAAGCAACAATGTTAATAAAAGTTTGGCCTCTTTCTCCTTTTCCTAGAAAGATTTCTCTAGTTTCATCAGTCATGTGCTTCTACTTAACTTAGTTTAGGCAGCTGTGTCTCTTTGCTCCCCAAAGAAGGGCTTATCCTCTCCAGAATTTATTTAATTTAGATTTGTTCACATACATGGCTCTTGATGGCATAAAAGAGAAACATGCTTTTATTTTACTCAGTAATTTTCTTGTTTCAATGGGAACAAGAGACTTTCACATGAACCCAGTTACTATTTTTATTTTGCAGTTTGCTTTTTTAACAGTTTCCCCTTATCTTCCTGGACAGATCTCTCTAAAGTAGTTCATATAACTCTGCTTTATTATCTCCAATGGCTGAATGATGTATCCTTTACATCATTACCAAAATGTATCCAAATAATCTATTGATGGCCATTCCTTCAAAAAATCATGGGATGAACAACCTAAATATATATGAGAAATACATTTATCTCATATCTTTGTGTGATTATTTCCAGGACTGGAATTTTTGACTCAAAAAGAACATTAATTTTAACTGGTTATAAATATTTCCAGATTATATTTACAAATAAGTATTATTAATAAATGCTTCAAAATTTTATGACTGCTACCTGCTCAAAACTCCTATCCTTCTCACCGCTGTTGTATCTCATTCTTTTAAATTTTGCCAAATTGTTGGGGGCTAATTTCTTCCCCTGCCCCTTTTTTCTTAATATTTTCTTTTCTTTTTTAATAGTGAATTTCATCTTTACTAGTAGCTAAAAGTTGAACTTCATCTGTGAAGACCATTTATCTTTGCCCATATGCTTTGTCATTGC
The DNA here is from genome assembly GCF_009762305.2 of Zalophus californianus. Classification (NCBI taxonomy): domain Eukaryota; kingdom Metazoa; phylum Chordata; class Mammalia; order Carnivora; family Otariidae; genus Zalophus; species Zalophus californianus. The sequence continues at coordinate 4,725,115 of NC_045597.1, forward strand.
ATCCTTCCTCTATTCCCTGTTGATTTTCAAGAACTCCTTGATTATTATGGATATATAAACATACTTTATTTTTAGTTCTTTCTCTGCCTATATTCCTTACTAGGTTGGGAGCTTCCTGACATTATGTAAAAATTTATATTAACTTTTTTATATCCAAAAAAATTACAGTTGCTTGCCTAAAGTAGACATTCCAAAATTGACTGACTGAAATTGACACAGAGTGATAGATTTCATAATTATTCCTTTATTAAATAATGTGTACCCCACATGTCCTGTTATATAAACAATCAACTTGTTGAAATAGGTTCTAGTCTGTTCTGTCTTCTATTTTAGTATTTGTGGTTATCAATGTGCTTTTTTTTTAAGATTTTATTTATTTATTGGACAGAGAGAGACACAGCAAAAGAGGGAACACAAGCAGGGGGAGTGGGAGAGGGAGAAGCAGGCTTCCCGCAGAGCAGGGAGCCCGATGCGGGGCTCGATCCCAGGACCCTGGGATCATGACCTGAGCCAAAGGCAGACACTTAACGACTAAGCCACCCAGGCTCCCCATCAATGTGCTTCTCAATGAACCACACCGTTATAACTCTGTGTATAAAGTCCCAGCTCCCTAGTCGTCTGGACTATCCTCAATCGCTGTAAAAGCATTGCCTACCCTTTCCTAATGATTCATCTTTTTCTAGTGTATCACTTATTCTTTTTGACTCAGTAATTGATTATACTCGTAATACAGGCATGACATAAGAGCCATTCAAAACTGAGTTTGATCAAGGTGCACCTACTTAGAGTCTGATGATAAAATATGTTTCAGTCTGATTGAATCTAATTAAAAAAGAAAAACCCTCTTAAACTAGTATGTATATGTAGAAACATGGCCCTAGTTCATTTATATTTCTTTCATTGAAAGCTAACATGAGACATGTTGGTTGAAAAACCCCACTAAGAATGGCAGAACATGACAACTGAAGCAGATGCTTTACTAACAGAGCATCAGGTGTTCATACCCTCATTGCCCATGGAAGCAGCTTTTCTTAGCAGAGTCAGGACACACTTGTGTCTTGATCAATTATGGAATGTGTGGAGAAGATGAAAATCTCAGTGTATAGTTTCAGGTGTGCAAAAGACATAATTGTTTCCTATTCAACTTAACATTGGAACTCAAAGCTTTTATTCTATAAAACACTGTACCCTTAAAATTTCCACCTCTCGCATTGGGACATAGCATTTCAGAATTGCCTCTTTTGAATTGGAGAGAAAGAGGTGGTTTACACAAGATACAGAAATACGTGCATACCAAAAATAATTGAAATATGTAGTCAGTTAACTTTGGATAAATACTGCTATTCCTTCATGATTTGTTGCAAAAAAAAAAAGTAGTAGATTGATTTTTCCAACAAAATTAGCAGGGTTGGATATAGAAAATCTGGATGTATCACGGAAGTGTGTCACGCATGGCAATATCTTCATTTATGCCTGCAGCAGGAAAAAAATGTGTGGAAACTACTATTTTATAGAGCAAAATGTAATGGGGCATGACTGATGACAGATCCCAGGTTGCCACAAACACATGAGTTAGAAAGTATACATTTTAACTAGACTCACCCAGAAAATGTTTTCAGGAAATGGACAGAAGTAAAACAGATGTATTGTTTCTCTTTCAATTAAGTATATACATTTCATTATCCACTTTGTACATTTTTTAAAAATATGTGTTTAATGGGAACTAGATGTCCAGGCACAGGAGACAAGGATCCTGTTGAACATCAGAGAGCACTAGCTATGGGCAAGTGCAGGACAGTGTCATGTTTTGCATTAAACCATTATGGATGTGCTCACCAACCATCCTTTGTTATTAGCCTAAATTCCCACATCTGTGAGACAGCACTCAACTGGCCAAGACTGTCTCATGTGTGCCTCTTGTTTGTGCCATTGGGAAGATGAGGATCAAGTCTCTCTGGCTTCTGTAGATAAAGACAGCCATTATTCCCCAGGATGCTAACAGGAAGGAGACCAGATACTGGTCATCCAAAATATGAAAATTATCTATTAAACAGGATCACAAAAACTGTAAGACTTAAAATCACATGAGTTAATTGATCAAAATTGGTTCTTTTTTTAAAAAAAAAGATTCTGTTACATGTGTACACATCATAATTTATGTACCAGTCTTTTTTTTTTTGAATAGATTATGAGATTAGGCTTCCCCCCCTTTTTACTTGTTACTATTATTTTAAAAATCCCAATGAACATCCTTATACATAGAATTTTGTTTTGTAGGAATTTATTTTTTCAGACTATTTCATGGAAAAGACCATTTTTGAATCACATGTTGTACTCATTTTACATTTTGATGTATATTGCCAAACTGGTCTCCCGAAAGGTTCTTTAAGTTTTTACAACCATCCATAGTGCTTGAGAGAAACCATTCATACTCTTTGTTAATAACACTCTGGTAAGAGAGGGAAGTATTCGAAGATGGTATGAGAGTAGTGAAAATTCAAGAAGAGAGGGTGACATGTAGCTTGGACAATTGCTGTTTATTTTAGGGTTCTCTATAGAGGGTGGTCCTTTGACTAAAATTTGGAGTTGGAAGAATAGATTAAACAGAAAAATTAAAATATAGAATAACTGCTTTGAGAATTGTGATTGAAAGTGAATCAGGATGAATAAAATGATTACAAAATGGTAGAAAGGCATAATGGTTCAAAAGCATAACTCTGTAATAGAGCAAGTCAGTACAATTCTACGTCTTCCTTATGAACTACAAACACCAAAGGAGAAATGAATTGCAATAATGTGACGTCTTGAGTTGGTCATTGTATTCTGAGCTCACGGAGAGGGCTGGGGAGGGGAAATTTAGACATCTAGGATGCTGGAGAAGGTGCCATTGAAATAATTGATAAGAATGTCTAAGATAGCCACCAGGGCAGTCAATGATGTAACCACTGGGCTGGGAACATTGGGGAAAGGTGAAGAATTGAGCACACGTTCCTTACTAGAATGAAAATTCGTACGTGAACCCTACATAATGCCCACTAAGACAGCCTTGCGTATTCAGTGATCCACAAGTGTCTGTGAACAATAGTTCCTTCAAAGATATCTAGAAGGCTGAACAACAAGGTGAGGCAGGCACCCGAATGAGGTACTTTTCACTTCTCAGGACTTTTAACCCTGAACAGCGTAGGAGAAAGATGTCAGTGTGGAGACGCAGCAGAAGGAAAGAGCCAGGAAGATGGTGGGGAAGCCAGCCACTGCTTCATCGAGTCCCTCTTCATAAACTTTTACTTATTCAGAAATGTGTCCAATATCCCAGTAATCGTTGTGGAAAGGGTGCATCGATTGAGACCTGGGTAAGCTAAGCAGAAATGCAACCACGACACAGACTTGGAAGCAGAACAGATAAAAAATAAGATTAAATTTTCTTACCATAACAAAATGAACAAGATTAAGGTTTTCAGAGAACCTCCAGAGACAGCTTGGATTTTTCAAAGCTATGGAGGAGGTGCTCAGAGCTAAATTTTTCCATTCCTGAAGTATCTAAGGAGTCTTCCGTGGCACGTACCTTTTCACATAGGGTTTTTGTACTAAAATGAAAGACCAACTATATTTTAGATGAAACCATCCCATAGGATTAAATTGAGAATGGACTTTGACCATGCCCGTCACATGCTTGCATGTGAGGTGATCAGACGCCGAGACACTTAAGCCTGGCCTGTGAGGATCCTTAGTGCACCACCTTTAAGTCAGGTGCTGTGAAAACTCGGAGATCTTAATTGGAACTTTTGTGAGTTGTACGTTGGAGTTTCAAGGTGAAGAGACAGGCCCTGGAGGCCTGTGTGTGAGCTTACAAGAGGAAGGCTAAGAAACCATGTGGTGATAGGAAAATGTAGACGCTGAAGTGTAAACAGGCTTTGAGAGTGAAAACTTTTATCAGGAGATTGGACTTGTCTCTCCACGAAAAGGATGGATACAGTGTGCGCATTTTGTGACAAAAGCCCCTTTCCCTGACTCAGGAGACCCTCGAGGCTAGTTAGCTGCTGTGGGACTGGCTCTCAAGCTCAGTTCTGAACTCCTGGTGTCACCAGAACCTAGAAACATTTGCAGGAAATGCAGTGCCAGAAACAGGAGTGGAGAGTTGTGAGTTGGCGTTACAATATGTCACTAAGATTTTAGAGAAATGACAGGCCTATACAGGAAGTGACAGATATAAATGGAAAGTTTGCAGGGCCTGGCATTAAGAATTATATCTGGTCTCATACCCTCAAATTCCTCCATTTCTAAACTGATGCGCAGAGCATGTGAACTAGTATGAAGTGATGTGGAGGGTTCCCAGAATCTTGATGTTCATTTTCTCACACAGCAAAAACCACAGCCAATACTTCGGCTGTAATGCGGTTTAGAAAATCAGCCCTATCGATAAAACTGCTGTGGAAGCAAGCTCACTCTATATTGAATAAAGGGTTTAGAAATGAAAACCAAAAGAGACTTCTGTGAGAGATGAAAGAATATTCTGGATCCTTGCAATTATTGAAGCAAATTCAGGAGAAACAGGAGTAGAAGGTAGGGCTGATAGGCAGGAAACAGATTCCCGCAGCGCTGTCAGCATCAATAGCACCCGCCTGGGACCCAAAGCTGGGGTTGGTACGGGTGTGACTTAGCCCCCGTGGAAATCCTTGGGGTGACGGAAGGCTCCTGCTACTGCTCGCCCTGCTCAGGGCTCTGGCTGGCAACCCATGATTCCTTTCTTTCTTTCTTTTTTTAATTTAAATTCAATTTAGTTAACATACACTGTATTATTAGTTACAGGGCTAGAATTTAGTGATCCATCAGTTGCATACAACACCCAGTGCTCATTACTTCAAGTGCCCTCCTTGATGCCCATCACTCCATTACCCCCGTCCCCTCCAGCAGCCCTCAGTTTGTTCCCTAGAGTTAAGAGTCTTTTATGGTTTGCCTCCCTCTCTGTTTTCATCTTATTTTATTTTTCCCTTCCCTTCCCAGTGACTTCTTTCTGATGTAGGAGCTGGTCACAAAAGGGCAGGCTTGAGCCCATTTGAATCTACTGCCTCACTCTCCTAGAAGACTTAGTAGCAGTGGGATTCATCCTAGAAATTAAAAAAAAAAAAAAAAAAAGAACTCCCTATGGGGTCTTTTGATGATCCTTGTCCTATACTGTGTCTAAGTTTTATCTCTTCAATCCTGTGCAAAGACCTAAAGCTCTACTCAACTTCTCAGCCTCTCAGCTGTCATTTTGGCTTAAGTCTCTTGGTTTCAGAATTTAAATTTTAAGCAGTTTACTGATGGGGAAAATGACACCAAATATTAAGCTCACTTTCCTGGATTTTCCTTTTTTTTAAAAAAAAAATATTTTGGGATATATCCAACAGGAGGACTTTTCTAAACCAATCTACCCCATTATTATTTTTTTTTTTAAGATTTTATTTATTTGAGAGAGAGGGAGAGAGAGCGAGCACAAGCAGGGGGAGCAGCAGAGGGAGAAGAAGACTCTCCGCTGAGCAGGGAGCCTGATGTGGGACTCGATCCCAGGACCCTGGGGTCATGACCTGAGCTGAAGGCAGACGCTTAACTGATTGAGCCACCCAGGCGCCCTGAGTCTACCCCATTATTGTGGGAAGCCCAGCTTCCGGGTCCTGTTATTTTATGGGTTCATTTTCCTTCTGCTCCACTTGAGTATTTAAGTCTTGTTTCATTTTTTTCCCATTTCACTATTTCCATGTGAATTTTTTCCAAAAATGTAAAATTTGATGAGTTTTGACAGCTAATGTACCTTTGTATCTCCATTCATGGTATGAATCATTTGTCATGGTAGAAGTTCCTTCAGTAAACCTTTACCCTCTGTAGATAACCACTGTTCTTTCTGTCGTATAGCTTCATTGTTTTTGTTCTTCTTCTTGAACTTCATGTAAATGGAATCATTTAGTGTGTGATCTCGTGTATGGGGGTCAGTACAGCGTTTCCTCAGATTCATCCAGGTCGATGCTCATGCCGGCAGTTTCATCCTATTGGCAAGGACCCATTCCGTTGTGTGAACATGACACCCTCTGTCTTTGTCCATTCATGCTTCCATCTAGGCATTCTGCATTTTGTTGTTTTAGTGCCGTTTGTTAGAAGAGTCTCTTTTCCACTTTGAAATCTCTGTGCCGTCCCGTCCATGTACCACTTTATCTTTTTCGTGATACCACCTTCTCTTTGATTACTGTAGCATTACAGCAAGACACACAGCTCTCTCAAACAGATTTACAATGTATTTTTGGCTATTCTAGATCCTTTCCATTTTCTTTTTTATTTTAGAATTAAATAGTCAGTATCTTCTTAAAAGCCTATAGGGAATTTTCACCGGGGTTGCATCAGATCTATAGATAAATTTGAAGGCATTTGGTATCTTAACAATTTTGAGTTTTCCATTCCATAAACATGGTACATGTCTCCATTTATTTAGATCTTCTTTGATCTCTCTCAACAAGGTTAGATATATTTTTCCAGTGTACAAAAGTTTCATGCTTTTTGTTAAATTTCTTCCTGAATAGTTTATATGTTTATGTTACTGTAAATGGAGGTCTTGAATTTTATTTTCTGAATTTTATCTTTTGAATTTTATATCTTTCATCTACTGCATACCCTGAATGAGATTGAGGAGGTTCCCTTATGGCTTAATTTGCTAAGAATTTTTATCATGAATCAGTGTTGAATTTTGTCAAATGTTTTTTCTGAATTTATTGAAATATTTCTAATCTTGATATCCTTCATTTTGTTAATATGTTGAATTACATTTTTGGTTTTCAGTTGTTAAATGAACCTTGCATTTCATGGTTAAAAGTACACGGTTGTCATGGATTGTACTTTGGATATATTGCTTGATTTTATTTTCTAATATATTTTTTAAAAGATTTTATTTATTGACAGAGAGAGACACAGCGAGAGAGGGAAAGGAAGCAGGGGGAGTGGGAGAGGGAGAAGCAGGCTTCCCGCGGAGCAGGGAGCCCGATGCGGGGCTCGATCCCAGGACCCTGGGACCACGATCTGAGCCGAAGGCAGCCGCTTAACCACTGAGCCACCCAGGCGCCCCTTGATTTTCTAATATTTTGTTAATGTTCATGAGGGCTCTTGGTCTGCACTTTTTTTTACCTGTGATATCATTCTTAGGTTTTGGCAACAGTTATGCCAGCCTTAAAAAATGTAGGCGCAGAGTTTTCCTCCTCTATTATCTGAAAAACATTTTGTGTATTAGTATTATTCTTTCCTTAAATGTTTGGTAGAATTCAGCAGTGAAACCGTCTGGGACCAGAATTTTCTTTGTGGAAAATTTTCTGATTGTGAATTAAATACCTTTCATAGGTATGAGGCTATTCGGACTTTCTATTTCTTACTGTGTTAGTTTGGGTAAGTTTTGTGTCCCGCGAGATTTGTCAGTTTTATCTAAGTCGTCAGGTTTCTTGTCATAGCATTGTTTGTAGTAGTTGTCTTGCTATTCTCCGGTGATTGTAGTATTAGTAGTTACCTCTAATCTTTCAGTCTCGATATTAGTAATGCTTAATATGGGTGGTTAACTTTTATTATGTGCCAACATACTTTCATAGTATTATTCTCTAATAATAAGAGAAATAACTACTGGACAGTTACTAACTGGTGAGAACTGTTCTAGGCACCCTTCTTATCTAAATCTTGCAGCAATGCTGTGGATTTGTTGCTGTTATTATCCTGACTTTCAAGATGAGAACCCTGCAGCACTAGTCTGCCCGGGGGCTCTCGGCTGGTAGAGCACACCAGGGTCTACGCACACTCTGAGCGGCCCAGAACAGGTACTTGGAAACACTTCACTACGAGATGCTGCATGTAATTCATTTAACCCTCACAGCAACTTTGTGAGCAAGTACTATTATGAATACCAGTTTTACAGATGAGGCCGTTGTGTTTCAATTAACTTGAGTGAATTAACTTGGGTTAATTAACTTGCAACAAGTCACAAACGTAGTAATCTGTGAAGACAGATTTAAACCTAAGTGTGACATCAAACACTTTATGGAGCGTGTGAGGCTTGTGTGTTCATTATGCTTCAAGATAGTGAAGTAAAGCCGGGGTGGGGGGGTAGTGTGCTGTGGGTCTCGCATGGGTGCTAACTGTCATGGGGAACCAAAGGCATATGTGATGCTTAAAGAAAAGCTTTGAGGGGCGCCTGGGTGGCTCAGTTGGTTAAGCGACTGCCTTCGGCTCAGGTCATGGTCCTGGAGTCCCGGGATCGAGTCCCGCATCGGGCTCCCCGCTCGGCGGGGAGTCTGCTTCTCCCTCTGACCCTCTTCCCTCTCGTGCTCTCTATCTCTCATTCTCTCTCTCTCAAATAAATAAATAAAATCTTAAAAAAAAAAGAAAAGAAAAGCTTTGGGGCTCAAGACCCACTTTGCTTCCTGCATTTCAAGTACAAAGTATTTGGATTTTATGTAATTACTTGTGTACCACATATCAGGGCCAGAGACAGTCAGACATGAACACTGGAAGATGAAACTGTGGGCTGTTACATTTTGGTGACAAATGGGACTTCAGATATCTTAGCTGCAGGGGACAGAAGAATCAAACTGTCCTAAGCGAAGAGTCAACATGTTGGCCTAACTAGCAGTCAGTGCCAGATGCAGGCTTTATCTTGTCCAGTTTAGATTCAGAAATTGCGAGGATTTCCTGAACACAGTCCCACGTTTTCCATGTTTAGCTCTCCCTCACCGTCCCTGGGTCTCCTATTGTGTAGTCTTGTCTTCTTGCTGTAGCCATTCAGCCGCGGGCAGATCCACACTTGAGTACTGTTCTCTCTTCTCAGAAGTTCTAAAAATCCTGAGCTTGAACCTCTGCTGGCCCTTCGGAATTCAGGCCTGTGTTAAACAGTCTCCCCCTTTAATCAGATGTGGTATTGATGTAGCAGCTCTGGGCTCCAGGCTCACCTCTGGTGGATGGCAGAGAGTTTATACTGGACTGAGAGTGAGGGATGGGCGGCCCCCTTCCTCCTTTCCCACTGGAGGTAACCCCTATCTCGTAATATTTCTTTATAATGATACTGCCTGTGTGCATCCCTGAACAGCATACCCCGGTATTGTGGTTTTGTTTGTGCAAAGTATTGATTGAAGTTGTGGTTTATTCATTGTCACTGATGTATTATATTCCAATTTATGAATAGACAACACTGTACTTACCCATACTATAGTATGGATGAAACATTTTTGGGGGGTTGTTTCCAGCCTGAGGAAACTACAAAAATAATGCGGTGATCACATACATATATCCTATATGAAGAGCACACATTTTGCTAGAACATATACCTAGAACTGAGCTTCTGGGTCACAGGATGTGCATGTTTTTACATGTTTTACATCAGTGTTCACCTGCTACCAGAAATGTATGAGAATTCCTGTTGCTTTACATCTTCACTACTCAGTACTGTTAGATTTAAAAAAAAATTCTTTGTCAATCTGTTGATACATAATTGTATCAAATTGTTATTGTCCTTGGTAGTTCTCTGATTGGTGAAGTTAAGCAACCTCACCACATGTTTATTAATCATGTGAATGTCCTTTTTTCTGAAGTTCCTCTTTATTCTTTTGCACATTTATGTTGGCTTCTGTGTCTTTCTCATGTATATGCTGCCAGTTTCTCTCTTTTTACAGATTTAGGTAGTTTTTATATGTATTATGATACTAATTCATTGATGCCTAAATAATATAAATTATGGGTAGCATTTCTTGTATCTTGCTTAAACAATTGCTTCCTATCTTAAATAAGGAAGTTATTTCCCTGCTTTCTTAGTTTTATCATTTTCCCTTTTACAGTTGATCTTAATCAAGTCGGAGTTGATTTTTTTGTAAGGTTAATGTCAACCTTTGCTGTTACCATATGTTAGTACTATAACCATGTATTGATATCAGTTATCAAAATGTTCACTGAAAAATTTTCCACTGCCTTATATGGTGACGTCTCTTGTACACCAAGCTTCCACGTAAGAAGGATTTCTTTCTGCTTTTGTACCTTCCATTCTGTCCCTTGGTCTCTATGAATATCTATCATCTAATGCTACAGTGTATTACTTATTATAGCTTAATAATGAAGATGGCCATATAATTTGTTTTCCAAACTGGACTGTTATGAGAGTAAAAGAGGCATAAAAAATAAATTTATGTGAATTTTAGAAATATTACTTATGTGTAACTCAATTTTATTATATTGGTGAACCTATAGAAAGTTCTATTCAAAATGATTTTTAAAAAGAAAAGTATTTCTGTGGGTGGGGGGATGGACCTAATAGGGGGTGGAGATTAAAGAGTACACTTAGCATGATGAAAAAAAAATGACCAAAGATCCTAAAACAAATAAAATTATTTCTGAAAAATAAAATAACATTTATATAATGTATGTATTGTTTTAGTCTGTTCCAGTTGCTACAATGAAATACCACACCCTGTGTGGCTTATAAACAACAGAAATTTATTTCTCACAGTTCTGAAGTCTGGAATGTCCAAGATGAGGGCACCAGCCGATTCAGAGTCTGTTGGGAGAGGGCTTCCTGGCTCATGGGCCACGTTTTCTCAGTGTCCTCACGTGTTGGGAGGGGCAAGGGAGCTCTCTTGAGCCTCTTTGTAAGGGCACTAATCCCATTCCTGTGGGCTCTGTGCTCCCGATCTAATCACTTTTTAGAGGCCCCACTTCCAAATGCCATCACATTGGGGATTAGGTTTCAACGTATGAATTTGGGGGCCGGGGGACACAAACAATACATATTAAAGCAGATCTTTAAAATCTTTTTTGACTGTCAGCGTTAAATGATAATAAAAGCAGAATAATTTGTCTTGGTAATATTCACAAAATCATTTCTTACCTACATCTGTTTGTAATAGTCTGTCCCTGGTAGTTTTCAGAAATAAAGTTTTGTTTTGTTCTTGTTTTTTTTTCAATGTGATCTTATGTATAATTTGTTGGAAATTTACTGAAAGTTTCAATATTTTGATTTATGGTTAATAATTTTGTTTGTTGGGATCTCTGATTGACTTTTCTTTGTAAACCCAAATATTTTTGAGAAAATGCTCTTTTCAGGCGTTGAGCTAACTGGTAGGATCACAGCAAATTCTGTTAACCAGATTAATTTTCTTGTCTCTTTAAAAAACATTAAGTGTGTATTTTACCAAAATGTTTACCGGGTACTGTTTTGTAGTCTCTATACAAATCATCTTTCTTTGAAAACAAGTTTTATAAGAAAAAAATCACTTTAAATCAGTTGATTCTATTTATGACTCTTTTGAATATTTTACCAAATTTATATGCTCAGAAATCATAGGCCTTCTCTGTTTCATTCTGTCCCAGTCAGAACATAAATTTACCTAATTAAAATAGGAACTTCATCAAAAATTCTTCTCACCATCCAAGATATTCCAAATTGCACTTAAAGAAGTTCAGAATTAAATTCTGTACACCATCTGAGGTCTCTTTGATATGTTCGCTTTCTCTCTTGCTTTTGTCAGGGTGATTTTCAATGTCTTCTTGCTTGCAAGGTCTGTCTTCAATAATTGCAGTTCACCAGTTATTCAAAAGCTGAAGTTTCTTAGCACTCTATTTACTGAACATTTGGATTAAAGATTTCCAGTCAATTTTGAACAAAAGGGGACCAATTTTTTGAGAACTCGTTTACATAATAATTCAATCATACATTATCATTTTGATTTGGCCACACCGTTTCTGAACTTTGTCACTTTTGATTGGTTACTTCAAGGTTTTGATTGTTTTCTTAATTCTTCTAGATCGCTATGAAATATTAGGCTACAGTTCCATCCTCTTTGTGGCTACGTGTTTTTGGTGTGTTTTCACTATCTGTCATAGTATTAATAGGATTATTTTTACCTTTCTCCTTATAATTCTCCTTTTAACTTTTATATGGATTAGAATATATTCCCTTTTTGTTCCTCAGTTGTTAGAGATGAAGAGATGACAGGGTTGGGTGAGGGAGGCTTTCCCCATTTCCTGGCTGGCTTGTGGGCTCCCCACTGTGCTGTTTGCCTGAGGGTATTCACAACGTGGCCTCACCTCTCTAAGGTAGCTGTTCCTCGGTCTCTGAAAATGAGGTTGTTTTCAGGATGACTTTTTCCCTTCTGCCCCAGGCCCTAGCCCCGGGGCTCGTGGGCTTTGCTGCCTCTGGACAGGCTCTCATTTTGCTTCCCAGTACTTCTGGGACCTGCTCCTCCTGGGCGTCTCCCCTTTGGGCCATCTGAACCTTCTCTCCCCGGTCTTCCTTCTCTGCTCAGTTTGGACTTCCGCTTTCTACTTGTCCCTCAGGATGAGCCTCTCATCTAGACCATTTGCAGGTGCTTCTGGGGCCCTTGGGCTCCTTCTGCCGCAGGAGCGTTTGAAGCCAGCAGGCGGAGCGCTCCGAGTTGTGCCTGTAGATCTTGGCCCTCCCAGGCTTCCAAACTCAAGACGCTGCCCCCTCTTTGAGCCCCCTCTTTGGGGGCACGTAGAGGTTGACGGTACAGTGGTTTCTGCAGCATTTATAGGCAGTGGATTGGCCCTTTCATGTACTGTTACTCCCACCCCATAGATACTGATTTGTGCTGGTTTGACCTCACCCATACATTTTGTGGGGTCTTTTGAGATTTTTTACTCATCTAGTTTTGTGGAATATGCCATCATCATTATTCCTTTCACAATCCTACTTGATTTTTTTTTCAGAAAGTATATTTTGGTACTGCGTGGAGCACTGGGTGTTATATGCACACAATGAATCATGGAACACTACATCAAAAACTAATGATGTAATGTATGGTGATTAACATAACATAATTAAAAAAAGTTCTTATCACAGAGATAAAGAAAGTATATTTTGCATATTCAAAAATTATGCTGCCGAAATGATCCCATCTCTGGTTAATTACCCATTGATTTTCATTAAATGATACAAACTAGAAGTTCCCGCTCTGCCTCTCAAACCCAGGCCTCAGAAGGAACCACTATTAAGCTTTTTTTTTTTTTTTTTTTGGATTTTTAAAATATTTTTTATAAACTTAAAAGCAATATATTCTGTTTCCTATGGATTGAAGTGTGTCATCCCAAAATTTGTACTGTTGAAGCCCCAACCACCGAATGGTATTGGGAGATGGGGCCTTTGGAAAGGAATTAAGATGAAATGAGGTCAGAGGGTAGGGTCCTCGTGATGAGGTTAGTGCCATTACAGCAAGAGACACTTAGAAAGCCTGCTTCCTCTCTGTCTCCACCAGTGAGGACAGCGTGAGAAAGCCACTGTTTGCCAGCCAGGAAGAAAGCCCTCGCCTAAAAACCAAATCGCACCTTGATCTTGGACTTCCGAGCCTGTAGAACTGTGAGAAATCAATTTCTATTGTTTAAGCCCCCAGACCACGGGATTTTGTTGTGGCAGCCCAAGCTAACAAAATACCAGTATATTCATGTTTTTACTTTATTCAATCTCACACATGCCATTTTTTACAAAATAATCTATTTTTAAAAATAGATTTTTAGAGGTTACCAAAGAATATGAGGATTTTTACTTTTAAACAATACTGTTAAATTACTTTTCATCAATACTGTTAAATTACTTTGTAACACAGTCATATGAATTGACATTCTCACTAACAATGAATTTACTAAGAATGACTTCACTTCACCCATTACCTCTAGTATCGAATTCAATTAATCGGAGATGTACAATGCCAGAGAATTTGGTATTTAGATGGTATTTAGCCTGAAGGTGATATTTGAACTAGAATAGTAGTACTGCGACAAATACAGTGCCGTTTGTTCTAAACTTCTCTTCAACTTGTGTCCATTGATCAGCTGTTATGTTTATGACCCATAGTAACTAATTCCAGTCCATGGAAAAACGTGCAGTGGGGGGAAAACCCTCAGAATTCCAGTGGGCCGGAAAAAATAGATGAAACAGGTAAAACAGATAGTTAAGCATACCTTGTAAATATCAAGACTTAGGACATACACCTGGGAGGGCAAGCATCGAAAACTTAGTCGGAAAAATTCAGGATGTTACGGTCTACAGGAAGGAAGGAGCGTCAGGAGGCTGACACTGGCCTGTCTGAAACAATGACAACTCTACTTTCAGCCTGTGATTGAAATGACTTAGATGTCTAATCATTGGGATTTTGCCTGGCTAGAAAAGCTGAAGTCCTAAGCTAATTTAGAGAAAACACAGACAGAGAGGATAGACATTTTGAAGTATCTCAGCACCTCCTGTTCATTTCTGCCAGACAAGGAGCCTATTATCCTCCTGGTCAGGATGGCTCTGGAATGCAGCTCAGGGGCCAGAGGAAGATCTGTGCCTTCTGACCCCAAGCCAATGATCCACATTGCCTTGAGGTGTACTCTGAATTAGAGACCTGTAATTCAAAGGTCTGAGCGTGGATGCTTGTGAATAAAGAAATGGACATTCACAGGCTGGATTCTAAATTTAGAGATTATAACTGAACAAGATTTCTGGCTTTGGTCTATATCCCATGGTCAGTATCTCATCATTTTCATGATGACCAGAAAAACACCAGCTTGTTTTTAATGCATTCATTTTCTTTTATTTAGTAGTTGTTCCAGATATTACAATGTACATCTATTACTTCTACTTTTATAATTATAGTGACAAAATTTCTGTTTGATTCAACTTCATGGTTTCTAGTTCTCTGATAAAATTTTTCATCATGTTCTCTAATCTCTTTAACAAGTCAAACATTATTTTAAATTCTATGCCCAATACTCCAGTTTCTGTATCTCTTGCAGATCTGTTTCTAAAATTTGATTTTTCTCCTGAAATTCTGTCATGATATTTCCTGATATTCTTGGTCATTTTTATTACATTTCAAATATTGGTATGAGCCACTGGAGACATAGTTTGAGACTCTGGCTGATGTTAGAGTCCTCACCGTAGGTTTGCTTTTTGCACCAGGTAGCTCCTTAGGATAGACAGAGAGCCCCTCGATCTGATCAGGAATTGAACTGCTTCAGATTTGGGCTTCAGGCCCTATGAGGGATGTCTTTTTCTAGTCTTCTTTCTTACGTACAGCGTGTAAATGGTTGAGGTTCCCATCTGTCTTGGATAGATATCTTGAGATACTACCAGGGTCTCTCCTCTTTACTGGACATTGCCCTACCCTCCCTTCCAGCCCCAAGAGATCTGAGAGCTTGTTCAGTCTCTCAGCTGCCTCTCTCATTTTAGCTTTAAAGCCTCCCCACTCTTGCTTTGAACCTGCAAATTCCTGAAGAGTAACACGGACTGTTGGACTTACTGTCATTCATCATAGCCTCCACCCAGATATATCTTATCTCTTATTCAGCCTTTCTACCTGTAATGAACTTGTTTTCCAAAAATGGATGTGAAAATATCTCTTCATTTATTAAAAGAAATAGTAGTTCACTTCCCACGATACCATTTGGGTGAATTTGGGAGTGGGCAGACATACTGTTTGTGTGTGCGTGGTCAGGAGTATTTATTGATACATCCACAGTTGTTAGGCCTTGAGAAACCACATCCATACCTGAGATTAGGGCCTATTGGTCAGAGATCCAGGGCTTGGAGTCATATGCTGGAAGTAGATGGGAGAGTAGGTTATATTATTTGAACAATTTTTTTTCTGCTCAGTATCCACTTTTTTCTTTCCATCAATGTACCCTGACTTTATTTGGGGGATCTCTCCTCAGCCCACAAGATTTCTGAAAATGAACTTCACCCCTAAGTCACTGAATATGACACATGACTCAGATTAATTCCTTCGACACATTCCATCCTCTTGAGCACAGGGATTTGGTTCAAGGATGATGAGCCAAGGACCAAGACACACTGAGCAGGAGCAAGACATCTCAAAACTTGAGATTTAAAGGAAGTTTATTTAGCCTTAGAGCTCCCAGAGGTCACAATTGGACCCTAACAATGAAGCTAGCACAGCGGAAGGATGAGCCCAGAAAAGAGTCTGAGTTTTACTGATGTTGGTTGACTGAATACAGATGCCTATGAAGCCAGCTCTGTCCCTGGGCATTTTGGTAATAAAAATCAATATATTCCTTTTTCATTTCTTAGATTTGTTATAAATGCCATGCAAATTAAACAGACCTCACTGATGGAGGCTCTTTTTGGAGAAGGGAGAGAACAACTTATGTAGACCTGTGTATTTTGAAGGAGTATGGATGGGAAGGAGAGTATTTGGATGTTTGGGAACAACACTACAGACTTTTTGCTTTCTCCGGAGTGTTGTGCATCCACTTACCTAACCCTGATAACAGCCTTGGATGGCCATTTGTAGGTCAATCACTCTTCACTTCAGTGTGTCTGGCTGGGGTGGAGATCGCCCCGCTCTAGACGAGGATCATGTGAGGCTACAGTGATTGGATCAGGAGTGAGTACAGGACTTCAGCCTCTCCAATCACAGGGCATTTCAGGATTTCTGTAGGAGCTATAGAAGATCAATCATTCCTGACGGTCTTGAACTTTGAAGCACACGAGGTGGTGGCTGCTTACACACTCCTTTTCCATGAGTGAAGCACCTGCATGTGAGAAGAGTCAACAAATTAGAAGTCAGAGCAGAGAGTTAGACAGTAAAATTGGCAGAGAAGTCAGTTTTCACCCCAAGAAGACAGCTATGCCTGAAAGAGGGCTTTCTCCTGGACTATTCAGTTACATGAACCAATAAAGTGATCTCTATTTGGGCCTGTTTAGGATTTTTTCCCCGTCACTTTGTATAGAAGGAGTCTTAACTGATGCTGCATGTGGCTCGCTGTCTCTGGGGTAGTTCTGTCCTAGAGGCATAAGCATCTTTCATGGAGCATGTATTAGAGGAGAAGATATGTGAGATCCTGGTCAATTATTCTTTACACATATCTGCTTTCACTCAATAAATACTGATCTGTGCTGCTCCTCTGTGAGCAGCAGCCACTGCAAAAAGACTTTCTGCCCCATGAGGAGCTTATAACAGAGTGTTTTTTTGTTTTGTTTTGTTTTGTTTTGTTTTGTTTTCAGAAGGGGCAGATGTATGAGCAACACAGGCAGTGCTTACAGGCACATATCAGGACTGGAAGGTCTACAGCAGGTAGTGCGCACCTGATGTGAATGATTCAGGATGGAGTTTTGGGAAGTCTGGGAACCCTGCAGAATTGCAGGCAGGATATTGAGTGTATGAGTAGATAGACTCTCTTCTGGGGAGACTCTGCAGAGCTTTCGTTAGAGTATCAAAGAGATTCCTCTCTCCCTAAATGGTTAATCAATTAAACAGTCACTGCTGTAGACATTATTGTGGAAACACCAGAAAGGAAGGTAGTCAATAGTCAAATTGCAGCTATATTTAGGACATGTTGAGGACATGTTCAGGTTTATATTCCTGGGAAAGTAAATAGGGTATAACTCAATATATACTGGTTAAATGGATTAATGAACAAAGAGCTCTGGTATGGTCAAGCAGCACTTGGATGGTTCGGTGAGAATGTCACTGGGAAATATTGTACCAAACCCGAGAATCCATTTGTGTAATGATGGGACTGTTCTTTTCTTTTAAAAGAAAAAAAAAATCCCTGAAAATGTATTCCTAACTGCTGCCACATGAACATTTTATCATATTGTTTTCTACTGTGATCTTAAAAATCCTTATTTAGAATGACATCTAATACTTGCTATTGTGGAATCATTATCCCAGAAATAATCACTGAATTTACCTTCTTTAAAAAAATTTTCTTAAACAGTAGGAAAAAGCTGCCTGTGTCTAAATAGGAAGAAGATCTCTGGATCTCTGACTAATAGGCCATAATCTCAGGTATGGATGTGGTTTCTCAAGGCCTGACAACTGTGGATGTATCAATAAATACTCCTGACCACGCACACATAAACAGTATGTCTGCCCACTCCCAAATTCGCCCAAATGGTATCGTGGGAAGTGAACTACTATTTCTTTTAATAAATGAAGAGATATTTTCACATCCATTTTTGGAAAACAAGTTCATTACAGGTAGAAAGGCTGAATAAGAGATAAGATATATCTGGGTGGAGGCTATGATGAATGACAGTAAGTCCAACAGTCCATGTTACTTGTCAGGAATTTGCAGTAACAGCTTCATTGGGTAACCTTTTTAAGCATCTAAAACCAACATTAGTGGATATTATTTTAGGGGAATGTGTCTTCCCAACAAGAAGTTTGAAGTAAAACAGAGCCCCCCATTATATGAGAAATTTTGTAAGGATTCAAATAAAGGTAGCTCCTTCTTTTACTTTTATGAGGGATGATATCTTTCAGGAAAAATAATCTCACTTTTTTTCAGGTATATGTAAATTAACTTGGAGAGAATTTCCATATTTATAATGACCATCTTCCTATTTAGAACAGGCAGCTTTTTCCTACTGTTCAGATCTCTTATATTCCTCAGTAACTTCTGTTCATTTCTCCATATGGACCTTGCTTTGTGAATCTTGAAAGAAATGTTTTATCTTTGTCACTTTTTTACTTGCAGAACTGTGTGTTTGTTTACACACATACTCAGCATGAAGTTTGGGGAAAACTTAGTTTCTATGATGATGATGATCTTACAGGTTTTTAATGTTATGTGTGGTGTAATATATTTGCATTCTATGTAAAGTGTTCACAGAAGCATATAACTCTGTATGTGCTAATTCTTAATCACAAATATTACTTAACATGACCTTCTCCAATGGATGAATCTTGATTTGGTTTAGAGTACATATTCTAATTTGACCAACACTGGAAACTCCATCCAGTGGGGCCTTCACCTTGGACAGAAGGGTTCATTGGTTTTACCAAGTTACTGAGAGGGACCCTTTTAAAAATGTGGTTTCCCTAGACCTCATCTTAGTCCTACTGAAGCAGGTCTCTGGGGAGGGGCCCAAGTTTACTAAGACCTCACTTGATTCTGTGCCCACCAGCATTTGGAAACCACGGAGCTACAGCACATTGGAAGTATACAGAGAGAGAGCAAGTTCTAGTTTTGACCAATCAATAATCAAGTCAA
Source organism: Zalophus californianus (assembly GCF_009762305.2). Taxonomy (NCBI): domain Eukaryota; kingdom Metazoa; phylum Chordata; class Mammalia; order Carnivora; family Otariidae; genus Zalophus; species Zalophus californianus. The sequence continues at coordinate 4,744,117 of NC_045597.1, forward strand.
GGTTATTTGAGGTTATCAAGAGACTCTGGCACATTTACCATTGCTAATTAACCAGAGTCCTCAGACACCTGATGAGGCCAGAACCTGCCTTTTTCTTCAAAGAGAGGTTATATTAGTAAACTATAGTAGGCCTAAAAGCTAAAGGTTTAATCTTATTTTCTTTATAAATAAGCAGGCTATTCTTTATTAGTTCTTTGAGTTTAATTTGCTTTTAAAAATATAGATATGCTTGTCAAGCATTTGCACATTATCTATGAATTCCAAAAGCACAACATTCCTTTCTAGATTAATAGGTATTCAAGAGTCTAATTTATTTTCACTTATTTGTGGCATATAAATAGTGTATAATAAAATCAAAGAGGATGTGACTGTTTTGGGGCATCCAGAAGACATTCAAAATGAAAAAAAGGAAACATCTCAGGGTTGTTATATATTTGATTTTTGGAGTGGAAATATTCAAGTAGTGGTTCTCACTAGAAAGGAAGATGTTAGATTTCACTTTCCATGGTGAAATTATTTGGCAGATGTTAACTCTAAGGAATTGGGGCAAATGTTTGAGATGACAACAGTGTATTATTTTACATGTTTTATAATATAAGAACAGAGTAAGAAAACTGTCTCTCTTCCAATACATGACAAATTTAGCCATTTAAATAGGAATAAAAGTACAGATTCCCATGAAAATAAGTCTAATCAAATATTGTAACAATTTTGAATTCTTTGAAAGACAGAAGCATAGATGATACCCTGAACAGAGCAAAAGTTGCTATGGTGTATGTGTAGATCATTTCTGCAGTGTTCTCTTGTAAAAAGCACATCCTGTTGCCAGATCCCTCAATATAATGTATTTGCAACTGTGTACTATTCAGCAACCTTCTGAAATGTGCCTGTGTTATTAAACTACTCTGTGCCATTAGTCACACTCTTAGGTGAAACCCACGTAGGAGTTTCTAGACTCCACAGCCTGCTTTTTCTGATAAATGAAACCTACATTCCAGCCAAGCTATTTGCTCTTCCTTTTTACTATGCTACATTTGAGCTGATAAGCTAACAAGAATCAACATTTACTAATCTGGTTAACACCTTCTCGGAACATATTTCTCATTTTGATTTTAGCGAACAGTGATGTTAATGAAAACGAACTTTCCAACCATTATCTACATTTCCTCAGTGAATCCCAAGCACATTCCGAAGAGCCAATTTCCTTTGCTTACTATGCATTGTGATTCCCGATGGAGCTCCACCCTTTCTCTCTAATCTCTTCCTTGCCCTTTCCCACATGCTCCAACACTCTAGCGCAGCCCACTCACCCATAAATTCTCCCCCTGGCCTCCTTCGAGCTCCAGAGTCCTTGAACATTGGAGGTCTTCTTCAAGAATACTTCCTAATGTCATTCAACGCACCCCCCCCCCCCGCCATGCCTCCCAATAATCCTTGTCCCTCTCAAAATCAGATGGGCTCCTCTCAAGTCTCTCAAATTGGTAATCCTTGAGCATTCCCCATTGAATTGTGGTTGCTGGACTTGTCATTTCCTCTACTCTGGGACTAAGCTACATGAGGTCAGACACGGTCTTTCATCTGATCTCCCCGTAGAGAACCCATGTAGAGCAAGCAGAGGTGGGATTGGTTGAGAAGGTTTTACTTTCAGAGGGCATGCACCCTTGAAGTTGTTTTACTTTAAAGCATCTTAATTCATGGGAACTATTACAGGAAGGCAAGGTCCAGATTACTTACAAACAAAGAATTGACTATAGTCTATTGTAGAAAGAAAGTATTACTGTCTCAATTATAAAAAAATCAGATAAAACAGCAGGCTCCATAGCCTCTGTTATTTTAATGCAGTATATCAGACTTCTGCTAAGCATCATTGAAATATTTTGTGAGGCATAATTTGACTAGATATGAATAACAGCAAGATAAAAACAACAGTGCCTGGTTTCGCTTCTTCCCCTTGTTTGAGAGTAATGGACCTTTAATTTTATATCTTGTTCATTTTTTTGATTTCCTCATTCCTAGTCCTCTTTCTGATTCAATCACACACTTAGAGAAAAGAGGGGGTAATATTCTGACACCATTAGAATTCGTGTGTCTCTGATTAAAATTAACGAGGCGACACTGAAGGGAAATTTGCATTATTATCTAACAAATGTGGATATGTATGCTATGATATATCTTACTTAAATCCTCAAAAATCTGGTTTAGTAAATATCCTAAAATGGAACTTATGATATAAAATAACTGTTAGATACTGCAAAATGGAAATAATGACTGTATATGGGTGATGGGATTATTTATGACTTCTAAAATTGCTTATTTGTTGTAATTGTCTATATTGTGCATGCAGTAGTTGCGTAACAATATATATGTATGAACACACATAGATTTAGTTTAATTTATGATATATTGTGGCTGAGAGTCCACATATAAAGAACAGACAGTTGCCTGATTAATAAATAATATGGTTAACAAATAACATTTTTATCTGAATTATGAAGAAAAATTCTGACATTAATCAGACTTGAATGATAATTGTCAGTTACCCCCTTAACTTTGTATTGGGCAGAGAGGTTAAGAGATTTTCTAGAGAGTTCTCTTGAAAATAATTCTGTAATGAGATGTATGATGAGGTGGTGATTCTAGGTGAGGAGTTTTGAGATTATAAATTCCTTGAATATAAAGAAAACATTATGGCTTTATCTCTGATTCCAGAGCTTCTCCCATACAGACATGAATTAAGTAACTATGACTTTGGTATGTTTCCAGAGCAGTGGTTCTCAACAGGGGCGATTTTGCTCCCAGGCATTTGGCAATGCTTGCAGACATTTTTAGGTGCCAGAACTGGGGAGAGGTGGGCGTGCTACTGGTGTTTCGTGAGTAGAGGCTATGGAGGCTGCTCTACCTTGTCCAAAATATAGGACAAGCCCCCCCCCCCACAACAGAGAATGATCTGACCCTGAATGTCGATAGAAGTGATGCTGAGACACACTGTGTGCAGTAACTATAAATAGTTTGATCTCAGTAGCTGTGTTGGTCCTTAGCTTTAAAATACCTCCCTTAGGAGTTTTTATGGTCCTGTCTGTCGATAACAGGAGTGCTCACCAGAGCTCAGCTCCAGGCTTGTATGTGAAATTTGAAGCTGAAAATAAACATGGAGTGGTTGGGTTGGGGAAGGGGGTTGGTAAAAAATTATAGTACACTGGAATTGGGAGAAGAAAGACAGAATATATATTTTAAGAACAAATAGGATAGTTCATTTCAGCATACCTTTTGCCCTTTTTATTTTTCTTGGAAGAGGTACTTAAGGTCTTTTCATATTCAACCAAGGTGCTTTTAATGAGTGTGAACAAGAGTATGTGTGACCTGAGTTGAAAGTGCCAAGACTGGAGGCATATGGGGTGCATAGGTCACTGGGTTGGGCAGTGATGGGATGCTGCATAGCTGGAGAGTTGCTGTCTGTTTAGGAATTTCAGCCTTGGATCCCTTACACAGCTACTTGGCCCACCTTTTTCCTTTTGGGGTAGCAGAAGGACTCTGATGGATTTTCCATTTTCATGTGAAAAAGCCAGTTGCCCTCAGATTATATTTCTGTTTTGAAACTCAGTCTGATCTGCCTGGAAGCTTTCTGTGTGAGCTTTTTAGCTCAGGGACCCTGTGCGCTTCCCTAGCCAAGCATTTTCTGAGCTTTGTATTCTTGCACAGAAGAGATCAAGAGAAATATAAACCTGTCAAATTAGGAAGAAACAAAGTGAAGAAAAATGAAAGGGTAGATATGAGAAGGCAGAGAAATTAAATCCTGTCACCCAGGTTTTAAACCACTCAATGTAGAGATAGAGATAAAGACAGATAGATAACAGAGATAATCAAGAAAAATTCCTTTTAACATTATCTAAAGTTTTTAAAAAATCCTCGCTTTGAGCTTATAAAAAGAAAGGCCTTGTGTTATTGCATTTCATCTATATTTCATTACAAACGGCCAACTGGTTCAAAACAAAAAGGAGAGGGAATCATCTCAATTTAGAATATGATATGTTCAGTTTCATGTTCTGCACATCTTTTATTGAGTAACAGAAATGCAGACTTCTGATATCTTCCACATGTATTTATTTATACGATAGAAAATGCCAGAACCTAAACTCATGTCCAAAAGCAGACTTTATGTTGTATTTAAATCTGACTTGGTTTAAGAATGTTGGAGTTTTACATTTAAGAAAAGAGTAATCATGATAAGAGGGTAGTAGAAGAATGCTCTCTAAAATTTTAAGGGATTTTTCCAAGGATATCTTCATCTACATACATCACTGGTTGAGAAAAGAATATTTTATTCAATGTCAAGATATTTAAGCTATCAAAAGAGAGAAGAATTAAAAGACTATCTCCAAAGCTTAAGCTGGGTTCAGATACGAAGCTCAGAAAAAAGTTTTATTTCATGTTTAATCTTCAACAGAACCTCAATTTTTGCTTATTTAAAGATGCTTTGAGGTAAGGATAAACTTGCCATAAAACATATATCAGTTAGTTTCTAGATCTTATATGTAGTTAAAAAAGATTAGAGTGTTGAAATCCAAGGTGCCGGAATGATATACCCACACAAATGGTCTTTTAAAAACATTACAGGACACCTAAAGATCAACCAAGCCCTCAAACTGCACCAAGCTTTGATGGTCAGTGCATACAGTGTTTAGGAACTTAGGATTTCTGTGAGTAAAATTTAGTATATACCTTATTATGCTGAGGAAAGGGCTGGCTGGTTTAATCCTGCCCATTATTTTTTTCGACTAGCCATTTTAAAAGATACCCCGTTCTCCCGTGTCCCAACACTCACAGCGCCTCGGCAAGGAAAATGAATATGGATGACGATCCATCCTTTTGGTTCCCCATGATATTGACTTAGATCGATGGCACCCTAGTATTGCCCATGTAAATGTGCACCGGACAGAGTATTTGGGTCATTAGAAAGCAGAGGAGGGACGTTGACACAGTGAGTGGCCGGGTGGAGCAAGTCGCTGCCCTACGAGACAGCTAGAGAGAGCTCGAGACAGCGCTGCGCTCCGGGTGCGCGCGCAGGGGAGCTGGCACCCGCTCAGCCTCCTGCTCCTGCCGCTGGGGTGCGAGGGAGGGGCGGAGTGGGCAGGGTCCTCAGGGAAAATGAGAGCTTTGCTCACAGCATCGTCCGGCACGAGTCGGGATGGAGGGGACCCCAGATTTTCCCAGCGCGTCTGTTGCTTTCCATTCTCGGAACTCCGAGAGCCAACGCTAAGGGGCACCAGAGGCTCGGACTGCAGCGGCTGCTTCTCGGGCAGCCCGGTAGCCCGCTGCTGCGGAAGAACTAGCGGCAGCAGAGCCCAGCTCAGTGGGGGCTGGGGCGCAGGCCGTCGGAGTGTGGGGGGGCGGGTCACGGGAGTTTGGGATGCTCCAGATCGGAGGAAGAAGCGGCGGAGGTCAAGACGTCGAGCCCGGAGCAGAGGGCTAGGTGGTGACCGCCCGATAGCCTAGGTCTTCTTAGGTTTTTTTCCCCTAAGACTCTGCGAGGTTGCTTCTAATCTCCTTTTACTTTGTAATGTGAAATATGTCGCTGTAATATATACAGCTACAACCTTAGATATAGATGCACGCACACGCCATCCCTTCCAAACACTAAAATCATTTGACAAAATAATTTAACGCACTAGTAGCTGTTGATCTCTAGTTGTCTAGGTATCCCTAGGCACATGCAGAGACCAAATGTCACCTCCTGTCTTCTCTGGCCAATTCTTGTTTACTCCCGTCCTCTATCCTTTCATCTGAAGTCGATCATTCCTTAGTTAAGAAGGCAATACCCAGACCCTCGCCCCACGAGAAACCTCTAACCGCCAGCCCGCAGCTCGGACTTTTTCCGGAGGCAGAGCGGGAGCCGGGGAGGCTGTAGAAATTAGCCAGCATCCTCAGCCCTGCGGTCCGCATTCTGACTTTTATCAGTGGTAACAGAAAAGAAAAACCGAAAGGTGGGGAGGGCGCCGGGAGCCCAGAAGTCCAGGCGGGGCCCGCGGGCACAGCCCCCGTGCGTCCTCGCCCTCCTGCTGCGCCCGGGCCCAGCCCGGTGCCAATGCGCCAGGATGGAGAGATCTCGGCGCGGGAGGAGATGACGCAAAAGCCAGTGCTCCCCCCCAAAAAAGTGTTTCTCCAGGACGAAGATGGCGGCAACTTAGCCGGGGACTGAAGATGACTGTGGCTCTCGGGAGGCCCAGCCCAGGCGATTCGGCCCCGAGGTCCGGGGGAGGCGGCGTCAGCAGTCGGAGCCCGGCGGCGGCGGCGGCGGCGGCGGCGGCGGCGGCGCCCGCGGGCAGACCTGCAGCGGCGGCGGCGGCGGCGGCAGTTCGAGCGCGGGGTGGGGGGTGGGGGGGAGGGAGAGCCCTGCCGGCGGCGGCTGCCCAGGCTCCGGACTCGGGGAGAGCGAGCGAGAAGTAGGAGCAGGCGGAGGAGGAGAGAAAGGAGAAGGAAAGGAAGGAGGAGGAGAGGAGCTGGGGGAGCGCTCCGGTCGCCGTCAGTGGGCAGCGGAGACGCGGCATGCCCCTGGCGGGGGAGAGCGGGCTGTCCTCAGCAGGGCCATGGGGACCCGCGCTGTGACAATGCCTGGGTGAGAGGAGCAGCGCCAGCCAGCCCGCCACCTCCACCAGCATCACCTCCTGCACTCAGCTCACCGCCGGCCACCAGCCCCAGCCTCCTCCGACTGCCTCTCCGTCTCCCTCTCTCTCCCCCTCTCTCTCTCTCCCCTCTCTCTCTCTCTCTCTCTCTCCATTATTGTTTTCCACTCTACAGAGGATGGGGTCGGCTTATGATTAGGTCGGGAGCAAGTCAGATCTTCCTCCAAAGCCCGGTAATATTTATGTAGGCAAAGAGAGAGAGAGAACAGAGAGAGAGAGAGAGGGAGAGAGAGGGAGAGAGAGGGAGAGAGAGGGAGAGAGAGAGAGAGAGAGAGAACCGGGAGGAGGGGATAAGGAAATTAAACCCTTTAAGTCAATGCATATTGTGGTGACACCGGCACAGGAGCCCTCACGGTGGAGTCGGCCAGGGCTGTGCGTTCCCAAAATATGACCAGGGGTGCTTGGATGTGTCGGCAGTATGACGACGGCTTAAAAATCTGGTTGGCAGCACCCCGGGAGAACGAGAAACCGTTCATCGATTCAGAGAGGGCTCAGAAATGGCGACTGTCTCTGGCATCTCTCTTGTTCTTCACAGTCCTGCTCTCTGATCACTTGTGGTTCTGCGCCGAGGCCAAGCTGACCCGGACCCGCGACAAGGAGCAGCATCAGCATCGGCAGCGGCGGCAGCAGCAGCAGCGGCACCGGCAGCACGAGCCCTCCTGGCCCGCGCTCCTGGCGAGCATGGGGGAGTCCTCGCCCGCCGCCCAGGCACACAGACTCCTCTCCGCCTCCTCGTCCCCCACCCTGCCCCCCTCCCCGGGAGACGGCGGCGGCGGCGGCGGCAAGGGCAACCGAGGCAAAAACAACCGGAGCAAGGCTCTTTTTCTAGGAAACTCTGCCAAACCCGTGTGGCGCCTGGAGACTTGTTACCCCCAGGGCGCCTCCTCGGGCCAGTGCTTCACGGTGGAGAGCGCGGACGCCGTGTGCGCCAGGAACTGGAGTCGGGGGGTGGCGGCCGCGGGGGAGGAGCAGCCGGTGAGGGGGACGCATCCAGCTCCGCTCTGGAACTTGTCGGATTTTTACCTTTCGTTTTGTAATTCCTACACACTTTGGGAGTTGTTCTCGGGGTTGTCCAGTCCCAACACTTTGAACTGTAGTCTGGATGTGGTGCTCAAGGAGGGCGGCGAGATGACCACTTGCAGGCAGTGCGTCGAGGCTTACCAAGACTACGACCACCACGCTCAGGAGAAATACGAAGAGTTTGAGAGTGTGCTCCATAAATATTTACAGTCGGAGGAGTACTCGGTGAAATCGTGTCCTGAGGACTGTAAGGTAGGAACAGTGTATTTCCACCCCCCCTCCCTTCTTGCGCTTTTCTGTCTTGTGTGTCTTTAGCTGAGATGTCTTCTAGAGTTTTAAAATAGTTTTTTTTTCTCTGCTGGTTTTGTTACTTCTGTTGTTGCTTTTGTAGTTGTGAGGGCTTGACTTGCTGCTTGAGTTGGGAATACCTCAAGGATTGCTTGTGGACTGGTGCCTTCTTCTGGGAATCCTTGGAAGCTCAGGGAAGACCCTGGTGTTCTGAGATCATAAAGCTGATGCTTTAACTCTTACGGCTATGCAATTGGTTCAAACTCTGTTCCCCTTTTTAAAAAAAGAAAAATGGAATTTGAATGCAGCTTGCTGGGAAGACAGACATGGGACTGCATCCTGATGACCCCAGATAAAACCAGAGTCGGTGACAGGCATGTGTGGTTTGGCTTATGGACCTGCACACATGATCTCTCTCGTAGTGACATCATTAAGTTGGTTGACCAGAGGGACAATAGACAGTGTTTGTAGTTGTTTACATAGGAAGAACGGAAAAGCATTTTGCCTTTTTTATGGGGTAATTCTGGTTGTTTGCAAAGTATGGAGGCCTACCTAAGCATATTTATTCACCAGAAGTTTCCTGTTTTCTCTTAGACATTTGTATAATGATTGATCTGAGACTCACTATGCGTAGAAAGTTTTAATTAAGTATCTGGTGATCGATGATCAGTGTTAACTTATTTATCAGACACCTTATGTAATTAGCTTTAATTTCCAGGATGCTCTTCAGAACGGCTAAATGGCAAGTGTTAGATGCTGTGAATGAAAAATACTGATCTCCTTAATCATGTGTATTATATTCAACCTCTTCCTGTTGAATATAATGGTGGATATAATCCTTGCTGATCGACAAAGGAGAAGAGATTGCCAAGTTTCTCAAGAAATGGTCAATGTAATCATGGGTGCTTCTGCTAGTAGAAGTGTCCCTGTCCATGGTGCTGAAATGAGATTTGCTTGATAGCTCTGTTGAAGATACTGCAGTGACCTCTTAGTAGGGAAGAAATGATGACAGAATCTCAATGAGCCTTTATGTTTCATTCCAAGGGTAATTCTTAAACAACACAACAAAACAGTATTGCTTTTCAAAATAAATAATATACCACATTCTCTTCCTTTCTCCTCACTATTCCCCCAACCCCACACAGGGACCGAACAACTGTCTTCTGCCTCACTTACTTTGTACTGGGGAAGTGTAATCAGGGTGGTGTGGATCAAAGGCTTTTGTGATACTTTGACAAGAGAACTGGGCTAAGAGATAATCTGTTTAAAATGAACATAGTTCAAGGGCTTTTTTTTTTTATACTTTGGATTGATTGATTGTGCTTTTGACAATTAAGCTAAACTTAAAGTAAACTTGCTTTGTCAAGATTCTTTAAAAGACCAGAAACAGATCTTCTTTGCAAATAGTAATGTTGAGTTTACAACATTAACTTGGAATGCTACTTCACTAGATAAATGGCTCTTAAACTTTCTACCTATTTTTCTTAACCATACCACAATAATTCATGCCTGGGGATCAAAGTTATTCTTAATGGCAGAAGTTGGTGAATGACTAGCACATTTGCACAGTTGTTTATTTTGACAAGATACGTTGCATCAGAATTATAAAGATGAGAACACTAATTCCACTACTAATGAAAAGGGTGCAAGGGCTTTAGTATAGTTAGGTTTAAAAGTGGTACCTTGTAATATGTAATACTACATATTATGTAATAATATGAATTTGCTTGCTTCCCTGAATGCAAACTTTTATAGAAATTTCCAGTAATTCTAATTTGCGTAGGTTCAGTATTTAAGATAGTTTTCATTGTCAATAGACTGCAGCATATTTTCAAATAAACATGTCAAATATATATTTGTTCACATACCCAGATTTTAAATATATATAAATGTTTATTTTCTCCTTGACCTGAACAAAATCTCAACTTGATATTTATATTATCATAGGTATAGTGTAGGTTAAGCTAATTTGTCATGTTGTAAAGTACTTCTGGATTGTGTTTCTGTATAAAAGAGTCATCATTACCTGTATACACAAAAGTGTATCATAAAAATATTAATTGCTTTTTAGAAAAATTTCTTCCTCACATGGAAAAGTAAATACAGACATTTGAGTTTTTCATTACCACAACACAGAATTTATTACCCATGATGTCTTGTAGCTATTTCTTGGTTGTGTGATTTCAGTTAGATTTGTTAATTTGACATATTTATCCCACAATAACTGTTTTCAAAACTTACAATTTCAATTCTAAGGTGTCAGTGTTTTTGGGCTAATAACTCACAAGTTGAGTGCTTAGTTTCTTAGTTTAATGGATGATTTCTTTATGATTCTGCAAAAGTCACAAACATATCTACATGCAAATTATATTACATGGCTTAACATGCTACTTGTACGCATTTGAAGGATGTGTCTGAGTTCTTTCTAAACATAATGATTTCAAACATACTTAAAATTATGAAAAGGGGACTATCATCAGGGGCCTTGTTCTAAATATACATTCCATGCAAAATTTTCCAAATTTTAAGGTAGCCACAAAGTCCTAGGCTACATTAAAAGTAAATGCATTATATTTCTGGGATTGGTAATATATTCATGAAAAAGATCCAATTTTGATAGTTTATAAATATATTTATAGAATTATAGACAGAATATATTTAATCATATTAGCTAAACAAACTATTAGAATTCATATTTTAGGAGAAATATATTAACTTTATTATACCCATATATAATCAAATGATTAATGCTGTGATTTCTAACTTTTAAAAGTTAGGGCATGTATTATTATTACCTTCTAGTTTTATATTCTTCACTCCATTAAGAAAAATGCCACATAGCATATATGTATAAAATTAAAATAGATCAAATTTAATTTTTATTTAACTTTTTAAAAAGGCTTTTTTGGCTCATTATGCTGAAAAAAAAAACTCTTAATATTGATCTAATACAATCATAATGTCTTGAGTCCAAAGTAATTGGAGATCAAAAACAACTTAGATTTACTTTAACAAACCTTTGTATTACAACATATAATAGAAATCATTTGTATCCAAGAATATTTCCTAATATTCTGAGAAATAACTGGTTTAATTTTTTAAAAGAAAATATGCACATTTATCTAGGAAGTAATTTATGAAAAAATAAAGAACAAAAACCATTGCATGTATCATTTATATTATAGCATTCAAGCTGCTATATTACATAAACCAGGTAGCAAGAATTATGACAGTAATTCTCTGTAGTTTACAGTGTTATTCAAAATACTGTTTTTGATATATGCTTAATAAGAATCTAACAAATCTGTAAAAAACTTCAAGTTGGGTGGTATTATTAAAAAAATACACTATTCTAAAAAAAAGAATACACTATTCTAAGATACAAAATTACATATGCATATTATTAACATGCTGGATTTTTTAACGTAAATAAAGATCTTTCCGTTAAATATGCCATTCTTTAGCTCCTAAGCATTCTTGAAAATGTGTATTATAAAAACTTGTGATACTTAGGAAATACAGATTTCTGCGTGAACAGGTGAACTTTTGTTACTGCTATTTACTTAGTATACCTTTAGACAGATGGTCAGTGAAAGCAGATTTGAGATTAGATTCTAACATAAATCATTACGTCATCTGTATTTTAGTTCTGTCAGCACAAAGTCTGATCTTTATACTCTCATGAACGTATGCATTCTCATATTTTAATTTTTATAAGTCATATTAAAGCAGATTCTCTTGCTTATTTTTAACAATCACTGACCAAAGAGATAACCCTGCCAGTGTTAGGTATATACAACAGTTGTGATACCTGAAGCTTTCTGTATTGTCTGCAGGAAACACAAACAGTAACCAGTTTGATAACATAGAATTTAGATTACATAATGTGCTCCTTGAAAAAAAGGCATTTCTTAGGTTCTTATTTATTTTGGTGTCATGCACTATAGATTCTTAAAAAATAGTTTTTTTTAAAGAAATTCAAATATCTAACAATTCTTTCCACTAAAGTATTATTTTGCTGTTGATGAAGTACTATTTTGTGTATTATGACGCTGTCCAGAACTGTGGAATACGTCTGCAAATACAGCTCTTTTATATTCTACCACTTTATTATTTTCAAATCTGCAAAATCAAACAGTCTAACCTTGCAGATGATCACTTTGACCATTAATAAGGCCATTTATAAGGTCAAAGCCATGATCATAATCATTTTTATGACCCAGATTTTTTCTTTATTATATTTTTCCTCTATATGCAACTACTGATTTATGATTTGTGTTTTATTTTTATAAGGAAACACCCCAAATTTTATCTTAATATTAGATGCCTGTTATTTTATAGACTAAAGAATGAATATTTTTACTTTGAACCTGTAACTGGGTCAAATTAGTAGCTATATAGGGCATAACCACAAAGTTTCAATAATTGCTGTTATACATTGGTTTAATCACTTTAATTAGATGAAGATGGTGACTGCATATGCAAGGTGAATTAAAATATGAACGAAAGGAGATCAAACAGTGCTTTCAGCCTCATGCTCCCCCACATATAAATCATAGTACATTAAGATATCTTTTCTTGCTAGATTAAATTTGCAAGAACAAATATACAGATAGCTGTTTCAAACAAGAGAATATTTTGGTTTGAATTATCTGACCTATTGCTTTAATTTCAAGTCCTAGTTTCCTGCTTAATCTTCATCTTGTATATCAACATCACATTAACTCAGCACCAAACATTTTTGTTGTTTATTTTATATTGATTTATACTGCAAAGATGTTTCTTCAAAATCAGTAAACATTTAGTCTGGATCAATGGTCCTTGGGGTCACACTGGAATATCCTGGGGGATCTTTGAAGAAGCCCCCTAGCCCTGAAAGAGATTCTGATTTCATTGATCTGGTTTGTGTCATGGGCTTGGGATGTCCAGTTTCCCTGGTGACTCATGTGTGTGGCAAAGGTTGAGAACCACTGTTCTAGTTGTCAGGGACAGCTCAAGTGCAAAAACCTTCCAGTTCCTGTGCCTCTGTAATACATAATAATTTCATTTGCTCAACTGATGAGAATGGAACTCAAGATATTTTTGAAAAGTGGTAGAGGCAACAGGACATAGCCAGAGGGCAGGGGAGCACATATGTAGTAACTAGACTGAGGAATTAGATGAAAAGTGAACCAACTGGATGTAAGGGTTAAGGGATATGGCCAAAGAGAACATGGAGAGAGGGAGGTGGATGCAGAGAAGACCCGAGTTTTGAATGTCTAAGAATGGGCCCACTGGCTATGCCTATTCTTTCTTTTAGGTAGAACTGAGTCATTATACTAATGTTCAATAATGGGTTGATGACATGAGTGCAGAAACTGAATGATTGTCTTTCTGAGACTGATCAATTACTTTATTAGAGGAGGCCCAGCCTCATTATTTTTGTCTCTAATTTTAGCCCATATAAATGGCCAAAATTTAGATTTTTTAAAAAAATACATGGTTGGTTTTAGAGAAGACCTTTTCGCTTTTTGTAATACTTTGCATGATTCTGGTCTGTTCTTCATCTGTTCACTTTATTAATCCTAGGAAATCACTAATTCTTTTTCACTTTTCTTTCATTGTAATGATAAGCCATTTTTTAAACTTATTTCTATATTACTACAATAACTACTTGACATCCATACAGTTTTTTGAAGGTACAAATGCTAAGTAGTCACAGATTATGACAAAGCTTAATTTAGGAATTAGTTTCAAGAGGATCTTATTATTCTGTTTGGAAGTAATTATAATGTCAATAATATTTTATTTTTTAACTTTTTAGATTATAAGGTGCTGTGAAACATTAAATCTAAGTTTTATCTAAGGAAAAAGGGAATATTAATATAGTCCAAAAAATGGAATTTCTTTAATGAAATGTGAATTTACTCTGATTCTTTAAAACTGGAAACACTTGCCTTTTTTGTAATAAATGGTTACTGATTTATAGTATGTATTTTGTTGGAATACATGAAAATATTTAATTCTTGGCTGTTTCAAGTGTTAAAAGGTAATAGTTGACTCCCCCACCCCACTGCCACCTCTTGGTAGTCTGTTTCTACATTCAGTCATTTATAAACAAAATGTTGTATAAGCTACCACAGATGGTAAAAAAAAAAAATGTCTTGCAAAAATAGAAGTTTAATATCTGTTTAAGTACTGTTACTGATTTTAGCAGTGACAGTAGCATATCCACACATAATATATGAGAGTGAATGCAACAAATTAGTTCTATGGAAATGCATGGGGATTCTGTATGTCACCAGCTCCACCCCTCCCAGGAGGGGAAATGGGCTCTAGTCAAAACTGTGTCTTTATCCCTCGGTTTTCTTACCTTCCTCTCAGTATGCCTTCTTATTATCCCCTGGCTGAGTCTTGTGGCATTTCCAGGGGCTGTGTCCCATGGGAGACCCAAAGTTCAGGGGTCTTTCTTTGCGTCTCTACTGCCATCAGAAATGATCAGGCTCTTTCTTACTGAACTATCACTGACTTAGTTTATTTGAAAAGAAAATTGAACTGAGATGTAGATGGATGATCATGGCAAAGTATTAGCTCTCACAGAAAATGATTTGAATCACTCATAGATTTAAGTGCTGGAACAGGCTTCAACACAAGCTGTTTAATAAGCTTTAGAGCTTATTGGAAGTCCGAAACTTGTCTAATTCATTTAATCTTTACATCATCTCTATATGAGGTAATTTTATCACAGTTTTTATTGATGAGTAAAGCAAGGACAGGAAGTTAACTATTCCAAGGTCAAACAGCTGGGCAGTGTTAAAGATCAAGTTCACTTTGTCACTTTAATGTATTTTGTCTTTTTCTTTTATTATGAGCATTACTAACATATCAAAGAATGAAAAGATTAGTATAGTAAGCCCACACATACTTTCACGTAGATTTAACAACTGTTAAAAAGTCTTGCTGTAGGAGATACCTCTGGGGAGGTGTTTGTGCTCAATTGTGAAGGATCATATATCCCATGCTAAGGCCTTTGAATTTTATTTTCTGGATGAAAAAATATCAGAGAAGAATTTTGATCAAGGGGGATTCATTTGGGATGCTTTGTTTTTCTCAAAAATTATCTCTAATGGTAATGTGATAATAGGGTGGGATAGGTTGAAGTAATGCCAGAGAGATTAATTCAGAATCTGCTGTCTTCCTTTGGGGTAATGTGATGGCCCTAAATCAGTACTCTTCAACAGAACTTTCTGTGACAAAGGAAATGTTCTATCCTCCACCCTGTCCAAAATGGTAGCTCCTAGCTATGTGTGGCTACTGAGCGGTTGAAATGTGGCTAGAGTGAATGAAGGTCTGAATTTTAAATTTTATTTAACTTTAATTAGTCTAAATTTAAATAGCCTCAGTGTCTAGTGGCTACCATGTTGGGCAGAAAATTCTAAATGACTCGCGTGGCTATGGGGATGGAGAAGAAAGGCAAGATTCCAGGGACTTTTCTCAGTCCAGACGTACTGACTGTAGAGAAAGGATATGGTTCAAGGTTTATAAAAGGTGAGGTTATGGGAGTTGATACCATTGACAGAGAGGAGAGACATAGAGGGAGGAGCAAGTTGGGATTGGCATTGCTGAAAGAAACAAGGAGTGCATTTTTGTAGAAAATGATAGCAGAAGATAGATGTACAGTAGGTAGCATGCCACGTGGGTTCGGTTGAGGGAGTTTGGTAGTGAAGTTCACTCTCTCCATGTAGGTTTGATTTGGGAAGCTGTGGACAGAGATTAGATGACTTAACCAAAATAAATTATATGGAGAGAAGACCAAAGATGAATCCTGAGGAAGAACAACATCTAAGCGTTTGGGCAGAAAAGGGACCAGGGAAGGAGACAGAGGAGCACAAGGGATGAGAGTAAAAATATGAGGGGGTGGGGCATGAATGCACAAGTGAGAGGAGGAAGAGGGAGAAGCAGAGGCAGAGGGAAGGGAGAGGGAATCGCAAAAATGTGATCATCTGAAGGGTATGGGGCAGGACTTTAAGAAAGATGCAGAATTAGTCAGGTCTGTTTTATCTTGCAGAAAGGCCATGTGGGGTGAAGCCTAGGAATAGGTCACCGGATTTGGCAATTAGCTCTTGTCAACCTTACAAGAGTAGTTTCAGTAGCTTGGTAGGGAGAGATGTCAAGTTGTGATGGATTAAGGAATGACTTGGAGCTGAGATAAAGACTAGTCTGAATGACTCTTCCTTAGGAGAGAAAAGAGAAAAGAGAATGGAGTAGGTGGGAAGATGTGAATTTAAAGAAGTAAATATTTTACGATGAAATAAACTTTAGGATATTTGTAACTTTTGATCTAGGACCTGGATGAGAATATGAGATAGAAAGTACCAGATTCAGAAAAAAAATAGTGAAGGCACCAGATCCCAAAGAAGAGGTGATGGCTCCCATCTATTCCCAGCCTTGGGGAGGAAGAGAGATTGTGTCTGTGCATTTTGCTATACATCACAGATCCTTTATTTTATGTTTTAAACAGGAACAAAGTTTTAATTCCAGGATTTCAAAAATAAACACATTTGTCATTTTGAATATGCTTAAATGAAGTAGAAAATTCATTTTCAAATAATACAAAATAATTATTGATTGTAAATATCAACAGTTACATAATATGTGTTAACTATACTTTCTTAGGTTGTGTTGCTCTGGGGTTTAATCATATATTTAGGGAACCCACTGAATTAAATATGGCCATCTCTTTATAGGATTTCTTTAAAAAATACTGAAATAGAAATAGAAATTAATTTTAAACCTAATAGAGAATATCATAAAATGGTTAAAAGAACAGTTGAGGATAGCCTGGGTTCGGCCCTCAGATTCACCATTTATTAGTTACATGACATCACCCTAGTTACTTAAAATAGGGATTTTAGTATCTCTTTCATAACATGGTTACAAGGAAGAAATCAGAAGACTCCCATGCATATAAATGTACCCAACCTAGGGCTTGATGATGCTCAGTAAATGGGACAATTCATTAAAAACCATGGGGAAAAAAACCATAAGAAAATCAGTAAAATTAACATAGTCTTCACTTGAGGTCTCATAGAAATTGTCTGGTAAACAATACTCACTTACAAGGGTTTTATAAGCAGACTTTGTATTTTGCATGATAAAATTCTCAGTTTTATTACATCTACATGCTTCTCTAGAAAGGTGAATAAATTATTGAACAATGCTAAAATAAAGTAGAAAACATAAGTTCAGCTGGAGTGAAAATGTTCCATTCCTAAACCTCGAAGTTTTCCCCTATTTTAGATTAAAAATTTACATCTGCCGGGTTTTAGACTGAGTGGATCCCCTTAGGTTACCCCAGAGGGATTTGAGCCCTTTTATGCACAGACCTTTTTGAGAGGACAAGTGGAGAAACCATTGTAATGATCGTCCATCTCCTGGAACCCTCTTGGTTAAAAAAATAAATCTTGGGGAAAGTAGTTTGTAAGGCATTGCAAAGTCGTGCCTTCACAGTCCATTTTAAAAGATGAGGCCCTTTGCCCTGCCCTCTAGATACTTGGCTTTGTTTTCGTTTTTTGTGTCCCTGTTATTTTCTGCTCTGACCCGCATTTACCCACTCAGCCAAATTTAGTATTTTTATTGATTGGGGAGGGAGAGGAAGTCGGGTAAAAGTTTGCCTTGATATTGAACTAGAGCTAGCAGACAAGGCAAACATGGCAAGTGCCAAGACATAGAAGACTGAATGGGGAGAATAAAATATGAGACTGTGCTCCATGTGTGGCAACATGATTGCCCTCAGAAAGAGAAGACACAGGGACACACAGCAAGATTCTTTAATCAGATAAAAATCAGCATGTGGAAGGGGAGTCTTATTATCCAGTACTTCAAGTGGCTCTAGGGGTGAGAATGAGGATCTGTACGTAGATATTTTATGCAAAAATATCTCTACTCTCTATAAGGAAGAGTGTTTTATTAACGGGTACAATGGCAGGAGTTGCCTGAGGCAATCAGAGCACATTGCTACAGAAGATGTACAAATGGGATGGGAGCTATCTTCTGTGACCCTGCAGGATGTCTTGCCTGGGTGTTGCAGGTTGACCAGATGATTATAAATATTCCATCCAACAGCCTTTGGCATAAGATGAGGCACCCAGAAGTGATAAGCTTGCACAGTGAGATTGTACTTATTACTAATTCCTGCCAAAGAAAAATTTTCTTACACACAAAATATAACTAATTTCCTAGCCTAGCACCTCACTCATAGTAATACTTCCCTTTAAAAAATGAAAGTCTTGACAATATCAACTTTAAATTATTTCTCTGGTTTCTGTTTATATTGTTATCAGTCTGAATAACTTTTAAAAAGAATGAATCAGGGGCGCCTGGGTGGCTCAGTTGTTAAGCATCTGCCTTTGGCTCAGGTCATGATCCCAGAGTCCTGGGATCGAGTCCTGCATCGGGCTCCCTGCTCCGCGGGAAGCCTGCTTCTCCCTCTCCCACTCCCCCTGCTTGTGTTCCCTCTCTCGCTGTGTCTCTCTGTCAAATAAATAAATAAAATCTTAAAAAAAAAAGAATGAATCAACGACATATGCTTATCCTGAAGATGTATAGGAACAGAGTTAGACTCATCTATGAAGAAAATTTGTTTTTTGTTATTGCTCATTTGCAGAAATACTCATTATCTTCTGATCACAAACATCAATCACTGCTATAGACTGTCACACAGGACTCAACAACATGGTCAGACTGGGAAGGAGAAGGTGGATAATGACCTTTCCGTATTGGTTTTGTGGCCCTTCTTTTCAGGCATTAAGTCATCCCATATCCAGTTCTTTGGGGATATTATCACCAGGGACAAAACCACTGTATTAAATTCCCCACTCTCATGGAATTATACTCATTAAGTTTTTACCATAAATAAGCCCTAGGCAGATGACTCTAGCATCCTTATCTTGTTTATTTCCCACAACAGTCCAAAATCATGGGCAAAACTAGCATTTTCAACAAACAGGGTGATGGTGACTGAGGTTTAGAGAAGTTAAAGAATGTGCTCAAGTGCTCACAGATAGCTGTGGCGTAGCCAGAAGTTAAACCCAGTAGTATCTGGAGCTTAAATCTCAGAGGCTGAATTTAGCTCTTCGATGACACTGTCCATTCTGTCACAAATTGTTGCTCCTGTCTAGGTGTTTTTGTTTTTGTTTTTGTCTTTTTTTTTAAGGGTGGAGACTGTGGGAGGAAAGGGGCAGGAGTAGAGGGAATATAAAGTTCTTTGGCACATCAAAACAAACAACACGCTTCATCCAGCTTTCTTGCTGCTGCAGCAGCTTCGTGTGGGGAATAAATAGGGGCCTAAAAGAATGGCTGGGATACAAATTGCTGTTCCACCAGGTCCTGTGAGATCGGGTGCTTCTGTCTAGTTCGAGGAGTCCCCAAGAGCAGGAGCGGAGCAGGTGGAGAGTAAGATGTAACTGGCGAGTTGTCCTCTCAGCTCAAGCCACTCTGAAAGGAGGTGATGGCTTCGTACCGCAGGGCACCAACACTGTTTAGACACTGAGCTGGTAGGAAGCACCGACAAGTTTGTCCTTCTCATCTAGTCATTAGCTGCCAATCAAAGCTGTCCTCCTAGTTCAGATCAGCTGCCTAAGAGATCTCGAACTTAGTTTTCATAGAGGCGTTTTTAGAAGCACTGTGGTATGTTTAACCTTTGGAATCTCAGAGACCCTACTAGATAAGCAGTGGTCTTCTGCCTGAAGAGAAACAAATGTATTTTAAAAAGGTCGATCTGAATCTTAAACCATTTAAAAACAGGATTTCTCCTTCCCTGCAGGGAAAACTGGGCTGGCTGCTGGGAGCCATTGGGCGTGAAGGTGTGGGGCAGCTGTGCTTTCTGACGCGGTGGCTTCAGCCCAAGTCCAAGGGGAGTCATGGGGAAAGAGACCCACATGCAAATGCACGTGATCTTGCTGCCCATTGGAGCTGCGAGTCTCTGGCTCTGATCCGCTCTGTGAAGGGTTGGCAAATTATGACAATTCAGATACGTTCTCTTTGTCCCATGAAGTGTCTCCATATATATTGAAATTTTAGAAGTCACTTAGGAAAAAATGAATCCTTCCATATCACTTCGGTTTAGAATTTTTAAACTTTTCATTTTTATTCAATGTGGCTGAAAAATTCCAGTAAAGAAGAGGGAATTCAAGTCTGAGTAAACAAGATCCTTGTGGGCATAGTTTGATTTCAATGATGAATATAGATTATTTGTGTTTTTCACCTGCTCAACCATGGATTGCTTTCCCCCTTCAGTTCATTGGCTCTTTAAGATTATTAAAACAACTAATCCAATCTTTAGATATGTTGATAGTTTTTGTTCTTATGACTTAATGGATGAAACAGACCAATCATGTATAATACAGTTTTACCTCCCAGGAGTCAAAGGAAGCTCTTTATCTATCTATATATTTTTTTTTTTTTGGCAAAAACAAGCATACTATAAGAGTACCTAAACTTTTTTGTTTGTTGACAGATAATTTTCTCAAATCCAAATACTTCCAAATCTGAGGAAAGTTAACAAAATCCCTTGATATTTATAGTCCCAAATCTTTGATCTTATGTTTCATATGTGATATTAAGAACTTGAACTTCAAAAAAAAAAAAAAAAGAACTTGAGCTTTTTCATAATAAAAGTCTAAAATGTTTCCTTAAAGCTTTGGAGATTAAAAAATTTTTGATGTTCCTCAATTATTTCATAAAGGTAGAGATGTTTGAAAGGTCTTAATTGCAGGAGCAAGTCTTCACATTGACGAAGGGGTCCGTCTTTGTCCCAGTCGCCCAGTCCAGATGGGCAGCACTGCAGATGTGTTGGCTGGAGAGTTCACTGTCCCATGGTTCCACCGCGTGAGTGTTGGTGCTGTCAGCTTTTCCTAGCTTCTATTTGGCTGTGTCCACACAGGAAAAGAAAACTAAGACCAATAAATAACTACAGTTAAGACAAATACAGATTCCCAAAGATTTGAAATGCTGTTTTGTTCCTCACCTTTTTGGCGAACGGTGTTTGTCAGAAATATGGTGCATCCCTGCGGAGGAAATGATGCTCGCTTCTCCAATATTACATGTTAATTGGATGGCTGTTTAATTTTCTCACGGTATCCACTTTAAACAGAAAAGTGCAAAAGCTAAGCAGTGCAAATTTGCATTTCTTTAATGACTTGATTATATGAATAATACGAAAACAGTACAGCTAAAGGCTCATAGCACTCAACAATTTCCTTTTTTTTTTTTCCCCAAGTCAAGACTAGGGTAGATGAGGAATGTAGAAAAATTAACTTGTGATAGATAGGGTTCAGAGAAAAAAATCTTATCTTCATCCAGATATATTAATTTATCTTAATGGCCTGACATTTGAAATGCATGGGTCCAGATGAAGTAGCTGAATTCATGCTTCCAGTAGAGCAAGGAAAACATGCAATGATATTTGAGAGTTCCCATTTTCTACCTTTGACCGATTACTACAATTTACTCTTGCCTATGTAGTGCTGTCTCCATTCTGAGCTACTTGAACCTATTCTTATTCTACATTTTTAAAAATACATGATAATATGTGCTGCATTTAATGTGGTAAATTATTAAGGATAGTTTCCCAAGCAGCTGTCCAACCAAGTTCCTCTGACTTCTCTAATTAATCGTTAAGGGTTGTCCTCTAGGGTTGCTGTTATTTGTTGTGGACCAAGCAGGTGAATCAGAGGGGCCAAAGAAGTGTTGGCATTGAAGAGAATGCATGCGTTTTCAAAGAATGATCACAGTGATTATTAGCAGAAGATATGATAGTTGTCATCCAGATATGTTAAAGGATATTGTGTAAAGAACATTTTAATAATTTAATTTGTAATCATTGCCTCTGGGAATGCATTTTGTTATACAATTTTTGTGTACTATATAGGAAAAAAATTGTATGGGGACAAGTAATATTACTTTCTAAAAATGGATCTTTAGTGGAAACTGTTGTTGGATAGTCTGAGCGCTATTATATGGCAACAGTAATTTAGACACTGAGATAAAAAATATCCCTCAGTGCACCTAGTTAAATAAAGAATAATCAGACATTTCATCATGTGTGACTCATAAATGGACATGCAAAAAAAAAGTAGGAAATTTATATATAAACAGGGTAATTGTTAAAGCAAGGGAAGAAAGGAATGTGAGAGAAAACCCAGGAAAATACTTGCTTTTTTTTTCCCTCCAAGATGCACATAAATGAGAACAAGGTTAAAGGCATGTAAATATCTTAATCCAAAAGCTGTTGTGCTCATAATGTTTTACTGAAAAAAACAATCCTGGCAACAAATTTTCTTTTTCATACGGTCCCACTTTCACCCTATAGGTGAAAATTAGATTTTACTCAAAGAGCCTTGAAATTAGGACCATGCTGCAAATCGCTTATGAAAACTTCATGGTTTTTCTCTTAAAATACAGGAGGCTATAAGTCCGATAATTATAAAATACCAATTTTATAAAATATGGTGTTTGATATCTTCGTTCCTGAACAACAGCTTTTTATACGGGAACCATAAACAGAGTATTTTATTTATACATGCTTCTTTATGGGTAATTATGGGTTTGAAAAGTCATAAACAGCAGTGTAATTACTCCATAGCTTGCAGTGGGGGATGTGTGTTTCCTTAAACTAGCCACTTAAAGAAAGAAATAACTGTTCATCTCTGAACCTTTCCAGAGAAGCAATTCTTAAAATCCGATGTTTCCCAAATTTAGAAGACTTTAGCAAAATATATCACTGTTTGGTTTTGCTGATTAGTTTATGATTTTTAAGAAACTAGAAAGATACTGCACCTTGATCATATTGTGCACCAAAGTCAGGAAGAGACTGAAAGAGAAAACATTCCACTTAATAGAAAAAAGCAAAAAAGAGACTATTTGACAGCATAATAGAAACTTTTTCATCAATCCAAGCATAAAATGAAAGCTGTAGATATTTTTTTATTACAAGATTCTATTCAGGTACCTAACTAGGATGTTCAGAGCAGCAAAATTATTATATTACCTGAGAAATCACCCAGACAGTTCAAATAGTTCCCAAAATTCAAATTGCTCATAGGCAAATGTTTTAAAATAATACTTTCCAAACATTGTTCTTATTACTTCACATTATGAAATGAGCTAGAGTGTTAGAAATAAAACAAGGAAGAAACTCAACTCTGAATGGCCATTCAAAGGCTTTGGTGGAAAGTCTATCCTGCAGATTTTTTGGTATTCCTCCAACAAAGAGGAATCTGGGCATGGTTGTGACTGCTTCATAGAAAAGACTGGGGCATAGGTAATGCTCTGGGACTTCCATGGGAGCTGATAGATGGCCATGCATTTTTAGCCCTGTTTGCCGGGACACGTATTCTGGAAGATTTGAGCTGTCATATAAGACGTTTAAGTAACCCAAGACCACCCTACTGTAAGGAAGCCCAAGGCACAGAGAGAGGCTAGGGTAGGCTTTCTTGTAGATAGTCTCAGTTGAACCCAGACTTCGAGTTGTTCCAGGCCAGGTTCAGACATGTGGGTAGAACCTCCAGATGAGTGTCAGACGCCAGCCATTTAGGTCACCCTGAGCCCCTCAGATCTTCTCAAAGCACCAGACTCTTTAAAGGAGAGAAAAGCTTCCCCCTTTATGTAGTTTAACTTCCTGATCCACAGACTCTTAGACTGTAATGAAAAGGTTGCTGTTTTAAACTACATTTTTGAGTGGTTTGTTAGGCAGCAATAAACTAAGTGTTGATCAGTAATTGTTGAATGATTCTCCATTGTGTGAGAGGTTCCACTGAATAAAACTAATGAAAATTGAAAAAAACCCCAAAAACTACACAACTGATCTGGCCTCATATATTTTATTGAATTCTTTCCCTCTCTGGTTAGTAATGCTGGTAAGTAGTTTCTTGAAACTTTTATTGTGACGTTTTCCCCCTGCCGGTTCATTTAATTCATTTAGGAGCAGATATTCATGCATTGACTCTTGTGCACAGTTCATCATCTGAGGAGTTAGGAGATGTATGAAAAGATACAATGCCTGTGAGCAGGTTGTGTAAAATATAACTGAAAAGACACAGTTTGACACCACATACATGAACAATGCCATGGAGGGATTAGCACACTCCTCTGGGAATTCAGGATAGAACAGCTTCTTACTTCTTTCCCTGGATTTTTTACTAATATGTTTCCACTGTGTATCCATATGTGGCAGATAAAATGGAAATTAATGTAACTGTTCAATTAAAATATATCTGCTGAAATTTTTGAGAGAAGCAGTTTTAAAGACTGCACTATTTGGGAAAGTCTGGTGAAATCCTCAGCCTCATTTTAATTTTTTTTTTAATTAAGAAACTATAGTGAGTCCTCTTGAAATTGAATTATTTACTGTGCATTTATAACATGAAGCATTTTCAAGTGGGCGATTACCCTGATTTTCTGGTAGCCACCAAGTTTCTATTGTTCTTTAGGAGAAAGTAGTCACAGTTTCATGCATGTGTTACAGTATCACCTCTTTGCTCCTGCACCTTAGCCATAACTTTGGAATATTGTAAACAGTGCTTGCACAAATTTGTACATTCAATTTATCTGTTATATTTTGGGAAGCATTAAATGTTAATATTCATAGAAATCACAAAAGAAAACTGGGTATGGGCCAATCGGTAGCAAGTAGCATCATCTAACCACTAGGTAGGCTATGAAGAGGTGAGCAATTGTCATGAAAGCACCAACTAGTTTTCTGAAGGACTTACTAGGCTTTTTATTCAATGGAGTGGTTGCCATTTTTTCAGGGGCATGTATTAGATTTCCAAAATCATGAAAATGAAATCATGCATTAGATTTCCTTTCAAAGTGTAGATCGAAGTGAAGCAGCCTGAGTTTATTTTCTTTGCTTTCCAAAAAGGAAAAAAAAAAAAGTAGAGAATTCTGTTGTATCAGTTATCTATTGCTGTGTAACAAATTACTACAAACTTAGAGATTTAAAGCAATGCATGTTTATTATCTCACAACATCTGTGGGCCAGAAGTCCGGATATGGCTTGGATATGTCCTCAGCAAACACACAGTCAAGTTGTGGTCCAGGCTGGGGCCTCATCTGAGACTTGACTCTACTCTTTATCTGAAAAGATCAGATAAAGCCCATGTGGTTGTTGGCAGAATATGTGCCTTGCAGACTGTGGAACCGAGAACTTCAGACACTTGCTGGTCGCCTGCCCATTGGTTCTCTGCCATATGACCCTCTGTGGGGCAGTTTACTTCTTTAAAGCCATAAAGGGAAGGATTCTCAGCAAGACAGATTTATAATTGTATGTCATGTCATCATGAAATGATATCCTTCTTTGTTCTATTCTGTTTGTTGGAAGCAAGTCCAGTGGAGTCAACACAAGTACACAATGATGTTAAAGGGAGATGATGGGGCCACCTTAGAGACTATTTGCACACCCATTCCTTTTAAAGGTCCTTCAAATACATTATTCTTTAGATAATCAAAGACAGTTTCACATATTATTTAATCATCTCAGACAAGATAAATGTTTGTTTTTGTTTTATGTTGCTACTAAATCAAGAAATATTTGATAAATCTTTAATTGTAAATGTAGGAAACCATCAGCATTATTAAGTACAAATATGTTTTACTGTAGGAACATAGGTAAGTAAAAATTTATTAGGCATGATCCGCATAAGGAAAATGGTATTTTAACTAAAGAAATTGAAAATAGTCATTTTCAAGCCTTCTTACTTCTCCCAAAATTGTTTCTGTATAAAATTAAATCCTAAATTTGCCTTGAAATGTTTCCTTAACATTTAAAAATTTTGCTATGATTATGGAATAATAAATGTCACATAATTGCTTTAGAAGAATACAGTCTGTTTCCTAAAAAAGTATTTTAAGGTCAATTAATGAATCTTTAGAACCTGTAGTTTCTAAGTGGTGACTTATAATTCTCATAAAAACATTGAATTATCTAGACTAATACAGCAAACACATATGCCAATTTATTCATCTATATAAATCTCATTCGTCTGGAATGCTGCCCATAATGCTAACTTCACATTAAAGGTTTCAGCAGTGGGATTTGAAATAAACATGAAGGCATGTTAGGGCAACTGTCTTTATGAACAGAGGCCAGGAAACTCTCTCTTTTCAACTCTTCCGACCCTATTAGAAGATTTTTTTTTTCTTTTTACGCTTTCTGGAGAGCCAGATATTCTTCTGGGGGCTGCATTTTTGTCTTTAGATCTTGATCCTCATTAAAGTAGTGGCTTATTAGCACATAGAAAATGAAAAACACAGTTTGGAGATAAGGTTCTAGTTTCTGGGTTCCTACTCATTGAGGAACTGGTATGTTTCTGTATGGAGGGGAAGTAAATTAGATTGGTTTATTGGGCAGACAGGGTAAGAGTCAAGTTTACTGCTGCCCTATGCACCTCAACTTCCAGCTATTCCTTGACATTAGGTAGCTCGATTCCACAGCACAGACTGATCTTCTGTCTAAGGAAGTTGAAATGGACCACTGCAATACCTCATTACTATTTGAGAAATGGTTCCAAGCATATGCCACCCAATAGCATCATCTTAGTATTTAAGGAAAAATGGAATTAGCAGTCCTTCATCTGGCCTTGGGTCATGCCAAAGTGATGAAAATGTGCAAAGTTAAGGATTAAAAAATATATATTTCTGGGTTTTCTCTGGCCATAAATGGAACCGTCTTCTGGACATTCTGAACTGACTATTAAGCTATATGTATATTGTTCTTTTTCTCCCCCTATGTATAGTTGCTGACTTAGAAATTACGTGCTATGTAAAATTAGGTCCAGGACTCTATTATTTATCCTCGTGCTACACTTGGTACACTTGGTACTGTTCACTAAATATTCACTGATTAGATATTATTCATTTGGATAAAATCTACTTTTAATTCCATAAACATATAAAAAAGCTGGGTAGCCAAATCTGTTGTGATCCCAGAAATCCCTATCCATATGCTACACTCTTGAGGAAATTTGGCACAGTTCAGTTATGGTCTTTTTCTGTGTGGGTTTTAGATGAAGTTCTGGATCACAATGTCAAAATCTTGTTTGAATTAGGGAAAAAGAAGCTAAATAAACCATCTTTTCATTTCAAAGTATATTCATCCCACTGTCAAACTATCAGTAGTTGTTGGAATTCTTCAAATCAAAGCATGATTCATGTAATTACTGTATTATGATTCGCTTTATTAAAGGGATGAAGGTATTTTAATGGTTTGTGACGAATGAAGAGAAGATGAAGTATGAAGAACTTGTCTGAGTGAGAACTGCTGGATATTGAATTTAGTTATAGTTATTGTTGAATATTCTCTTACTATGATTGAATCCAGACTCAAGACATTTTGTTCCTTAAAATTCCACTGAAGTAGATTTTAAGAATGACTTACATAATAATGAATTTTTTTTAAAGATTTTATTTATTCATTGTGAGAGACAGAGAGAGAGAGAGAGAGAGAGGCAGAGGGAGAAGCAGGCTCCCAAGGAGCAGGGAGCCCGATGCGGGACTCGATCCCAGGACCCTGGGATCACGACCTGAGCTGAAGGCAGACGCTCAACCGTCTGAGCCACCCAGGTGCCCATAATAATGAATTTTTAAATTCTTATTAACATCCTGCAAAAAAGACAAAAAAAAGAACTCTGGCATAACGACCTGACTTTTCATTTTAAATTCATGCTTGTTATTATGTTTTCTTCCAGTCATTTCATAAGAATCTGTTGAAGTTATTGATTTTGTAGATTTAAAAAAAAACCTATATATTATTTACAGCTACTTACAACTTGCTCCTCAACAGACTGCTGTTATTCCCAGTGATAAATATTAGAGAAGGGAATGTTAAGTTATTCTAATTGATAATTTTTAGAACCCTTCAAGAAGGACATTCCTTTAGAAATTTGGTAAGAGGAGAGTGAGTTTTAATATCCATTATTTGCTAATTCACATCAGGTTTAATTATGCAGAAAGTAAAGACCAAGCCTGTTTTGGTGCTTCAGTACTTGAGTGGAAAATAAGGCAATACTTTTTGCAGTACTTTGTTTCTTTGGAAACAATAGCATTTGATGTTAAGGAACAGTGTCTGTTTTATAAAATAAGATTTTGATCATCAGTTAGTATGTAGTTTCTCTCCAAACATCTATAAAGTGCTATTCAGTTTTTTAATTTTTTTTTTTTTCTTGATTCCACCCCCAGATGACTTCAGTTTCTACTAGCTGTCTTTAGTGACTTTGGGGTCAATCTGGCTCTATCCCAGGAAGGCAGCACAGAGGTTTTCCATATGCGCATTGGAAGTTTAAACCCAAACAAGGAGTTGGACTGATTAGGCTTACTCACTTGTGGATTTCATGTACCTTTACCAGGTGAACCACTTGGGGATCTTATTAAAACATCAAGCTTGATTAGTAGCCTTGGGGTGGGGCCTGAGCTTTGCATTTCCGAGTTTTTGGGTCATTGCTATGAAACAAGTGCATGGAATGGACCCTATTTTGTGCTGCAGTTGTGTGGTATTTGAGATGATAATACCGATGAGAAGGCTTCCATCCCGCCCTCCTTTGTTTTAGCAGACCCTTGACAATTCTGATGTAACATCCAGAGTTTGACAGCTTATTACCTGTAGGTTTAATTTATACTACCCCTGAGGTTCAATTTTGAATTGTACACTATAAGAATAAATCATTCATCGATTAAACAAATATGTACTGATATCCTACTATGTGCTAGACATTCTCTTAGGAGCTGGGTCACAAAGGCACAAAAGACTCAGACAAGTAGAGATCATTGTAATACAGTGTGATTATGGCTATTTACGGAGTGTCTGGGTAGTATGTGAGGCTTTGGAAAGTCTGCTCAGAGGAAATGATGGGTAGGCTGAAGCCTGAAGGCAGCGAGGACATAAATGGCACAGGGCAGAGAGATGTATCCCGGATGCCCTGCTTCCCAGAGTGTGCTCCGTAGATCAACAACATAGACCTGAATGCAGAGCTTGGTAGAAATTGAGTCGTGGGTCCCTCCCCAGACCAATGGCATCCCAGAATCAGAATCTGCATTTTCACAAGGTCCTCCGATAACTTAGTCAAGGGAACACTGGCTGTAGGGGAGAGAGCAGGGACATTGACCTCACTGGAGGAGACTGCTAACAGTACCTTGAAGCTGGTACCTTGAAGGCCAGTTAGTGAAAGAGATTATTCTTGAGTTTCTTTGTTAGTTTATCACAAAGTGTACATTCTTTGTATTATTTTTAATTAACTGATAAAAACGGCTGGAAAGGCTGGGTACAAAGTCCATTGTTAGCTGGGAGCGCTACCACTGTCTGAAATGGGGCTTGTTATCAGAGTTGGACTTCTCTGGCTTCAGGTGCTTTACTAAAGTCTCTGTACTGGGTCATTCAGGGAACAATCTCTGTTTGAAAAACCTTTCATTCTTATGCCAGCCATAAGGACTATTGCTTATGCCAACCTACTCCAAGAAAAGCCTTTTTCCTACCCTCGCTCATAGTCCACATGCTGCACTTCATGTGGGCATTCATTTCCAGGGATGCAGGTGATGCTTTGGTTCTCCCTAACAGATGTGCCCTATTTAATTTCAGCTTTCAAACTAAATAGGCTAGGATCTCAGAAATGTAAGAGTCATCATGTAAAAGCACAAAGCAGACATAGTCTTTCTAAATTCAGCCGTATTTGTTGGTTGCCTACTGCAAAGATAGTTATTTGCTTTAAGTTAGATATATTGTAACTTTCAGAAGTCCATCCAGTTTACTTGTGGTAAAAAGTTGCCTCTCACAAATCCACTTTATATTCCATCCAACCATCCAGTATCCTTGGATCATAACTAATGTATTCAAGGATACTATTTTTCATTAGACTCATTAGATGGTTTGTATTTAATACATGACCTATAAAAAGTGAATAAGAGGAAAAGGCTAGACACTTGCACATAATAATGAAGAAAGTAAATTTCATATGCTGTAAAGTCCATAGCTAAGAATTTGTTTTAAAAGTAACTGATAAAAAAATTAAAAAAGTAAAAATTAAAAAAAAAAAGTCACTGAGTCTGGGGGAACCTGGGTGATTAAAGCATCTGACTCTCGATTTCAGCTCAGGTCACGATCTCAGGGCTGTGAGATCCAGCCCCGCCTTGGGCTCCACCAGGCATGGAGCCTGCTTAGGATTCTGTCTCTCCCTCTGCCCCTCCCCCTGCTCTAAAAAACAAACAAAAATTAAAAGTAACTGAGGTTTTACTTGTCAAGTTTAGCATCCTGAGCATTTTATTTTCAGTTACTCTATTTTAAAGCCGTTCTATATTTAGCTTATGCGATGGTAAACATTTCCTTCCTTCCTTCCTCTTTCCCTCCGTCTCTCTCTCTCTTTTTCTTTCTTTCTTCTTTCTTTTACCTGATGCTATTTAAGAAATATATCTTATTCCACTTAGATGTATGACTTTTCTTCTCTGTGACCTGAAATGTTAATTATTACCATAACTTTGAAATATCTCAATGTGAGAAGCCTAATTTGTTTAACGAGTCATCCATAATTTATAAAAGTTGTCAAGCTCTATTGGATTGTTTGCATAAAAGTCCATTTTAGATGGGGAATCTCCTAAAAATAGCCATATTTAGACCGAGAGATTGCTCATTTGTTATGACAATAATGTGAAAGACCCTAGCATCCATGATATTTTTCCATTTTCAGCTTAGGGTTTTCTATGATGGTTTGGAGCAGTTTAGGCTCATTGAATATAATGTGTTTCGTTTTCAGTGTCAAAATCTGAATCCGATGCTGAATCATGGGTCTGATATGGTACTGGGCCAGACCATGATGTCTCCCAGGAACTTCTGACTTGGACTTGGATCAAGGTAGATTTTGCTCTTGGGTATCAGGAAAGAAGCAATTTGAAAATATAAATAAGGTGGAGACATGGGTGGGAGTGTTTTCGAGACATCTCCGTGCATAGGAGAAAGGTGTGTGGAGACACATCCACTCACTGTGGGTTGCTGCCTTTTCTACCTGCAGCTGTATCAGCACAGAAATCACTGATACTCGTCTAAACTCTCGTATCAGCAGGACATTCTGGACTTTTAAGTGTATCTCATGCAAGCACTGGAGCTCCCCTCCTTGCCTACTCGGGTTTAGCTCTCGATTTCTATCTCTGTTCACTTGGGACTTCCCATGTGCTGTCCTGGCCACAGTCTCCTGCTAGTATAGTATTAATTTCTTATATCCAGGAGATTACTGATAGAATTCAGAGCCCTTATGGGAGAAAAGGAGGGTGAGATCAGTCAAATGAGGCTCAGAAAAACAGTTGCAAATTTAGAAAGCTACACACGTACGGAAAATTATTCAGGCATCTTCAAAAAACACCAGTAGAAGCTTTCATTTTTTTAGATCAAGTTTCAGAATTTTAATCATTTCACAAAATTGCCACTTTTATAATCTCAAAGTGATATATATTTTTATCTTAAATGTAAAACAGTCCTTTAAAAGTTATATAAAAGAGACTAAGAATTCATTAGTTTCAGTGAGGTTCCCTTGCCCTTTATTTTGCAAGGAACTTCCAGGTGCTTAACCTTATTTCAGCTGAGGATGTTCAAGAGCGGTGCTGCTTCCCAGAACTTTCCCAAGAATAGAAATGTTCTGTATCTTCACTGTCTAGTACAGTAGCCACTAGCCACTTGTGGCGGTTGAGGACTTGAAAGGTGACCAGCAACACAGAGACTCAATAAATCTTTAGTTTTACCTAAATGCAATGAAAGTTGAATTGCAATATCCACATGTGGCTGGTGGCTCCCATATTGAGCAGCGTAATTCTTGAGAATGGCAGCAAGTTCATGAATGTCTGTTGCAGCTCCATGACCGTATCGGGGTGACTTGCATACACCCTGTGCTCGGTTAGTGATGAATGATGTGATGTGTTGCTAAAAATACACTGTGTGCCAGTCCTTCCTACAAAGTCATTTTTATCCACATGAAAGAGTATAAGACCTTCAATAAGAAGCTCTTAGCTGATTGTCAGTTCTTTGATAAAGTCATATGAGTTTGCTGCAATAGTTGTAAGATCAATATTATAAGTTCCACGATTATGTGATTGTGTCACGTGCCACGAATAGGCAGACTTGGCTGTCAGTATGGTAAGCTTTGAGGAGCTTCTGCCTTATGACCATGTCTCCTTTGGTGGAGCAGTGGGTCGTAGGGATGATTCTGTAAGTGGTGCCTGAATTTCATAGCCAGGATGTCTTCATGTTTAAAATCGGTGTGACCTCGAGGCATTTACTTAATTTCTCTGACTCTGTTTCTTCTTCTCTAATAAGGGGAGAAAAATAGCACCTAACTCCCAGGGTTGTTATCAAGATTAAGTAAATCCAGGTTACTAAAGCACTTAGAAGAGTGTCTGGCACATTGTTAGTGCCATAGAATTAGTTGTTAAACAAAATATACCTGGCATAGAAAACATAGCCGTCAGCCGTCAGTCACTACTGATGATCTGCTAAACGTCATTCATTAAACCTTACCTGTATTTCTGCTACTTAGGCAAGGGTCGGTGGCCTGGAAAGCATGTACTTGGGCCCTTGAGCCTGAGCCCTTCCTTGCCTCATCCAGGAATATCTGGGTGATGTTCTTATTGAAGAGAACATGTGAGAGCTGATTGGGGTGCCAGGGAGGGGAGTGTCCTAGCGATACCCAAATAACAAGCCGGACATAAATATCACACTGGCAGATGTCTTCCTCCCAGACAGTTGTCAAGGTTGGATTAAATCACTGTCAAGTCTTCCCAAAGAGTGTGCTGGGGAATGACTAATTACACAGGAGGTTACAAGATGTTGAAAGACAAAAGATGTTGTGCTTTAAATTAGTAGCTTTAAAAGGAAAAGTTAATTATATTTCTTTGTGGCAGGTCTACTCAGAGTCTTTCGTGTATCACCATGTTTTGTGAATCTCCAAACTTGCTTAAGCATGAAAGTCTTTTTTAAAGGCATTATGAGGGACTTAGGCCCAGTACAACTCAAGACACTGTAAAATAAATCAAACAACAGTAAAGGGCATTTGAACAAATGCTATTATTTGTTGGTAAATGTACAAATTTCTGCCTTCTATCTTTATATGTAATATACTTTTAATCTATATATTTGATTTTGAAAGCAATTCTAAGTTCACATCGTAATGATTGCCATCACTTAATGAACTTTAAAAAGGCAATGTACCAATATCTGTAGTAGACACATTATTTCTTTGTGACCTTGTACAAGTAATTTGGTCTCTCTCAGTTTTGAATTTCTTATCTATAAGCTAGGCCTTGTTTGCATACAAGTAAATGATGAAAGATCTGTTTTTAATGTTTCAATTCTGATATTTTTGAATATATGAATTTTGGATCACATTCACTTTCATGATATATTTGGTATTTTAAAGAAGAGTATAAAAAGTAAAATTGCTTGTGTGACCTTACTATATTTAGAAGTCAAATTGGCTAAAATGTTCCAAAATAATTTTTTTAAAACTACCATGTATATATGAAAAGAATATGATATTTCACCACATTATAAATAAGAAATTTCATAAATATAAGCAGAAGGCAGTATATTTTGATTCTTCCTATGTAACTGTTCATATATATATATAACATATATATATATATTTTTTTTTTTTTTGAGAGAGAGAGTCTGCGCAGGAGGGGCGGGGCAGAGGGAGAGGGAGAGAGAGAGATTCTTAAGCAGGCTCCATGCCCGGCACACAGCCCAATGCAGGGCTCCATCTCACAAATCCTGAGATGACCTGAGCTGAGATCAGGAATTGAGCACTCAACTGACTGAGCCACCCAGGCTCCCCCTATTCATTAATATTTTCTGTCAAAGATAGAAATTTAAATATAGATGCACATTTATACATATGGTTTGTGAAAAGCATTCTTTTGCAAGAACATTTGAGATTTCAGTGATACTTCAAGCATTCAGGAACTATTACAGGTAGTAAGACAGGCATACAATCAACGTCTTTCCCAGAACTTACTCAAACAATATGCTTCCCCCATGGCAGTGTAAAAACAGTCTTTG
Organism: Zalophus californianus; assembly: GCF_009762305.2. Taxonomy (NCBI): domain Eukaryota; kingdom Metazoa; phylum Chordata; class Mammalia; order Carnivora; family Otariidae; genus Zalophus; species Zalophus californianus. Next base: position 4,778,173 of record NC_045597.1, read on the forward strand.
TGAAATATGATGTGTAAAAACAAAACAAAGCAAAACAAAGTTAAACAAAAAAATTGAAGACATTTTAATTTTTTCCAGTTTGCGGTTTTTAAAAGATTTATTTATTATTTTGGAGAGAGAGCGTGCCTGCGCACGTGCACACACGAGTGGAAGCAAAAGGCAGAGCGAGACTCTCAGGGGGGCTCCACACGCGGCCCCGAGCCCGCCGCAGGGCTCAGTCTCGGGACCCTGAGGTCGTGCCCCCAGCTGAAATCAAGACCAGATGTTCAACTGACTGAGCCACCCAAGTGCCCCTCCAGTTTGGGCTTTTTAAAATTTTTAATAGATTTTAGCTTTTCTTTTGCATTTCTGTTTTGTATGGGCCCCAAGAGTCCTGCGTCATTTCCATAGAGAACCAAGAACTAGTAAAAGAACATTTGCAACCGGTAATACTTAACAGTCAATCTCAGCATTGGCATTTTCCCATGTCTTACCCTCAAGCATTTTATTATTATTTATTAATATTGTTAATTATTTTATTATAGTTAATATTATTATTGTTTTTCTGTTGGAGTGAAAATACTCCTGAGTGGCACATCCTAATGTCATCAGCTTTGCTAAATGGTGATGTTTATCTTTGACCGGCCCTTCCCCTTTAGGATGGTACCTGCGAGCACACACAGCCAGGGTGCTCACTCCATGGCAAGATCCTTTGGCGGTAGGTTTGGCCGTGGCAGATGGAGGCACCGGCATTCCCAGATTGCCTTGACTGTCACTGGATTGGGAGACCTACAGGGCTGTTAAAAATTCATTATTTGAAATCTGCTTAGGTATAATTGCATAAATTGACAAATATGTTTTGAACATGTTCTATATGCAGATCATGGGGAAGTGCCTATAATAGTCACTCCATTCATGCTTTTGAATGCGTGTATGAATAAACGCGCCCGTGACCCCTGTCCTCCAATGGCATATAATTTAAGGGGAGAAACAGAGTTGCTTAAAACCATTTGTATTCCAGGCCAGAATGCTGTGAATCACTAGAAAATGGTCAAATTCAACAAGGAAGGATTAGGAAAGATTTTATTTAGGAAGTGGTTTTTAAATTGAGCCATAAGGATGAGTGGGATCATACATTACAGAGAAATCGTCATTCTCTCTTTCCTGGTTTCTAATAGAACCCCAATATCCTGAAGTCATTTGCAGTTACATGGGGCCATATGATCAAGTCAAGTACCAGTGAATAAAATGCACACAGAAATTCAGGGTAGTCCTTCAGTGGGGTCATCTTCAAGGGAAGGGCATTTCTTTTCCCTTTGATGGCTCTGCTTGGCTACCTGAAGGCTAGTATGGTGCTCTCCAGCACCCGCAGGCATCTCGAACCCTGACGAGGAAGGTGGTTATCCTACGGAAGGTGCAGTTCAGCCAGGGACCTGGTGAGTATTTGGAGCCACTAAACCAAGGTGGACTATACTTTAAGCCAGCAGAGAAATAAACCACCTGCTTGAAATCACTATTATTTTGGGATTTTACTGTTAACATGTAGCTTGCTTGAATAAGTGACTGAAAATATCCATATGGCAGTGACGTTGCTGAAGAGGCTGTGCTCATTTCTTTTAGTTTCTTTATACTTAGATCTTGGGATAGTTATAAGATCACTCTGTAGATCGCATTTGAATATAGGAAGTCCATGGTAGGTATGTATTCGTAGAGTACTTGTGTTTGTGTCTTTGTATATTAAGGGGAGGGGGTTACAAGTTTAAATGCAAACTGAATATAACATACGATATCATTTTACCATTTGAAATTATGCACAGAATAGTCTTGAAGTTATACCTGAGTCATTACAAATAATGGCCTTTCACCATCTTTATTATCTTCTCCATTTATTCCTTGGCTTCCAAATGTATTCCTTGGTTTCCAAATTTTTTATGGGTCATAAAGATCCCTCATCTAATATGTAAATAATATTTAAGAGATGTTTTTGTCTTAAACTTGCACACATTTTTACACCATGGACCCAGAGTTGGGAATCCAACTCTACTGCTTTCTGGCTGGGTAACCTTCGGCAGGTTTCTTAAACTTTCCTTTAATTGTGTCACAGGTAAAATGGGGAATAATAGAACTTACCCCAGAGATGGAATTAATATATGGCAGGTGCTTGTACGGTGATTGGCACCAATAAACACTATCAAATGATGAGCAATTATTGTAGTGGCTCTTCATGAGAAGCCATAGAGTTTAGACTTGATTGATCCCCATATAAAATAGCAAAACAATTTAAATTGGAAGCAGAAGCATACTGAATGAGGGAACTGGAATTTTAGGTCAGTTAAAGAGATTGGACTTTGGAAGAGGGACTGAAACATGGATAAAGTACAGATGTTAGAACATCATTTAAATAAGAACTAGGAGCTTACACCGGTGACCAGAATCAGAGCAATAAGCCTGCTTTCTCGTCTGTCTGGCATAAGGTTGGTTTTAAGCCCTAACTTTGTTAGGTCAACTAAATATCAACCTTTTGCCCACAGTCTTTTTAACAAATCAAGTGTATTTCTCCCACAGGGATGGCAGTTTTTAACTTAGGGTGGCAAAGGTCATCATGAATCCTTGCTCTCTGAGAGGGCAAGACCCAGAATCAGAATCTGAATCTGAATTTTGCAGCCAAAGATAAGGCACCCGAGATTTGTGTGGGAGAAACATCTGATACGCTGTCTCTCCACGAGGCAGTGCTGTTAATTCTTCACTCGCTAGAACATAATAATTATTCACCAATAAAATGTGATAGAAGAGGATGTGTTTTTGTATAATGACTTCTGTACTCAAAACATCCCCAAACTCCTTGCAGATGAATGATTGAAGAGCTCCCTTACCCTCCCACCTGCTCAGGAATAACTGGAACCTCTAACAGCAATTTTTAAAGCCAAGTGAGATCACAATGGGGGGAAGACTACAGTGGAGGTGGTGTGTTTGGCATTCATTTAAATGATAGCTTGAATAAAACAGATCTATCTCCAAAGCACTTTTTACACTCTTGCTGTCTTCACTGTTTCTGCTGAGACCTCTTTAATAGTGTTATCGCCTGGATGCATATTCATGCAAGCGTGCTTCCCACCAATTTTAGCTGTTGCGTGCAGTGCAGTCTGAAATGCCTTTAAGAACTGTGTCCCTGAGCCCCCTTTGGATAGGAAGAACAAAATAATTTCCAAATTTCCAATTGGGATGCTCTGTACAGTGTAAGTAATTACAGAAAAAAGAAATAACTGGAGTTCAAGAAACATTGAATGTCATTTCATCGTCTTAATGAAAAAGTAATCCAGTGCTTCTGGTATTGTGCATGTGCATCACCTGGGGTGTTAAAATGCAGATTCTGACTCCATAATTGGGGCAGGGTCTGAGAGTGCATTTCTGACAGGCTCCCAGGTGACGCTGATGATTCTAGTTTGCGGTGCATCGGTGGCACAAGGGAATGCCCTTGTTAGTAGATGTGAGAAAGGAACCCTACTCTGCCGTGAGTGGTTCTTGAGCTTGGTTGACTGGGCTTCCGGCCTCTGGAAAGTCAACCAAAAACAGAAGTCTCAGGTGCTGCTGCTCACATTCGGAGCATCAGATATAAATACCAAACCAGAGCCCATGTGTGCAGCACATGGGTCGAACAGGAGTTTTTGGATCTATGTCTCTTGTAAGTCACTTATGACTGCTTTCTCATGAAGAAGCCTCTGTGAAACGATCTCGGAAGTTTTCAGGCTACCTTTTTTTTTTCTCCAGAAAGAACTGGTAAAGTATCATTTCCATTCATCCTCCTCATCAAGTGTCTTTTCTGAAACCCGGTTGGGGCCATGAAGTGCTGTGTTGAGTAATCGGAGGCAGATGTCACGCGGGCTCCTGAGACCCTCCCCAGACTATGCCAGGTCTTTGCGTGGCTCAACCTGTGATATTTTTCTGTGTTTCCGGTGCCTCCCTTCCCGTTTTCAGGACCCACTCTATGCAGCATCTTCTGTACTTGCAGACTTACCCCAAATCCCCCTAAAACGGGGGTGCCCCAGGAAACGTGTGGAGGTGCACTGACTGTGGGAGGGAAGGGCCCTTCATTTCTGGAAAGAGTTCTCATGAGCCCACAGAGTTCTTCATTTAGTAGATCAAAACTTGAAGCTGGGAGAGTATCTGCTGCTCTGTCTCATCTGCTCTGGGCACCAGCCCACATGTTTCTTCTACATGGCGGATGCTCTTCAAGACTGGTGAGCTTGTAAAAAGGGTTGTGAATAACATCCCCTGTTAGCAGCATTCATAGAGTGCTTTACCATTTACAAAGCTTTTCACATAAATTGTCTCAACGAGGGATGTTGGGTGCCTGGCCTGAGGTCACTTGGCTAGTGTGGATCTTAAAGGTGTTCTGAAGCCAGGTCGGGGCCGTCACTGCTGGTAAATGCTGTCACATACATAGTCTTCCGGCACAGACTAGTACTTATTATCATGCAATCCTGAGTTTCTTCTTTTCTATGTTATGGTATATTTCGACTGTTCTCCTAATTAAAACCATAATTTGATAAAAAAATTTTTAAAAGTTCCGTTTCATGAGCAAATGGGCTCATCCACTTTTCAGAGAGTAATTTCTCATTCTTGATGATGTCCTTGTTGGCACAGTCAGTAGGAAAAGAGCACCATAAAAATCTTACCGTGCCACTAACTACCTTTATTTCACGGTGTATTTATACTCTTCCAAGGGCTTCTTGTACCAAATACAGGCAATTTAAGACAGTGTTGCAAGCAAACAGGATGTTTCCTAAAATTGACATAACATTGTATTGTGCTCAAGGTCGGGCTGGCTCTCTGTGTCACTGCCTGGGTTCAAATTGTTGTTGTGAGGATTGAAATAATAATGTAAAGCACATAGCCCGTAGAGAGTAAGCATGACTGAGTGCTGGCTCTTTTAATTAACATTGTCATTTCACATATTTTATGTCACATATCATTTATATACTTCAAAAATAGTAATAACAGGCTAAGTCCTGGGTCACTGGCTTTCCTGTTGATCTTGAGCCTGCCCTTATGTTTGCTCGAGTGGACTAACTCACCGAGTTTTGTGTTTTGCGTTGTCTCAAAATCTGTGTCACAAAAGATTCAGTGACAAATGTCCCTGGTTTTCTCATTCTCAGGGCAGTCAGTTGAGGGAAGGGACAGTCCCAAAGTCAGGGCTTACTCCTCCTGTTTTGGGGGGCAGAGAGCAGCTGGATAAAATGGCTCCTTTTCCTCATTAAGGTAAATCATACTCATTTGTCAGAGCTTTCACGGTGCACAAAGTTAGGAGGGGAAAGGCGAGTTTGATCTGTCTTCACCCTTCAGTAGGGGAAGACATTGATGACGTGTGTAAAGGAATTTTTAAGGGTTTTATTATTTTTTAAATCTTTCTATCTATCTATCATCTATCATCTATCTAAAGATTTATTTGTGAGAGAGAGTGCGCGTGTGCATGACCTGGGGGAGGGACAAAAAGAGAGAGAGAGAGAATGGATCCCATGACCCTGAGATCATGACCTGAGCCAAAATCAAGAGTCCGATGCTTCACTGACTGAGCCACCCAGGCGTTCCAGGGTTTTATTTTTGTGTGTATTTAGAATAGAAACAATAGTTCTGTGAGCCATTGTACATGTACACTTGTGTTCTTACTGCTCTGTGTCTCTTGGCACTCCAGCTTGACAACCATCTTGTAAATAAACACCGTGCTACATCAAAGGAAATAAACCAGTAATTAACTTGTAATTAACCCTATGTCAAACACCGTGGATGATATATGATCATATCCTTCCATGAAAGGAGGAAGCAGAAGAAAAAGGAAGGGACTAAGGTGTTTGTGTCTGCTGTGTTGTTAAAAGTCAGTCCTTAAAGGCTGTCACTTCGAGTGGTTCTCCTATATATTCTCTTCCCTTACTCCTCGGTGCCACTTGCTGTCATATTAAACCTGGAATTAGTCTGCTCTCTTGTCTCGTTTCCTTAGGAACTTTCCTGAGTAATTCGTTATACAGGAAATTATCATCCCACAGTTAGGAAAGTAATGTTATAGGTGAATGATGTTTTGACAGAATTTTCAAACTTAAATTGCATACCATACCTTAGCAGAGTTGAAATATCTTAATGTATATGCTCCTGAGAGAGTTCTTTTTCTCATCCAAAGAGGGGAAATGAGAATGGAAAATGATTCTGTTTTTCTTATCAAAAATTGGAGAGCAGAGCTTTTCTCCAGGCAAATGATCCAGCTGTCTGGGGTAACGTTGAGACATGAAATTCAGAATCTTTTTAATTACACTCATTAATTGTTTACCCAGTTATTACATCATTAATTGCCACCCTTGCTGGGCCAGGACCCAGATGACTATCATCTCACAGCTTGGCTGATAAGTAGGGGATGATTCACCACATTTTCCTCCACTCTCTTGACATTAATGTTTAGAGATTTACTGTTATTAATATATATATTAATTATATATATTAATAAATTCAGTCTTGTGTTCCCTGACTAAAATATAAGACAGAAATCATCTCATTTAATATTTATGTTAGAAATTTGTTCCTCACAGTTGCCAGCATTAATACATGTTAGTGAATGGCATTATTAAAAGAAAGAGGTACTTTATATTAACTATGCAAAATACTGAAAATTTAAATATTACTATGAGAAGAAATTAAAATGGCATCCTGGTACAGTACCTTTTCACAGAAAGCATTTATGATGGCATAGATGATGAGGTGGTCGGAAACCTTGATTTTCTTTCTTTCATTTTTTGTACTGTGGTTAAGAACACTTAACTTGAGATCTACCCCCTTAACAAAACTTTAAGTGCACAGTACAGTATAGCTAAATATAAGCACTGAATTGTTACAGATGGTCTCTAACACTTATTTTTCTTGTATAAATGAAACTTTACACCCCCATAACAACTCCCAATTTTCTCCTCCACCCTAGCTCCCTCCTCCCCCGCCTCCGGTAACCGGCCTTCTACTCTGTAGAAGTTTGACTGTTTGTTTATTTAGACTATTTCAGATGCCTCATTAAGTGCAGTCTTGCAGTGTTTGTCCTTTTGTGTCTGGCTGATTTCACTTAGCATAGGGTTCATCCATATTGTCACATATGGTAGAATTTCCTTCTTTTTTAAGACTGGATATATTCCGTTGTGTAGATATACTACATTTTCTTTATCCGTTCATCCAGCAGTGGAAATTTAGGTTGCAGAAATCTCGGCTTTCATTTTGGCACTTTCAGTAACCAGCTGAGAAGATTTTGACTTATTTAATCTTGTGGTCTTCCATTGCTTTGCTACACAAAGCATCTTGTTTTTAATACCTGTCAATCAGAGACAATGGTAATGGTGAGTGGTGACCACTGAGCATGAGTGAAAAATAAACATGGCATACAAGAAAGCTAAATAAATTTGATATAGTTCAAATCATGATCTGGAGATTGGAATGTACAGGACGAATTTTAACAAATGGAAGTAACCCATATAAGATGAGAACTAGCAAGAATAGTTCTCCAAGAAAAATTCTCTAAGTGGGGAAAAAAAAGGAGGTGACTATTAATCCAACTAGCACACAGTACAGAGAGAGCTTATTTTGAACCTGATATAAAATGATACCAAAACATTCATATTTTTACTCAAAAAACATATCTGTCTTCCTAGGGTTAAAAGTTCCAAATTCAGAGAGACAGGAAGTAGAATGGTGGGCTGGAGTGATGGAGAAATGGGGACTTCTTGTTTATTGGGTATGGAGTTTCAGTTTGGGAAGACAGATATTTTGGTTTGCACAATGTAGACTATCCATCTTACGAATTTGCAGACCATACACTGAGTAGGACTCCTGTGAACATACTACAACAGAAGGTAGAAAGGGTAAGGGGTCATAGGCAGGTGGCTCCAGGTGGTGTCAAAGTACTTTTCTTGCTTATTTGATGAGAGTTCCCAGGGGGGTAATGACAGCATTTTGGGGGGTCACGTAAAAAGAAAAAAATCAATTTCTGTGGATTAGGGTTGGCATAGGTTGTGAAATGATCATGTTAGTCCTTCTTGCTAAGTCTCACTGTGACTTCAGTGTCCTCAACACAGTGACACTATGAATAACTTGAAAACTATACACCACCTCTGTTATAGATGACAGTTGCATCAAGAGAGATGATTTATATGTTTAATCCCATATAGCCTTCTGTCACAATGCAAACCTTATAGAACATGGTGAATAAATGATTTCAAAAAGTATATACATGTAAACTTTACTGGAGAAAAACAGGGAAATTTAATAATATGTTAGAAAATGTTCAGACGTGAGTAAGCTCATGATCTTTTTATCATAGTTGATTCTGATGCACTGATAATACTTTGTTTCATAATTAATCCAGTTGTTTATAATTATTATAATATCAAAATGCAAAAAGGAAGTTCCACTGATGATATGACCCCTTCCGTGTCAATGCTTTTGTCTGAAAGTATTTGAAGGCCTGGCGTTATGCAACCAGTGCTGAGAAAACAAATAGCTCAGGTTCTTGACGTTTTTTCCTTTCTGTTGTGGACGCATACAAAGTCAACATTGAAATGTCAAGTTCACCCTTGTGTTTCTGGTCGAGTACATTTCTGAAGTCTGCATGTGGTTTTCATGGCACATCAGAGTCACAGGCTTTGACCAACCAACCCTATTAGAAGCACATCCGTCGCTGCCAATACTGTGAGCACATATGGAAGCAGGGTGAAGAGGTAGGGACTTTTAGTCCACCTTCATGTCATTCTGACACCTGCCAAAGACCCTTTCTTCTCTTTGCTTTGAATAACTAATAACGGGAAATCTCTGTGGTATATATGCCTTATGTCTCAGGTTTGCATCTTCACTTTTGTTCATTTGGCCAGCCAGTCTTAACCTGCAGAAAAAGAGTGGGCATCTTCATGCGGCAGCTAGCTTTGAAAACTCAGTTCTAAGCTGAGACAATGAATACAAGTTGTATTAAACTCTGGGCCAGGAAAAAAAAAAAAAAAAAACGTGCACATAATCTACTGCTTAGAGAAATGTCTTTGTCTTGGTAATGATACACCCTTAACCCAAACTGTGGAACTTGGCAGTGTTCCTCCATGCTGATCTGAAACCACAGCCCTATTCACATAGACTGAGTTGCTAGTTTTCAAGTGAAAATTTGAATTCACATCTGTTTTGTATAGTTCTTGAATAGGTGAGCAATTGTTAAGCTGTTGTTCTTTTATCTGCTTCTGTAAGCAGAAATAAATCTTCTCTGAAAAGAGGTATTGAATTGGATGCACTAGAAATGGAAATCATGTTTGTTGTTATGGGAGATTTTGTGTGTGTGTGTGTGTGTGTGTGTGTGTGTGTGTGTGTGTATGTGTTCTGATTCAATTTGTTGTGCATTATTACATACTCTGAATTTCCTAATAGTATTCTCTTTGGGGGGGAAAAAAAGATCCCTGTGGTTCAACTTTCAAAAAACACTACTTTCTGAGGAGTGATTTGCTGTAATCAAATTAAGTAAGATGGATTACAAAAACACGGTGAGCACACACTGATGTATGCAGGTGCCTTTCTACACAGAGCCTGACCTGGGGCCTTTTTGCTTCCTGTGCTCACCGCGGTGACTGCAGATTAGAACCACACACAAGGACACAAATGTAGACTATCTAATGATAACGAAGTTGGGAAAGCAGATGCTGCAAAGGGGAATCTTCATGCTAATTACTCAGGAAAACCTTTGCAGAAAGAAAGATAAGGTTGTGTAGTTTAATTAAAGTGCTACTAGCATTTTTAGACTAAGCTGAAAAATGGCCCAAATGAGAAACGATGTGAAGTCTAATTCACAGATGCCTTCGGTTTGCTTGGACCCTGTAAGACAGACCTCTGTCACCTGCCACGTGCCCGGCAATATCACACACTGGCACGGTAAGCTCGATGGCAGCAGGAGACTCTGACAGAAGGACAAATGCTTGCTCCCTTGCTTGTGGCCTTGCTGTAGTTTTGCTCAAAGAAATAAGTGGAGCATGGATATTCCCAGAAGAATTGATCTTTTCTGTGCTGACATATTTTTACACTGCCCTTTCCAAAATGTACACAAGTTCAATTTTCTTAAAACTGTAGCCAGTAATTACAAGATAGTTAGTTTTTTTTTCCAATTCCCTACTATACTAAGAAAGATGTGATTTATCCCATTTTTATATGTCTGTGGCATAAAGCAGAGTGTGTACAAATAGAATGTTGTCTTAGACATGTTTGTTGCATAAAATTAGACTGCCGGTTTGCAGGATGCCATGGACTAAATGTGTCTCCCCAAAATTCATATGTTGAAACCTAACTCCCAAGGTGATGATATTTGGAGGTGGGGCCTTCGGGAGGTGATTAGGTCAGAAGGGTGTAGCATCACGAATGTGATGAGTGCCCCAGGGTCCCTCGCTCCTCCTGGAATGAATTGGCCCAGAGGTGGCCTAATGTTGCCAGCCTGGGAAGGTGGGTTTTGGCCGTTGAATTCTAATGCTTCCTTATGACCAGGGATCCTCGTGGGAAGACTGGGTTTAGTTCCTAGGAATAGATCAGTTCTCAGTGATTCTGTAGCACACTCTGACTCTGACAAACATTATTCTTGGGTGCCTAGGTGGAATTATTCTAAAGGAAAGATATAACTCATTAATAAGGAGTCGTTATGTTCCTTCAGCTAAGGCAAACTCTCAGCTCGCTGAAAAGTAGCAGAGAACAGAAGAAGGAAATGCAAAGTGAGTCTATAAATGTAGTTAGGATTACTTGGAGTGGCCTTTTATTAGGAAAAAACCTTATTTTTTAAATGCATACTCCACAACTATATATTTTTATCATTTATGAAATATAAAAAATTATTTCTTTTATAAGATGACTCAAAAAGCATTAGATTCGATTGATTAAAGCAGGTGTCCAGGGGTACCTGGGTGGCTCAGTGGTTAAGCGTCTGCCTTCGGCTCAGGTCATAATCCCAGGGTCCTGGGATCAAGCCCCGCATCGGGCTCCCTCCTCCGCGGGAAGCCTGCTTCTCCCTCTCCCACTTCCCCTGCTTGTGTTCTCTCTCGCTGTGTCTCTCTGTCAAATAAATAAATAAAATCTTAAAAAAAAAAAAAAGCAGGTGTCCAGTTAGAGGTGTCTTCTTCTCTGAGTTGATTGTGGTCTTCACTGGTCTTGTATGTGCTTTATGCAGGCAGTTGCTTCAGTGTTACCAGTTGTGGTGCTACTTGGAGCTAATTGGCAATAGGAAGATTCTGATAGACAAATGCTACCCTTGTTGAAAAAGTGTTTATAAGCCGTCTTTTTTCATGAAAGATTTTTTTTTCTGCTTCACATGTTCATCCTGGAGCCCTCTTGGCATCTTTCTGTTCGCACTGGACTGTTACAGATGATAACTTCTTTCCTGCTATTCCTACGGTATGCTCTTCTGTTTTGAGAATGCAGATTGTATTCTGCTTTCTCTACTGTGCATGGTCCTCATGCTGTGTTTGACAGCTTTTTGACTGCTGGCATTCCCCAAGGCATTCTCTCTCAGGTTGTCTTGTTGGTTGAGTGACTTGCACTGTGGTAGGGGCTACGAGCGCGTGCACAAACGTGCACACACACACATGCGTGCACCTGCACAGAAATGGACGAGTTCAGAAAGACCACTTGCCAAGGATCTCAGATGAGTGCGCGTCCTCTGCCCTCCCTTCCCATCCTGTCAGTCTCCAGCAGTATGGCTACATTTAAAAGACTACCAGCAGGATGCTTTTAGTCTGTAATGAGTTACACTGGTTGTAGTCAAAATGCAGACACATTATTGAACTTTGTTTGGAATGGTAACTGCTCTTTTATTTTTTTTATTTTTAAGATTTTATTTATTTATTTGAGAGAGAGAGAGAGAGCGCATGAGAGGGGGGAGGGGCAGAGGGAGAAGCAGACTCCCCGCCGAACAGGGAGCCCGATGCAGGACTCGATCCCGGGACTCCAGGATCATGAGCTGAGCCGAAGGCAATGGCTCAACCGACTGAGCCACCCAGGCGCCCGGTAACTGCTCTTTTAAAAGGTTTATGAAGCCTCTCATTTTTTCATGGTTTTCTGTGGGTGAAGCATGGCTTATATGAGTGATATGGGAAGTTGATTATTTTCTACAAGTTATGTGGATTTATTTATTTATTTTTCATTATCTCCCAGCTTTGATCATTAAATAAATATTTCAGGAGTTACTCAATTAGTGCTCTCCATGAACTGTATTTTTTTTTCTTTTCATTCCCGACTGTTTTTTTACTTTTTTATTGGTATGTTAATCACCATACATTACATCATGAGTTTTTGGTGTAGTGTTCCATGATTCATTGTTTGTGCATAACACCCAGTGCTCCATGCAGGACGTGCCCTCTTTAATACCTATCACCAGGCTAACCCATCCCCCCACCCCCCTCCCCTCTAGAACCCTCAGTTTGTTTTTCAGAGTCCATCGTCTCTCATGGCATGAACTGTATTTTTAACAGGGTGCCTCAGACTGTGGCCTAGGAGTGGATTGGGGTTAGAGTTCAGAGGAAGGAAAGCAGGTTCTCATGAAATATTATAAATATGGTGACTGACAATTGCATTTTCCTTTTGTGAATGATGAGTTTACTCCTCCCAGCGTTGCTTTTCCTTTCTAAGCATCCGAAATACTGTTGGAATCTAAATGAACAAGAAAATAAATCACAATAGCAGTGTAACTCCTCAATTCACGGTTTTGGATTATGTCCTTGAATTCAGGAGAGGTGGAAACCAATTTCTTCCTTTGTCTTCTACTTTCACATTTCCGGCATTAGCCACTGAAGTGAGAAACCAAAATTCATAAAAGTGGTGCAAAGCAGGTGTGGTGCACGACTCCATACCGATGGAAAGAGTGCACAGTCACACAGGTGGACTGCTATTTCTATGGTATGCTCTTCTGTTCTGAGAATGCAGATTTTATTCCTGCTTTCTCTCCTGTGCATGGTCATCATGCTTCTTTCCCTAGAGCTATGTGGTTACCTATATTTATGTGTGAAGGATGGAGGAACCCACACACGTGCAGTGGAGTCCCGAGATGAGCTGTTTCGGTTGGAATCGCTTCTTGAAATCCTTTAACCTGGATTAGCTGAGGCCAGAGTTTCCTGCCTGGAACATCACATCCATGGCTTCTGTTCTTCTGTCTTGCTTGTGTTCTCAAACCCGAGGAATACTTCTCCAGAAACATTAATGGAGAATGAATTCCGTTACAGACTTTTCAGTGTACCATCGGCCGAAAGGTAAGTTGTTAAGGAAATTATAGAAGAAAATGGCTTTAAGTCAATCTATTCACACTTTATTTTCATTTATTTTCTGAATTGGGTACTCATTCAATAAGGACTTACTCTGTGTCTGGCACTATTAGGTGCGGGAGTCAAAGCAGAGGACTTTGATACGGTTCCTGCTATTAACAGTCAGACTGTCTCATGGAAGAACAGAATTACATACCTATCATAATTATTTTAAAATGTGCTAAAGATGATAGTAGAAATAGCCACTTGTTTATTCAGTGAACATATATTGAAAACCAGCCATGTACCATTAACGTGAGACATAAGACTAAAAAATAGAAAACATCCTTGTCTTTGAGGCATGTGGAGTCTGATGGGGGATGATAATCAGAGCAATAACCACAGTAATAACATCGAGCAGTTTCCAGACACTTAGTGGTACAAGAAACACTTGATGTGTCCCAACCCATTGACTCCTCACAGCAGCTTTATGAAGGATACGCTATGTATAGATGATCCCCTTTTATAGATGAGACAGCTGAGAACAGGTAGGTTAAATTCCTTGCCCAGGATCACACAGCTTATGAGTAATAAACAGTATTCAAATCCAAGTTTTCTGGCTCCAAAATCTTATGCTTATCACACAAACTTATGTAAAATTGCATCAAAGGAAGACCACGGAAGGTCTCTGGAAGGTCACGGAGGCTTCGCTGAATAGGTAACCTTTGAACAATGGTGTAGAACACAAGCTGGTGGAGTCCACTTGGTGGAGAAGGAAGAGATGATCGCAGGCAGGGGGACAAAGCAAGGCCCCTGGAGAGGGTGTGCAGGCTGTAGGAAATGTCAGTGAAAGCCGGGGGGCCAGAACACAGTGGAAGGTGAGGCAGGAGGCACAGGTTTCTTGACTATGGTGAGGAAGCCAGTGGGTCGGCATGATTCCGTATGAAGAGCATTTGGCTGCGAGGCAGAGGGGCTGGTGGAGGGTAGGCAGGGTGGCTGTTGGACTTCCCCAGTGAGAAATGATGGTGGTGTGCACGAGAATGGGGACAGCCCACAGTTTGCTAACCACCTACAAAGGAGTTTCAGTTGTACTTGAGTCTCTGTTAAAGAAAGACCCAACAGAGAAGTAACAGCCGTACTGGGCACGAAAGGCAGGGGTTCACCAGATAGACCTGGGGGGTGACCGGCTCCTCTCCATTGAGGAAAGAGAGATATATTGACAGAGGAACTTTGGGTAATTGGGCTGTCACAGTAAAACCAGACAAATGCTCTTAACAGCGGCATTTCCCTTGGTCAGTGGCGCCCGGCACATTTACACAGGTTCTTGTTCTCAGCATCCTGCCGTGGTGCTCGCTTACTTGTGATGGCCACTGGCAAACAGTTTATTACAACCCAATTTGAAGAGAGAGCAGACTTCCTCAGAAGAGGGAACTAATATTCACACACCATCAATTTCTGGTCTAAGTAGAGCAGTTTAACTGCCCATTTCAATCGTTGGGGTAATACTTTTACCCTAGAACTTTTCATTGTTCTTTTTACATTTAACAATTTCTTTAGGTCTTGCTATCTTTCCAGAAGGCTAATGCTATCTATTCCTTTAACTGTAGTGCCAAAATTTGGAACATTTTCAATCACCTTAGTGCTAAAGTAGAAAGAAAACAGTGAAAAAGGCTGTAAATAGAAGGAGCCCAGGTTCTAACAATGTGCATGATTTGTCAGCTGCAATGATAAGACTGTATCGCTGTCCAGGTTAATGGTATCAAAGCGTTTCCATGTTAAATTGCTTTAATGGTGAAGCAGAGACTCTCACAATTGGGTGTGTCCCGGGATCCCCTATAGGGCTACTAAGAACACAGATAGTTGTGCCTATCCTAGAGGGTTTCTGGTTCACTAGGGCTTAAAACTTGTATCTGGAAGGAGTTCTGGTTGATGCTGATGCTGCTAGTGTAGAAACCACACATTGAGAGCGGCAGCCGGGAAGGGAAGGTGGTCTTAAACCACTTTTCCATGACGCTGGGCCACTGCCAAGGTTAGAGAGAAGGGGTGTCACACGAGTTGGGCTTTGTTGTTGCTGCAGAAGGTGAAGGCGATGGACCCTGTCCTACGTGTGCTGACGCTCTGACAGCAAGAGGCTTTGCTGGTAGAAAAGATTGACCCACGTTCTTGGTGAACTCACTCCTCTCAAAATGACATGCATGCACACTTCCTAAAAGAGCCACACTTGCAGTTAATTTTTTATGTGCACGACACAGTCGTCACAAACGAATTCTATTCAATGATTGGTTTAAACTCTTATTTTCTTTTTTGTTAACATGGTTCATGATTCAGCTTTATTTGGGTATCACCAGTTACCCCATCAATGTTGTCTTTCTGTTCCAGGATCAAATCCAATCCATACTACCACATTGCATTTAGTTGTCACGCCTCTCCAGTCTCCTCTGGTCTGTGACGGTTCGCGATACTTCTTTACTTTTTATGACCATGACAGTTTGAAGAATACTGGCCAGGCATCCTATAGAATGTCTCCAAGCCAGATTTGTCGATAATTTTCTCAAGATTTGACTGGGGTCATGAGTTTTTGAAAAGCATACCACAGAGAAGAAATTACCTCATCACATCATAAAAGAGGAGGTATGCATCATCTACTTTAGATTGATGCCTGTGTTTATATAACGACAGGCAGAATTACTGATGCTAAGTGGTAATAAACACATAATAGTAAACAAGTGAGCAAAGTCCCATTTCAGTAGCTGAAGCATATCAGGGTGTAAGCCATCAGGAAATCAGGTAGAAATTTTCTTTATTATAAATATTGCTATGATAAATCGATATTTAATAAACATGTTGATAAAACTACAAATAAGTAAAAATCATACTTAAGCACAGAAATATTTTTCTTTTTTTTTTTAAACATTGTTTTCAGCTCTGGAGACACATTTTAGGGTAAAGAACAGGTGGGGATGCACAGGTATATGCTTATATTCCCATTTTTTGATAAAATGGGAAGGGAGGGAGTATGCAAAATAAGGAGCTTTGCATTTTATCTCTGTACTCGAGAGTGCACAGAACATGGGTGATTTTTGCCAATACCTGGAGTAAATTTGTGGTGGGGCATTTTGCCGCCATGTTTCTAACATTGATTATGAACGACATGATGAAATAATATCATATTTTGCCAAATCAGTGTCTCCTGTGGTCATTAGGCTACAGAGTAGAATTGGAAAATCTCTGTAAGCAGCAGACCCTGTGACAGAAATATCAATGTAGTGAGTACGGGGAAACTATTTTCTATTAAAATGTGAAGCCCTTCAGCATGAAGAGAAAGATTTATATAATAGATAAGGGGAAACAGATTAACTCAATATTCATTTGGAAATTGTCATTTAGGATTTTGCACTCCCTGAATACCATAAGCTTCCTCCTGGCAGGTTTTGAAAAAATAAGTTTGCGTGTCAGCACCTTTACAAGGTAGATAGGAAGCTGCAGGTAGCAAGGCTGGGGGCAATTTTAGGGAGCAATTTTAGCCGGCTTGTGTGATGCATTATGAAGTCTGGAATAACCCATTCAAAGTAAATGTCAGATTGTATGCACATTCAATTTTAAAAAATATGAAAGTGATTCAGGACATTGGAGTCAGTCATACTCATGAAAATATATGGTTATCAACGAGTTTGGTGACTCTAAAATTTCTTTGGAAGAATAGGAAAATCTTGCATTCACAAAACATCACACACATCATCATGAAACATGCATTTATTGAGACCTTGCCTTGTTCAAAACACCATGTGTGGCACCATAGACGTTGTGAATGGTATAAGAGAGAAAGCATCTACTTTGAAGTGTGTGAGTAAAAGTGTAGATGTCTGAACGTCTTTTTTGGGCCAAGAAGGGGACATAGGTTTCTGCCAAGCTGGGTTACATGAAACAGGGCTAGGTAATAGAAGAAAAAGCATTGACTTTGAGATCTGGGCGGGAAATCGGTAATGTGCATTTCAAGGATTTAGCTTCTAGATTCCCAGTGAATCAATGTATTGTTCGTAGGAAGATAGGATCAGTTCCAACAACTGTATAAACAAATAGGTGCAAATCAGAGGCCCTGCAAAATAGCTGGTGGCAAGGGCCACAGGAAGGTATAGATAAGGAAATCTGTGTGAGAGACTTAAGGGAAGGATGGAAGAAAGAAGGAAAGGAGATCAAGGGAGAGACCGGAAGAGACAGAGGGAAGCAGAGACAGAATTCCCAGGTGGAGGCTTTGTCTTCATTTCACGGACCATAGTGTCTGAGAACTAGTAATATACTTCTAAAGGAATTTATGTCTTGATCTTACTAAGTGCTCAGTGGGAACTGATTAATATTTGTAAGTAGTAGAGGAACATAAACAGATGTGTACTTTAGGAAGACAGGTTTGGCCACAGTTTCTAAAATAGATTTTAGGTGGTAGATCACTAACATGTTTGTATCAGTACTATATTCATTTTTATTGCCTAATAATAGTCCATGGTGTCGCTCTGCCCCATATTTCTTATCCATTCCCCAGCTGATGAGCATATGGGCCATTTACACAACAATAAAAAATTTAAAAAATATATAACATGTATTCTGTGTAATGTTAATATGTAATAAACAACACCTGATATATAGCCAACCTTAGAGGAAAATATAAAATTACAGAAAGAAGCAAATAGTAAAACAAATTTGAGTTTTCTGAAATTTATTTTATGAGCTTTCCAAAATGGCAGTGTTATGGGAGGAATGAAATACTTTGGTCTTCTCCAGGTAGGTTTCTATGATTCGTGTGTTGTTTATTTAGGTAGTAGTCTGTGTTTCTAAATCAGTCACCTTCAAGACCTGTAATGCTGCTGCAGAATATAATAGTCATTTTTATCAACTTAATTATGGCTTTGGTTTCTTTGTTCATTGTGATAATTTGCTGTGGGCAAATGACACATACAAATAAACATATTTATTCAAAGCTTTGATTCAAAATTTATGAAAATTTGGCCAACCCTGTGCCACAATGATTATATATATTAACATAGTGGCTCATCTTATCCTTATGAGGCCAAGGCAGAATGAGCTTTCTAAAATCTCATAATATTATGGATGGAAATAATGTAGCATTATTTAGAAATTTCCGTAATACTCTACTCCTTGAAAACAGAAGCTGTGGCTTGAGAAAAATAAAAATAAATACTGACTACTTATAATCCTGAGATGTTTTACATGCCAGATATTAAATAAATTGTATAAAGTTCTAGATTGATCCATGGGTACTATACATATATCAATAAGGAGAAGTTTGAGTGTTAATATTTTAATACAAACTTTGTAGTCACCATCAGAGATACTTTTTCATCAACGTGATGAAAACATTACATTGTTCAGTGGAGCTAGACTGAGATATGTCAGGGTTGCATATTCTCTGCTCCTTAATTAAATGAACCCATTTCGAGTGGTATCTTTCACTAAGTGAAAAAACAGTCTTCGAATATCTTAGAGGTGTTCACATGAACAGTCAAGAGATACTGTTGCAATAGAAACATTTAACTCATTAAAGCACGTCCAAAGTGTTTATACTGGTAGAATGTGGTTGGTAGTTATGTTTATTAATGAAAATAAAACTGCATTTATACATGGTATTATAGCATTTACACTATATCCAGACTTTTTTGTTAATGGAGCATGTATCTTGCTAAAATGAGTGAAGCTTTATTTTTTTGTGGGACTTAAGATTTCATCGGTTGTTAATAATCATGCTTAAGTGTTTGACTCTATATGGTATCCAACACTGAAATAGTTTCTATTTCTTAGATTTCATTTCTCAAGCTTTATAAAAATATTGAGTAGAGAAAAGTTTTGACTGCTAGGATTAATTTTTCTAGATGCAGTGGAAACTGCATATGCAGTTTTGCAAAAATGCAAAGAGATTTAAGTTTTGCCTAAGCAAAAAGCGAATTTTAGGCCATAGGGGAGCTGTAAACATTAAGAAGATGCATTTTCTGTCTTCTGTGAACTCATAATTAGAGTGGGTGCATATGTCTTATGTAAATGATGTCCATCAACATAAAATATAAAAAGTGTAACATAGAGACTAAAAAGGCATATAATCAGAATGAAAGCAACAATTATTTCTGATTGGGGAATCAGGGACAGTCACAGAACCGTGGCATTTAAGTTGGGGTTTGATGGGTTGGTAGAATTTCTTAAGTGGACAAAAGGGGACTAGCTTTCCTCCTGAGGAAAGAGCATGAGTGAAGCAAGTGTGTGATTATACCCCATGTTTCAGTGGCAATTAAATTTCCAGTGGGCCTGGTGGCTCTTTTCACCTGCTGTGGAAAGGGAAGCATGCCTGCAGTTCATATGGGCAGAGGCAGTGGAGAAGGGCCTTTCAGGGTCTGGGGTTTTGCTGAAAACTGTAAGGATGTTGTAAGCAGGTCCACAGTATTGGAGAATGACTTTGAATGGCATCAGTTGCTTTTTTCAGTAACTGCAGGAGGTTGTGGGACCCTGAGAGGCTTGTCTTTGGAAAGGAAGTGGTGATGGTTAGGGTGCACCTGTGGCTTGGGAAGAAAACTTGTGTAACTGGTCCCTGTCTAGTTGACAACATACTTTTGTTAGGAAATTCATGGTCTGATTCACAGTGGGGTTAGGAAGTAGATTTGGGGAAAGAAAAAAAAGAGAGGGAAAAACAAAACAAGACGAAATCAGAGAGGGAGACAAACCATAAGAAACTCTTAATCATAGGAAACAAGCTGAGGGTTGCTGGAGGGGAGGGGGTGTGGGGATGGGGTAACTGGGTGATGGACGTTAGGGAGGGCATGTGATGGAATGAGCACTGGGTGTTATATAAGACTGATGAATCACTGACCTCTACCCCTGAAACCAATAATACATTATATGTTAATTAATTGAATTTAAATAAATAATTTTAAAAAAAGGAGTGGATTTGGGGTTTTATTTCTTTGCAAACTACACGATTAAGAGAAATGTGGAATATTGTATCCAAAAGCTTCCAATCTGTAGCTCTGTACCATACGTTGACATTGAGGGTGCTTGCCGTTGCCCGGGCTCATATTCCCAGAGTAGATTATTTCTTTTTCCCTGGTATGGTTTTCACTGAAGACATTGAGTGGTCTTTGATGTCAAAAAATGAAGTTTCTTAGCCCTGGTCTTAATGTTAGTAAATAAAAGCAGACTGATTAGTCACAGGTTTCCAGCCCCAGGAGTGGGTCCTGAATGGGACAATCTGGTCACAAACACTTTGATTTGGACCTGCCTTTTGAGGTAGCTTGACCTTCTTCCCAGCTACGTCTAATGTTGTGAGCAGAAGCAGGGAGATCAATTTCAAGAGATTTTAGGAAGTGATCTTCCAAATGTCTTTTCTCTTACTACATTGTTTTCTACATTGTTCTCCCAATCTTTCCAAGGAGTACTTTTTATCCAAATAATGAGGATTCTGTCACAACTAGGAGTGAACATGGAAATAGGCAAGACCACACCCTCTGTCAGCTCAGCTTTCTTTTCTCGAGTCCTGTATTTCTCTAAGAGCCTCTGTTCATGGCTGATGTTCATAGCAAGGGGATCTGTTGAAGCTAAACCAGGGCTGTTGTCTAGAATTCAGGAGAAAGAGAAAGACAGGGTGAAATGAGCCAAAGGTAAGAACAATCTTGGAAGAAATTTTCAAAAACCTAAGTGAAATTTGTATTTTGGGGGGGGGGGTTGGAGAAAGGAAGGATAGGGAGAGATCCCTTCGGTATTGAAAAATCTAAATAAATATCACAAGCATTTCATTGTAAACATTGTTTGCTACAGTCATTTACATGGTAGTCTTATTAAAGTATTCCCTGTGGAGTACGTATCTTGGCTCTAGAAGCACTGGGGTCCCACAGTACCTACCTTTGCAGATTAGGTTATCATTATGGTCCCCTTGGATAAATAAACTACATGAGGGCTGAAAAGAAAAAATCAGCCTCGGTGAGGAAAGCCTAGAACTCAGTAGGTAACGTTTGCTTCCTGCATATATTATTGTCTGTAGAAGGAGCTGCATTGAAATCTCTGAGTTCATATGTCAACGATACATTTACTATTTTATCACAGTATGTAGGTAGGTAATGCAGTGTGGGAAGAATAATATCAAATCTACAAAGGTGCTTTGGTGATTACTATCTATTGGCTCTGATTTGTCTTTTTGGTCAAAATCAATGCTGATCTGTTTTGAAAATGTTCATATCTTCATTGGCATTTTTAGATGCTTGTGGATCATTTAGTTGAAGCGTTAAACCTTTTGTTTTTATTTATTTGATATTTGATTTTTGCGGAATCAGCCAGGTGCAGAAATGTTATTCAGTGACTTACCACAATGTACATTTATGCTTGGTGATAATTTGTATTCTGGATGCACATAGTATATATTAGATTTTGAGAATAACATTTTGCCATAATACAAAGTGTTTTATGAAGCTGAATAAGCAAACTTCTCAGATCAATGAAATCATACTTATATACTGAGTACTTTATAACTGAACTTACAGAGAAGTCATGAGAAGATTAATACTAGAAGAAACTAAATACATTATTATGTTTTTTGCAAGTATGTTTCACTATCAGGTATTTTAATAAGTGTCACTGACTTGATATTAAAGTTTTAAATACATATTAGAAATCACCAAAATAGAAATAAGAGGAACCTGCCAAAAATTGTTTTAACTTTGAAAAAGAATTACAGAATGTCTACTAGCAAAGTAATATGATTTATAAGGATGATTTTCAAAGAAAAGAAAGAAAGCATAGCGTAGTACCTATGAGTCAGGAGTTTTTAAGCGTGTGTTACTGATTTCTTGCGTTTAAATTCTTGGGGTTAAAAATAGCTTTTTTTCCCCAATTACTTGTAGTTGGAGACACATACAGAAAATAAAATGCAGACATTTCAGTTTCATTGGAAATTATCATAATGGTAGGTCAAAGATTAAGACATGACTTTTGTAAGAAATATTCTCACAGTGAATTTCAGATTTTCTCATCTACTTGGTATACTGAATCGACCCCATGTAAAGGCATTTTTGCTTTTCCTACAAGATGTCACATTTTGACACCATACTTAATGATCAATGAACAATCCACTGCTTTGTAAAACTCATGAAATTATATATTATTATCATTTAAAAGATTTATGAAATCATATTAAGAGATGGACACAATCCATAATTGACTTTTTTTTTTTTTAAATGGTGTGCCCCAAGAGTCATTACTTTTTTTTGGTTCTCTTCTGAGATAATTTCTTTAATTTCATCTAGAATGTTTTAGCATTTCAGTGTTTTAACATTTTTAGAAGTAGTAAAGCACAATATATTCTATTTCATCTTCTTCCAAATTAAAAGGTCAGCATCAAGCATTAAGGAAACACCCTAAAGGCATAGAGAATTTTAAAGCTGTCAGTAACAGAACCTGGAGCACAGCAGAATATTTAGTATTAGAAACTAGGTCATCCCTGCACAAATTCATGTACCTTCCTTGTCTCTCTAGGTCACTTTGAGATTTATATGCTTAGTTCAAAATACTTGCAATCTGAAACTCTTACAAAAGGGTGAGCTTTCTGAATGTTTCTCTGTATTTCTTTCTATATAATTCTACAAAATCTATTTAGAACATTGAATAACAATAAAAAATGTATTTTCAAGCAGTCTGTTTTCAGTTTATACCTTACTTCAAACCTATAGGTGCTAGGCCTGACCCTTTTAATTTGGTGCATGGAACATCTCCTATGATATTATGTTCAGCAGCCCTGTCCACGTCAGGGATCTAGGCCAGAAGAAGCCACAGACCGTTAAACTGAAAATCCAACATTGACAGGGGTTAGAACTGTTAGCAGTTCATTAAGAAGATGCTCGCAAAATATTTATCCAAGACTTCTGAAACTATAAAACAATGCTGTATTTGCATATCATTTGTTCCTGTGGTCCTAATCTTGAGGGTTAATTGCACATAGGATTAAATAAAGCATACCATTTCTCAAGTAAATGTGTATTTACTCATGGAATGTAATTTAGAAATGTTGAAACCACGCTTTTTTTTTTTTTGTGCGTGGAAATAAGGAAAGGGTCAGAAGAAGGTGGACAGACTCTGAAGTCTATTATAGCTTCTCCCATGTCCTTTTCCTCAGTTAGAATAAAAGAGCTCCTATCAGGAAGGACAGTGAACTTGTTTATTTTGTAATTTCCAAGGAGTAAGAGTATCTTGGGCATCCTGAAATCTTCTCTGTACTTGTGCTAACGAGCCTGCAGGTGAAACAGTGCAGAGCGAACCTGGTTTGGAATTTTCAGTGCTAGTGACACTGATAGGTTTTGGAAACTGATGGCAACATATGCACATTTCAGAAGACTACATATAACATATAAGAGTAATATACAGAATATAAGAGTGCAGAAATATTCTTCCATGGTGATGTTCAGTTCAGCACGTATGCATTGGTGTTCCCCGCATGGCGGGTTTGTGAGGGGTTTGAGGTGGATCGTCCCTTTCTTCAGGAAGGGGAAGCTCACCTACTTGTGGCGGGGTGGGGGGGGCGTTGGTCATTCTACTGTAGATGCCCAAGGCTGTGTGCCTTGGGATGATGTGAGATGAGTTGATACTGTGCAAAGACTGGAGAAAGCTTCTCAGAGAAAGAAAATAGCCTTTAAGCTCCATTGAAGAAGGAGTAAGGGCAAGGAATGAGGAGAGAGCTTGCTAGTCTCTTTGCCCCTGCCTTCCGGCCCTGGACCAGTGCCTTGGGTTTCACTGATGCTGACGGCACTTTGTCAGTGGAGGCCTGAGGAGCCTGCCAGCCAGAAGGTGGGTGCGTGTGAGGTTGCGAAGACACAGAGAAGAGCCATGCGATGGGGGACAGGCAGGCAGGGCTATACTTTAGTCTGTGCTGCGTTTCGTGTTAGCTCGAGGGCTCATCGAGGGGGATTTGTGTGATTGCATCTCTGCTTAGGAAAGATCATCCTGGGGAAACTACAGGAGAGACATAACTGTGAGAAGTTGAGTAGAGAATGGACAGGACTTGGCAGTTCATCGCGATCAGGGGAAAGTCAGTGAAACGACCAGTTTTAAGCTGTAGGCGATCCCCTGAGATGGGAGGCAGGGGAGATGGACGAGCTCACTTTGAAAATAATGGACAAAGAAGACGATACTAGATTTTACCCTCTATCTGGATCAGTGGTTTCAAGAGGAAGATGTTTACCGTGCGGGGCATGCTAAGTTTGTTTTGCAGAAAAGCAGGTGTGGAAAACTAAAGCAGATTCCCTGACTCTTATGAGTTTCTGGTCCTTTTGTCTTTGCTCAGGTTGCTGGCTCCCGAAGTCTTAGTTTGAGGTTTTCCTTGGGGTCTCTAGCCCTAGCCATGCACTTAGAGTAACTTCTTTATAATTAAGGATACAGGAGATCAAAAGACTAAGGTCTGGGTAACAAAACCCAATCAATTTAGAAAGCTTAGTGCCATTCTGGGTCTAGAAAAGTTGAACTGCCTCCAGGGTGAGCTCTGAAAGCCAAGAGAGACCATTACTCATTAATCGTAAGCTCTGGGCCAATAATGAGACGAATGGGCAGGTGAACTCCTCCTTCAAGGAAAGCAGTTAATTTCCTGCCTAAATGCGTATCCTCCCTGGGTGTCCACTCCCACTCAGAAAACAGAAACAGAGCTCCTGGGTCTGTCTAGCTGATCCTTGAGGCAGTCCAGTGTGGGGTGATGGCCCACACGAGGAGAGAAGCAAAGGAAAGATGTTCTCTGTAGGACTCACAGAATGTATGGCAGAGGTGAAGAACCATTTAGGGTCGGTGGGGGAAAAACCGAGCAAACACTTGTCTAAATTATCTGCACAGACCTCCACATTCCAGGTACCTGTCCACGCCCCTGGCCCACGCTCCCTCTCTGCCGGGACCAAACGCATAATACTCTGAGGCACTTTCTGAGACTGAGGTATGGCCATGATGTCTTTGACATGTTTTCCCCTGGTGAATTTTCACGTTCAGCTGAGGCAGAACTAATGCCGTCCTTCACCCTTGTTCCCACGTCAGCAAGGCTAGAAACTTCAAGCTCTCACTCCTCCCTGACCATTTCTGT
The DNA here is from genome assembly GCF_009762305.2 of Zalophus californianus. Lineage (NCBI taxonomy): Eukaryota > Metazoa > Chordata > Mammalia > Carnivora > Otariidae > Zalophus > Zalophus californianus. Next base: position 4,803,520 of record NC_045597.1, read on the forward strand.
GAAATCCTTTCCTCTGTCTTCCAGACTACCCAGGCTTGGTTCAGAGCCTTACTACATGGCATCCTACAGAAATCTAAAATGGTCGATTCCATGCCTAAATTACTCCCAACACTATTTGTTGCTTTGGAGAGTAAACAAAAAATACGACAACACCCCTCACTCAACCAGCCATTGGAAACCCTCAGCTGTCAGGATCAAAATCGTAAACTTCTGGAAAGGCTTCTGTGATGGCAAAGACCAAAGCAGAATGGTCGGAGTTCACTGAATCTGGAGCGAACACTTCACACTTTATTTTTTTTAAGTTTTTTTTTTGTTGTTGTTGTTGTTCTTGTTGTTGTTTTTTTTTTTGTTTTAAGTAGTCTCTACAGCCAACATGGGGCTTGAACCTTACAACCCTGAGATCCAGCGTTCCTTACTCTCCTGACTGAGCCGGCCAGATGCCCCATTCTCACATTAGATTTCAGAAGTTACTCATATGTTCCAGAAGCCATTAGTTGAGGTGACTTACAGAAACAGCTCCATTGTGTATGGAAGGAGCCTCGACTGACATCAGAGGCCCGCATTTGGATGAGGTGCTGCCATTTTCTTTTTTTTTTATTTATTTGACAGAGAGATAGCACAAGCAGGCAGAGCGGCAGGCAGAGGGAAAGGGAGAAGCAGGCTCTCCGCTGAGCAGGGAGCCCGACGTGGGGCTCGATCCCAGGACCCCGGGGTCATGACCTGAGCCGAAGGCAGCCGCCTAACCAACTGAGCCACCCAGGCACCCCGAGGTGCTGCCATTTTCATCTGTCCTCGGGCAGGGTGCTGCCCCCTGGAGTCCATCATGCGTTACTCTAAGGGTAAATGAATGCAGATGAGTTCCCTGGTATATAATGGTGCTGATTAAAGGCTTGCTCAATTTGTTTCAGAGTCATTTTATTTCTAGTTAGTTTAGCAAATCAAAACCATAAACAAAATCTCCATATTTTGATATAACTTTTCTAAGGGGACTTTTGGTTCAGAGGTTTAGTGCTTGTCTATGTAGAAGGTATTGTTCCATGCTGGTAATCATTACACTAATGTGTGCAGATAAAGCCCAGCAAAGTGTAAATGTAGTATTTCTGAGAATAAATATTCGGACAATGAGAAGTTTTCATCAAGTCTTTCTGAATGGTTTTTGTGCTGAAGAATACAAAGCCATTTTTTAAAGTTCTTATTTAGACTAGGCTAGAAAATAACCTGACTTCATAAAGTGGCTACCTATGTCTGAACAAGTTACCTGTGTCTGAGCAGTTTTCATTATTATTTCCTGGAAACCAAGTAGGATTCGGAGAGAAATATTGACCAAACTATGTTAATTTTAGAAATGTTTAATTTAGGGACCTTGGGTGGCTCAGTCGGTTAGGCGTCTGCCTTCGGCTCAGGTCATGATCCCAGGGTCCTGGGATCGAGTCCTGCATCGGGCTCCTTGCTTGGCGGAGAGCCTGCTTCTCCCTCTCCTTCTGCCTGCCGCGCCCCATGCTTGTGCTCTCTCTCTCTCTGACAAAAAAATAAATAAAATCTTTAAAAAAAAAAAGGAGTGTTTAATTTAGGATTTCGATGTCATTAAATTGTTGTCATTTCCCCTTCAATTCATGCCAACATAGTTCACATATTGAATCCAGTCTCCTCTGGTTTTCATTTGCTTATCTCAGATAATAGGCACAACTCATAGACATCCTAATGTGAGAGGATGAGACCCATTTCTTCCATGTCTGGGAGCGTTATCCCCTCCTGCAGCACCCTTCTAGCTCTTAGTGAGAAAGGGCTTAGTAAATATTCTTGAATAACTGCATGCATGATTGAATGACGCCAAATTGGAGATTTCCCAGGCAGTTTTTCCTTTGGCTCCATATAAGAGATCTTTCCATTTCTACCTGAAGGGTGCAGATGGAGGCTTGAATATCTAGTGCAATTGAGTTGATTAGTTCATTCGATCCCAACTTTCCACTAAGAATTTTTTCTTTTGCTCTCTCATGGTAATGATCACCCTTAATCTTAGAGCCAAGCATTTGAACTGATAAAATTTCTAGCAGTGGGGATGGTATTCAATTGGCTTTTTCCTTTTTATTTGGTCTGGCACATTCAGGAACCTTCCTCTTATTCAGTCATTGATCCACATTCTAAAATTTATTAACTGTATACTCTGTGTTAGGTACTACAACTGATATAACAGAAAACATGGTCTCTTTCCTCAAGAAGCCCATGTTTTGGGCAACTGTTTCCTGTTCCCGTTGGGCAACATATATATATATATCTATATATGTTATGTGCTTGAGTGAATTTTAGGCGACTACAGAAAAAAGATGAGAAAACGGTTAGAGAAAAGTCAAATATAAAATGTTCCGTATTTTGCTTATTCTAATATTTATAGAATCATTCACAAATTATTAGAAAATGTACATGCAAGGTGTTTATAAGGATATATTTCATAAATAGTATGATTTTGGTATTGTTTGTAGAAGTTTTTATTTTAACAGTTTGTATTGTATGCAGATAAAATAGATGTAGCTAATAAAATTCAAAATGAAAATATCCCAAAGGCATGTGTTGGAAATGTTGTCCTTTCTACTTGTGATAATAAAATATTTTTCTGAGGATATCTACACAGCATACTAATTTATAACATGCTAAATGAATAATAAATTTTCTCAAATGGAACAAAAAGGGAGTGTCTTACACATTGAAACAAAACAGTTGTAAAAATTATGACAGAAAAGACTGGTAGCCTATATTGATCTTTGATAAAATATCTTTTACCTGTGCAAGGAGCCATCTAGCAAGTAATTCCTTAATAATAGAATAATAGAGCTAAAGACATTTCCCCTGAAGAGCTTTTCATATTGAGGCTTTTGCGTAAGATGTACATCATGCAAATTTCCTTTTTTTTTTTGAAATTTCTAAAACACATTCCCACCTAAACACATAAGCAAATGAGATAGCTCCTCAAATCGCTGATAAACATAGTTACAGAATTCAGGCAGTGAAATGTGCAAAAAACAGAGAGTAATTCACAATGCTTCCATTCAGCCAGTGCAGCAAAGGGCGTGTTGGGAAGGAGGAAGAAGGCAGGCAACCGACTGGGGAAGCTGAGTGTATGCATATATTCACGGCCAATTTGGGAGAGCTGAGAAGACTTGGTTCATCCTTGTGAAACATTTTTGAAATTGCTCTCTATCAATGTTAATTAGGATATGAAATTAAAATCTGTTCACATCCAACTGAATATGATGTTAGCGATATAGGGCACATATTTAGTTGGCCCTGACAGGATTTTAATTTCTGCCATCAGTTTCCAGAAAAACTTGTGAGGGAGGGAATGTACTGATCTATAATTTCTATCGGCAGCTGCCAAGGTCCTGCCAAAACCATCTGTGTTATTCTTAGTACCTGTCATTGGATTTTCTTCGAATTCCTTGTATATTAGAGAATGGTACCTGAGTGTTACCCCTGTCTGCATTGTAACGGTACCTCCCTTAGTGATTGCTCATCTGTTCAGAACCTTTCTTGCAAATATTTTAAAACAAATTGACATCATCATGGTACAGTTCATCCGCTCTTCTGAAATATCTGGTAGATGTCTTACTGCTGTGCTTTGTATGCATGGGTACCTAGGAAAGAAAATTAGTTAGGGAGGCAGTGGAGAATATTTTAATGAAATAATTATTTCCAGTGATCTGGAATCTCCAGATTTCTGTGACAGCAAATGACATTGTAGTTCTAAATCTTCTAACTAGCTTCTCTAAAAAATATCTTAATATTATGCTACGTAGTGTGCCTTTATTTTTTTTTATTGATGTGTAGATAAGACTACGGGACAGTCAAAGTAAGTGAGGGCCAGTGGTATTTAAGGGCATTTAAACAGTTTAGCTGGCAGATTGTGTAGAACTGTAGCAAAATAAATTATGCAAGCTGGTTCCCTTGAAATGTGATTGAGGAGCTGGAGTGAGTATAGAATCTTTTGTTCATTTTGCTAACATTCTTCTGTTGGATGAAAGATAATTCTAGAGCACCTGATGAGGCTTTGCCCCAAAGATCTAGTTTATTATTCTAGAGAAGGAGCAAAGTATTCTCAGTCCAAGTGATGCTGGGTGTTATTTCATTTGTAAATTAGAAATTACTTTGACTGTTTTTAAACTCATTTTATTTAATTGCATGAATGCAAGCCATGACAGAGCTTCTAGAAAAATAATATAAATAACCATAATAACAGCACAATAAGCCAATTGAAGAAGACTTTGTATAAAATATGAAATCTGAGAGTTAGGTGTCTTGGACTTCCTTCTTCACTTGAACATTAGGTATCTTGCCCACAAAAGTTAGGCAATGTCTAAGTCCAAGCTCTAGCAGTACTCTACTGGCTTTTTCTTCTTTTCTTTCTCTTTCTCTTTCCTTCTGAGTCCTAAATTCTAGTCAATGAACACACAATGGTATGCCCTTTAAGTATGAGGATTGCAAAAGAAGTGTTAGACATAGTTTGGTTCTTAAAAACATTTATTAAGCCCCATCCTCCCCCTACCTCCTTCCCCCTCCCCCCTTCCCTGTCTCCCTCCCTCTTGCCCCCTCCCCCTCCCCGCTCCTCCCCCCCCACGCCCCTCCCTCCTCCTCCCTTCCTGCTGCTTCTCCCCTCCCTCCCTTCTCTCCTCCCTCCCTTCTCCCTCTTCTCTCTCCCTGTTTTTCCTTTTCTCCTCTCTCTCTTTCATACCCTCTCTCCCTGTGTTTTTCTTCAGCTGACACTGATTTTCTCCTGTCTCTAATAATTAGTCAAAAACTGTGTAACTAAAGCCCGAGATTGTTTACCTGCGTTTATTTCTTCTTCCTTGGTGAGGTAAAAGGAAGCTGAGCAACGTGGGGATCTTCACCCTTAGCCTTTTGCTTTCAACCACTAACCTAATCATCATAGAGTTTTCAAATTTTTGGCATTCTTTCGATGATCTTTTGCATAAAACAGTTTTCTGCGTCCATTCTATTTTTAAAAGCACTTAAGAATAAGTCTGTTGACCTCCCACCCTAAAATTTATTATAAGCGAAACAAGCCCTGTCACTTGTAAGCATTACTTGTAAAAGTAATGAGTCCACCTTTCTAGCCTTGAACTGGTGATGGTTGGGGGCAGGGTGGGGGTCTGAAGGCGCTGGAGAAAAGCTGATGAAATAATGGCCGTTCTGCTTCCATCATTCCCACACTTACATATCCGAGGGGATGGGAAATGAAAAGGAGGTTCAGGAAAGCCAGTATTTAGGGAGTGCGCACCCTGGTCCTACACTGAGGGGGACCCCAGATCACCTCATCCAGAGGCAGGCCCCCTCCACAGCAACAGCAGCAGGGAGAGGATCCTGGCCGCTCCAGCCCCATGGCAGAGGCTGTAAATAGGGTGTAATGAGAGGAGGCTGGTGGCTGCACCAGAAACAATTTGCTCCTGATTTTGCAGTGCATGTTTTCATATTGCAACAGAAGGTATTTCACTCACTGCGGTGAATGTTGAAGGCCACAGACATCTCTGCAGGGTGTCCCCTGGTGTGGCGTGGGAGGATTCTGTGCTAAGAGGATGAGGAGGCTATGCCATTGTTGGGAACGTGGGCTTTTGGGATCAACCAGCCCCGGGATGCTCAAGTCTGCCATTTCCTGGTTGTGAGGTTTTAAATTTATTAGGCTCTCGAAGCCTGGGCTTTTCTGTAAAATGAGGCTAATTATGAGAGAGAGTTGTTGTGAGCTTAAAAGAGAAAACATAAAGTTCCTGGCATTTATACGTGCTCAAAAGGCCAGAATTTATGTTTTTACTCTTTTCACTAATTTGGCAAACATCGCATGTCATTTCACAATATTTTGGGTAGATTGTTTTTTCTTATTGCCAGGACTTTATATGCTGTGGGATGCATTCAAAGTCAGACTAGCCAGAAAGACGTAGTTTGGAAATGAAGCATTGTTTTATCTCACACGAGCAAACTCTACTTAGAAATGCCTAAAATGAAACTGTAAAAGTATTCCAACTGAAATAATTTCCACTCTGGATAAAATTCCTAATCGTTTATATCACATCATCACTTGGCTCATCTGCTTCTTGTGCATACTTCAGGTTCAGAAGGAAGGACAGGAAAAACACACATGAAGGAAAAAAGAATTGATTGAAGGAGAAGGAGGCGGTCGGTGACTGTCATCAGATGGAACTTGGCAGCTGTGTTTCAGAAATTTCTGTTCATCTAGTAGGAGAATTGTGTTACTCATGATACATGAATACAATGAATAATAGTGTTTCAATTCTGAATGAAAAATATCTTAAGCTCTAGAGACAAGAAGTTAGCACACTCAACTGCCAACATAGACTTAATGTGCATTTTATTTTGTTGTGCCCTCTGAAAAATAATTTTGCACACAAAGGAGAAGAAAGTACACACAACTAAAATTGCCTGCCATCAGGGAGTGATGATCTGCAATGACTGTTAGTGAGTGGATAGCTGCCAAAGCGTCCTGTCTATGTGAGGATAGAAGCAGGAAGCATGAATTACGGGGAAAATTGTGTATACTTTCTTACATATCAACACATCTCTGTGGCCAAGAATATTGTTTTCCAAATCCTAGCAATATGCCTCGCTTTTGAAAAACTTCCACCGAACCCGTGTAACCCAAACGGAGGAAAACAGGGAGATTATTTAAATTGGTGCTAATTGCTTTCAAACTTTTTAAATACAGAGAAAAACGAAATAGTCACCTTGACTATTAAAATGCGTTTTGTTAAGTCTGTTGAAAATTCAGGTGCAGAATACGAAAATAACAGAAGAAGTATGGTGCACTTTTTTTTTTAAGATTTTATTTATTTATTTGAGAGAGAGAATGAGATAGAGAAAGCATCAAGAGAGGGAAGGTCAGAGGGAGAAGCAGACTCCCCGCTGAGCAGGGAGCCCGATGCGGGACTCGATCCTGGGACTCCAGGATCATGACCTGAGCCGAAGGCAGTCGCTTAACCAGCTGAGCCACCCAGGCGCCCATGGTGCATTTTTTTAATGCCGGAGGAGTATGCATGGGTTAGACTGTTGTAATTCCTGCTAAGGAATTTTTCTTCATCCCATAGAGTGATGCCATTGAAAAGTTTTTTCATTTAAGCGTCAAGTTAGAATGGTATTTTAAAAAGATAACTCTCATAGCGTCTTGGAGAAAGAATTGGATTTGGGACCATCAGGTGGAAACAGGGAGGATAGTGTATGATTGGTAGAAGGAGAAGGAACACACTAAAAGCATAAAATAACACTGGCATTTAGAGTAGGTGAAGGAATAATAGAGACCAGTAAAACAGAGATTATTATAATTATTGGGAGAAATCATGGAAAATATTTAGATGGCATTGGAAAATACTTAGATGGAAGATAACATATCTTGGCCAGTGGAAATGAAGGTTAAACATATCTCAGGCATTTGTTCATATCAAATAGGAGAAAATTTGGATAACATCCATGTCAAAGAGAATCCTTTAAATTAAATACAAGCAAAACACTAAACAAAGTATTATATTAGGCTAGAAAAAAAATCAATTTAAGACATATAGCTGAGCAGTTCCATAAAGGGGAAAGATGAATGTTAGCAAGTCGGATGCTATCTGATGTGACTAAAAGCTGCACTCAATTTATTATAGGACTCAAAAATCCAATAATCATGACTTTAAGCTGAAAAGGGAAATTTATTTAAGGTGAATTATTAGTCTATATAATTAGCACACACAAAGATTACCTTACACTAGCATCAAAACATGTTTTGATAAAAAATGATTTAGCTATCAATATTTGATGTTTTAAAAATGTTTGCATAGAAATATAATAATATACAAATATACTATAGTGATATACTTTTGAATCTGGCAGCAGTCGATCTGGTAAGAAACAGGATGGGTTTTAAGACTCCAGAAGAAGGGGAAGGAGGGGAAAAAGAACAAAAAATGTTCTGTAGGGTAGGAGAATTTTCCTCGCTTGTACTGACTCAGCACAGGACTACTGTGAAGAAAATTGGAGGGGAAAAAAATTTTTTTTCCCGAATGTTATAGCCAGTGGAATCTTGAAAATGTATGTTAAGCCTTCAGTCATTATTAGCTCGGGGTAATTTGGGTTTACGAATTGCACAGTGTAAAGTGCTCTATGCACTATGGTGTTATTAGGGATAATAACCGTGATAATCACCGTGTGTTCAGCAGTATGCTAAGATAAAGGGATAGGTGGAAATCATAAAAGAACAGAGCCTTCTTCTTTCTGAATATGGAGTTTGCTTGAGGAGAATGACTTTATACAGAAAAACTTAAAGGCCCTTTCTTCCAACTTTGTGCACTTCAGCCTGGTAAAAGGCTAGGGATGTGTGGCCGCACAGGGGCTGAGCTAACCCAGAGGGACGGACTGGTCATTTCAGTGAGACTTTCCGTCTCTGTGCTGATGTGTGGCTTACACAGAAGGATGCCTAACTGGGCAAACTGCATCTGAAGGATGAACCTTGTTAACACCTTTTTCCTCCTTCCCTAGATCGGTGGCTTATTCCTGCTTCCACAAGACGTGTACTGATTTCTTATTTATTTATATTTGGCCTGAGAATGAGCCAATTAGATTGACCTAAATATTGCTCGACTGTAGTTTATTTTATCCAGAAACATAGGCACGGTTCCTGATTACTCTTGTGTTCTGAGTAGAAATTGCAGATGTGTGGTTCTAACATTACCTTGGCTAATTTTTGCCTGTTTTACTTAGCATGCGCTGTTTTTGCAGTTATTTGGATATGCAAATAAATACCTTGTGAAATGAATGCCGTGTATTCACTTTGCCTCTTTTAGTTTGTTTTTTTCTTTTTGCTCTCATTGTTAAAGCTCTCTGGAGATAAGGTGACTGGGAATAGATGGATCCATAGATATTCTTGTCTCTTAACTGTTAGAAGAACCTGTTTGGACAGATTTTTTTCCCTACTGTTTGAGAACTTACACCAATTATTTGCTTCAACTGAAACATAGCTTTAGGCATGAATATGTTGTATAATATAACTCAAAGAGTGTAAGTAGAGTAGTTATTCATTGCTTCCTTTGTGATAGAAGTTTGCCTTACAGGACGTTAAATTCTTAAAATGATCCTCTGATGGAGTTGCCATTGTTCCTAATATCCCATTGGTAGAAAATAGGGACAGTAAGATTTTTCTAAATCTAATTATGTAAGTTCCAAGAATACTTGTTGAAACTGGCAATATATGTCAGATCTTAGTAGGGCTGGGCGCCTGGGTGGCTCAGTTGGTTAAGCGACTGCCTTTGGCTCAGGTCATGATCCGGGAGTCCCAGGATCGAGTCCTGCATCGGGCTCTCCGCTCAGCAGGGAGTCTGCTTCTCCCTCTGACCCTCCCCCTCTCTCATGTGCTCTCTCTCTCTCAAATAAATAAATAAAATCTTAAAAAAAAAAGATTTTAGTAGGTTTTTTTTTTTTGGTGGATGAGGGGAGTTTTGGAAAAATGGTCTTAAAATATATTGGCATATTTCATGTTAAGTATTTAATATTGACAGTTAAAAAAACTGCATGGCACTCAGAATAGAGAACAAAAGACTTTTTCTATTATAATCATGATGATCAGATCCCATGGGTCTCTGTCCATTTCCAGATTCTAACAGTTAAGACAGTTCGGGGGAAAGAAGGACACAGCAGTGATTCAAGAGGAGAGAGGCCAGAAGCTCACAGGAAAACAACCACAGTTTAGATTAGGTTAAAAAAAACCCCAGAGGAGTGACATAACCAAGGGCTTTCAGACGGAACGAAAGGGTGACAGGGAGCTGTTCCTCATTTCCATGGGCACACACCAAGAAATAAGGGGTATGCCGCTGTACGATGGCTTTCCTTCAGACAAATGGGCTGTAAGTTAAATAGAAACTGTGGGAATGATTTACTTAAGAGATTTGACTCTTTTTTCTGGACATATTTGAAAATAGTGATGATTCTCTCCCCTGTTGGGAACGGCTTAGATATTGGTCCCCATGCCTGAAAATAAGAGGGACTGGGATGAGTTAATGAAATTCATATTCAGGCTCATATATATTTTTTTTTTCAGAAAATTTCAGGCAACTTTTAAAGACTAAAATTAAAAAAAAGTGTAGTGATTCATTGTCAATTTATAGACTAAAGAAAGTAGTTAAGCTGCGGTGGGTTTATTTATGTCTGGATACCAGAATTTATAATAGGCTATGTAGGTGGGAGAGACTTTATAACCTAAAATTACAGTAGAAATTGATTCAGAATAACTAAATCTGAATCAAACTTGTGACTCGTTAATGGGTAGAAACTTTAAAGATGAGATTTAAAAAGTGCTAACACTAAAATCTTGACATAAACCTACTTCTTAATAGAAGCAGAATCAGGAATTACTTGCTCTGTGCTTGGTGTCAACTCATATAGTTTGGGGAAATTATAAAAATAGGTTGAGTAAAACATTCCAGATTGCATCTTGCATGATATTGGGTTGATCGTTTTATTTGGTAAATACACTGAGATGGCACTGACCCTAAATTCACACCCTAACTCGTATGTTGGAACAGTTCGTACAGCAGAACCAATTTTAGGGTGGACAGTGAAGACTTCCGTTGGTATTGTAGAGTGCTCATGCACACACATATGCACACTCACGTGCACACACACACACACACAATTTCTCCCTTTTGTTTCAGAACATTTCCTAACTTCTACCCTTCGTCCAGTTCGCTTGAGGCTCTGATTCTTCCCCCTGGGACCCGAGGGAACAGTGCCGTGGGACCAGAGCCCCTCTGTCACCCCTGTTTCTTCACTCCAGTCCCAGTACCATTTGTGACAGACACTTGGGTTTCTCTTCAATCTAATTAAGGTTCCACGAACTTAACTAGGCTAAACATACTTGTTTTCTGTTATGATCAACCTCTAGGACAGCATTTTTAGTAACTGTCAAAAATTTCTGAATTTTTCTTCACCAGTTTTCCAACTTTCCCTGTCCTTCAACAACTTGACAAAATGCTTCCCTTAGAGGACAAAAACAAGCCAGGACAAAACCATGCAATCATTGATTGGCAGACATGTCCCAGTCACCGCGTCTAATCATGCTGGGGTCCCCAAGGTAAGCCCTTGGTCGCTGGATCTCTCCTTGGGTGATATTGCAAGTGGACCAGCGCTGAGTAGTAACTGTGATCGTGTGGAGCTGTGGAATCACATGGGAGGAACAACAGAGAGGATGGGAGTGGATGTGGATGTTCAAGTAGGGGCTGCCATTGGAAGCAAGAGGAGGGGCTCTTTCAGGCAGGAAGGTAGTGATTGTAGCACATGCCTTCTTTCCACAAGACTCACCCTAGAGTCATCAGCGGAAGGAGAGCAGAGAGATGAGGCCAGGGCATGGAATGGCTCAAATAGAAGGATTGAAAATGGGAAACATCATGATCAGGCCGACATTTAAGAACTAGCATTGGGGCCCCCATGTGGACAATAGATTGATAGGGGCAAATTTAGCAGCTGAGATAATAATTAGGAGACTGTTGCAGTTGAGAAACAGTTAGGATCAGCTAGGACTGTGGCGACAGGACGGAGGGAAAGAGAAACATATGGAGGCAGAACTGGCAGGATTCTGATATGGAAGGCGGGAATGGTTTAAATGCTATGGATGGCACCCAAAGTTAAGGTGGACCCAAATGTTTCAATGATGGTTCCACTGGGCAAACTAAACATGTAGCATAGAGTCATGGGCATACTGGCTTTAGTTAGTGACCATAGCTGTGGCAGATGCACACCTAATCTGGAGATAGGAATATAAATATGATTCCAGGTTTCATGAGTCATGGCAATGGATGAAACCACGGGGTCTAAAAGAATGAATGATGTCACCTAGGAATATTTGATTAACTGAAGCACCTACAGTAGAGTGTTCCGAGAAGAGTGGTTTTATTCCTTAGTCCATGAGCTCTGTATGTTAGTTTTCAAGAGGTTTCACCCTGGTAGCAATTTTTTTCTAAAGAGACAACTTTAGAAATACTCTGTTTTACTTACAAACTCACTAGGCTAAATGACATAGTAATTATAGTTAGGTAAGCAGAGTCACATAGCTCTGAATCCCGTTTCCAAAAACCCCTAAGACATACAAACATTGACAGTACTGTTAATTCCTTTACCAGGAGCCACATAACATTAGGTCTGGTATCTTTTTCTGTAAAATTGAAGACATATAAACTGTGAATCAGAGAGGGAACAAGAGAGCGTAATCAGGGCTCTCAGCTCACGGGAATTTGCAGAGCTTTGGAGCATCTGATGAAGTTTGTGTCTTCGAATAAGCCCACCTACTTAGACATTCTTATTCATAGAACTGTGATGATAATATTTTCTGCCATATGTAGCTATTACTGGAAAAATGTAAGGCTGGAGTTTCAGATTGGCCAAAATATTGGTGTGTATGCCTTTATATGGATTTCTCATCAGCATAAGAATATTTTCTGTTATGGCTATATGATAGAATTGCTTCAAAGAAATTTTACTTCTCAGTAGCAAATAGTGATGAGAGCTTAATATAATAATAAAGAAATAATAGTAAATGTATGTAATAATTTAAGGCCCGGAAGATTTTCAGTGTAGGTCAGTAGTAAGCATAGAGTAGGAGACAGATTGTGTGAAGTGACTATATGAAGGCTCTAGGGTATCTCTTTACTCAGTAGCTTTGTTAGACTCCCTGGAATTCAGTGTTCTTATCCCAAAAGGAAGATGACAGATACACCAGACATCTGTTTGTCCTACCAGATCTACTCTCGGCCATTGTCTGCTCTGCCATGGGGCATGGACCCATCACATCTACTCTAAGCTGTATCTTAGTGAGGTCCTTCATCATTTGGGCCAGGAAAGTGGTTGCTTCAGGAGAAGATGAGAGAGAGGGAGGAGCCTGTGGTTAGGGTCATCCCTTAATTCTCTTCCTGGATGTTGTCTTGCCTTGGCTGGGTTCTCAACAGGCCTTTGATCTTCCAAAGGAGACCCTTCTGAAACTTTCTCTCCCACTCACCCTCCCCTTTTTGGGTACTGGTTGTGGGAAAAGCTAGGATCCGCTAGCCCCTGGATTCTATACTGCCCCTTATGGTCTCCCTACATCCTGCCCACAACTGTCCCTTGGTACAAAAAAACCTCCCCACATTATGCCAATTTGAGTACCATCTGTATCCCATCAAATCCTAGAGTCTCTAGAGGTCCATCCAGGAAAATTTTTCTTTGCTTCTGTAGGTTTTGAGAACTGCCATCTTCAGAATAAAGCCATTAGCAAGTTTGTTCAGGAGAACAGTTACTGTAGGCACCATCTCAGTGGAACAACACTTCTTACCAGTGTCATTTTAAATATTGATCAGAGTAAGCCTTCAACCGGTTCACCTGTGACACTTTTATACAACCTGAGTTTTCTATTCTATATAAAGAAAACCAAGAGTCAATGATTTGCTGAGGAAAATCTTCATAAACCAACACTAGGAATGGCTCTTCTGGATCAGTGGTCACTAGCAACACGCAATTTCCATAGCTGCTCCTCTTGTTTTGGTTGCTCAAAATCATGACTTTTGTTTGAGATACATCACTTGAGTAAAATAGGGTAAGAGTTGTGTCGGCCATGTCTTCATGAAAATCTTTTCTAAAACAGAAGAAAATGTGTAGAGCCTAATGTGTGCAGGTTTTCCTGATGTCCTGTGTAGCTTGTCATCTCATATACCATCTGCAGATGTCATCTGTTTAAGGCTCTCGGGGAGAGAGTCCCACCCCCACTGAGGGGAGGGGTGGTATGGAATTGCCTCTCTGTGACCTGCTTATCTCCTGGGAGCTCAGCTCTGTCACTGAGCCCTAGAGAGGAGGGACTGAGAGCACTTCTATTAGCGAAGGGGTTTTCATAAGATTTCCTTATAAAATTGGTGCACAGAAATGTGACTTGGCCTTCTCTCTAATTTTCATCATCTAACAGGGAGTAAACAAACATAAAAATCCCAGTGTTTGGTTCACAGGAGTCAGGATCGGGCAGAAAAATAATCACAAATATGACCATAGATAATCAGTTGTTTGGTTTATTTATTCATTCAACAAGTTTTACTGAGCCAGACACTGAGGATATTATAATGATGAAAACATATATACCTAATTGTCCATATAATGGTTACAGTTAATGCAGGCAACATTCAGTTCAATAAATAATTAAAATCTGGGACGTCTGGGTGGCTCAGTCGTTGGGTGTCTTCCTTCGGTTCAGGTCATGATCCCAGGGTCCTGGGATCGAGCCCCGCATCGGGCTCCCTGCTCTGCGGGAAGCCTGCTTCTCCCTCTCCCACTCCCCCTGCTTGTGTTCCCTGTCTCACTGTCTCTCTCTCTCTCAAATAAATAAATAAAAAGAATAAAAATCAGAGGACAGAGCTTTTAGAGGCATCAAACTAAAAATTAGACTTCCAGGTGCAGTGCTGTAAGGAAGAGCTGAAGGATAGGGTAGGCTCTGACAGGTCTAGTCAACTGGAAAATTTCTGCCTCTGTCAATTAACAGGAGTTGTTGATAAATTTTAAGTGATCAGACAAACATCACACTCTTAAAACACAATTTAAACATGTAATATTATTAGTGATGGGAACAGACATGGGCAGACTCAAGGAGCACCTGAAGTTAGGAAAGGGACAAGTTTACATGTGGAGGGTGGGGGCGAGCTGAATTCAAGTTTTGTACAGATCTAACATGTAAATCAGATGAAAAGTAATTACCCAGGCTGTTTCTTCACCTGAATGTTGATTTTTAAATCTGTTAAGGCTTGGGTCACACAGTCTCTGCTTCAGGTGGATGTACTCTCATATAACACCTTGATTTAGATTAGAATGATTAATGTGGGAAAGATTCATTGACTTAAAAATGAGGTTTCTTTTTTGTAGAGACATCTCTGGTTCCAAAAATACACAAATTGATTTAGATCTTTTGTATAATACTATTGGCATAGAAAATACTGGTTATTTTTCCCCTTGCATAAGAATAAATTTGTAATATTAGCACAAGTAGAAAGTAAGCTGCAGATCCACCATAAATTTGATAAATATTTAGCATTTTTGCTAGTCCTAGTTTATGCAACTGATAAAATACATATTGATTAAGTAATTCAGTTAATGAGCATCTAAATTGTGATGGGCAACATACTAAATGCTAGGAATATAAAGAGTAAAAACCTGTTCTTCATAATCTAAGAACTCACATCCTATCACTGAAGGCATTGCAAAAGAGGATTTTTCCCTCCAGCTTTATGGAGTTGTAACTGACATATAATAATAGTTTAAGGTATACACTGTGATGATTTGATACACTTATAATACTGCAACATGATTACCACAATGAAGTTTAGTTAGCATCCTTCACTTCATAGACTTACCATTTTTGTTGTTGTTATGGTGAGAACATTTAAGATCTACTCTCTTAGGTACTAAGAGTTCTTCTGACCCTCTGACCCTACCCCCTCTTGGGCTGTCTCTCTCACTCTCTCTCTCTCTCTCTCTCTCTCAAATAAATAAATAAAATCTTTAAAAAAAAAAAGATCTACTCTGTTAGGAATTTTCAGTTATGCAATAAAGTACTAACTATAGTCACCTGGGGCTGTATATTAGATCCCCAGACTGTATTCATCTTATAACTGGAAGTTTGTATCCTTTGAGGAGCATCTCATTTCTTCCATCCCCGGTCCCTGGCAACCACCAGTTTACTCCCTGTGTCTATGAGTTTGGCTTTTTCAGATTCCACATAAAAGGAGGTCAGACAGTATTTGTCTTTCTTTGTCTGATATATTTCACCTAACACAGTGCTCTCAAGGTTCAGCAATGTTGTTGCCAGTGGTAGGATTTCCTTCTTTCTTATGGCTGAATAATATTCCATTGTGTAGCATATATCACATTTTTTTTTTCTGTATCCATATCAGTCAGTGGACACTTACGTTGTTTCCATGTCTTGGCTAATAATGTTGCAGTGACCACTAGTAGCTATCTCAATGAGAGAGTAATTTTATTTCCTTTGCTTAAATACACAGAGATGGAATTGCCAGATCGTATGGTAGGTCTGTTTGAATTTTTTGAGGAACCTCCATACTGTTTGCCATAGTGACTACATCAGTTTACTTTCCTGCCAACAGTGCACAGTGTTCTCTTTTTCCCATCTCATCACCAGGATTTATCTCTTGTCTTTCTGATAATAGCCATCCTAACAGGTGCAAAGTGACAGCTCCTCATGGTTTTGATTTGCATTTCTTTAATGATGAGTCATGTTGAGCACCTTTTCATATACTTGTTCACTATTTCTGTGTCTTCTTTGGAAAAATGTCTATTCATGTCCTCTATTTTTTCAATTGGATTTTTTGTTTTTTTGCTGTTGTATGAGTTCTTTATATTTGGATATTGGCCCTTATCAGACATCTGATTTGCAAATAATTTCTCCCATTCCATGGGTTACCTTTTTATTATGGTTTTTTATTTCTTATTTTATTTTATTTATTTTATTTTATTTTATTTTTATTTTATTTTATTTATTTTATTTTATTTGCTATGTGGTAGCTTTTTAGTGTGATGTAGTCCCTCTTAGTGATTTTTGCTTTTGTTACTTGTGCTTTTGGTGTCATATCCAGTCATTGCCAAGCCCAGTGTCAAGGAGATTTTTTCCTATGTTTTCTTCCAGGAGTTTTATGGTTTTAGGTCTTAACGTTTGAATCCTTAAACCAATTTCGGCTAATACTGTGATTAGTGTAAGATGGGGCTCCAATTTCATTCTTTTGCATGTGACTATCTGGTTTTCCCTACACCATTTCTTTTCTTTTCTTTTTTTTTTTTATGTTATGTTAGTCACCATACGGTACATCATTAGTTTTTGATGTAGCGATCCACTATTCATTGTTTGCGTATAACACCCGGTGCTCCATGCAATACGTGCCCTCCTTAATACCCATCACTGGGCTAACCCATCCCCCCACCCCCCCACCCCTCTAAAACCCTCAGTTTGTTTCTTGGAGTCCATAGTCTCCCATGGCTTACCTCCCTACACCATTTCTTGAAAAGACTTCCCTTTCTTCAATGATTGTTCTTGGCTCCCTGGTCAAATATTAGTTGACCATATATGCATGGGTTTATTTCTGTGCTCTCAATTCTGTTCTATTAATCTATGTGTCTACTTTTATGCCAGTACCATACTGTTTTGATTACTATAGCTTTGTAAATATAATTTGAAATTAGGAAGTATAATGTTGTCAGCTTGTTCTTTCCCAAACATGCTTGTGCTTTGGTTATTTGAGGTTTTGAGGTTCCATACAAATTTAGGACTATTTGTTCTATTTCTGTGTAGCATGCTATTGGAGTTTTAATAGGAATTGCTTTGAATCTGTAGATGGTTTGAGATAGTGTGGATATTTTAACCATATTAACCCTTCCAATCCATGAACAAGGATGTCTTTCCACATGAGGCTTTTAATGTCAGTTTGGGGCCCGTGTAAAATGGTAAGAGCCATCCTTGCGTAGGGCTTTTGAGAAATTTATACTCTTTTCAAATACATGAACTCATTTGATACTTTCCACACTTCTGAGAAATAACTATCATTTTTATCACTTTCATATTATGGATCAGGAACTTGAAACTAGAGTCAGGACTATCCTCTAAGGCAGGGAAGAATTATGCTAAATGGTAGTGTTGGAGTAAGCCAAAACTTTGAACAATAGATAAAACTTGAATGGGGCGCCTGAGTGGCTCAGTCAGTTAAGCGTCTGCCTTTAGCTTAGGTCATGATCCCAGGGTCCTGGGATGGAGCCCCGTGTCTGGCTCCCCGTGTCTGGCTCCCTGCTCAGCGGGAAGCCTGCTTCTCCCTCTCCCCCCTGCTGGTGCTCTCTCTCTCTCTCTCAAATAAATAAATAAAATACTTTTAAAAATAAAAGAAAAAAACTTGAATAAAAGTTAAAGTTATTTAGATGAGTGGGGAGTAGAAGATAGGGAAATTCAGAGGAAAAAATGAAGAAAGAAAGCAAAATATAAATAGTTAAAAGATTGTAAGTAGTAAGCAAAGCCTGAGATCGGCCAACTGCCAGAAGTTTTCAAATTTAAGAACAACAATTTGTATAAAGGAGTACCAAGGACAAAATGTTGCTCCAATAACCACAACAGCAACAAAAATTGTGAATTTAGGGAAAAAAATACATGTTTTAGATACAGAGAACAAATACTAGCACATTTTGTATGAAAATTAAAAAAAATATTCGGTATTCATTTTAATAAATACAGCTGTGTTTTCCAGAGGGCTTAAGACCATGAATCATCTTCACTTTTATAGCAGAAGGTGTCCCAACTTCAAGGTCTCAGCATGACATGGAAAGGAAATACTGAATCGTTAGTATTTGCTTCCTAAGTCAAAGGAAGTTACTTGAGGTTTTAGGAGAAGGTGGAAAGAGAGTAAGAGAAGAAATTCAAAAGACAGCTTGACAGGACTAATTAAATCACCGGAGATCTCAGCTTACTGTATGAAAATACCAATGTAAAACCTAGTCTGAAAGTCAGAGTAGTAGAGAGCTAGCTTTTGGCATGCGTAGAATTGATGTTCTTTCACCAGCTATGAATGGTTTGGCGGAGAGAATGTGAGAAGGGATAATCATGTCCAGGGAGAGAATTAGGACTTGACTTCTTCCCTCTGCTCGTTATAGTCAAAAAGGCACATGGAAACATACCAGTGTTTGAGAGCCACTAAATGTGCTTTGGAAACAATATTATTCTATGTGTGAATCACAGATTGTGAAGTCTCTGGTCTGTAACTGTATGTTCCCTCAATGAAATATGGAAATGAAAATTACTTGAAGAGGGGCACCTGGCTGGTGCAGTAGGTTAATCACCCAACTCTTGGTTTCAGTTCAGGTCATGATCTCAGGGTTGTCAGATAGAGCCTGTGTTGGACTCTGAGCTCGGCAAGGAGTCTGTTCCCGAATCTCGCTCTCTCTTCCTCTGCTCCTCCTATTCATGCTCTCTCTCTCTCTCTCTCTCTAAAATAAGTAAATAAATCTTTAAAAAAAATCGTATAAAAAAAAACAAAATTACTTGAAGACATGATGCCAGTTACCAGAGATGGACTTTTCTAATTCAGAACAACAATTGGCAGGGTTGAAATTGCCTATGAAGAAATCACAAACTCAGATATTTGAATTAATTCCATAACAATGCTGATGTGAAGGTGTTTATCCTCATTTAGATCAATATGATGGGACGACGGAATACACAGCAGAGACATGCAAAAGGGTCAGTGAGATTTATGTATGAAAAAACAGAGCTGTGAAAATATTGTATTTCTCTGTAGTAATCCAGCCAAAATATTCTCAATCTAAAATAATGATGTTCATACAAATCTTATCGACCTACAAAAGAAAGAACTTGATGACATATTGACTATAGCGAATGTAAAATTAGGAACAGTTAAGGGGCGCCTGGGTGGCTCAGTCAGTTAAGTGTCTGCCTTTGACTCAGGTCATGACCTCGGGGTCCTGGGATTGAGCCCCACATCAGGCTCCCTGCTCCGCGGGGAGTCTGCTTCTCCCTCTGCCTCTGCCCCTCCTCCTGCTCATGCTCTGTCTCTCAAATAAATAAATAAACAAAATTTTTAAAGATTAGGAACAGGTATACTTTTTTTTTTAGTAAAAAATATTTGGTACTGGAAAAATCAGAGTTTGTGGATAAAAAATATAGATTTAGGAGGTGATAGTTGGAGAGAGAGAGCTGAAGCTGTTGAGAGCCATTGGCTGTTGAGTAAGAGTCCCTGAGAGCAGGATGCTGACCAGAGCTGCACGTCCTGGACAATGAGAGGCAAGAGAAAGAAGAGCATTGAGCAACAGCTGGGAAGGACTTTAGGGTTTATGGCCTCCATCTCGTGTCCCTACAGAAAATTTGTGCTTAGATCCTTGTGGACATAGGGAGTTCACACTAAGATGCCCCATTCCTGTCTTAGCCCTGGCTTGAAGTCTGCCTTTATCAAACGTCCAGACCTGGATTGTGGCGTGCATTCGGGAGTCATCCCCGTGGTGGTCCCTCTTCTTCCTTCAGGTCTTTCAAGGTGTGAACTGGGTGGTCACGCCCCTTCTGAGTGTTGGGCCCCCCCCAAGGTCCCGTGGTCCTGTTTCCTCCAAACTCTCCTCACGTGGTATCACCTTCACTTTCTGCTTTCCTGATTCTCCTCCTCTGGGCACACTCTAATTAAGTTCCTTCCTAAAATGTGGTGCCCAGATTTAAACATGATGCTCCAAATACATTCCACACACCGAGGAATAGAGGGAGACAGATGTTTCCTTTGTTCCGAATCCTTTGTTTCTGTTCCCACAGCCGAGTTTGCAGGGGAGTTTGGCAGCCAGGTGTCCCAGTTCACTCCTGTTAATGTTAAATATGCAGCTGCCCCAAAAGCCCTGTGTGTGTTTAGCAAGTTCTTTTATTCATCTAGATCTCCTTCATTTTGGGATTCGGAGTCAATTCTTTAAAACTTAAAATGTGCAAATTAAGTCTATTTTATTAAATTACATTCTTAATTCACCAGCAAACAAATCAACAAGAGAATTTGAGCAAGATACGGAGTAAGCACAATGTGATTCACAGGCATGAGGAGCATTTTTGGGGAATATGGAAGGAAAAATATGTTTACCAATTTTTAGCAGTCTGTTACATAAAATCCATATAAAATGTGATGAGTTTTTTGATGTTTATTTTCTCCAGTTTCTTTAAGGGCTCTTTTGCTTCCTTTCCTCTAACATACATAAAATTAAAGTTCTGTCCTTGAAGGGCACCAGTGGTGGCCTCTCCCTTTCTTCACTACTCTTCTCCAAACAGTGACAGAGCTTAGGAGGCCGCCTTCTGGCAGCACCACTTACTACCTTTGTGGCTACGGTGAATCTGACATTGTCTTTTAACCTGAGTTTCCTTACCTGTAAACTGGGTACAATAATATTATGTTTCTTGGAAGGATGCTGGGACGAGTGCCCAAGACACCTTATATGAAGTGTTTGACAAACTGCCGCAGACAGAAAGGCCTTGGTAAATATGAGCTATTTTTATTGGACTACCACTGAATCTGGAATTTTTTTTTTTTTTTTATATTTCAGCACTTACATCAAAGCACATTTCAAGCATTTTCCAAATATGCGTTCACATTTTTGCTTCTTCTAAAATCTATTATGTCCGAAAGAAACTGTTGCCTCCTCAGCTTTGTATCCCTAAGATCTGTCACGGTTCCTGGTACCCAGTGGGTCCTCAAAAAATGCTCCTGAAATTCATGTAATACATGGATTAATAAATGAAGATGTGAGGCGCTCTATGAGCTTGTGCGTCGACTTGACTACGGCTTGGTGATGGCGCTTATCAGGATATAATGCTCCTGAGAGCCTGTGACCTGTTCTTTACCTGTTAATGACTATGTTACTCTCATTGCTAAGAGCTTATTACCATGTGCCAGAAACCGTTTATGGGCACTTTCTCCTTAATGCTCACTACCAAACTCTGACATAGGTTTGATCACTAGCCTCCTCTTCCGGAAGAGGAACAGAGGAACAGGGGCTCACTCAGCTGGGGCGGAATGGCGACAGAACCAGAACCCACACCCTGTCCGCCTCCAGAGCCAGGTAACGCATCACTGCCCTCTGTGGCCCCACACCCTGCTGATTTGCTCAAGCCCCGGGTTTCTACTGATACTAAGGATTTAAACAAAAAAGACTTTGCCCCAGATTTAGGTCAATTTGTACATTTATTTGGTTCTTTCCTGACTGCTTTCGGAAGCTACAGCTGATGGGCCATGGCCCTTCCTTCTTCCCTCTGTTTGCCCAGCCCCGCGCGTTGTGCACGTGAGATAAACAAGGTCAACTGTCACTTTAGGACAGTTTTACGGTGTCAGTGTTACTAAGATGTCACCATTGAGCTGTTCCAGGCCAGGTGCATCATAGCCAACCTGCACAGTCACTTTCTGTAACTCACCTGAAATAGATTCAGCCTCCCTAAACCATGGTTCCCTTGTCTTTCAAATGGTGGACGTGCTTTCTCACATTGTTACAGTGAGGGAGATAACATGTTAGAGCATCTAACATGTTGTTTAGCTTAGAGTAAAACTTGTTTTTCTCGCCCGAATGACATGATAACCCAATGGGAAGCATAGGAATTCACATCGATAACCCTAGTTTGATGTAGTCTCTGAGACGTAGTGTACACGGCGTATGCAGAATACGGAGATATCAGGGAGGAAAGATCCCGCCCCACTCCAAAAAGAAGGAGGAAGGTTCATAAAAATTGGGATTTCTGCCTGGTCCTTGAAGGAAATTTTTGGCTTCGAAAGAGCATGGCTAATTTAATAGTGATCTGTTCCCTTCGACTGCATGGGTGCAGAAACAGGACTGTTTTCCCAACACGCCCATCCCTACTGCCCAGCAGCCAAGCCTTACACACAATAGGAATTCAATAAATATCTGTTGGATGAATTAGTAAACGATAGGGAATGTCACAACCAAAGGGCTATACTGTGTTGTATAACATATAACACAGTAAGAGGTATTTTTAACTCCCATTTTACTGCTGAACAAGTTAGAGAGGTTGTAATTTGTCTACATAGTTCATCTAGTCAGGAATAGTGAACTGAACATAGAATTTCTGTAAAATCTGTGACTATTTTTTTTAAGGGTCTTGTCCTCCTAATTTGGAAAGAAATGCCAGAAAAAAGATCGTGTTCAAACTGCTTTGGAATCCAGTGATGATTTCTTTCTTTCTTTCTTTTTTTTTTTTTTTTTACAGATTTTATTTATTTATTTGACAGAGAGAGAGACACAGCGAGAGAGGGAACACAAGCAGGGGGAGTGAGAGAGGGAGAAGCAGGCTTCCTGCTGAGCGGGGAGCCCGATGCGGGGCTCGATCCCAGGACCCTGAGATCATGATCTGAGCCGAAGGCAGACGCTTAAGGACTGAGCCACCCAGGTGCCCCACCAGTGGTGATTTCTAATGGTCCTGATTTTCCTACCTGATTTAGAAGTCCATTGAATCTTTTGAGAGCTCCCCTAATAAGGAGTTGCCACGAGGATTTGCAAACCATTAGAAGAATGTATGTCATGACGTACAAAACTGGGGCTCTGCAACACACGTAGGCACATGAAGAAAAACGCACACATTCAGACTGACTCAGAATTCCTGCTTCCGCAACGAGCCTTCTTCAGTACATTGGAAATGTCAAGAGAAGTGATAGAATTAAGTGGCTGCTCTTCTCTCATTCATTAGGGGGTAAATATTCTAGCTTGGTATCTGTAGCATAGTAGACAATTAATGGTTGATGAATAGAAGCATAACAGGCTGACTTAATTAAGCAATTAATTTAATAATGAATGCTTAAAAATACTTGAAATTGATCATTTAAGGGGGAAAAAACTGTCTTTAGCAGGATTGAAAGCATAAAATGACCGTTACAACCTTGTTGATCTTAAACTCATACAAAATAGTGATATTTATTGTCATTTTTAAATTATAAAGAAACCAACTTAAAACACAAACATGCAAACATGTTTTTATTAAACAAAGGAGAAAATTTTTTGTAGGATAATTTTTTGTTTTGTTCATTTTAGAAAATTTGTGCAGAAATGGAGATAGATGATTAGAACAAGAAGAAAATATCAATCCCCTGAGATTATTTTATAAGACTTTTATTTTGTTGACCCCATGGCAAAGTAATCACAAGATTATTCTATTAATAACTTCAAAGTATAAACATATAATAGCTTTAAACAAAAATAGCTGTCTCTATTCAACATTATTATTATTATTATTATTATTTATTTTTTAGAGAGGGTGTGGGGAAGGGCAGAGAGAGAGAGAGAATCTGAAGCAGACTCCCTGCTGAGTGCAGAGCCTGACTCAGGACTTGATCTCATGACCCTGAGGTCACGACCTGAGCCGAAACCAAGAGTCGGACACTCAACCGACTGAGCCACCCAGGCGCCCCTCAACATTTTTTACCTAGCTTATTCCATGAGTATTATCTATAATCCTGAACTGTGATTTATCATATGTTGTAAGATAGCTTCACATATTCTAGCTCTGTCTTTGTTTTCACCTCATATTTCTGTTAAGAAAATTGAAAATAATCCATCAAGGTGGAATATGACCAAACTGGAGTATGTCAAAGATCTGAATAAAATACATATCACAAGTCAATAGCTTTTGTAGACACATAGTCAATATACTGTTTACCTTAATTAAGAACTAGTACTTTCACTTTATTCTTTGATGAAATTGAGCTCTTTAAAAGTAAGTATGGTGAATTATTTATCCTAAATTACTTGTGCTTAGTAAAGTACATTCTAGATACTCATTTAATGTTCATTAAATAAAGCAAATATAAGTTGTAAGAATCCTTTTTTTAATGTAACAGGTAATAAAGATCTATCCTGAAATTTTCCGTTCCATAAAATTTAACATTAATTTTTAACTGGAAACAATCATAAATGGTAGAGAGTTTGCATACAATTTTTAAATGCTGCATTTTTAAAAGTGTGTTCCATAGAACACTGCTTTCAAGGGTTGCTAACAGGTGTTTCTCTTACATAGGACGCGAGCTTTTCAGAGCTTTTATTTTAATGGGCTAGTATGCAATACCATGACCCAAGAAGAGATCTAATCACTGTATTTCCTACCATCATTTCACTGCAGAGTTTCTTTTTTTGTTCAGTATATTTTAGGAAAGGCCACAGTGAATGATGTTGCAGATTTCAGATTGGTTAACTTATCCTTTGCTGATATGTTTCCTACTTTGTGAATAAGAGATTTTTTTTCACATAACATTTCATGTAACTCCCCAAATACCTCACTGAACTTATATTTCAGGTTGAATATGTATGTACATATATATATCTTACATATGTATATATATAATAGGTAGATATGATGGCTTTCAATCTATTTGATAGCCATTAAGTGTTATATATTCATTGTGATCGTAATTTATAGACCTAAAATCTATTTATATGTTCAATTGCAAAACATTTTAAAAATAAAAATTCAAATGCTTATCATACACTAATAAAAACTTCATATTAAAATATAAACTCAAACCAGTCTAGAAATTTGGGATTTGGAAACATCCAAAAAGTAAAGTTAAAAGTTGTATTAGTTTTGTAATTTTGTTAGATTTTTTTGAGCTTTAATCACTAACAATACAAATTTAAACTGTGAGATAAAATATTGCATCTATTAAAAGTACATTTTCTCTCTTTTTTAAAGATTTATTTATTTATTTGAGAGAGAGAGAATGAGTGGGGAGGGGCAGAGGGAGAGAGAATCTCAAGCAGATTCCCCGCTGAGCTCAGAGCCCAAGGGAGGGCTCAATCTCATGACCCTGAGATCATGACTTGAGATGAAACCAAAGGTTGGATATTCAATGGACTGCGCCACCCAGGTGTCCCTATAAGTACATTTTCTTTATTTTTTTTTAAAGATAATTTATTTGACAGCGAGAGAGGGAACACAAGCAGGGGGAGTGGGAGAGGGAGAAGCAGACTTCCCGCTGAGCAGGGAGCCTGATGGGGGGCTCGATCCCGGGACCCTGGGACCATGACCTGAGCTGAAGACAGATGCTTAACAACTGAGCCACCCAGGCGTCCCTATAAGTACATTTTCACATGAAATTATTTTATGCCCCTTTGGAAAAAAAAAAAAGAAAAAGTGCAGGTCAAGTGATTTTATGTAAGGTGTTAAATGCAGATTCCCTTCTTCCTCAGAAGGAAGAAGCGAAATGACTGCAAGGACCTTGAAAGGTCAAGGAAAATTTAGGCCAAAACCAAGAATGCAACAAAAGAAGAATTAACAGAAGCAAAGAAGACACAATGAAAAGGAAATTCTTTGAAAAGGGAAGGAAAAAAAATGACAGTTTAGGTCATTGGAGATTTAATTGACTCCTCAAAGTCAGAAGAACAAAGCAGTCTGAAGACCTTTTACAACAGTCCTATTGAGATTTTACCCCAGCCATTAACATATCTTCCTAATTACGCTAGGCGACTCTCAGACAGGCTACTGTTAAATGCTGCACTTTTTGACAAAAATAATTGGATAATGGCTTGAAAACAATTAGGAGGATCATTGGATAAGAGATTCTGTATTATTTACCTGTGAGACCATGGTAAGTCTATTTCAGAAGTTAAAGCCCAGTTATAAATAATTATGAAAAATAACTTTCCTGAAGATGTAGCGCTCTTCTTGATTGGTGAACTAGAATTACGATTCTATGTATCTCTGGATAATTTACTATGCATGAATAATGTTAAATAACTCTTTGACCTTTAAAACTTTAGGTGTACAACAGCTGCATATACAGTCGACCTCGGCCCTTATCGACACTTAAAATGCAAGACTGAATGGGTCATGAGACCTCACATGATCACCCCTGAGTTTCAGGTAGCTCCCAACAACAGAAATAATCAAGAGAATGTCTTGGAAAAACCTAGCTTCTGTTGAAGATTATCAAAATTATAGGACAAACTAGATTTTGAAATTTAGATTTCTAATTTGGAGCATCTACACTGATGAAAAAATTTTTTGATGAAATTTTTAAAGTAGTGACCACAGCCCACTACATTTTAGGCTCAGGAGCAGGACATAGTTGTATCCACGTGCAGGCATTGATCTAAGGGGGACTGACTGGTTTAATTAGGTTAATGGAGCAGTTCTTCAAATAAGCACTCTATTTCTGAATTCTGAAGAATTTCTGTATCTCCCAGTCAGTTATGCTTGTTTCTCAATTTTATTGGTAGTGTGAATTTTAAGACTTGACCCTCCTACTTCCAAACAAGATTAGATTTCATTTTTTTCTACGTGTTTATTAGGTGTTAAAGATAGAGGAGAACTTATCAGAGGATAGTTCAAATTGTCCAACCTGTTCTATTTTTTTTTATTTTTTAATTGTTATGTTAATCACCATACATTACATCATTAGTTTTTGATGTAGTGTTCCATGATTCATTGTTTGTGCATAACACCCAGTGCTCCACGCAGAACGTGCCCTCTTTAATACCCATCACCAGGCTAATCCATCCTCCCACCCCCCTCCACTCTAGAAACCTCAGTTTGTTTTTCAGAGTCCATCGTCTCTCATGGTTCGTCTCCCCCTCCGACTTACTCCCCTTCATTCTTCCCCTCCTGCTATCTTCTTCTTTTTTTTTTCTTAACATATATTTCATTATTTGTTTCAGAAGTACAGATCTGTGATTCAACAGTCTTGCACAATTCACAGCGCTCACCATAGCACATACCCTCCCCAATGCCTATCACCCAGCCACCCCATCCCTCCCACCCCCCACCACTCCAGCAACCCTCAGTTTGTTTCCTGAGGTTAAAAATTCCTTATATCAGTGAGGTCATATGATACATGTCTTTCTCTGATTGACTTACTTCACTCAGCATAACACCCTCCAGTTCCATCCACGTCGTTGCAAATGGCAAGATCTCATTCCTTTTGATGGCTGCATAATATTCCATTGTGTATATATACCACATCTTCTCTATCCATTCATCTGTCGATGGACATCTTGGCTCTTTCCACAGTTTGGCTATTGTGGACATTGCTGCTATACACATCGGGGTGCATGTACCCCTTCGGATCCCTACATTTGTATCTTTGTGGTAAACACCCAGTAGTGCAATTGCTGGATCATATGGTAGCTCTATTTTCAACTGTTTGAGGAACCTCCATACTGTTTTCCAGAGTGGTTGCACCAGCTTGCATTCCCACCAACAGCGTAGGAGGGTTCCCCTTTCTCCACATCCCCGCCAACATCTGTCGTTTCCTGACTTGTTAATTTTAGCCATTCTGACGGGTGTGAGGTGGTATCTCATTGAGGTTTTGGTTTGGATTTCCCTGATACCGAATGACGTGGAGCACTTTTTCATGTGTCTGTTGGCCATTTGGATGTCTTCTTTGGAAAAATGTCTGTTCATGTCTTCTGCCCATTTCTTGATTG
This sequence comes from Zalophus californianus, assembly GCF_009762305.2. Classification (NCBI taxonomy): domain Eukaryota; kingdom Metazoa; phylum Chordata; class Mammalia; order Carnivora; family Otariidae; genus Zalophus; species Zalophus californianus. Next base: position 4,831,504 of record NC_045597.1, read on the forward strand.
GATTATTTGTTCTTTGGGTGTTGAGTTTGATAAGTTCTTTATAGATTTTGGATACTAGCCCTTTATCTGATATGTCATTTGCAAATATTTTCTCCCATTCTGTCAGTTGTCTTTTGGTTTTTGACTGTTTCATTTGCTGTGCAAAAGCTTTTTATCTTGATGAAATCCCAATAGTTCATTTTTGCCCTTGCTTCCCTTGCCTTTGGTGATGTTTCTAGGAAGAAATTGCTGCAGCTGAGGTCGAAGAGGTTGCTGCCTGTGTTCTCCTTTGGGATTTTGATGGACTCCTGTCTCACGTTTAGGTCTTTCAACCATTTGGAGTCTATTTTTGTGTGTGGTGTAAGGAAATGGTCCAGTTTCATTCTTCTGCATGTGGCTGTCCAATTTTCCCAACACCATTTGTTGAAGAGACTGTCTTTTTTCCATTGGACATTCTTTCCTGCTTTGTCAAAGATTAGTTGACCATAGAGTTGAGGGTCCATTTCTGGGCTCTCTATTCTGTTCCATTGATCGATGTGTCTGTTTTTGTGCCAGTACCATACTGTCTTGATGATGACAGCTTTGTAATAGAGCTGGAAGTCCGGAATTGTGATGCCGCCAGCTTTGCTTTTCTTTTTCAATATTCCCCTGGCTATTCGGGGTCTCTTCTGGTTCCATACAAATTTTAGGATTATTTGTTCCATTTCTTTGAAAAAAGTGGATGGTATTTTGATGGGGATTGCATTGAATGTGTAGATTGCTCTAGGTAGCATTGACATCTTCACAATGTTTGTTCTTCCAATCCATGAGCATGGAACGTTTTTCCATTTCTTTGTGTCTTCTTCAATTTCTTTCATGAGTATAGTTTTCTGAGTACAGATCCTTTGCCTCTTTGGTTAAATTTATTCCTAGGTATCTTATGGTTTTGGGTGCCATTGTAAATGGGATCGACTCCTTGATTTGTCTCTCTTCTGTCTTGTTGTTGGTGTATAGGAATGCCACTGATTTCTGTGCATTGATTTTATATCCTGCCACTTGACTGAATTCCTGTATGAGTTCTAGCAGTTTTGGGGTGGAGTCTTTTGGGTTTTCCACATAAAGTATCATATCATCTGCAAAGAGTGAGAGTTTGACTTCTTCTTTGCCGATTTGGATGCCTTTGATTTCTTTTTGTTGTCTGATTGCTGTGGCTAGGACTTCTAATACTATGTTGAATAGCAGTGGTGAGAGTGGACATCCCTGCCACGTTAATGACCTTAGGGGGAAAGCACTCAGCTTTTCCCCATTGAGGATGATATTCGCTGTAGGGTTTTCATAGATGGCTTTTATGATATTGAGGTAGGTACCCTCTATCCCTATACTCTGAAGAGTTTTGATCAAGAAAGGATGCTGTACTTTGTCAAATGCTTTTTCTGCATCTATTGAGAGGATCATATGATTCTTGTTCTTCTTTTGTTAATGTATTGTATCACGTTGATTGATTTGCGGATGTTGAACCAACCTTGCAGCCCACGGATAAATCCCACTTGGTCATGGTGAATAATCCTTTTAATATACTGTTGGATCCTGTTGGCTAGTATTTTGGTGAGAATTTTTGCATCCATGTTCATCAAGGATATTGGTCTGTAATTCTCCTTTTTGATGGGGTCTTTGCCTGGATTTGGGGTCAAGGTAATGGTGGCCTCATAAAATGAGTTTGGAAGTTTTCCTTCCATTTCTATTTTTTGGAACAGTTTCAGGAGAATAGGTATTAATTCTTCTTTAAATGTCTGATAGAATTCCCCTGGGAAGCCATCTGGCCCTGGGCTTTTGTTTGTTGGGAGATTTTTGATGACTGCTTCAATTTCCTTAGTGGTTATAGGTCTGTTCAGGTTTTCTATTTCCTCCTGGTTCAATTTTGGTAGTTGATACATCTCTAGGAATGCACCCATTTCTTCCAGGTTATCTAATTTGCTGGCATAGAGTTGCTCATAATATGTTCTTATAATTGTTTGTATTTCTTTGGTGTTGGTTGTGATCTCTCCTCTTTCATGCATGATTTTGTTGATTTGGGTCATTCCTCTTTTCTTCTTGCTAAGTCTGGCCAGGGGTTTTTCAATCTTGTGAATTCTTTCAAAGAACCAGCTCCTAGTTTCGTTGATCTGTTCTACTGTTCTTTTGGTTTCTAGTTCATTGATTTCTGCTCTGATCTTTATTATTTCTCTTCTCCTGCTGGGTTTAGGCTTTATTTGCTGTTCTTTCTCTAGCTCCTTTAGGTGTAGAGTTAAGTTGTTTATTTGAGACCTTTCTTGTTTCTTGAGAAAGGCTTGTATTGCTATATACTTTCCTCTCAGGACTGCCTTTGCTGTATCCCAAAGATTTTGAACAGTTGTGTTTTCATTTTCATTGGTTTCCATGAATTTTTTTAATTCTTCTTTAATTTCCTGGTTGACCCATTCATTCTTTCATAGGATGCTCTTTAGCCTCCATGTATTTGAGTTCTTTCCGACTTTCCTCTTGTGATTGAGTTCTAGTTTCAAAGCATTGTGGTCTGAAAATATGCAGGGAATAATCCCAATCTCTTGGTATCGGTGGAGACCTGATTTGTGACCTAGGATGTGATCAATTCTGGAGAATGTTCCATGGGCACTAGAGAAGAAAGTGTATTCCGTTGCTTTGGGATGGAATGTTCTGAATATGTCTGTGAATTCCATTTGGTCCAGTGTTTCATTTAAAGTCTTTATTTCCTTGTTGATCTTTTGCTTAGATGATCTGTCCATTTCAGTCAGAGGGTCTTAAAGTCCCCCACTATTATTGTATTGTTGTCAATGTGTTTCTTTGCTTTTGTTATTAATTGCCTTATATAATTGACTGCTCCCATGTTTGGGGCATAGATATTTACAATTGTTAGATCTTCTTGTTGGATAGACCCTTTAAGTAAGATATAGTGTCCTTCTTCATCTCTTATTACAGTCTTTGTTTTAAAATCTAATTTGTCTGATATAAGGCTTGCCACCCCAGCTTTCTTTTGGTGTCCATTAGCATGGTAAATGGTTTTCCACCCCCTCACTTTCAATGTGGGGGTGTCTTTGCGTCTAAAATGAGTCTCTTGCAGACAACATATGGATGGGTCTTGTTTTTTAATCCAATCTGATAGCCTGTGTCTCTTGACTGGGGCATTTAGCCCATTTATATTCAGGTTAACTATTGAAAGATACGAATTCAGTGCCATTGTATTGCCTGTAAGGTGACGGTTACTGTATATTGTCTGTGTTCCTTTCTGATCTATGCTGCTTTTAGGCTCTCTCTTTGCTTAGAGGACCCCTTTCAATATTTCTTGTAGGGCTGCTTTTGTGTTTGCAAATTCCTTTAGTTTTTGTTTGTCCTGGAAGCTTTTTCTCTCTCCTTCTATTTTCAATGACAGCCTAGCTGGATATTGTATTCTTGGCTGCATATTTTTCTCGTTTAGTGCTCTGAAGATATCATGCCAGTCCTTTCTGGCCTGCCAGGTCTCTGTGGATAGGTCTGTTGCCAATCTAATGTTTCTACCCTTGTAGGTTACATATCTCTTCTCCCGAGCTGCTTTCAGGATTTTCTCTTTGTCTCTGAGACTCGTAAGTTTTACTATTAGATGTCGGGGTGTTCACCTATTTTTATTGATTTTGAGAGGCGTTCTCTGTGCGTCCTGGATTTTGATGCCTGTTTCCTTCCCCACATTAGGGAAGTTCTCTGCTATAATTTGCTCCAATATACCTTCTGCCCCTCTCTCTCTTTCTTCTTCTTCTGGGATCCCAATTATTCTAATGTTGTTTCATCTTATTGTATCGCTTGTCTCTCGAATTCTGCCCTCGTGATCCTGTAGTTGTTTCTCTCTTTTTCTCAGCCTCTTTATTTTCCATCATTTGGTCTTCTATATCGCTGATTCTCTCTTCTGCCTCATTTAGCCTAGCAGTTAGTGCCCCCATTTGATTGCACCTCATTAATAGCCTTTTTGATTTCGACTTAGTTAGATTTTAGTTCTTTTATTTCTCCAGAAAGGGTTTCTCTTCCACGCTTTTTTCAAGCCCAGCTAGTATCTTTAAAGTCATGATTCTGAACTCTAGGTCCGACATCGTACTAATGTCCGTATTTAGTAGGTCCCTGGCAGACGGTACTACCTCTTGTTCTTTTTGCTGAGGTGACTTTTTTTGTCTTGTCATTTTGTCCTTCCAGTAAGTGGTCGCTTCTCTGTTCAGAGAGTTGTTGCTACTCTCCTCTTCTATCTTCTCTTGAGTTCGTAGGTGTTCACAATGGTTTGATCCCTATTCAGCTGAATTCCTGAGACCAGACGAAATCCAGGTCTCCTACTCCTCCGCCATCTTGCTCCGCCCCCAACTCTGTTCTTAATAAATGTTTTCTGGAGATCTCTCTTAGTAGAAAGAAATACGTCTCAGTGGTTCTGTTCGTATCCTAAGTGTTTTTGAACCTACTGTATAGTATTATTGTTTTCCTTCACGTTAGGGTATTTTCACAGGATATCCCTACCCCTGCAAAGGAGTTCTGGTTATAGATGCGTATGTTTATTTTCACTTTACAGGAGAAAAGCCAAGAATCAGTAGTCAATTAACTTTCGACTAGTGTGCAGTATTTAGCTCAGGACCATAATTTTAGAAAGAAACCATGATCCATGTTTTGAGTGCTCACGATAGGCCAGATACTCTTCAAAGCACTGTAGATGTAATGTCTAATTTTATTCTGGAATGAATCCTAGAAGGCAGTTTCATGGACTTCATTTCCAGTTATGGAAACTGAGGTTTAAACAGTGCAATGACTTGTTCAGGGACCTGGGACTCAAGTGATGAGCTGAGATTTCCATTCAGGTCAGTTTTACTCCCTGTTTCTCCTGCTCTCCGTAGGTCCCTAGGAGTATTTGCTGGAATGACCTCCTAGTAACGATTGCTGGGAATCCTTGCTTTCTCCATGTCTCTTTCTTTATAAAGGTCTCCCCATTCTTTAAATGGATCTCTTCTTACATAGAAACATAGAAAGAGAAAAACACTCTGTAAAGATTTAGCAGTGTCTTACGGGATATTCTACAGCAGGGTGAGATAACAAATAAACAGAGAAAATGTCTATTATAAATGGCGTTATTGGGGATGTGTGTGTGTGTGTGTGTGCATTATGCTGGCCGTCAGACAACTGGGGGGCTAGGGCTTCCAATCCCCGATGTAGTTGAAAATCTGCATATGAATTTGCCTCCTATAAACTTAACTACTAAGAGCCTACTGTTGACCAGGAGCCTTACCGATAACACGAACAGTTGATTAACACATATTTTGTATGTTATATGCATTATATAGTGTATTCTTACAATAAACTAAGATAGGGAGAAAAGTGTTATTGAGAAAATCAATAAGGAAGGGAAAATACTTTTACAGTGCTGTACTGTTAAAAATCCGCATGTAAGTGGACCCCGTGGTGTTCAACGGTCAACTGTACACACACATGTATATAGCGGCATCCATATAACTCTTACACTATTACATGAAAGCGTGTGATTATTCCTACATTCTCCCTAACTTTAAGGTATAAATGTGATTGTGAGTTTCTTCTCAGAAGGAATGCCCTTCTCCCCTAACTGATACATAGATATGTGACCATAGATTATTCTGATGTGGATCACCAAACTAAATCTTATAAACCATTGTAGAGAAATTTAGGGTGCTAGAATAGCATTTAATAACCAGTTATTGCCACAGGACACTAACACAGGGCTAGAATCTGCCTCTGCTGCCTAACCACACTTGGACATAGCGCAGGGACACGGAATCCCGGCCTTTGAATTCATTCATCTCACCTTGGAGGCAAGTAACAGGAAGCCCCAAACCATTTATGCACCTAGTCACAAAGCACGGTGTAAATCTAACTTATGAAAAACTACCTTAGAGGGTTATGTGGTGTGCATTTCCATGTTGTAAATTTTTTCCCTGTTTTTGTGCGCATGTGACATTTATTTTATTTCTATGTGAGAGAAGCGCACCGGGCGTACTTCTGCATCATTTTCTGTACCTGAGTCTCTCTTTATGGTTGCCCCTCTCCTGTTGCATTTTCCCTCTGACTCTATTACACTTTTTCCCCCACCACCCCAATTTCTAATTCTTTCTGTTGTTAGTTTTCTGCTTCCTTTAGCCATAATATAAAATGAAATTGTAAAGGTAACTCTGAGTTGCTTTTGAGCTCTTCCTGTGATATGACAGCAAAAACTAATTTGCTTTTATTTCTGTAGCTTTTCGTTGATTCTTTTTATGGATCAGATGCCCATTAAAACAAAGAATGGGGCAGAAGTCCACATCTTGTGCCTTTCTGTGACTGTTTTGAACTGAATCCATGAAATCAATGTATGACAATCAGCAGTTTAGAAGTTGGATTCCATCAGTTTATTTTAATGGAGTTTGTCTTGTGTTTTAAATTGAATCAGCGCTCTTTGTTGCTCTAACACGAAGTAGCAGTATGTTCATAATAGGAGATTTTTCTTATGTCTTATGTATACAAATATAAATCTTCTCATAGGCTGGTCACAATTCTTAAATATTCTGTTTGACCCATAATCCATCTGCTTAAGTCTCATACATACCATTAACCCACCAATATTTGAGACAATGAATTGATTGCAGATTTCAGGATGTATTTCTCCTGTCACTGTTAATGCTAATAGATCTGCATTTCGACCTGTCTTGTAGCACCATTTCACTGGAAAGAAAATTAATTTTTAGTGACCTAATCCTTCATTTTCTTTATGTCTGATTTTCACTTGATTTAGAAAAGATAATGTTTGGGTGAGCACATTGTTATCTACAACTTAGTCTTTTTCAAAGCAGCATTTCTAACCCATCTGCTAAGCCATTGTTTGCATTAGTTTGGTGTCGACTCTGAGAAGTGTCTATTTTATTTCCTTGATTTCTAGGGATAATACAGACTCATCTTACCAACACTGCCCTCAGTGACACTGACCAAGGTTCTCAGGTGGTCATTAGCCACAGTCCCCTCCCGGTAGAAAGGGTGGGACTGCAAAAAAGCTCATCCTAGCTACATCTTTATGTGCAATTACATCTACTGCACTTTGTAACTGAAGATGAAAGATAATCATCATACGTAACTACTGATGGCCTCTGATGGAGCTATTATGGATGATTGTTCTCTTCTTTATTTTTTTTATTTTTACAGTGAACAAAGAAAAAGATGCAGCTAATATATAGCTATTTTTAAAAAGAGGCTAATGTGACGTAGATAAAGAGGAATTTAAAACAGCTAGTTGATGAGACTCTAAAGGATGTGATTTGTCATAGACATAATATGTTCCTCAAATATTTATAAAGGCTTAATAATAGGTGTGCTCTACATATTTCATTCCCTTCAACCCCCCAAAATCTAGGTAATATTCATTAGTTTAAATAGTTAATAATTTAGTAGGCTTAAATAAACTAAGATGATATTTCAGGACTATTCAGTGAGACCAGGTTTTATAAATGATGCAAGCAAAGCATCTATTTTCATTTATTATGAATATAAACATAGGAATTCTATTTACCGAATGGTCTCGTGAGAGACCATTCAATTTCATTTTCAAATCTGTCCTCATTTTTAAGCCTATTCTCATTTTAAAATCTGTCCTTAAATAGTGTAACCATTCGTATGTGTATATATAGGCAGAAACATACACATTTATATACATACACACATAATTGGAACTAAATAGGTAAATATTATGTAAGTAGGTTTGTAAGCTTCTGTGCTAAGCTCTAGGAACTAATCAAGATAAGATGGCACTTTACTATGCCATTACTTACATAACAAAGCTACCCTGTTCCATGTATATCAAGCAGATAATCACCTTGGAATTTTGCTGTTAGGTAAATAAATATTTTAGGGAGAAATTTAGAAACCCTGTTGGACTGTATTTATTCAGCACACATTCTAATGATACCCAGCATTTTGAAAATGGGGATTTATGGCTTGTGGAACATTTGTGGTGCAGTGAAAATCCATAAATTGCGATTAACACAACAAAGCTGGAATATGCAGGAAGTTGTGATTTCACTATCCTTCTGCTGAGCGGCTTACAAGTGTGGTGGTGGGGTGTCTGGTATTCTAGTCCTAGCTGCATATTTTATTTCCATGCAGTGGTTACGTCTCATTCAGTGAAGTGACAGATACATCTGCTAGACGTCTCTTTCAGTGGGTGAGGAACATTGCTTGCTTTAGAGAGCACTTACTAAGGACAGTAATTTGCACTGACTTGAAAAGCAGGGGTTAGATGTCTTCCATGTATAAGCTATTCCCAAGTTGTGAGATAAATCACTTTATAATCTGTACTGGTTCTTCCAGTCCAATGGCTGGGAAATTACTAATCAAATATAGCTGTTCAAAGAGCTTGACTTGATATCATATAGTTGACCTTAGCACAGAGAATGTTTTGCTGGAAAAATTGTAAACTCCACTGAAATATGTCCCAGTCTGTCCCTGGGTGTTTTGCACTATTTCCACTGATTTTACTGATCTTGGTCATCTTATGAGTATTTTTGGAATGGAAGAGACTTCTCAGTATGAGCTGTTAGGCTTTACATGTTTGACAACACAGAATGGCCCATTTTGACATAATCATGGTAATTTCTGGGTGCTGGTTTTAAAAAGTCAGACGTACTTGGTTTTCCCTTTTTTGATTTTTCTTATATTACTGTAACTTAGATGAGACAGTCCCTTCATTTGAGTACTTTATCACATATTGATGTCAAAGTCTCTGTCTCTCTTTCTGGCTCTTTCCATGCATAGATATAATAAGGCACAGATACACAGACAGAGATGTTTACAGATATTGTGAGGGGCGTATGTGTGCATATACACATACAATAAAGCTTGACCTAATGGTGTTGCAATATCTACCTGTTCCCTCTCCTAATATGCTCATAATATTTCCACCGTGGCTAAAGAAGGGGAAACAGGAAACAAAGAGGTCACCACAGTGGGGGCACTTGCTGTCTGGAAAGCGTTCCCAGAGGGCATAGAACAGAAGGGTTCAAAGACCAAACCAAGAAGATGGGATTGCCGAGACGATCACATCAATGTAAACGTGCAGTGCGAAGTAGGAGGAAGAAAGTGGTAGGTAACATACTTCGGATGGGGTGCCAGAGGAGGGGGGCAGCTTGTGATCAAGTAAGGTAGACCTGTTGGCCTTTGGTGGGAAACTCGTCCAGGTGGCCAGACACCTGCTAGTCTGGTATTTATATAATTCAGTGTACTATCAGTGTTTTAATGCAGTGATACAAAATAGTAGGGATTGTACTAGTAGAATATGTGTGTTATATTTCTGCATATAACTACTAGTACACAAGTCAATGACAGAAATCATTCTATATATTTTCTAGGAATACCTATTTGCTGCTTTTCTTATTAATGTTGTGTGTTTCAGACATGCAGAAATAGGCCCCAGAGCCTTAAGAAATAGTTTTGAAGGAAACTTAAAATGGAAACAATCACATCTACTATTTTTCTCCCCAGTGAACCAGGAAGGCCTGCCATTTTTTTTTTTCTTAATTTCAGTATGGAAAACTGTAGTATAGGATCCCAGATGTTCTGAAAGTACATAATTAGAGAACCAGTGATTTAGTCTGAAGAAAATAATAATAGGACAACTAAATAACTATTTTAAGGCTATAAGTGGACATTATATGGAAGATGGCATCTAGTGATACTTAATTTACTGGAGTTGCTATTTTTACCCCTCGAGGTCTGACTGGTGACTAATTCTTGGGGGAGGAGGAGGAAGAGGTTTAAGAGCACTTTAACTGGATATTTCTTATTTGTATAGATAATTGATTTTCTCATTTTTATCATTCTCTTGTATTATGTTTAGGATATTTACGAAATATATAAAATGGTTTCAAATGATTTGTTGGATGCCAGAAAATGATTAATTCATTTTTCTTTGTTTAGGATAAAATTTGACACCTATTAATTAAAAAATTATCAAAACAGATGTGCTTCTTGTTATTCTTTGCAGCGTCCTCTGAGGCTGATATCTGGAGGTTAGAAATTCTATGATGATTTCGCTTGTCTCAGTTCTCTCTCTCAAAACCTCATAATCAATCCGTTCTCATAGCCACACAGATAAAATCCAATTCCCTAAGAAACTATATGACTTTCTTTTTTATTATTTTATTTTTAATTGTGGTAAAAAAAACCCCACATAACCTAAAATTTACCTTCCTAGCCATTTTAAGTGTACAGTTCTGTATTGACTAGGATAGTCACACTGTTCTGTAACTGATCTCTAAAACTTCTTCAAAAGTCCCTTACAAAACTGCAACCCCAAAGCAGGTAGACAACTGCCCATTTCCTCTTTCCCCAGCCCCTGACAGCCACCACTCTGTGAGACTTTCTTCCTCTGACTCCTGTCTCTGCTTTTTGGATTTTCTCTAACTCATCTCAAAACCTGCCATTCAGGCACACAAAACTTCCCATTCCCCATTCAGGCTCCAGTTTTAAGACCTTCATCCGCATTCTTTCCCCAGCCATTGTATGGTTAACTTCTTTTTTTTTTTTTTTAATTTTTTATTGTTATGTTAATCACCATATATTACATCATTTGTTTTTGTATGGTTAACTTCTGACTCAACTTTCAGATACAGACTTACAAGACTCTCCCAGAATGGGAGATGTACACCTACTATGTGCTCCTATATGCACCCTTCATTTCCAGTTATCACAACAATTAGCTTAAAACTTTTTTTTTTTTGATAGAATGTGAGCGCTTCAAAAGTCAAACCAATAGCTACATAAAGAAGAATATCTAGTCCAGCCCATCATTTTATTCTTGGCACCATAGCACACACTAAATAAATAATTGTTGACTGGATAAGCGGGTCAGTGTTCAAAATACCTTTGAGTATTTGAATATTCTTTTGTCACCTACTGGCTGTGTGCCCTTGGATACATAAAGATGATGATGTTGATGATATTAATTACAACATTAATGACAGCAAGCAGCCCTGGCTGTCACTGACACAACACTTCCTATGTATGAGGCACTTTTTAAACCTTTACATGCATTAACTCATTTACTCTTCCTAATAACCCTATTCATGAGGTACTATGATTAAGCCTGTTGACAGATAAGTAGAGAGGACAGGAATGCAGAGTGATTTGTTCAAGGTTACTTAGCTCCAAAGAACAGAATTGTTCCTGGAATCAGACACTTTGAATCTGAACTCATGTTCAGAAATATCACTGCTTTCTGGGGTGGACCTCTGTTTCTTTATTTATAATAAGGGTTATTGTATTGTAACTATTTCAAAATTGGGTGATGAGCATTAAGTGTTCTAATCTATGCGAGCGGCTTAGCACAGGGCCTGATTCGTAATGAAAGTTTAAGAAATAACAGCATTTATTGCTGTAATATATGTCAAGTGCCTTGTTTGGTGCTTATAAGCCTGTAGGCTTTCAATAAACGCGAGCTGCCTCTTCTCTCTTTCTCCTTAATTAGAGCAAGTCAGAGGCAACTACTGGTGCCGAGGGGTTAGGTCAGGAGCATACTGCAGTGGCCACCAAGATGAAGGGTAATAACTTGTACAAGCTGGGGAAGAAGAGCACAAGTTTCAGAAAACAGCCTCCTGTAACTGTGCGCTCATGCTTTGCTGGGATTGTGATAAAAACATCTGCCATTTGAATAATATTTCTAATTTTGAAAGCATGTTCAATTTCTCATGTCATTTTTATCTCATGGTTGGCCTTGGGAGAAAAGACATAATATCCCAATTCCCATGTTACAAAGAATCCTCAGTGACTTACCAAAGATAAGAGTAGTTTGGGTACAAAGAAGAACTAGAAATTGTTGTTAATGTCAAAAGGTAATTCATCCTCGAACCGGGATGTTTTTGAGAGTGGAAGAGGAAAGGTAACGGTTAAGTTAGGAGAACAGACATAAGCTGGGTCTGTCCAGGGTCCGGGAGGACGTATGGGGCCCCTTTCTTCTGCTCAGCAGATTCTCCCTTCTCTTTTTCACCTTTTCTCTTGCCCCACAAGCATCACACTGACTTAAAATATTCTTCTTCCTTGATCCAGAGAATGAGTTCTCCTTCTCAGGGTGTCCATAGTTCCATTTGCTATATACACAACGTTCCACATTGTGAAAATCAAACATTATCTATTTGAAAAGAATGAGAAATTGACCCTGATGCAATGACTACACACACACCTATGTGTGTACGTGTGTGCATGCGTGTGGGTGTGTTTGAGATCAAGGATGAGAGGCTAGCATACTTGGCTTGGTTTGCTTCTACGATGGAACTTCCCTTTTGCTCTGTTGAACCTCCTTTTTTATCAGTTACGTTGAATCATGTATTAGTTTCCTTATACTGCTGTACCAAAGTGCCATAAACTAGATGTCTTAAAAGAACAGACATATATTGTCTTACAATGCTGAAAGCTAGAAGTCCAAAATCAAGTTGTTTGTGGGGGTTGGTATTTTCACAGGCTTTTGAGGGAGAAACTCCTCAATCTCTGTCCTAGCCTCTGGTCACACCCATGCTTACCTTGCCTTGCAGATAAGACACATCACTTCAGTCCTCCCTGTCTTCACATGTCATCTCCTGTGTGTCTGTGTCTTTACAATGGTCATCTACAGTCATATGGAATTAGGGACCCATCCTGCTCCAGTATTGTCCTCATCTTGACCTTATGTTTGCAGTGGTCCTACTTCCAAATCAGGTCACAATCTGAAGGACTAGGGGTTAGAAATTCAACTTTTTTTTTTTTTTGTGGCAGGGGGCCATTATAACAATTAGTAAGAACAACCAAAACCAATCATATATGGAAGAATTTGCCAGTGTTGCAGCCTGTATCAGTCTCTCTTTTGCGATAATCTGTGTCTTAGGAAAGCAAGAAAATATAAGAACTAGTTGTGTCTGCTGAAGATATAACCTCATAGTGACCGTCCCTGTTCATTACCTGGTGACAGGATACAATTTCATAGACAAGAATGATAAACAGAGTTATTACAAAATTAGTGTTTTGCCTAAATTATTTTCTTCACCTGTTGTGTTTAAAAGATATGAAAATTATTTTCCTTTTAAAATTAACAAAATTATATTAGTGCTCTATTGATAAATGTATTTATTTACATAATGTCTTAGTCATGAATAGTTGCTGATTGAAATGGGAAATAGTTTGGTATTTTAATAGAATTATAGATTATTACAAGATAGATCGTTTACACTCCAGAATGTTGAGAATGACAAAGAAGTTTTTACTCTAACCTGCTCTGGCTTTACATAAACTACAGAACATGGCTTTACATAAACTACAGAACATGGTGGTATCTGGATAGCTTCCACATTCCCTGCAGGACACAGCTGGGGGAAAGAGGCAATAGGGCCGAGCAAAAGGCACTCTGGGAAGAGTGACAGATCCTCTGGGAAGAGATCAGCAATCCCAAGCAATGAAGTCTCAAAGAGAGGGGCAAAAGTTAAAGCCACTGAAGGTAGCTCATTGAGGCACCAAACGAAGAGGATGGATGGAGGTGCTGAGCAGGCAGGACGGAGAAAGCACAGGTAGAGTGTTGGCTGATGGCTTCTGTGAATGTGGAAGGGCTGGGATTAGCACCTAGTGTGGCAGGCAGTCCCCGGGACTAGTTGGAGTATGGGTCTGGACTCACGAGAACCAGGTTCATGTGCAAGACCTCAGAAGCACGCATTGCCCCCTTTCCTCTACCCACTTCTACCAAGATAAAGGGGCATCCTTAAAAGACCATTGCAGATAAGTGTCCTGACCTTGCAGCTTGCTATATCTTCTGAACCCACTGACTCTTTGGCATCCGACGGAGTCTCTTACAAAACCCACAAGCATCCTTCGTGCCTCTGCTTGGAGACCTCCATGGTTCCCCACCAGGCAACTGACATTGTTCCTCTCTGATAAAATTCAGTTTTTCAGAGTTCAGCCTGCATCTTTACAGATCTCCTACTCTCCTTACTGTTCAAATAGACTTTCACTAGTACCTGTGGAGGGAATGAAATCCAGAATGTGAAGCTGTCCATATGTTGCTCCTCGTCTCCTCCGAATTGCTATTTCTCCCCAATGAAGGCTCTGTATGACGGTGATGTTCCTTCTGTCCACCAGCCTCTGACCCTTTCTCTCATGGCGACAACCTCCACGGAATGTCTTCCTTCCCTATTGCTGATACAGATGCGCTCGTACATTCTTACACGGACTTGCTGCTTTCCTATCTTCCTGAGTTTATCTGGAGGGGCTGCACCCTGGCTCATGGTGCCTCATCACAACCCTGCTCCTGGTTCAAAGCACAGACTGCATCCGGTGTCTCCTCAAAGCCTGTGTAGGGCAAAGCTTTTGTGTGAAGGTAAGTCTTCAGTCCAGAGTCACGTTTGCATCTGATGTTTTCCTCTACAGAGTAATTTTGAGTGAATATTTATCCTGAGGGACAACTGGAAGTGAACACACATGTCAGTTTGTAGCCTTTCATATGAAACTTATGCTAACAAGGCAACAAAGAATTCATGAGACTCATTGTGAAGATTTGTGTGACCACCATATCGGATATCATTACAACAAAATCAGATCCGTACACCTTTGATGGGGACCAAACGATTCATTTTGCTGTGCGCCCAGGCTTCTGTCCTTGTTTACTGTGCGCAAAGAGGAAGTGCAGATCTTCTCTCTGAGGTTAATTGTTGCTTTCACAGCTCACTCACCCTCTTCCCTTGCACCCTGTAGGATTGTCTCTGACCTAAGACGTTCTTGTGAAAATCGATATCCATGGCTTATGGGCGACAGGAATAATTCAAATGATGATGGATCCTTGGAGGTGGGCAGTATGGTTAAGCATGTGTGTTTTAAGATGACAGTTGTGAAGATAGAAAAGCTCTGTCTGGCCTTCCTGGGCTCCCAGTTACTTTACATTAAAATGTGGTGTGTCCATCATGATTTATCTACTTCTTTCTGTTTTACATGCATTTTTGTCTTTATGCTTTTTACACAGTGACATTAAACAAATTTAATATTTTGTTATGATCGATTCAAGTGCAAGTCCACACTCTGCATCTTTGCTCCTCAAAGTACAGTCTCTGGACCAGCAACGTTGCATCACCAGAGAAGCTTTGTAAACCTGCAGAATTCAGATCAGGAGACCAAGAGAAGGGACTTCAGAGGCCTATTTACCTCAATCATGGAGTCTTCCTGAAAGGGGCTGCTCACTGAAGTTACTCAGTTCTGGAACCTCCAAGATGATCTAGCTGGAAGCAGCCCTGAGAGCTCTAAGGAGTTCCTTCAAGAGCCACTGGAAGAGGGGAGACAGCTCAGTGTGCCCTAGAACCATTAGCTCTGTCTGCACGCCAGGATCCTGAAAATGAAAGAAAACAAAAATTTTTTTATCAAGCTTTGTCAGTGGAAAAGAACAGTTAACCATTCCCCCAGCTGCCCAGTCAACCACTCATCCAGTACCTCTAAGTACTGGCCAACCAGAAGATATGTCTGAGACATCAGAATTGTACATGGTTGTTGATGTCACCTACAATGCTGGTGTTCTCCAGGTGGAGAAAAGCGCCATGCACAGAAAGATCAGTTAATATGGATGGCCATGAAATGTGTTGAGGAGAACTCAATGAACTTATTACTATTACTACTATTATTATTACTCTCACAATATTACTAAATTTAGAATAAAAAGGAAACACTCAAAGGATGAAACAAAATCTGACCAGAGTCCAAACTGACCCCATGGGTTTAAGAGAGAAAACGAGAGAAGACCTGACCCTTGAGCAGATCAGAAGCAGTACGGTGAGCAATCCAGGTCCCTTTCCTCAGCTTTTTTTTGCCAAGAGACCAAGTTTCAAGCAAAACAAGGTATCTGACGGGAGACATTTCCACTACCGAGACCCAGGTGGAGATGAAGAGACCAGCCTATGAATTAAAGATTGTGGCTGATCAGAATGAGAAACCTCTGAAAATTGAAATAGAAGTTAAATCACCTGGTAGTAATTCAGTATGTCTCTGTGACCTTAGTGTTTCTGAAGATGATTTATTGATCGAGGTCTCTGAGAAGTACAGATTACATCTGAATCTTCCAGAATCTGTGCATACTGAAATGACTACAGCAAAATTTATCAAAGAGAAAGCTACATTAATCATCACAGTGCCACTGGTGGAAGTCAAGAGCATCATCTGCTTTGGGTTTTCAGTGCTAACGGCAGATGAATTACAGGACCTTCATGATGGGTGAAGAGGCAGTGGTTTATCTTAAATACCAGTTTTGTATTTTGTAAGAGTTCTTTTTCACCCAATGATGTTTTCTCATCAACTGTTTATCTTTTTTTTTTTTAAACTCACTCTTTCTCCTTCTCAAACTTGATGTGAAGCAGAATCTACTAAAAACAGTATTGCCATGATACACTTTTTTTTGAAGGTCTTCTAATGGTCTTAAAGTAACAAATATGATTTGGGAAATTCTGTTTGTTTTCAGGTAACATGGGAGAATTCTTGGCTTACTGGTTGAAAAAAATTTTTTTTTTTTTGTCTAGGAAATTTTTACATCAGGAAATAAAAATAAAGATTTTTATTTTTATTTTTTAAAAATTATATTTACTGTATTTATTTAAAATAAATAAAATATTTTAAATAATTTATTTATTTCGTTTATTTAAAAAGAAGAAAGCAGAGTTCAGGTGCAGCCCTGAACTACTACATCAAAGTTGTAATTCATAAGAAGCTTTTTCTTGATGTTTTCTATGCACATTAAAGTTTGAGCACTCTTCTGCATCTCTATGAAATATACTCTTCTTAGATGTGAATTAGTGTTTGGTTTTAAACATTGCCATTGTTTTTGGGAACGTAGAGCCCCCAGAAAAATAATTTAACATTTTACACACACAAAAATGTCTTCTAGCTTCCACCTGGCAGATAGAGATTTTACTTTGGGGTCACACAGATGAAATATTACAAAGAAACATTAGACATGATGTCTTTGGTTACCTGAAAAGCAAGATTTCATTAGACACTCTGTGTTTAATAGAACTAAATATTATTGAAAGTAGTTTTTTTTTCCTCAGTAGTGACCCATTTTTCCTTACTTGTAACATCTATATTTTATGTAGAAATCTATAGTATTGTCATAGAATTGTATATAAATAAAAATTGTGTCCAGGTGAGTTTACGGGGTCTGATTTTTATTGCTCCTTAAGTAACAGGGCTCCTAGTTGTCCCGCACACGATTTTATATTCTGACGAATGCTACCAACTGCAACTTTGGGTTAGTCCTAAGTCTGCAGTAGACTGTAACTTTTCTCCTACATGTTTATACATGTGTGCAAACACAGCTGCACTCAAGCATATTTGAAATTAATTTTGAGCAGCTCTAATAGTTTTGTCTATAATGAACTAACCTAAGTTCATTACAGGAGCTGTGGCATTTACAGAGATAAGTAGAGGACAGTTCCTGCTTTCTGGACATTTATAAACTAGTATGCAAAAATAAATTGAACAGAAATCACTTTGGTATGAAATGCAACAAAAGAGCCCCTGATTACTTTTGGACAGGGTAATCAAAAATACATTCTTTGATAAACTGGTATTTAATTGAACTTTGAAAGATACATGATAGTCTAACAGGTAGAAAAAAGGAAGAGCATTTTAACTGGGAAGCAACAGTAGGAACAAAGACAAGAAAACCAAAAATGATGAGCCATGGAGAGAAAAGGACAAATTCCCAGAAAAGTAAAGTGAAAGATGTTTTTAAAAATACCAAAAATTGAAGACCGAAGGCTCTACTTGCCACTACTCCATAGTATGCACATCTTCTAGCCTTTCTAAGAGCTTAGTATATGAAGGCATCATTCTCATTAATACTGGCAGATGAAAATACTGCAGTGAATTTAGAAGACAAATGTGCAAAGACATTTCTTAAAATAGTTAACTACAAAATCACGTGGTCTCAGAACGAAAACATCATTGAGAGACCTCTTCCCCCACTTTCATACAAAGGACAGAAATCCTTTCTGGTCTCCTTTATGGTTTCCATTCCCGTTTTGCTTAAATTCATTTCATGACAGGTTTCTTCACTGAAATTTGGGAGATAACTTTTGGAAAGCTGTTTGCTTTCTTGAGTTGATTGGAAATCAGAGGAAAACCATTCAGGGATCTACTTGTCTGTCCATCCCCGAGTCCCAAATTAAGAAATTGGGAACACATTCTTTTCTTCTCCTTAGACCTGAAATGTGTGTGTGTTGTATACTCTGTGTATAAATCAGTATAATGATTCTGAATACTCTGGTATCCCTTTTTTGGACTAGTTCCCAGACTTTTGAATCTAATGGACCAGTAAATTCAAATCATGTGATTGCATTTAAAAAAATCACTATTGTGGATCTAATTTCACTTCCGTTGCATAAATAAAAATATAAATTTCACTTAAAAAGTGGGAAGACAATCATCTCAGAATGAAACAGCCCATATTTGACCACAACTTAATCTTATCATATGTTGTAAAAATATGCACACTATAGTTCTTATGTTTCTCACATTTTTCCATGGATTAGAGAAAATTTCTTTTATCATCGGCAGACCGACATTTTGAAAGCACTCTTCTGTGTGACCTCTATTTTGTAAATATCTCTGGTTAAAATGTCCTGTCAGAGCTGAACACCTGGGGCACCTGGGTGGCTCTGTCAGTTAAGCAGCTGACTCTTGATTTCGGCTCAGGGCACGCGATCTTAGGGTCCTGGGATCGAGCCCCATGTAGGGCTCCGTGCTCAGCGGGGAGTCTGTTTGTGGGTTCTCTCTCTCTCTCCGCCCCTGCCCCAACTCCTGCATGCTCTCTCTTCCTCTCTCTCTCTCACAAATAAATAAATAAATCTTAAAAAAAAAAGAACACTGTATTCTCCAGCATAGTCTTCTCCTTTTTGGACCTGCCCTTGAGCAGCCACAGACCCTCTTCTTGGCATTGTCAATCTGTTTGCTCACCTCGCACTCACACTCTCAGAGCCACCACTCACATCTTTATCTGTGCAGTGAAGTTTTTGAACCTTAAGGCAACACTTTGTATTTATTTTCATTCACCTGTATCCTGTTCATCTGCCGCAGTGTTGCGTTCTGTTGAACACTCTAAAAATAATGGCGATGGATCTCTATAAATTTTATTTACAATGTCTTCAGGCTGTCAAAAAAATTTGAGCAGAAAAATTATATAGAACTCCTCATAGAACATATTCCATGGATCAATAGTATGTCATTTTCTCTTTTGCTTGACATAAATAAAAATTGAATCAGCTTTATGTACTTTAAAAAAATTCTGCCAGTTTGGAGTTTTGGCAAATGCAGCTTTCTATTTCTTCATCACCTGTTCAACGTTTTTTCTTTTTTTTTTCTTTTATGAGGAGGTTTTTAAAAATAAAAATTCTATATATTTAAGGTGTACAACCGTGATGATTTGATATAAATACACATAGTGAAATGATTACTACCATTAAGCTAACCAACATCTTTTCACAGTCAGCATATTTTGGTGTGTGATGAGGGTACAGTATTATTAAGTATACTCATGTCTGTATTTTGATATCTTATTTATCCTACACCACTGCAAATTTGCACCCTTTGACCAACATCTCCCCATTTCTCCCCCAACCCCAGCCCCTTGTAATCACCATTCTACTCTCTGCTTCTATGGGTTGGACTTTTTTTTTTTAATTGCTCATATAAGTGAGATCATTCAGCATTTGTCTTTCTCTGACTTATTTCACTTAGCATCATGTCTTCCAAGTTCATCCATGTTGTCACAAATGGCAAGATTTACTTCTTTCTGAGGAATGAATAATATTCCACTGTGTGTGTATATCTTCTTTATCCATTCATCTTTCGATGGACATTTAGGTTGTTTCCATATCCTGATTATTATCCTTATTATGAATAATGCTGCAATGAACATGGGAGTGCAGATATTTCTTTGAGATACTAATTTTGTTTCCTTTGGATGTATACCCAGAAGTGGAAATTTTGGATCATATGGTAGTTCTATTTTTAAGTTTTTGAGGAATCTCCATAAGGTTTTCCATGATGGCTGTACCAACTTGCATTCCCATCAAGAGTGCACCAGGGTTCCGTTTTCTTCACATCCTCTCCAACATTTGTTATCTTTTGTCCTTTTCATAATACCTAAGAATATGAGATGATATCTCATTGTGGTTTTGACTTGTATTTTTCTGATAATCATTGATGTTGAGCACCTTTTCCTGTATCTAATGGCCATTTATATGTCTTCTCTTGAGAAATGTCTATTCAGATCTTTTGACCATTTTTTTAATCAGGTTATTCGTTTTCTTACTATTGATTTTTTTGAACTCCTTATGTATTTTGGATATTAACCACTTATCAGATGTATGATTTACAAATATTTTCTCCCATTTTTTAGATTTCCTCTTTATTCTGTTTCCTTTATTGTGCAGAAGGTTTTCAGTTTGATGTAATAACACTTGTCTGTTTTTGTTTTGTTGACTGTAGTTTTGAGATCACATCCAAAAAGTCATTGCCTTGGCCAACTGTCAAGAAGCTTTCCCCCTATATTTTCTTCTAAAAGTTTTATGGTTTCAGGTCTTACATTTAAGACTTTAATCCATTGTGAGTTGATCTGCGTGAGTTAAGGGTCTAATTTCATTCTTCTGCATTTGGGAAACTTGTTTTCCCAGCACCACTTAGTGAAGAGACTACGCTTTCCCCCTTGTGTGTTCTTGGCACTTTTGTTGAAGTTCAGCTGACCATAAATGCATGAATTTTTCAAGTTTTGGCAAACATAGCTTTGTATTTCTTCATCATCTGTTCAACATTTTCAAGAAATGTCTCCATTGTTTCTGTCATGATCAAACACATTTAAATTAAAACAATAACAAGAAAGAAGATTTATTATTTTGCTGCCAAGAAACTCAACAACTAATTTGGGGTCAGGAAGAATCAGGGGCTAAAGTTCATTGGTAACCTGTAGCAGAAGCCAGTTAAAAATAGGAAAAATGGCTATAAACACTTAGAAAAGTAATGACTTCAAGAAGTTAGAAATGTGTCAGGATCCTAGAAAAGGTCTTAGATAGGAAGACAAACATCCAAAGGGCAGATGGCCACAGAGAGACTCAGGGCTAGAAGGAGTATTTCAGAAGAAAGCAGTTTTGTCCTTGTGTGGACCATTTATCTAAAGATGATAAGTTGACTATGAACAAATTGTTAAGAGTCTAAAATCTCTTTGGAAAGATTTAGAGCATAAATGAATTGACTTTAAAAAGCAACCAAGAATCTCATAAAATCTGCTTTCATCTTATTAAACCGTGGTGCTTATGTTACAGCCAAAGTCTAAATGTAGGCTAATAACAGTGGTGAAAGATAATTAGGAGATTAATAGATTGACACTCTAATGTAGAAGAAAAGAAAGTGTTGTATAATTTGTGTAATGAATATAACATTGGATACATAGTTAAGACATCTGACATGCCATTAATTATTAAATTTAAGTCATTTAATATTTTTGTTTCATTGTGAATCATGTAGCAATGATTAAGTCTTTCTTACATATAATACCATTTTTCAAAAATTGACACTGATAAAGTAATAAAAATGAATATATTTTGCAAAATTTAAAATTTATATTTTTGTTATATATGCAAAAGTTCTGTGCGTCTTGATTACATGAATTTCATTTGAGGGTAATTTAAATTATAAATGTAAATATGTATAAATATGTATAATATGTTTATAGTCAATAATAAAGCATTGAGTTAGTTTGAGTTTCTTTTAAGTTATTTTGTGGTGGGCAACCACTTCACACTGTATATCTATGAATTTCTGCCGTATATTTCTCATCACGATTTAGCATTAGCGACATAACTATTTGACAAGGTAGTGCCTTAACAGGACTTGCCTTTGTGCATATTCAGTACCAGTGAGCAGGCAATATATACAGTAGAAAGTTCTATTAAAATTAAGTAGGTCTGTTTTAAAGAACAATTAATATTTATTATTTATTCAGTAAACTGTGCATGCATGAGATAACCTGATCTAATCTCATAATTGATAAATAAATAGATGTTTTTAAAATAAAATGGTCAAGCCAGTTAGTTCTTTGTGGTTCATCCAAAGACCAGTTATTTGGCACCATATAGCTGTTACCTTTTTAATTAAATAATGTTCTCCAACTCTTTACAAAGCAGCTATTCTTCAAGGTCGCTTTTTCATTATCTTTAACCTGAAAGAAGGCTTCCGTAAGAATACAAATATGACTTCTCTTTTACCTCTACCTTGGGCAGAGCAATGTGAAATATTATTGGAACATACTCTGCTGTTTTGCTATGAGTCTTACAATAATTTACCCACTCCAGAAAGGTTAAGTCATGTCATCCCGCTAAAACCTCCTAAGCCTACAAAATAGATTATTTTATGGTAAAGCAGCTTTCCTTTCCAAGTGTGCTTTGCCCTGGAGGAAATGAAGTTGCCGCTTTAGAATGCTCAATAACACCTTCCACTCAGCATTGTAACTCGGAGATTAATCAGTTTCTGCTGTTTCATCACTCAGTCAAGCGGCTTCCAAAATATGGTTGCCAACCCTCAGACTTGCACCTATGCACTCTAGGATCCAGCCTTTAAATAAAGTAGGCTTTCTCCGTTGCTTTTTTTTTTTGGTCCTTTGTTTATAGAACAGATTTTAAAATCAGTTATTTCAAATCTAACACTTTTTTTTAAAGAGTTTATTTATTTATTTGACAGAGATAGACACAGCGAGAGAGGGAACACAAGCAGGGGGAGTGGGAGAGGGAGAAGCAGGCTTCCTGCTGAGCAGGGAGCCCGATGCGGGGCTCGATCCCAGGACCCTGGGATCATGACCTGAGCTGAAGGCAGACACTTAACAACTGAGCCACCCAGGTGCCTCTCAAATTTAACACTTTTTATCCTTCTAAAGAAAATAAATATTCCTTATAGAAGCTTATTTTCTAATTTTAAATATTTTATTTTATGACATTTTAGTGTAAAGGACTTCCATGGTAACATTTAAAAAAATACCACTTGGAGCTACGATTCTCTACTAGAATTATCCAATTAAGTAATACAGTATAATTATTATTTTAGTGGAAAACTAATATCTACTTAAAAGTATTGTTACTTATCACTGTAACATCACTGTGAATTTTTGTTTGCTTACTGCTTTTCTTTGTTTTGTTTTTGATGTTAAGGAAATCTGCAGTATTGTGGTTCAGGATTTGTCCCAAAGACTAACTTTTATTTCCTTTTCTCTGCCTTTTTTAAACATAAAAGTAGGAATTCATATTATCCATTTCATTCTAAAACACATCCAGATATCAAAAGTTTAAATGGATGATAGTTTATGAGGAGACTTTTAAAAAATGTGATCCAGTTCATTTTAGTATCAGTTAAACACGAGTTAAGTAATGTTGTCTCCCTTCCTTGAGAAATTCCATTCCCATGGTTACTTTGTGTAGGACCCAGACAGACCTTCCTGTGGGACAGCTTGAAGTTCTTGCAGCATATTCTGGTCTCAGTGATGATCTCCTTGCTGTGAGCTCGCTCTGTTTCCCTGCAGATGATACACGGAGCCCCTAGACCCATGCTCTCAGCATGTGGCAGCCATTGGCCACATGTGGCTATTGAGCCCTGGAAATGGTGTTAACTACGACTGGGGGCATGCAGTTTTACAATTTTTATTTCATTTTGATCAATTTAAATTAAATTATTGATTTAAATTAGGTATGCAGTGTAAAATAAATTTACATTAAGCATACCTTTCTTGTTTTGCTAGGACTGTATTTGACTGTTGACATTTTAGCCTATGATTAAGATATGCTGCAAATGTAAAATACAAGATTTCAAAGATAAGGTATAAGATGAGAAAGTGGACCATCTCAGGGAAAATTTTTATTTTGATTACATGCTGAATGATAAGATCTTGGATATATTATGTGAAATAAAATATACTATTAAAGTTAATTTCACCTGTTCCTTTTTCACTTTTTTAATGTGACTACCAGAATAGTTAAAATTACCTATGTGCTTTGCATTGTATTTCTATTATGTGTACAGCTCTGGTGGTTCAGATGGTGGAGACTCTGGTAGTTCTCTACGCACAGGTGAACTTGGCAGTGAATTCACACGTGACTTAAAATTTCCTCTGTCGTTACACATTCTTTCCTTTTCTAACTTAAGAGAAAATCCCTTATAATGCAGATTTCCCAAAATATGTTTTTGGCAATGTTAATAAATCTTCTCAGGGTTTTAATATGCCACATGCCATACATATCTAAACATTATACCCTGAGGCTGCTCCCCAGTTGATTTCCAGGGAGAATCACCACATACAGCATTCTGTGGATCAGATGATCAGGGGCACCTGGGTGGCTCAGTCAGTTAAACAGCTGACTCTTGATTTCCACTGAGGTCATGATCTCAGGATCATGAGATTGAGTCCCCTGTCAAGCTCCCCACTCAGCAGGGAGTCTGCTTAAGA
The DNA here is from genome assembly GCF_009762305.2 of Zalophus californianus. Classification (NCBI taxonomy): domain Eukaryota; kingdom Metazoa; phylum Chordata; class Mammalia; order Carnivora; family Otariidae; genus Zalophus; species Zalophus californianus. The sequence goes on from NC_045597.1 coordinate 4,855,991, forward strand.
TTCTCTCCCTCTTCCTCTGCCCCTTCCCCCCCAAATAAATAAATAAATCTTTAGAAAACAGACAAAAAGATGATCAGATATTGGGGAGTGTAATAATGGTGATACTACTCATTTTTTGCTTCTCGTCTATTCTAATGTCATTTGTGATATTATATAATGTCCCCATGGATGTGACATGTATATTTTATATTGATACTTTCCCCTGCAGCTAAATGGCCTTTTTCAGCTGGCTGAATTTAGATTCCTCACTTTCCTTCTTTCATTCTGTCCTTCATCCTCAGACTCATCCTTGGCAGGTAAAAGAACAAATAACATGAGTAAATCAAAGAATGTGTGTGAGATTCCCTACCCCAGGATTTAGCACATAGATTTTCATATGCCAAACATTTCTAATTCTTATTAGAAGCTTCAATTAAATATTCAAGACATTAAGTTAAATACCAGCAGGCATTCAATGCTTCTGATTCAAAAATTATTCCTGACTAATGAGTATTAATTAATTCTCAGGTCAGTTAACAAATATTTGTTGAGTTTACATTGTTCAAGGAACTGTGTTGTCTACACTAGTGATTCGGCAGAAATAGAAACACATGAAATTTAATAATCTGAACTCACAGAGAATAATTGTATCAGTGAATGAATGCAGTATATTTAGCAAAAATAGCCAATGCTGGTAAAGCATACAGACTTGTTCATTTATTATTTTGAGATTTCTATTCTGTTTCTTATGTTAAACAGGATATCTTATGTGCAACTGCAAAACAACCTTTTGTACATAATACAAGTAATAGAATGCTGAGTTTGTGTCTTATGAACTGCAAACTACAATTGAAAGATTTTTACATACTTCAAATTAGTAAAGAATATAAAATTACCTACTGAGAAACTAGATGGACTAGTACTTGATAGAATTTACATGCTTTTCATTTTCTTGTACCTTTTACTCTTTTCAGAGTGATTTAACACATAATATCCCATTTGCTACCTGATAAAAAATGGGAAATCTGGGAATGTTTTTCACCATGCCACGGAAGAGAGTGGTTAAATTACTGGATAGCTCAGTCAGTTGGGCGTCCGACTCTTGGTGCAGGTCGTGGTATCAGGGTCGTGGTATTGAGCCCCATGTCAGGCTCTGCACTCAAGTCGGCTTGGGACTCCCTCTTCTTCTCCCTCTCTCCCCTCCCCCCCAACACTCTCTCTCTCTCTCTCTCTAAAATACAAAATAAATCTTTAAAAGTACCATAGTTGAGATTCAACTTTGTCCTTTTGTTAGAATTGAAAGCATCACTTACAGAAATAGCCTGAGCTCTTTCAATTGATAACTGGTTCACTTAAGTTTCTTCTGATTAGTAATCAGAACAGGGACAGTATTTGGTGAGACAAAATCCTTCTATGAAATGTGCTGCTGATCCTATGCAGGAAACAAATCAAAAATAATTAAATTTAGGATTAAGTATTTTACCTTTAAGTTTTCTTAACTTTAACTTTTTACAGTCTCAGTAGAGAGTCATATATACATTTTAACAGTGAGTTATTAGATTTAAAAAATGTCCAGAACTCTTCTTGAAGAAACACTGCTCTTTCCTTAAGAGTTATCTTCCAGAAGACTGTTACATGACATAATTTTAGTTATCAGTGTCGAACAAAAGTGGAAGACACGGTGAGTTTGGATTATAGAATATGGGCATATGAGACTCTTCAATCCCTTCCGTATATTAGATTTACACCAGGGTTTGGCCATCTTGCAAAAGTTTGGGCCTGTTGAAAAAATACTTACTGAGCGAGGTATTTGGGGAAATGGAGAAATAAGTAAAATACTCTTTGCACTCAGAATTCATAGAGTAGAATAAGGCAGAGTGAGGTAAAACAAATGTATAATTAACAAAACCAAAGGATGGATGTTCATTTCCTAATAGCTGGAAGAGAACCTTGTTTCAGTAGATTAGGAGAAAGGTCCCACCTGGTAAAAGCCTTGATCTTCACAAAATAAGCATTAAAAATTAGCTGCATAGGATGGCAGGTATTTACAGGTAGAGAAGGAACAGAATGTCTTACAAACAGAAAAGACCATGTGGACCTAAGGAAGAAAATGTAAATCATGATCAGCGTACAGCAAATAATGCTTTGATTATAGCATAAGGTAAGTGTAAGCATCAGGGCTCAAGATGGAAATTGAAGTCAAGTTGTAAAGGTTTTGACTATTGTGACAACTATTTTATTCAATGGACAATGAAAAAAATAAAATTAGTGATGGAACTGTAGGAACATTTATCTGTCAGTAGGATGGATTAGAGTGGATAGAATTTGGAGAAGTATTGGTTTGGATGTAGACAAGTTTTGTGAGCACTGAAGCCAGCTTTCTTTGAGATCAAAGTCCTGGTGAGATTCATGCAGTTCGGGGAACTAGGCTGCATGGAAATATTTCCATCAATAACTTTTAAAAACATTCACAAGTAAAAGGTTTATTTAGATTTTATTTAGATTTTTAAATTAAAAAGATTATTTAATCATTTGATTCAAAATGTAAATGGCCTTGGAAAATTTGAGTGGGGATTCCTTCACACTCAAGTACAAATCAGTTTAATCAATTTTCTTCTTCCCATCTGAGTTCACTGTAATTCCCCAGACAGACATAATAATTTAGAATGGGGTACAATTAATAAAAAAAGCCTAAAGTAGTGACAGAGCAAAACTGGTAGAACTGTAGAACTTTGCTGTCATAATGGGAGATTTCAGTATATGTCTCTCAATTACTGATAGGTCAAGAAAATGAAAAAGAAGCAAAAATAAAGAAGGTTTGAATAACAAATGTGATTTATTAAAAACTCATAAAATTAGTGTTTATATATAAACATTTTTTAAAACAAGATTTATTAATTTGAAAAGGAGAGAGAGTGGGAGGAACAGAGGGAGAATGGGAGGGAAAGACAGAATCCCAAGCACACTCCCTGCGGAGCCCTGACCTGGGGCTCCGTCTCACAACCGGGGGTCATGGCCTGAGCTGCAAGCATGAGTTGGACACTTAGTTGACTTTGCCACCAGGTGTCCTTACATATAGACGCTTTTTAGTTATATATTATGCATTTACTTTTTAAAACCATCTATTAAGCCGTGCATAAAGCAGATCTCAACAAATCTAAGTAAATTTCGAAGAATTCATATTACACAATGGGGACACGGTGGGGTGGCAGGGTTTAGTGGACGAGGATGGGCCCCTAAGTCCCACTGCCCAGTCTCAAACCCTGTGTTCTTCACTTACTGAAGACTTTGGGAAGATGAATATTCTTTTTCTACCTATTTTCCCAACTGCAAATAGAGATCATAATAGTACCGATTTTATAGAGTTACTGGGAGTGTTCCATAAATTAACATATGGGATGTACTTGGTACAGTGCCTGGAACATGGTAAAATGATCTAAGAATTTGCTATTACCGAGAAGCATAGTTTTGTGCAGTAGGGGCGCAATAGGGAAGGAAGTAGTCTTTTTTGAGCATGGCAAGACCTTGTCTGGATAGAGAGCCAGAATGGAGTAGGGGTGGAAGGGAACGTGTAAGATAAAGGGCAGAAGGGCACACAGTAACTGGGAAATGGAGAGAGGGATCAGGAAAATGCGGATGGGAAAAAAAAAGGCAAAATCCTCTCTGGTGTTGAGTGGTTTGGGTGACAGCGATGACATTGGACACAGGCTACACCATGTTGCTGTCCCTGGTTCTGTCCCTGGCAGCTCTGGAGATGTCTTTACAAATCCCAGTAGTGGCACCTTGGGGGATAATGACACAGGTGTGTCAGTGGTCCCCCTCCTTACCATCGTAGGCCCCTCCCAGACTGTGAGCTGTGGCTTGACTCTGTGGGTTTAGATGTTCTCGTGGACCTGGAACAGAGTACCAGTGAAGGAGCTTTTGTGCTTCGTAGGCTACTGAGCACAACCTGGTGTTGTATGTTTTTAGGCAATTTTATAATATCACGGCCAATTTTCTGCGAAGGCCAAATATTGTGTCTTTGAGTTTGGATTGTGGTATACATGTTCACAAATGTTCAGATAGAAAGTAGAAGCCGTGGTAGTCTTTTGGGCACGTTTATTACAGTAGGAACCTCTTCTATCTCAGAATGGAGCCACCTGCATGAAGAGCAGAACCTTTACTCTTCATTCAGTCTGATTTGGGAGAAATATGTGAACACTTGCTTGAAAGGCCCTGTTTAAAGAGTTATTACATTGTGTCCCTTTCCAATAGAATCTTGAGATGAAGCTTCAAAATTTTAGTGTATCTCCAGCAAAGATGTAGAAAATAACTCTGTAAGAACACAGACTTTCTGACGGCAACGTCCCAAGGTAAATAAGAGAGTAAACCCTAAGTGCCATTGTGGATGAATTAAAGAACAATTGATCTCAAAAGCCTATGCTAAAACAAAGTGCTAAACAGTGAAAAATTGAGTGCTGTAATGGAATGTTTTTGTGTAATGTCTTCAGAGGAAACGACTTTTTTCTCCCCAAACAGAATATCTATTTCCTTTAGACACAGATTGAGTCATCAATATTTATTAAACACCTTGAGGTGAGCCCAGGATCTGAGTTATTGCCTGCCTCACTGGCTACAATAAATAATAAATATTGGCCCGATGTTTGAGAACAGGAATACCCTCATTTGAGGTTTTTTTTTAATCAGAAAAAAAATAACATCAGTCATGATATTTTATAATTTTTTAGTTTTTTTTCTCTCTGAATCCCATTATGAGATAAAAAGGAGTGAGAAATCAGGTCGGGACGATAGGAGCTGCAGGGAGGATGTTAGAACTTTAAGAGGCTTCCATAATCTCCTGCAACAGTCTCATGAGCGTTTATGGAAACTGAGTGCTGGCAAGCTTCTGCCGTTTGTCTCGCCGGCTCCGCTGAGACTGACGTGCCAGCCGACTTCTCTCCTTGCTTCTTCTTCCCACTGTGTCGGGAGACTCCCTGCCTTTAGTCTTGCTCTGCCTCACTTTCTCTAGGTAGAAAGAAAATCTTGCCTCAGTAGTTATAAGAAAATAATAAAACCATGGGTTATCTTGTTTCTCTGTTATGTGTGTTCTAGTGGCAGTGAAGAGCTACCTTTGACTCTTTGGGCTGTGGAACTTCCCACGAAAGATTGGAATACCCATAGTGTCATGTTCGTTAGAGATTTCTCCTGATGTTCATAATGGTTCCAACCTACTCATGGCCGATGAGATGGTTATGAATATTAATGAAGGAGAATGAAAAAGCTGTACAGTTGAATCATTCATTTAGGAGTGTTGAGGGCTTCCGTGTGCCACCCACCGTGAGAGAGATGAAATGTACTAACAGATCCTTTCTGCTAAGTTCTTCTCGGCCTAGAGTGCAATCTTAAGGTTTGTACCCTTAGAAACTTGAATTTGTCTTGGTATGGAGAGTATAATCATGCTAAACCTTGTTGTAGGAGAATATGCATGAATTTCCAATGGGAATTTATCGAACTTCAATAAAAATACCGCTTTCACAGAAAACAGATTTCTCAGGTTGGCATAACCAGCATTTTGTGTTCCTGTAGGCAGACCAAGGAGTGAAACCGAAGTATAATCTCAAGGTTGTTTCAAGATCATGGAAGCAGAGGAAGAAGCGTGAATTGCATGATTCACGTAGACCAGTGTGCTGAACTGGGCTATGGGCATGCGCCTGCCTTTTGCTGTGCTTTCTTTAATCACTAGTTCCAGGCTGATAAACGACACCTTTCTTCTGATTGGTAAATTCTTTATTTTGAGGTGTTAATGGCTTTGGCTAAGTTTTGGCCTTGGGGATATCATTTTTTTAAGACTTTGAATACTTCTTTATGCTTTCACAACAGTGACAGTAACTATCCTCAATTAATCACGTGCTTAATGTTCTCCAGGCCCCATTCTGGACTTTAAATGCATTATCTGTTTGAAGCCTCACAAGCCTATGGGGTGTGTCTTCTTTCCTTTCTTGAAAATGAAAATGTTCATATCTCAGAGGATTTAAAGAGCCTGCGAGATCTCACGTTGGATTAAACCCAAGTCTGTCTGAGTCAAAGCCTTCTCTGTCTGCTTACTTTCTGTGCTTCCTTCTCATAGTCATGCCCTTGCCTAACTGCCAACCAGGCTCCTTCTAATACATACACCTCTGTCTTTTCTTTCCCAGGCTCTCTGTTGCAGTCTTAACTCTGGGTGTCATTATTTGCTACCTAGACTCTTGGGCTAGCCTTCTACACGGATTTCACAGCTCACTTTCCCGGTGCTAATCTACTTTACACAGTTGAAAGATCAATTTTCCTAAGGCACATGCAGGTCGTGTCACTTACCTTTTAAAAGAAATCATTAAGGCTTCCTGTCCCCTCCGTAGAATAATCACAGTTCTTGGTCAGATATACAATATGCTCTGTGTCTAGTGTCAGAGTGCCCTTTCTAACCATCTTCCTCCTAACCCCCTTTGCACAGCCCGTGGCCAGACAAACAGAAACATTCACTGTGTTCTCCATACAAATCTGCCCTATGGCCCCCATATATTTCTCATCCCTTTTACTTGGTTAGGAATATCCTCAACTTCTTCATGTCTATATCCCATCCGTCACTCATGACTTAACCCTATGAGGTTTAACCTATAGTAATGGACTTGGGATATCATCCGTGGTTCCTTTCGTCTTTAAATACCCTCTCGTCTCAGTTGATGCTTCAGGTCCTGTCCCTCCCATGACCTTCCCTAGCACTGGATCTGCACTTCCATTACGGCCTCTATTACTGTTAGTATTATACCAGAGTGGTTTAAGTGTGCCTTTTCCTACCAGAATATAAGCACCTTGTCCCAGAAGTTAAGACCGAAACAAGGATTTGAGTACAAGCAATTTATTTTGGAGTTGATTCCCTTGTGGGGGCAGGGGAGGTGTGAAGAGGGGAGGGAAGGATGTGTGTTAAGGAGCAGGTTGATGCTCTGAGAAACTGAGATTCAGTCCTCTGGAAATCTGTAAGACTTTTTGCGTGTTCCTGCCAGGGAGGAAGAAGCCGGGTTCTTTATATGCTAAGTTCCCTTTGGCACTGGTTGAGGGCGACACCCAGGTACACTTAACTCCCTGGTCCTCCCCACCTGGCCTGTGCAGTCTGAGCCAGGAAAGCCAGAGGAAGCAGTCAGAGACAGAACCACACGGTGTGCCTGGGAAATGTGCGTGCCAGGAAATGTGCGTGCCCGGGGAATGTGTGTGGGTAGGACTGACAGTGTCTGCCTCTTGCCTCCAGGGCAAAATTCTGTGGATTTATCTCTATATTCCCAGTGGTGTCCCTAATTCTTCACATGATGCCGTTCACTCATTTGCTCCTTCATTTAAAAACGATCTATCTGGTGTCTATTAGATGCCAGGCCCTGTGCTCTGGGGATTGTGGCTATATCCACGAACAAGATGGATATCAGTGCTGCTCGTGTGAAGTTCACACACCGTGAGAAAGGGTCAGGAAAGAAGGAAGGAAATAAACAAACGGATGCTTCTGCATACACTAAGTAAGGGACACCTGTAAGCAAAATTTTGTGAGTCTGTGCTAAGTTAAAGAAGCAAAAACTACATCAAGAGAATTTTTTTTAAATCCGGTTAGTAGGTCTTCAGGATTGAGATGCATGCCAGTCAGCATGATTTTAAATGGCTGTCTTTTCACACTTAAATAAAAATACCTACCTTATTTACTTAAAGCATTTTTTTTCAATTATTATATAGTGGTTTTAGGTATAGGAATTCAATAAGATTGCCTTTCAGGAAGACTGTATAAAAGTAGTTAAGCAGGTGCTCAATAGCTGTTTCTTATTAATGATGAAAGCACTTATCCTTTTTCATAACTTTATCCACAAAACAATAATTAAATTAAAAATAAATTGATTCTGTCCTTGATCAATTTATGCTTTTGCAAATATTTCTCCTAGGAGAGGTTAAATTATTTTCCAATGTAGAATTACTATTTAGTAAGGTTTCCCTGTGAAATGGTAGGAAATATTCTAACCCCATTTGCCATTTGGGATACGAACACTCAGAGAAAGTCATTAAGAGTTGATGGAATTCAACATCCAGTTAGCACCATAACCTGATGTAAAGAATAGGTGTGGGAATTGTATGTCACATATGCCATTGATGAGTCTATACATATTGCCATGAATGAATTATCTTAATACTGATTTGATTTTGTTGTTTTATAACTGATAAAATGATACTCAAGGGAATGAATGTTATGCCTAGCATATAGTAGGAACACATTAATGTATACTGAATGAATGAATGAATGAATGAATAAATATGATGGTCACTGCCACTCTGGCTCTTAAATTTAACGATATCTGAAGTTGTTTTCTACTACTACCTTCATGTGCACCCACCCCCACTTCACCCTTTAACCCACACAAATAGTTTACCTTCTTTTGTTTACATTTCAAAGCATATATGTTATCCCTCGCTCATTCATACATATGCTGTAATCTTATTTTTCTGATTCCCCAAGAAAACTGGCAGGAACTAACAGACTGTTCCAGCCAGGTGGCAAAGCATTCTTGGTCTAGTGATGTGTGCCAAAATGTTGCCTACTTATAAAATGATCATGTGGACAAAGTGAGTACATTCACTAATATCTGAGAGTCATCTAGGTTACTAATCATTTGACTTATGGTAAAGTAGGTGAAGCTGATATGCAAACATTTTTAGCTTTATAATTACAAGTATTAATTTTATTATACTTAATGAATCTGAAAGATGAATAGTGATTAATAATCCAATGACAGAGGCTATGTAATTTCAAGAAATTCAGGGTAAATGACATTTCACTGATTTTTAAGTATTTCTTCACTAATTCCCCCCAAAACCAAAAGTAGTAATTCAAAATCTCCGTTCTTTAATCTCCAGAGATAAAGAGAGTAGATACAATGTTATCAACAGATACCTCACAGGTTGTGTCTATCCTGATTCTATTCTATGGCTTTGTTTCTATTCCTAAAGGGGTATTCTCATCCTGCATCTATCATTTCCAACGGGAAAATGCATAGTTTTCTATATTCATACATTCATTCATTCATGTGTTATCTGAGATGATATAAAAACATTATTTTTGGAATAGAATTTCTGCAAAGCATATATAAAGTCATACTGATTTGAATACCACGGTGGAGTTCAGTTCCCCTAGGCCCTAATAAATAACACAGTTTACCTTGTACAATCAGTTTGGCATTAGTCCAGTAATACATTAGATACGTGTTTGTCATCCCATGTTCCTGATGATTCAGTGAGGTCAGTACCAGCAGGTTAGAGTTTGTCCAATGTATGACCAGAAAAACTCTGCAGTCAGATTTTTGAGCAAACGTGATCTTTGATGATAAAATTTAAACTTCACTTTTCTTTTTGCAAATTATACACAGCCCTTTTGAAAAGGTATTGACTCCATTTCCAACTGCCTTTTTATTTACCCATTTTAAAGTTGTAGGGGAAAGCTCTTACTAATCTGTTGTTGTTGAGCAGACTGGTATTGTCATTTTGTCCTTGTGTATTCCCAAGTTACTGATTATTTGACCCAAGTTGAGTGTTAGGAGGATGAGAAAGGGTTTAGGGACAGGGAATGAGGAGAAGCAGGGAGATTGGGCAAAGTGCAGGCTCATGTAACACTCATACAGTTGCCATGCCTTTGGTCCAGTGGAGGCTCTCCATCAAGGTCATTTTATACAGAAAATATAAAAGCTCATCAGAACAGAAAATGGTGACCTTTTATCCAAAGCAGACTTCCCATATGTAGAAATAAATATTAATTGAAAACATTTTTTCCTAAAGATTTTATTTATTTATTTGAGAGAGAGAGAGTGTGCGTAAGCACGAGCAGGGGGGGAGGCAGAGGGAGAGAGAAAGGGAGAAGCCGACCCTATGCAGGGCTTGATCCTAGGCCCCTGGGATCATGACCTGAGCTGAAGGCAGACGTTCAGCTGACTGAGCCACCTAGGCGTCCCTAAATGGAAACATTTTAGAAAGCATTACGGTATCCTTTCCTTTTGTGGCTGGACATAAATAAAATGTATATGCTATTAATTTTTTTTTAAGATTTTATTTATTTAGAGAGAGAGCATGAGCAGGGGGGTTCAAAGGGAGAGGGAGCGAGAGAATCGCAAGCAGACTCCAATGTTGAGCATGGAGCCTGATGTGGGGCTCAATCTCAGGACCCTGAGATCATGAACCAAGCCAAAATCAAGAGTCAGATGCTTAACCAACTGAGCCACCCAGGCACCCCACTATTAACAATGTTAATAAGAATTCTCAGTCAAAAAAAATTCTCGAAAATATCATCAAGTTTCTCCTAGAAACAACACTTGAATGAGACCTATGATAAGCAGGTGATGCTGATTTACATTTCTCATTTTGTTGACTTTACACGGTAAAATAGTGCTGAATGCAGAGATTTATATTTTTAAATGTTTTAATGTTGCGCCTTAGTATCAAACTGACTGAACTAGTACCATTTTCCCTGCTTCTTCTGTGCTCATGTTTATGATTCTGCAGAAATTTTGTACTGTCCAAGTGACTTAATCTGTCTCCTCCCAAATCATACATGGATGCATTTTGTGTTCTTCAGAAAGAATATTCTGACCTCTACATTAAAAGAAGAAGGACATTGTTTCTGCCGGGCACACAGATGGTACGATGGATCACTTGCAATACTTTAGAGATAACTGATACCTTATCCAAAAATGTGAAAAGAAATCTACAAGGAATTAGGAAATGTGTCTCTACTCTGGTACTTTTAGCTCCTCTGAAAGTTATTTATTAAAGAAACTAAATACAATTTAGTGTTTTATTTTACTACTTTTTCAAGAAACCAGCAAATCTTTTAGGATTAAGAAAAAAATGAATATAAGATAGGAAAGGTAAATGGTTAACAAACATGGAAATTGGTCACATATCATGATCAAGTTATACAGATTGCACTAATAGCGCTCCTCCAGTTTGTCCCCTAGTTTGGAAATCAATTAGTTTTAAAAATGAGCATATCGGATGCAGTTTAGGATCCAATGAATGGGAATTCTGCTTTGCACTGGAATGTGGATAACACCTATTTCAAAAGTCATTTGGCTCAGTAAGCTTATAAATATTCATCACTTTTGACCCAGGAATTTCATTTATTGTTAGTTGCATAATAGAAGCAAGAGCAGATTGTTGAGAAATGGTCTCATGAAATCATTAATAATAATCACAAAAACAGGAAACTACATAATGCCTAATAAGGAGGTTCCTGGTGCTTCTTATGATCTACTGTCCTGCAGTTATTAACAGTGCTGTTCACAAGGACTTAATAATAATACTTTAATTTTTTTAAAAAGATTTTACTTATTTATTTGACAGAGAGAGACACAGCGAGAGAGGGAACACAAGCAGGGGGAGTGGGAGAGGGAGAAGCAGGCTGCCCGCCGAGCAGGGAGCCCGATGCGGGGCTCGATCCCAGGACCCTGAGATCATGACCTGAGCCGAAGGCAGACGCTTAATGACTGAGCCACCTAGGCGCCCCTACTTTAATGTTTAGAACAAAGAAAGGTCATGGAAAGGTTGATGTGGTCCTCAGCTGGCTACTAAACTGGTTGACCAGGCAAACCATGAAATTACAGTTCATGGAATTGTATGTAATTAGAAATGCAGACCTGTTCCAGGGGTTGGGACAGGCCTTTGAGGTCTCTGGGTCTCACTTGCCAAGTCAGTATAGAAAACATGAGCTTAATATGGTGGGGTGGCATTCATTTTGTTTTTTCTCTTTCAAATTTCGGAGAAGGGTCTTGCCTGCCTCTACATGGGCACTTCTTTGTTAGCCTTTATGTTGCTCCTCGATCAGTGCCTCTTAAAACTCACAATTAGCCCACGAGTCTTTGATTCCCTCTGGCTTTTTTCATAACTTGTTAACTAAAAGCACTAGCTTAAATGACCAGAATTTGTAAGCAGCAGGACTGAGCTGAAAAAAGGGACCATCTAAAACCCTTCCCATTTGAACGGTGATCTAACACCCAAATTGAACAGTGGGAATGTAACATGTCACTTGGGGCCACGCTCCATACTTGCAGGTTGTTTAGAGAACTAACAGTAGGAACATTTTGAAGAGAGTCATAACTAAGCACAAAGGAATGAGTAGGTTTGCTCCTTATTTGTGCAGATTTACTCCTGCCTGTGAATTGCAGCATCTTATTTTCAGGGAAACCTACTGACAGCAGCAATAGAAAGGGTGTAATCAACCTGTGGGAACAATCCAACGAGCAAACTCCAGCAGGGGAACATTGTAGAGCCTGCGACATGCGGCTCCCATTACTGCCACCATGCTCTCATGAGGGCGCCCAACTTTCTCACACGCAAGGGCACAACTGTTGGGTACAGCTTATTAGGGGTGTGTGTGTGTGTGTGTGTGTGTGTGTGTGTGTGTGTGTGTGTGAATGCAATTGTCAAAGGAGCCATAAAACAACACCTTCATTCTCCAACTTCCCATTGGGCTATAAATCACATGGATATTGTCAATATGCTGGGACTGTCCCTACCCTCAGGGTCTTTGTAGTCTACGAGGGAACGTGAAATTAACACAAAAATACCTTCAATACGGTAAAATGAGAAAATGCCCAGACAGAGGCCTAGGAGTCAGAATAGAGAAAAATTGCCAACAAAAGCTTAGGAGTTCAAGAGCGCATGACTGTTATTCTCAGGTAAGACTGTGATCAATAACTCAGCTGTGATCAATAACTCATCGTTTAGCTGTGTGGATGCACCTTCCAGATTCCAGGGCTTGTTGCGCATCCCTGTTATCCTCACGCCATGAACAGTTTGTGGGCAAGGGGATGTTGAAAGACAAGCCTGTCTTCTTTTGACAATAATCTGTCAGTGAGGTGACGGATTCTACTGTTTTTACTAACATGGTAAGATATTTTGGTAAAAATAGGACTTTGTGACCATGGCTTTCAAGGGGTCTGTTTGAGGCAGTGCAGGGAATCCTTTCGTTCTTCCTCTTTTGTCATTTACCCTTCTCCCAGCTCCATCGAAGAGTAGAGAAAAATGAAACATATGTGCGTTCAGATGGGGAATTTGGAGAGGCGAGCTTCTGTGGTTTCATAGTATCTTCCTGAATAAAGTGGGCTAGTCAGCATTCTAAAGCCAGGAGAACAAGGCAAGCTGCCAGAACTCAAATATTGGCTGAAAACATTTGGCCACTCTCTGGAAATTAATTATTTCATTCATCCAGCCATGTTATATTCCTGATCACTTGGAATCTCGGGATGCCCGTTACTTAGGCTGCCACAAAGGCGTGTTGGCGTCCGTGTGCCTTTACTGCATAGATGAGTTACAACTTGGTGAAAACCCGACGGTGTTATGAACATCCTTTGTCTCTGGGACACTGATGAGAATGGGTGGTGTGGTCTAGGTTGCTGCTCCCATCAAGGGTCCAGCAACTGGGTGAGGTCTTGATCAGTGCTTCTGAGTGATCCGTGTTCCTTGACCAGGTTTGCGGGTGGAAAATCAGTTTTGTGATGGGCATGCAGGCGCTCTTGTTCACACCTGCCGTTTCTGCTCCCAGGCCTTTGACCCCGTGGACACCCAGGTGGCACTTGCCTTCCCAGTCAGCTACTGTCTAACTTCCCCTTCGAGAGGGGGCTGTACAGCAGTGTCTGCAGTTTGTCCTAAAATGGTGTCTGGAGTGTCCTGCGTGAGCGGAAGCAGAAATAAACCATCATTTGGAGGGTCTAATGTAATCTTATTTATACAGATCGCCAGGATACAGTGAGAGGACTGGAGTGCCAGTGGTAGTCATCATCATTATTAGTAATGTGAGTACATTCCATGCCTTTTTAATTTCATCCTAATAGTGTTTTTTAAGATAAGCATTGTTATCCATATTATATGTCTGAGAAAACTAGGCTCAAAGAAATCAGCGTCTTATTCAAGTCACCCATCTATTGGCAGGAAGAGCTAAACTGCATCTTTCTGGATCCAAAACTTACGGTTTTTTTTTTTTTTAAGACCATTGGTATTGCAGCAGAAAAGTAAATGTATTTTCATGATTCTGCAGCTAGCTCTTGGCTCTTTAAGTTCATTGCGATGCTGTTTAAGGCATGAAAAAAGTCCTAGGGTTTTCTCTTGCCTCACAGTGCAACCCCATAGATTCTCCCTGGTGATGACCATCCCCGAGGTTCAGTTGTAGGAGTCATCCGTGGCTGATGTTATTATATGTGCAAGCATGATTAAGTGACGTGGTAGCAAGGCCAAGTTCTTCATATGTCTTCTGTCATTTTGCCTCCTTATTTTGGGAAGTAGATATGAATTATATCCTAGGGACAACTTTAATGTCGCATGGCATCTCAAGGTAACTATGTAACTTAAGCTTTAGTGATGACCGTGGTGGCTTTTAATGGCATAATTTCTCTACTAGGTTTAAAAAAAAGTCATGGACTTATCTTCATTATGAAGATTAGTAACAAGTAAACTCCTTTCCTTAGTTTTAAGGGAATACAAATATATCCCTATGGTAGATGAATACTAATATATGCCTTTGCTTTTTAAAAAAGTAATAGGTTTAAGATGTATTAATATTTATGTAATTTTGCTTTTTAAAGGCACATCAAGATAAACTAAAATGCATATAATTGCAAGCTGTTGAAATCTCCCACATGACCAAAATTCTGTCACTGCATGTAGAAATTCAACAAGAAGACAAAATACCTAAGATATAAGCCACTCTGAATAAACAGAAGCCTTCAACATAGTTATAGTATGATTTTCCGCTCTTGAGCATAGCGATCCAGGAATATCTGCAGTAAACCATGGGGATATTCTGGAAGGTGGTGATGGGAAAGTGGTTCTCAAGGTGCTGCTTGAACTTCTGCAGCCCATGGGGCACCTGGGTGGCTCAAATGGTTAAGCGTTGTCTGCCTTCAGCTCAGGTCATGATCCTGGGATCCTGGGATCAAGCCCTAAGTCAGGCTCCCTGCTCAGCAGAGACTCTGCTTCTGCCTCTGCTTCTCCCTCCACTCGTTCTCTCTCTGTCAAATAAATAAATAAAATCTTAAAAAAAAAAAAGAAACTGCCATAAGTAATGAGTGACTAATGTATTAGTGCTCCAGGCATTTTTTTAATCCTAATAAAAGAATTTATTAACCCAAAGAAATGCCCACTATTTCTAGAGGATTTGAATGAAAGTGCTTTTGATCCAGGAGTTCCTTCTCTTCTCCAGGGGGCTGTGTTTATTTAATTCACAAATTTTCATATTAATCCATTGAATCAACAGGTTTTTTTTTCAAGCAGTGGTGCCCTCACTCTGGCTCCTTACCTTTCTCTGAACTCTAAAAATAACTCAGAGAAAACCAAGTTTCTACCGAACAGACGAGCCAGATACAAATTTGCATGCACACATCTCTATGGAAGAAGGAGGAGGCTTGGAGGAAAGATTGATTGGTTAAGACCTGTCATGTATGTTATTCTGTGTGTTTACATGTCCTGTGTAATAGATTTATATTGCTTTGCATATTTATTTATCATGACGCCAAAAGCAGGCAGATGAGACAAAACCTCAGATCTTGCTATTAATAAAAGTAGGTTAGCTAGCAAGCTGTCCCTGGAGGGGCAGCTCAATGGTCAGCAAGTGACCTTCCCCCAAACCACTTGAATAGGACATCTGGGAAGGAAGAAAGAATGGGAAGGATCAAGTCTTTTCTCCCAAAGGATGCAGTTATGGTGCACCAAGACTCTGATGCCCCAGGGGATATAACTCTGTCCTGGGGAAGATGAGCTTTCTTCAGTGGTGCTGCTAGGGGTCTCTCCACTGTCTGGCACCTGACAGGGGAGATGCTTTCTTGTATGGCTCCTTCCAACCCCAGGCCCCCATGTTGTTGGGGTCCCTTTGCCTATGGAGGGCTCGGCGAGGCTCCTGTGTCCACTCATGGTAAACACACATCTTTGCCAAATGGTGGAGGGCAGGCTGCCCCTTCTCTCTGCCTGTCATCCCTCCAACATTTGCTCAAATGGAGGGCCTGTTCAGGAAGGTCATCATCCAAACTGCAGCAAGTGCAGAGGAGAGAGCAGAAAAACCAAAACGAAGGACAAAAATTATCCAATCATTCCCAACCAAAAAGTGGGAACAACTCAAAAGTCCCACCAGCTAATGAATGCGTAAATAAAATGTGGTCTATCCGTATAATGAATAGTATTCTGTTGTAAAAAAACAATGAAATATCAGTACCTGAACAATGTGGTGAACCTTGAAAACATGCCAAGTGAAGAAGTCAGACGCAAAGACCACGTATTGCACGGTCCCACTTACATAAAATGTCCAGAATAAGTAACTCTATCAAAACAGAGAGCAGATGAGCGGTTGCCCAGGGCTGAGGGAAATGGAGGAGCTCGAGAGGGGAGATGGCTAAAAGGCACAGGGTTTCTTTTTCAGAGCAATGGAAGTATTCCAGCATTGTGCTGGTGGCTGCACAGCTATGCGAATATACTAAAAGACATTGAGCTGTACACTTTATTTTTATTTTTTTTAAAGATTTTATGTATTTATTTGAGAGAAAGAGAGAGAGAGGTAGTTTTTTAAAGATTTTATGTATTTATTTGAGAGAAAGAGAGAGAGAGGTAGCACAAGGGAGAGGGAGAAGCAGACCCCCCGCCGAGCAGGGAGCCCGATGTGGGGCTCGATCCCAGAACTCCAGGACCATGACCTGAGCCGAAGGCAGAGGCTTAACCAACTGAGCCTCCCAGGCGCCCTGAGTTGTACACTTTAAATGGATGAATTGTATGGTATGTGAATTATATCTCAATAAATCTGGGATTATTTATATATTTTTTAAAGAAAAGTACATTAGAATAAATAAATCCCAGGAGGCACGGATTCTCCTCTCTCCTCCAGTCATCTGTAATCCTTAAGAGAAGCCGCCAGCACATTTATAGAGGATATGTCCTAGACACAGTGGGTCGCATTAGGTAGCTAATGCATCTTTCCAAGTGCCCGCGGTGTTCAAAGCACCCCCGCAAATGAACGATTCACTATGTGTACTGTGCACAATACAGACGTTCTATCAAATGAATCGATACCGGTGCAGATCATCTTTGTGTTTGTATACATATGGCATATGTATACTATTATAAATGTATGCCATGTATATATGTTACCTATAGGTATATATTCATATTTATAGGATATGTAGTATGGTATATATTGTACAGTGTTCAAAATCAAGTGAAAAGAATCCAGAAATTCTTCGTGAAGAACGATGAAGTACGTTGCTCTTCAGGGAGGTCGGCAAGAGCCAAGAACTGCTAGAAATGAGGGGGATAATATGTGAGGAGTTAACCCGTGAGAAATAAGTCAGTTTTCACGTGTCTGGTTTTCCTTACCATACAGATTCCTACAGTTCCAACTCTAGATAGCTTGATGGAGAATTCCCTAGGGCACAGGAAGCAGGAGCGGAAGGTTTTTCAGAATTTTTAAATTTACTATAGCATAAATTAATATGTGGATCCTCAACTCTTACCCCCAGGGCATAACATTTTGTTGAGAATTTCCGTATAATATAAAGGCTATTACAAACGGAACCGTGGCATTGTTGTTAAGGATTAAAATTTCCTTACAGTACACAGGGATATAATTTAAATTGTTTCCTCGTGAAGACACAGGAGGCCTTTTACACCTTGTGCAAGGATTCCTCCCACAGTTTGCTTTCTGGAGAGCTAGTCAGCATACTAACTTTCTAAGCAAGGCCACAGCAAAATCATCACATAATGAGGGGGCGCCTGGGTGGCTCAGTCAGTTAAGGGTCCGACTCTTGATTTCAGCTCAGGTCATGATCTCAGGGTCGTGGGATTGAGCCCTGCATCGGACTCCATGCTCAGTGGAGAGTCTGTTTGAGATTCTCTCTCCCTCTGCCACTGTCCCTCCCCTTACTCGGGTGCTCTCTCTCTCCTTCTAAAATAAATAAATAAAATCTTTCTTTTTCTCTAATTCTCTAATAACACAGATTCCTGTACTTTGTACTGTAGGAATAGCTCTTACACTCTTCTGACGTTTTTGGCATGCTATCCCACGCTCTCTGTTCATTAGCATACAGGTGGTATGTGGTGCTGAGCACTTCATCACTGGTCTGAGGCTGAAAACCCGGAGGTAATTTGCAGGGTTTGTATGTTAGGTGCCCGTAATTGTGCCCAGAGTTTGAAACCAAGCATTTCAATGCACATTAGCCTACAGGGAAGAATGTTGCTTGGTTCCTGCAATATCACTAGCACCTATTTTAGATTATATTACTTACTTACTGACTTATAATAAAAGTTAAATGCATGCTGACAAGTCATTCCAAGATGTTTACTTGATTTTATACAATAATAACAGATACTCCAAAACATTAAAGAAATATGACATTTTTATTGAAAAACACATTGAGTATGATTTCTCTATGACATTTAAAAAATTTTTTTTATTAACATATAATGTATTATTTGTTTCAGAGGTACAGGTCTGTGATTCATCAGTCTTACACAATTCACAGCGCTCACCATAGCACATACCCTCCCCAGTGCCCATCGCCCAGCCACCCCATCCCTCCCACCCCCCTCCACTCCAGCAACCCTCAGTTTGTTTGCTGAGATTAAGAGTCTCTCATGGTTTGTCTCTCTCTCTCTCTCTGGTTTCATCTTGTTTTATTTTTCCCTCCCTTCCCCTGTGATCCTCTGTCTTATTTCTCAAATTCCTCATATCAGTGAGATCATATGATACTTGTCTTTCTCTGATTGACTTATTTCGTTTAGCATAATACCCTCTAGTTCCATCCATGTCGTTGCAATTGGCAAGATTTCATTTTTTTTTTTTTTGATGGCTGCGTGACATTTTAAAAATTGTTTCTGGGATATCATAGATTAATACAAAGTAATACTGAATGTCTTTTAAGGAAAGTAACTGGAAGTCTTTTAGGATTGGAACACTAGGAATTATTAGAGACTCATTTCTAACTCCAACCAATGAGCTAAATCAATGAACACAGCAAAACTGGGAAATATTAAATCAAACTGAAGTCCCAAGTTGAATTTATGTCATGGCTAAAAGTTAAAAAACAAAAAACAAAAAACATAAAAACACCAAAACCAAAAACCGAATGCAACCCACCAACCAACCAAACAAACCAACAAAAAACAACTCAGCAGCTAATGTCACTCACAACAAAAACAAAAATTCAGGAACCATGGTCTGTTTAATTTTCATGTTATAAAGAATGTGGCTCAGTTCTTAGATAGGAGAGTGTTGATTTAGCCAGAATCCCACTGTGATAAGCAAACTGTGAAAAGCATTCATGTATCAGCAATATTTTAATAATTTATTTGTGCTGACTTCCATGAAGGGAAGTCACTTTACTTAAAACAAAATAATAATAACATATAATAATAATGAGAGGAAGATTCTTGGCAGTAAGTCTGTTATGTACAAGTCTACATTATGAACGTGCTCTATCTTTTTTTCTGGAACAGACAGGTCTTTGATCTTTCCTGTAGCAACTTTAGTAGCAGACTCAGAAAACATATGCCATAGAGATTATGTTATTGATAATCAGCAAGAATGGCTTTTGTTAAACTGACCAAGAATTTTACAGATTTAGGAAATGGAATGTATTTTGACTATGTTGCCTAGAGTAGACAGTAAATGCTTGAGGTGTCCCCCAAAACCCATCCGGTGTATAATTATACATGGCCAAGGGGAGCTGCACAGTTCTAGTTAGTTGGATTTATTTTAAAGCAGTTTGCAAAATTAAAAATACGTTAATACCTAACATCTTAAGAGTATCATTATATATTAGATTCCGTATTTATGTTTTCTCAAGAGCAATGCAGCATATCACAAATAGCATCTCATAAGGATGAGGCAGAAAAATAATTTACGATCAGCCAAATAAGGGCTTAGGTCAGGGATGGGCACTTTTCTGTAAAGGGCAAGACAGTAAATGTTTCAGGCTTTAGGCTTTGCAGTCTCCGTCACATATTCTTCTTTGTGTTATTTTTGAAACAACCATTTAAAAATGTAAAAGTATTCTTAGATCGTTGCAATACAAAACAGGTGCATTTGGATCTGGGTCTGTAGTTTGCCAGCTCAACCAAATTCAGTGTATAGTCGGTGGCCCAAAGAATAAGTGCGTTCTTTTCAAGGGCTACTTGGTACATCCCATAAGGGGAGGCATTTCAATTGGCATTCTCTGCCATGATGGAAAAATATCTCATACATAGACCATTTATTAATGTCAAGAAGTTAATCAGAGTATCTTCCAACTACTACATGCCCTAAGTTTTCTCTTCTTGTAGCCTATCCTATAATGGATGTCTTTTGGCCTGTTGGCTCTAAACCTTTCCCTTGCCCTTGGACCTGACATTGCTGCTATGCCTGCTTCGGAAGGAGACTGGTTTCATACTCTCTTCCCAGTTTGTGCATTTCAAGGACTAACAGCGCAGCTGGATTCTTCTCCCTCTCCAGATTCAGAATCTGAATAAATTACAGGAACGGGTGCCAGTGCAGGGACTCTACTAGATGCCCCCTGTTGGACTCATGGAAACTTATTACCTTTCCCTGTTGTCCTCAGGGATACCCCTGAGACCACGGAGTACTGGGGTGTGATGGCGTGCAGGTCTTAAGGGAAGGGTAGCACTTCTAAGTTCTGAAAACCTCAGCCTGTGTAACTCTCATGAGAAGTGCCACAAGACCCCGAATATTCTTCATGGAGCATTTTTGGAACAACCCATAGGAAGTCAAATAGAGATAAGGAAGTAATGCATCTACCCATTTAAATCTTTTCGGATGAAATTTTTACAGGATTATTTTAGTTTGTTTCTTTATGGATGTTGTCACCTTCTCCCCACCGTGGCAAGCTGTGCTTCTGTCCTTCCTTTGAGCAGAAGACACACTGTTCTCAAGTCTGTGCCTCTTTGTCATCATTCAGTCTCTTATATCATTTAAACATCTTTTTTTTTTTTTTTTTTTACTTTTTTGGTCAATTTTCTGCTCTGCCATGTTGAAATCTTAGGGTCGTATAGTTTATACCATAAAGGGAGCATGAATCCCAAACCTGGAAAAACAAAAATGAAGAACTGGTAAAAACATGAACTGCCAAATGTTGAGAATAACAGCTCTTAGAAAAGAAAACCAACTGAGGCAGAACTTTTTGGAAATTGGGGGTGCAAAATAGTCTTGAGTTTCTCCTTAAAAATATACGTGAAACAAACCTCATATTCTCATCTTTAATTTTCTGTGTTTTCTTTGTAAGCAGTAGTGTGTCTTTGCAAATAATTTGCAACCATCTGTCCCCCTATGAAAAAAGAATCCCTTATTTTTCAACTTCAATTATTCAGCTTAAAATTTAACTGTGAATCTATCTTTATCAATATCAAATTCCAACAGATTGGTAAGGAATTTTGATAAATAAAACAATACATAAGAGCATTTTGACTCTTTAGATAGTTTTTCATATTAACGTTAGATAAATAGTAAAAGTGGTGACTAGGAAACATGTATCAAAGGTGGAATATAAAAAAGGCTTCAGAAAGAAGTCCAATAAAAATGGGAATGTGCTGGGGGAAACAATGGAAAAATCACAACCCAGGTGTAGGTCCACTTTATTTTGTTAGATTTAATGTAATTTTATTATGTTTTGTTAGTCACCACACATTACATCTTTAGTTTTTGATGCAGTGTTCCATGATTCATTGTTTGTGCATAACACCCAGTGCTCCACGCAGAACGTGCCCTCCTTAATACCCATCACCAGGCTAACCCATCCCCCCTCCCCCCTCCCCTCTAGAACCCTCAGTTTGTTCCTCAGAGTCCATCGTCTCTCATGGTTCGTCTCTCCCTCCAATCCCCCTCCTCATTTTTCCCTTCCTTCTCCTAATGTCCTCCAAGCTATTCCTTATGTTCCACAAATAAGTGAAACCATATGATAATTGACTTTCTCTGCTTGACTTATTTCACTTAGCATCATCTTCTCCAGTCCCATCCATGTGGATGTAAAAGTTGGGTATTCATCCTTTCTGACGGCTGAGTGATATTCCATTGTATCTATGGACCACATCTTCTTGATCCATCCATCTGCTGAAGGGCATCTCAGCTCCTTCCACAGTTTGGCTATTGCGGACATGGCTGCTATGGACATTGGGGTGCATGTGGCCCTTCTTTTCACTACATCTGTGTCTTTGGGGTAAATACCCAGAAGTGCAATTGCTGGGTCATAGGGTAGCTCTATTTTTAAATTTTTGAGGCACCTCCACACTGTTTCCCAAAGTGGCTGCACCGACTTGCATTCCCACTTTATTTTAATGCACCTTCTGTGAAGCCCAGTTGGACATTTAGGATTGTTTTATGGGTAACTCAGTCAGTCAAGCCCCTGAACTAATGCTTGCCTGATTGCTTTAGATAGACTTTTTAACTCTGAATTACATGATTGGCATTTTTCCGTTTGCACCCACATTCGTTACCCAGCCTTGTACTTCTGTTGGCCCAATCTTTTCCTTCTCGGCAAGTCCATTCTGTTTGCGTGTGAGCTACAAGGGGACATTTTATTTTAAAAAATTACTGGGGCGCCTGTGTGTCTCAGTCGGTTAAGGTCTGCCTTCAGCTCAGGTCATGATCCCAGGTCCTGGGATTGAGCCCCGTGCCGGGCTCCCTGCTCAGCAGGATTCTGCTTCTCCCTCTCTCCTTGGTCCATTCCCCTGCTTGTGCGCTCTAGCTCACTCACTCACTCTCTCAAATAACTAAAATCTTAAAAAAAATTACTGGACCGTATTGATTTCGAATTTACCCTCTCTGCATTTGTGGGTAATGTATAATGAAAACATGCAGTTCTGGTAGGTAGTGAGACTGAACTTTCAGACAATCCATAAGAAATTAGCAAGAAAATGTATTATATTACATGTACTTTTATGGTAAATATTAATACTGCTTTTATATAGTATATACTTCTATATAGTATAGTATGTATTCATACAGTGTATTATTTAATATATATAAACTATAGCCATGTATCGTATAGTATATATCATATATTTATATATTATTTTATACATCCAGTATATATAATACATATTTAACTGTCGTAAGTTAAATTAAAATAACGTGTTAGGTACTGATTATTTAATTTAGATTTTAAAAATATGCACTTAACTCTAGGGGTCCAGTGTGTCTCTGCAGCCTTCAGAGTTGATGAATGCAAAACTCACTTCGCAAAGCTTCCCTAGGTTCACCAAGGAGAGTCCTATAAAGTAGCCCTTGTCCGTCTTTGCTGCCTTCCTTTTCTTGCCTGTCCGCTGTCTCATCCAAATATTTTTATTTTTTGTTGTTAACTAGGCGTTATTCTCCGAAAGCTAGCTGGGTAGGGTTAGCCCTCGAGCGTTTATACGCCACGGAGAACCCTTGACATCCGCGCCAATTAAACAGATGGTAGTAAGACTGTAGCAGTTCTGGACAGACGGACCTGTCCGGTTCTCCAACACGTTAGGGACGGATGCGGTTGTTGACTCCACCTTCGGCACGTGTCCTCACAGTCGCGGACAGAGGACATCGGGGTCATGTGTGCTAGTCTTATCTGTAGAGAAAGTAAGACCCCAATTAATTGAACTCAGTTAGCTTCGTATGTCCCAAATAACAAAGGAACTTGTTAATATAAGTCAGTTATACGGAGGAGAGTTTAATTTGACATAAATGCAAACTGCGATTTCATTAAAAATGTATCTGTGTATAACAGCATGTATGCCATTCTGTTTTCTATAGTTCAGTCATGCCAAATCAGACCTTGTTTAATAAAAGCAAACCAATTAAAATATATATATATATATATATTCACACAGGATGCTGGTAGCATGTAGCTATGGGAATTGAATCAATGTATTAAGTGTAAGTTAACTACATCCTGACCACGTACATACTGGTCTGGCCAGCACTGGGAGAGAGATTTTGCTCCTTTTGAATGCCTAACATCAAAATTTAATACATGTATGTTAAAAATTTTGAACTAACTGCTTCTTTCTCTAATGACCAAGAAACAGAAATGTATCAGACATATATTGGGATTCCACAATTTAAAATGAATTTTTGGGATGTGGGGATAGGTATGCTTGGAAGAGAGATGCAGTGTAACGTTAGCATCGTTGCTGATCTCTTTCTGTATTTAATAAACAATCTGCAATGCCGACTGTTATACATAATCCCTATTTATATAGTATAAATTCTAGACTTTTCCATTTGGAAAACATCAAAAGTGCACTTTTTGTTTCCATTGTTCATTCAGTAACTCAAGGAAATGCATTTCCTGCCTTAGAGGTTTGCATGTGTGGTCTGCTTCTTATCAGGCAGTTAAGACCCAGCAGGCTGGAAGGTTGACCAACCTGCTCTAACTTGTACTCTCATAATTATCTTGTGCAACGCCTTATTTTTATCACAGAGCTTATGTGTGTGTTCATGTGTGTATACACGCGTATATATATGTATGTATGTACACATAATTCAATGAGGACAGAGAGTGTGTCTCTTCTACCTGTTACATGTTAGGCATTCAATCATTGGCTGAATGAATGAACGCACATGATATTTAAAGAGTGTTTAAAACCAAGTCTTAGAGGGGCGCCTGGCTGGCTCAGTCGTTAAGCGTCTGCCTTCGGCTCAGGCCATGATCCCGGGGTCCTGGGATCGAGCCCCGCATCGGGCTCCCTGCTCCGCAGGAAGCCTGCTTCTCCCTCTCCCACTCCCCGTGCTTGTGTTCTCTCTCTTGCTGTGTCTCTCTCTGTCAAATAAATTAAAAAATCTTAAAAAAAAAGCAAAAACCAAGTCTTAGAAATTGCCAGACTGAACTTGGTGGCTAAAGAGGAAGGAAAAGAAAGCGAGAAGGAAACTCATTAAGAGAACGCAGGGTTAAGGCATAGTATATGATGAACAAGTAGTTGGAAGTGGCTAAGGGTAATAAAGGATATGATACTGGAATAGTTTAATCTTAAAAAGTTTGTCTTAACATTTATCTTGCTTCCAGTCATATGTTACTTGTTCTGATTTATCCATGTTTTACATTTAGAAAGGTTTCGAAGCAGGTCATCGGATATTAGTTATGTAAGCAGAGAGGATGTTTTGTTGCCTGTGTTCCCCCCCAGCTGCCAGCAAAATGCCTAGTGCACAGGAGATATACAGGGTCTCTCTCTCTCTCTCTTTTTTAAGATTTTATTTATCTATTTGAGAGAGAGCATGAGCGGGTGAAAGGCAGAGGGAGATCAGACACGCCGCTGAGCAGGGAGACCGATGCAGGGCTCAATCCCTGGACTCGATCCCAGGACCCTGGGATCATGACCTGAGCCGAAGGCAGACGCTTCACTGACTGGGCCACCCAGGGACCCCATACAGGGTCTCTTAATTTTACTGTTTCAGTCTTTGAGAATTTCTCAGCTGCATTCATTTTAGCTTTGTCCAAAAAATTTACTTTTTAGCATATGTTAAGGGATTGCCAAAATGGATTTTTTGAACTGGTGCAGTAGACTGTGAGTTTCCAGGTGCTGGGGGAGACCTACTCGTGTTTAGATGGGAAGATGCAGGACAAAAGATACAGAGAATTACCGGGGACCACAAAAGCAATCAGGCATTCTGGTACAGAGGCATCCATAAAGGTACACCCTAGGAATCACATGCCCGATTTCACATTTATCATCTTCCTGGGTACCCAGCATACTGACTCAATATTATAAATGAATGCAATAATTAATGAGAATTTATTGCACAAGGATTGCAGCTTTGGGTATAAATTTTAACTAGATGGCTTGTAAGGTTTTCTTAAATATTGAAAATCTACGGCAAATACATGCGTAGAAAATCCTAAATTGTGTGATCATTATAACTACCCTTTGGGGTCCCCCCAGTTGCCAACGTGTATTGTAGTGCCGTTTAATCACGACCCAGGTGTGGGTCCACTGACATCCAGCCAGCATTGTAATGATCTGACCTACTCGGGCTGAATGCTTTAAATGCAGTATTTGAGATCATTACCGTGACCCTGGAAGTGGCATTTTACTGCATCCCTATTACAGAGGAAAATAAAAGGTTAGGGTTAGGGTTTGGGTCATTTAGTGACCTGCCTGGTGCTAGATATACCAGGTTTGATCTCAAGTCGGCCTGGACGAGAAGCCTTTCTCCCACACTGAGCTGCTAGAGCTATCGCAGACATTTGAAGGAGGGAAATATTGGTGTTGTAAGGGGACTGCAGGAAGGCTCCACAGAAAACACTCCATTGAGGAACAGACGCACGGCTTCACGCCTGAGTCAGATGGTGTTACTTCTGCCCCCTTGGTTCTGGAATAAGAAAGTGAAGGCAGCCAGAGCAGGAAAGGATGTGGCTGAGCTTCCTCTCAAATTCCTGTTCCATGAGCCATCAAATCATTCAGTTTCATAGACTGTTTCTCCTTGTTTCCTTTGGTTTGGGTTCTCTGAATAGAAAAAGGATATGGACACCCCACTTTTCTTTGTGATAGGATCACATGATCAGTTCCTAAATGTTCTCTCCCTTCCTCTGTCTGTCTCTGTTGAGGTCATGGTCTACATATGACTCCACTGGAATGTCTCCATTTCTTAACCAGCTAAATGCTTCATTTTGCATTTATAATGGCCTTAAATCTCAAAGGTTGAATAAAACCCTCAATGATGATTTCTTTAACTTGTCATTAGCCAGAATGTGTGGATAAACAGAGCATGCCAAAAGCCTGGTGAATGCATAGGTCGTTGAAGAAAGTTTAAAAATAATCATGAAAGGACAGTAGGAATGTACCTGAGCGATTCACAGTCACCAGAATGCCTCTCTGCACACTGTAGAGAGGAGCGAGGAAGTTACATATTCTGCTTGCCGCAGCTAGGCAGTCAGATCAGTGTAACAAGAAGCTGAAATGTAGATCGAGGCTATCCCAGGCATCCATCACTCCCCGGGAGTCAGGTGTTTGGATTCTGCCAAAGAAGCAGTCTGGGGACATTGTGGGCAGAGCCCAGAAGCGGGAAATCCCTTCTCAGGATGGATGAGCCTGCCTGCAATTTCCTGCAGCACAGGGCCATGCACGGACCAGGCTGGGGCTTTTCCCATCCGTATGGAGAGAGAGAGAGAGAGAGAGAGAGTGTCACATTTGCACCACACTAGAAAGAGCTCTATTCTGCATATTTTTTCAGGAACACATAAAACTTGAAATATTAAACCTGCTGTATTTGAAATGCTGTCTGGCATTGAAAATGAGGACGTCTGTATGGACTCAGGCTGCTTGCATTGTTTCCTCCTGAAGATGTGAGCAGTTTGTTTTTGCTTTGCTCCTGCAGGCCTGCCAGGGCTCTGGGCTGGACTGGGGAGGACTGTATTTTCCTGGTACTTAGGCCTGGGTGCTGGTGGAAGATGATGAGGGACCGGCTCACTTGTGGGGAGGACAAGCAGAAACAAGTAGTAATGCAGCAACCTTCCTTGTATACAGTATCCCCTAAGAAGCTACATCATTTTCATGTATTAACTTAATTTGTGTGATTTGGTGGGTGTTATCCAGAACATTTACAATCTTGCCGTTGGTATCTATTCCAGAAATGAAAGTTACGATTACTTTGTTATATGTTCCTTTATATGTGTTGAGATCCAGTGTCAAACTAGTCTTAAACTCACCTGCTTCAGAGTAAATAATGCAATTCTCACATCCCAAGGTGACATTCACATGATGTGCATGATGAAGTGCCCACAAGCAGCACTAACATTCATGGGGATACAAATGGATTTCGAAAACAGTGTCTTCGGTTATCTCAGGGTTCAGTTCAGATCTGACGGCACAAATGAAATTGCGTTGGGTTATTCTCCCAGGATGGAAAGCAAAAGCATGTATGCAACCTTTGGTGTGGACAGATGTGTTTCAACCTGTGTTTACCCAGAAGGTGAGAGGGATCACTAGCCTCAGCCCAGCAGGGTTTTGCTCCAAAGTGATCAGTCATTAAAAGGACGTGGATTAGAACTGCAGTGCAGACAGAAGGGTAACGCTTGGGAAATAACGAACTCTGTCTGTGTCTCCAGCCAAGTTCGTTCTATCATTTGATTTGGCTAATTTGCTGCTGCAGTCTTTTAGGTGGTCAAATGCAGAACTTAAAAATTCAGTTCAACAGGCATTAACTGAACTCAGTACTCAGGTATGCTATTTGGATTTGTGGCTGCTACGAAATTGAACAGAGCATATGGTTGTCTTCGAGGATGTAATAATGCGCAGGAGCCATGTACAGATCTAATGAGGGGCACGCTAATAGGGTGGAGGGCACCACAGTGCCAGGGGATAAAAATTTTGTCTAGTTGGAGGGGAACAGGAGAGGCTCCATGGAGGTGGTGACAAATGACAAATGTGGGATGATGTGGGGGTGGGGGCATCGTAGTTGGGGATGGGGAGGGCACTCCAAAAAAAAAAGAGAGAGACATGGGCAAAGGGAGAGAGTAGAGAATGATCATTGGAGGGAAGGGAGAGCAACACGATGCCACCGTTTTTAGAGAAATCAGTCATGCGGCCACATCTGCAATGAATATGGGTGTGGGAAGCCCAGGAACATGCCCATGAAGAGCCATTTTATTGGAGTCTGGGTTAGAGGTGAGGAAGGGCTGGGGGGTGCGGTCAGAAGCACATGAGTATATGTGGGGAAAGGAGGAAAAATAGTATACTATGACAATGGGCTTTCTTTTCTTTTTTTTAATATTAATTAATTTATTTGGGGGGGTGGGGCAAAGGGAGAGGGAGAGAGAATCTCAAGCAGACTCCCCTCTGAGCTCAGAGCCCGACATGGGGCTCAATCGCCATGACCCTGAGATTATGACCTTAGCTAAAACCAAGAGTTGGACACTTAACCGACTGAGCCACCCCCCAGGTGCCCCAACAGTGGACTTTCAAAGCTGGATCCCTGCAAGCATTCCATTACCAGTGGCACACTGTCTGAAAGAGAGATTGTAGTTGGAGGTGAGAGGAGAAGATCAGGGACTGGGTCAGAATTATGTGAGTTTGTGTTGCTGGAGCATCTAGAACAGGTGTCTAGTGGGCAGGTAGAAATGTGGATCTGGAGCTGAGATGGGATAAATAGACTTTGGAAATTTCTTTCAAAAGGCATGGCCCATGTGATATTACCATGATCATATTACCAAAATAGAGGGTGATTGTAGAGGAAGAAAGATTCATGCTTGCACTCAGGGAGGAGGAAGAAAGAGATCCAGACGTGGTGTCCAGGAGTAGTCATGGGAGCCATGGGCAGACAGGCAGGCCCTGTTGGAACATTTCGCAGAGATGCAAGGACTCAACACAATTAAACAATACAGACTTCGAAGTACTGTGTGTGTGAACTTGCAAACCAAGAGGTTATTGGTAAGATCTGCAGACAGTCGTCAGATTTTAGGTATTTGCAGAGCTTAGGTATGAGAAAATAGGAATAGATAGCTCTTTAAAAATGTTTGTGATCTGGGGGCGCCTGGGTGGCTCAGTCGTTAAGCGTCTGCCTTCGGCTCAGGTCATGATCCCGGGGTCCTGGGATTGAGCCCCGCATCGGGCTCCTGGCTGGGCGGTAAGCCTGCTTCTCCCTCTCCCTCTGCCTCTCCCCCTGTTCATGCTCTCTCTCTCTCTGTATCTCTGTGTCTCAAATGAATAAATAAAATCTTTAAAAAAAAATGTTTGTGATCTGTAAAAACAACAACAACAAACTTGATAACCTGAAAAGTGATTATGATAATACCCTTCTTCCCTAGTGTCTGCTAGGGCCCAGGCACTATGTGTAACTCACCTCAGTTAATTTGAAGGCACAGTCATGACTAAGGATTCGGGTGGACGGAAAGAGATGAAGGCACGGAGGGTCTCACGTCACCCTCTTCTGCCTTCAGCAGTCTGAAAGATGATAAAAGCAGAAGGTAGAACCTTGTTTCATTTCTAAAAATGGGCCCTTTCCCTTCTGGATGCAGCCCCGCCCCTCCTTGACCCTTCCTGGTTCTGACCGCAGTGCCCTGCGGACTGGACCTCGCTTCTTACTCAGCACCCCCAGCTGCCCCGTGAACAAAGTTCCTCCCAGTGCTGTCGCTCATGGTTTCACAGTTTTCCTCTCCTTCCCTTCAAGGATTCTCCAGCCCAGGTGTTCTCACACCCTGGGGTGCATCAGGGTCCTTCAGAGGGGTTGTCAAACCAGTGCTTCTGACTCAGTAGAGTTATGATGAGACCCGAGCTTCTGCATCTCTAGTAAGTTCCAAGGTGGTGCTCATACTGCCGGTCAGGGGAGTTAGTTTTGCAGTTTAGGAATATTGGATGGACCTTGGGAAGGATGTCGAGGGCTTCAGGATCTATGTGGTTGTCAGTCAGAAGAGGGATTTTGCTGATGTTTGGTCGAAGCGGATGGACAAGAACCCAAGTGCAGAGCATACAGGAAAGAAAGAACTGAACTCAAAGGGAGGGTGAGTGGACGTGGGCAGCGGTGGACGACGTGCGGGAGCCGGGAGGACACTACCAGGTGCTGCCGAAGCCTCCAGCGTGGGGCAGGGCATCTCCCAGCTGCCTCTGGACTCTGACATGCAGTGATTTTGATTCTCTCGTCATGTTCAACGTTTTTATCGAGTGGCCCGGACCCCCTTACCTTCCCCCAAACACCCCCCACAATATTAAAACAATCAACAAGGTGTGAAAATGAGTTCCTCTTCACAAAACCAGCCTCCCTCTCACCACCGATGGTCATGGAGCTGCTGTTGAACTCCTTCTACCAAACAGTGCTCCGACCCGGCGCGTGGCCCAGGGAGCCAGCCATTCCAGAAATGTCTTCTGAAAGAAATAAGTCTATGTGGAAATAAACCCGCATCTCCTTCTCCAGCTAAGCTGCTGCTGCGTTATCCGCTCTTGGGAAAGAGGTATTTCCAGCATGAGGTCCAGTAAAGATTTCAAAATGTGCCGCCATCCTATGCATGAAGTGAAGAGAACATGGGTTGCCGAGACATCTTGTCTGTACCAAGCGCAGAGTCTCTCTCCCTCATCAAGCCATGCCCCTGGGTGGACTGAGAGCGAGAGCAGGGGGGAAGCCCAATCAAGCTGTCCCCTCCTGCCCTCCCCACTGAGTGCTGAGAAGGCCTTGGCACGGAGGACAGAGGGGGGTGTGCGGTGAGATGTAACACACTGACTCTTTCCCTGGTGGGTCTCACGTCTGGCTGAAATCATGGAGCAGTGTTCCGGAGGGACTGAAGGTTCTCTTTTCCAAAAGCACAGACTCTGATGAATCTTGAACCTTTCAGCACTCTCTTATGGTAGTGACTCCTGCTAAGGAGTGCAAATGAGTCTGATGCCTTTGAGAAATCTTGAATTGTCTTGATGGAAGCATTGATAAGGGCGAGCCAGGATATTAATTTTGCCTTGAAGGGTGACATGCATGGGTTTGAATTACCGTCTGAGATGGACACCCTCATCTTTACAGGTAGCATCCATCTTTTAACTTCCCCAAGTTAACTGTGTTCCATTGCATTGATTAGCTAACTTTGATCAAGCAAAGTCAGTAAAAATGGCTAGCATGCTATATCCTTTACAGGCATTTATTTCCTTTTCTTTGGAGAGATCCTTATCATTACAGGAAGTAATTTTGTCCTTTTGCACGAAGCCCTG
Organism: Zalophus californianus; assembly: GCF_009762305.2. Classification (NCBI taxonomy): domain Eukaryota; kingdom Metazoa; phylum Chordata; class Mammalia; order Carnivora; family Otariidae; genus Zalophus; species Zalophus californianus. The sequence goes on from NC_045597.1 coordinate 4,887,623, forward strand.
CATCCCAATCTTTTGAGCTTTTGTTTTCATTTAAAAACATCAGATGTCACTGCTGATCCGGCCAACTGTGGCCAACCATAGTGGCAAAGCAAAGGGACAGTAGAGGCCTCCGGGGCAGACGTGTGTGCGTTACCGTGCTTTGCAAACTCTCTCTGCTCACCTTTGCCCTTGCATCTCAACCCGTGCTGGTCTCCTGCATGTGAGCATACAGAGCTCATGCCACAGGCAGCTCATCACTGAGTCCCCAGACCCTCCAGGTATGCGGTACGCTGTTCGATAAGGTGACTCCACTGACCATGCACAGGAATGCCATGCATTATCAAGTTGTTATCAAACAGTTCCCAAACACCCTCACTTTCTGCCATTGTGTTGCCATGGATGATAACTTACTGCCAGTGGCCACACTTGGAATAGAATGTTCTTTATTGAAGAAGCTGGTTAATTTTTGAGACATTTCATAATGTGAAACTATTTCAGGCACAAAAATTCTAGGTGAAGAATGTTGCCATGGACCTCATCCCTGGATTCTTGGAATTTAAAGTAGGAAATATATTGCTACAGACACATCTATATCAAACTCGTAGGAGGTAAGCTTGGAATGTCAAAGCAGAACACAAATACACAAGAGAGATAAATGTTCTGTTCAGATTAAGGAGCTGCTCAACTGTGTGTGGAGGAAGTGACTTAGGGCAGGTTCAGGGTGTCCGCCCTGGTGGTGGGAAGAAGCTGGGCAAAGGAGCCAGCCAGAAAGCACTGAAGGACAGCTTTGGACCTTGTTGACTCAGAGCTTTTCGCAGTGGACTCATTATCCTATCTCATGATCAGTGATAGATGGAATGTTGGCCACGAAATGGATTCTTTACGTAAAAATCTGTAATCCTAGAATTAAAACCTGCAAGAGGCTTTGATGATGATCTATACATTATATTGTGAGGTCAACTTAAGTCTGTAGAGTGAAGGGTGCGCTGATAGTAAAAGCTAAAGTCAGGTCCTTACCCAGAGCTTCTGCTCCATATATGAGTTCTACCCTGTGTCCTCTTCTGTCTTTCTCTCCATCTTGATTTTTATTCTTTTCTCTTAATTGTTTAAAAACACTTCTCTCCTTGGGCACCTGGGTGGCTCAGTCATTAAGCGTCTGCCTTCAGCTCGGGTCTTGGGATCCAGCCCCACATCAGGTTCCCTGCTCAGTGGGAAGCCTGCTTCTCCCTCTCCCACTCCCCCTCACACTCCTCCTGCTTGTGTTCCCCTTTTCACCATCTCTCTGTGTCTGTCAAATAAATAAATAAAATCTTAAAAAAAACCAAACAAACCAAAAGACCACTTCTTTACTCTCTGCAGAGTACTGCCCATTATGCAATCTTTTTTTTTTTTTTTTCAGTATCAACGATCTTTTTTTCTGATGAGGCAGGGAGGGCTGCCATTCACCCTTGTCTTTAAAAACACAGACACAGAAAAATGTCTGATAAGTGTCTAATAATACGCATACTGTACTTGCTGGTGAGCTCGAACTCTCCATTTTATCAAACTCTTGCCTCCTTGCTGTCTGTTAACTAAATGATCAGGGGTCCAGCTGACCGATGGAGGTAAGGTTGTGATAGTGCAGTGAAGAACCCCAGTTTATACAACCTGCTCTTAAATCTGGGGGTGCGGCCTCAGATGGCACATTTAATCTCTGTAATCCTCGGTTGCCTCATCTGTAGAATGTAGATGACAAGCATCCACCCTACAGTCCCACGTGAGGATGATCTGGGGTCATTCGCTGAGGCACGTGGTGTAATGCCTGCCTTGCAACACACAGGCAATAAACAGCCCCCTTGCCCTTGTAAGTTTATATTCATAAATTCTACAGAGAAAACAAAATCAGACGGACAGCACAACTTTCCAGGCCCTGCTTGGACGGAAGCACAAGGCAGGGGCTTGCATCTTGGAGCCAGGTTACCAGGCTGGACGCGGTCTGGCCACGTGGGAATGAAGCCTGGGTGGACCTTGAGACTCAGGGCCTGTTTGGTTTGTGGGTTAACGAGTCAGCTTCCGCCTTTGATAGCATACAAGAGAAAGTCTTTTGAATTTAAGGAATCAAACCACTGCAGCTGTTATGAGGCTACAGTTTGAAAAGCTTTTGTAGACTGTCTGCTGAAAGACAGCTCTGTACCTTTTCGTACAAGCCTTTCACACTGCGTGACATTTTCAGTACTTGCATTTTTTTTTAATCCTTCTAGCACATGCCACAGTAAAATTACAAGTATAGCAGTCCACCATCTGGCGAGACTCATTCTCCCCGAAACGAAGGTGGGGCTGTGGAGGATGCTCTGCATTTTACGTTTCTGCTCTCCCACATCTGCATCGCTCTGTGTTGTCTCTTCTCCTGCTTAATCAAATCTTGAAAAAGGACCTGCAAAATTAATTTCTGGGGCTCCCTAGGCCTCGGCTTCATTCGGGATCTCAGAACTTAGTTTATGTTTATGGCTCACATGTCACATGTTTTAGGCGGGGTATTGCCCCCGTCCTTTACTTATTGCTGTTATTATCCTCTGTTTGTTTGTTTAGAGTTCCTTCTCGTTCTTGCATCCTGTTTGGGAATGTCCCTGCTGATTAATATCTCTTCCAGGGGGAGAGCAGGAAAAGATGGAACACAGGCATTGAACGTTCTCCAAATCCAAATGTTAGCATCTAATTTTAATGGAGTCACTGGTCCACTTGGACAATTTTTATTTAGATCCTTATTATCAAATCAAGGTACACTTTATAGCTTGTGTGCTTATTATAGGATTAAGAGATAACTTAATAGAAGTAGGTATGCATTAACGTAATTTAATTAAGGTAAAAATTCAAAGGGCTTATTTTTTGGTATGGAAGGGATTGATGTAATTAAGGCCTTATTTATGTATTGTGGCTGGGGATTTTTGGCGTGTGATTTTAGGTAATCCATATAAAAACCTGTTTCTCTTCTCTGAAAATAAATGAAAATTGTTTCATATCAATACATTTTTATTTCAAGCAGCAGACCTAAAGTATTGTTTTCATTAGCAATATTCTACTCTTGCTAAATACATGTTTCCTATTAACTGGAAATAAAAAACAAGATTAATAGTTACAGCAAAATTGTGCTTTCTTAGCCCATCTCCCAGTCTGTTTCTTTAGGCGGTAGTATTTAGAAGTACTCCTGAGAATGCTGTTTGAAATTCCAGTTGAACACCCTGAGGTTGTCATAGATTAATAAGATATTTCTTCTTCTCTTTACAAAAGCTGCCATACAAACCCGCATGGAAGGTAGATATCCCCAAGATGATAAAGAAAGCATGTGATATCATATTCATGGATACTTTCCCTGCTACTTACATAACTGATTGCTTTTTCCTTTGTGAATGCATATACTTCACACCAGGTTGTGGTGTGTATAGTATAAGTATAGAGGGAGCACTGTAGAAGGATTATGAGTGTGCTATAGTCTCACACTACAACACTCTTCAATTCCATAGACATTTCTGGAATATCTACAAAGAAATGGCACTCATTTAGTCCATGTGGATAACACTGTGATGTGCAAGATACAGCCTCTTCTTGCAAGTTGCTTACCATCGTCAGGAAATAAGGTCAATGTACAACTTCTCAAACAGACGTCTGTCCGTGAGTGGTCAGTTACTGAGCATTTCAGAAAAAGGAAGAGTCACATTATTTGGAGGATAAAGAAAAGAATAAACAATTATCATTTGAGCTGGTTTTCATAAAATTATTACTAACACCTAGCTTCAGTCATTCCCAAGCAAATAAGACCCACAGAGATATAAAACCTCAGGAAAGTTTGCTGTTCCACATAGGGTAGATGCCAGAAGGAAGTATCCATGTTGATTTTATAGAATCATATTAAGGCCATGAAGTTTAACTTTCTATCAGAAACATCAAGCATAGGCTTTTCTACAAATATCTTGGGATTATGGGTCCTCCCTATCTCCTTAACATTGGAATGCCTGTGCTCGTAAATTTGACCAACTTATCAAGTTCCAGTGACGCTATCATCACAGGAACAGACATCAAATTAATAATGAAGATTTCGTATGCATTTATAAAAGTCTCTCTGTTTTTTTTATGTGTAAAACCAAATAGAATTAATTAATGGGAAAAACTCACTCTTTGTTCCTTTTCTGATGGTAACATTTTAATTGTTTTATCATGAAAAGAAAATTTATAAAATAACCATATTGTTTATATCCTAAATAGCAAATGTTGAAAGTGTGGAAAATAATAAAAGAGAAATATTTTGTGACCCTCTCTAAAATTACTTCCTTAGCATTGTCCACGAAACCTGCGTTGTCCCTTACAGCAGCCACTGGCCAGGTTTGGCTACTTCAATTTCAATTTCAATTCATTAGAATTAAATTAAATTAAAAATTCATTTTCTCACTCACACTAGCCATGTTTCAGGTGCTCAAATGCAACATGTGGGGAGTGGCTTCTGTATGGACAGTGCAGATACAGAGCATTTCCATTTTTGTTAGAAAGTTCTGTGGGACGGCAGGTGCACTGAAGTTCCTTTGAGCGTTAGCCATCATTTCCCCCTGCTTAGGAGATTAAACAAACATATCTATTTTAATAATGCATTGAAAGGTAGCACTAATCTAGAACTTTTGATTCCCCGGGGTTTCTTTTTGGGCTTTGAAAATTCCTGTCTTTGGTTCAGTATAAACAGTAAGTTGTGATGACTCTGGGTGTTGATGGTGGTGATGTTGAGGATGATGGACCGATAATGATGATGAGGCTCTTAGTGATGATAATAAAATGAGAATGAAGAGCGAGCCAACCTGGGGGGGGGGGCTTGAATTTTTGTTATGTAATGAGTGACTGTTGCCAGCTCTTCCAGTGGGGAAGTTTGTTTCGGGCCCATTTATGTACACGGAGACGTTTTCATCAGATCTGAAGGCTGGTGAAAACTTGCATTAGGAATGTTTATATATTTGGGGCCGAGTGCTGTGGAATAGACCTAGAATGTGTGTATGGCCCTGTGCCGTGGTCTACCCCTGATGCCTGGTTGGGATTGTCATATGCTGCAGTTATTTTAAATGGTTGTAGAGAAGGCATTGTTGAATGTTTAGTCCGAGCTTCTTAAAATGTTAAATGGTTTAGAAGAGTTTCTGTGATCCATCTCAGGGCTAAGGCGTTTGACTCAATTCCAGTTACCGACTAATGAAAACCCGCTTCACAAGGGACTGATGGATAAACCAAGATTTTCCCAAGGATTTTACTTTAGAGGAGATGTCTTCTCCAAGATTATAGGGATACGTTTGCAATCTAGATTATCTCCGTTCCAGAGTAAGTTACCTCATGAAGCACACTTGTAGTCAGACAGCTACCTGGTTAACATGCAGTCAGAGTTGAAGCCTTTCAGACTCATTTGATCTAGAGGCCTGCGAGAATGTGATGAATTATGCCCATTCTCACTGCAGAGCACACCTCACATGGTAACCAGAGATTCTGCCCAGCTCCTGGGACAGTGTGGCTACACATGAATGAATCCCCATCCCTCATTTTTCCTGCCATATAAACATCACTCACACCCACCTGTTTTTTATTGTAATATACTTAAGTATATGTCTTGATGGCGTTTTGTTGACATCCTTATCCAACGATAAGTGAAGCTGAGTCTCTGGAAGTGATATTTATAGACTCTGCATTACTTTATTTTTAATATTCCATAATACATATGAAAGACTTGTCTTTTAGTAAAGCTGAAACAGATCATGTCAAGTGTGATCATGTCAGAGCTTTTTGAGCTTAGATTTAGCCATTTTTCCTTTTAAAATGTCATTGATGGTATCATCATATTGTTTTCTGGTTTCTGTACACAGTTTATTTTTGTGTTGCCGCCAAAGCTCTGCTTGTTATGTACTTCTGATAGATATAAATGTGTTAGTTATTAATACATACATTTTATTTTTAAAATGAAAACTTCTAAAACACGGAAGGAGAGAAAGTGTTATAAAATAATTGGTTGGTGGTGAAGTTGTTGGGTTATGTTTGTGGTTGAAGTTGTACCCACAATATCAAATTTTAAATGGATTATTTGTCTAGAATCATATCCTTCATGATTCCTTCCGTGAGTCCCCAAAAGAGCGAGGACTTCTTCTGTCATTAAACCACAATGATATTTGGCATATATCTCTCTTAAGATAATGAAAGCTTGTTTTTTAATTACTATTATTTAATACTAATCTTACCCTTAAGATTATACTGTAAGATTCTTGAGGATGAAGAGTTTGACTTAGGTGTCTTTCCCTCTCTTCCACAACTTATATGCTGTCTGCTTAGCCAGTGCCCTTCTCTGACAGCATGTATGTTAGGGGTGAGAATGTTTCAGGAGAGCAGGTAAATATAACTGAGGGAGTATCCGCAAAATATACTTTCAGCCAAAAAGAAAGACAGCGATGTTAAGGAGTAGTTGTATAGTTGTAGTCGCAAATAAAAATTGCTCTTTTTCCACAGCAAGATTACCCTGATTCCTGATGTAAGGGAAAAAAATGAAAGCAATATATTTTTACCCAAGGGTAGACTATTCCCTGGAAGCAAATTTTATCATGGCTTTCCAAGGTCCCATCATTGTCTTGATATAAAAAATTTATACGAGCATTTTCTAGATGGCTGCAAATTGACTTCATGCATCCTTTCTTTGCCACCACCCAGAAAACACACCTATCCATGCAAACAAGTTGAGGGAAATTATAATTATTGTATTAGAATAACATGCATTTCCAAATCAGGGATTATTGTATATCTTCTTGATCTAGATAGAAGTCCCAAAGCTGAAAAATTAGAGCAAACAGAGAACATAGAGTATCAGTCAGAGTTCCTATTTACAAGCAATAGACATTGGCCAATTGGGTGACTAATTTAAGCATAAAAGTAAATTGCATTTAAGGCTATTAGGTAGCTAATGGAAACTCTAGGAAAGCCAGCTAACCCAGCCTGAAAACTATGCAGCTCGGGACCATGCAATTTGTCCTCTATATACCTAGTCAGATGAGGACGTCACCATAACCATCTGTGGGACAGTGGACACTTCTGCCACTGTAAACCCTCCCAGACCCTGTTTTGTGCAGTTCCTTCCTGCTTTGCATCATTAGCTTCCCGCTCAAAGTAGGGAAAGTGAGTGCTGCTGGGTTGGCAGAGCTCAAGTCCTATGACCTGCCACCCATGGTGCTGGTCGGGAAAGGGAGCATCTGAAATTTTCAGTTTGCTTGTGAAAATTGGATTCTGCCAAATGAGGTAGGGGATTAAATGTTGGAAGGGGATTCTGAAATGAAGCAACTGCAAATAATGAAAAAGCCTATTCTGCCTAAAATCTGGTTAAATCTCTTTATCACTGACATCAGATGCATCATTTTTATGACTCAAGAAAGCAAGGAAATTACATTTTGCCAGATCATTAGATTTGCTTTGGCCTACCTGAATAGCCAAGTGAAACAATATTCGTATGAATGCACTTGTTTTAACAAAGCTGGGGGACAAAATTCTCTCTCCATGTACGTTAAACAACGAAGCAATTGCATTAAACTACTAATGAGATTAGAACTATTAAGAAAGAAACATTTTCCTGTTGATATTTTGGTTTGGAAGATAGGAAGTTTAAGGCCAAAGAAGTGGAGACCTTCAGTGTATCCAATCACTGAAGCAGCCTGAGGACAAACACTCATTCTACTCCTTCCAATACAGCCTGCCCCGTGTGAGTGGGAGCTGGGATTATAGTCTATTTTAAAAAATCCATTCTTTTGTTTCTTTGGATGACACTATTTTGCTCAGGAGTACTCCTGCTTGCAGGTTACCAGATGAAATAGATTACGTTAAATGCTAAATTTAAATTTGCATTGAGAAAAGATCTTGTGGGGAGGGGCAAATAGGCAGGTATAAATGAAATCTCCTCAGGATAAAACTCATTTACTTAAAGGAGTGTGTGTGAGAAATCTCAATATAACATGAATCCTTATCAGGTTTAATGAAGTAACTGCCAATATGATCTGTCTTGCAAAGCTGCTTGTCCTTACCCTCCACACATCACGTATCCCTAGCAAAAAGAGCTACAGGATGAAAGAAGACATTCATAATGTCTGGAAGGGAGTAGAGTTCTGGCTACATTTCTGATTAATAATTTGACTTTCCCTCCTGCATAGAGTCAGGTGTTTTATTGCCACTAGAGATGGAATCTGAATGTTTCGGAATACTGCAGACATCCAGCTTTCTCTTTCTCTGCAGATTAGCAGGATGCTGGGAATGTGTCCTTAAACTGAATAACTTGTCATTATTCCAGATGCCTACGTTATGTAGTCAGTGGTGTTGCTGGAGTTAAACCTCAGGCTTCCCTGTCAAGTTCAGCTTTCCGTGGTTCCTTCAGAGTTATAACCACTGCAGCCCTGAGCAGTACCCCGTTCCGTACCCGCAGGACGTATCAGCGGGAAGCGTCACTAGCCAAACCCTAGCTCACTGCTGCAAATCTATTCCCAAATATAAGTTCTCAGTGGAAAAAATAGCAATAAAAGCAAGCCTCCCAAGTTTTCTGTTTTCTGTTTATGTTTTCTGTATGTATCTGTTTATGTTTTCTTATGCTGAAAGGTATCATTGTTTTCATTTGTCCTCAGCAGAGGGTGGTAACTAATTCAAGCTTTTTATTTTTATGTTAGAACCTTGACTGGAATAAATTTAAGGACAATTATATTACTTATTATGATCAATGCCAAATTCTGTGTTGTTTTATACTTATGTGTCACTGTGCAAACATGCCCCAATTTGTATTATGACTATAAATATATATACACACACACACACACACACACACACACACACACACACACATTACCCATATACTTCATCTATACACACACACACACACACACACACACACACACAATAGTATGAACTTTCAAGCTGGATGAAACTTGGTTTGGGTCTTGTCACCATCATTTTATAGAGTCTTGACCTTGGGAATACCTCTTTCCTTGTCTATAAAAGAGATTAATATGTGCATCTCTTTCATATGGATGATATAAAGTTGAAATGAGAGAATGTCTTTAAAGCTAGGCATGTCATGTACGCAGGAAAGTCAGAACATGGAAGAACCAACTTTCATGAGTTCTATAGGCCAGGTGTGAGACTGATCATAGGAAGACTGGTTCAAAGTCCATCTGCACATTAATTAGACACATGGGTAGGGTCCTAGACATCTGGAGAGCATTCTTCCTTTCTTCACCTCCCTCCCTGCCCCCCGACCCCAGATTGTTCTCTGGAGTAAGTGAGCCAGAGAAATTGATACTTAGGGCACCTCAATTCTAGACTAAAGTTTAGAATTAAAAACACAATGAGTGCATTACATTCTACATACTGAAAGGTGGGGTTCTCTGTCCTCACATCCTTTTACCTGAAAATGCCTGTGGCCATGCATATATTCATCATAACGAGATTTTAAATAGTTTCTTCTGATAAATGAGTAACCCCAAATCAAAACTCTGGTGACATGAAAATTTGGGGTTTGGGAACCCCCAACAAATACAGCTGGAAAAACACTGCTGCATTATGGGATAAGAAGAGGATAGTATGTAAATAATTGTCAGAGAACTGAGAAGAACTCTTGTAAACTAGGAATTTATATTCACTGAAAAAAATTAACTCTTATCTAAAGGTGAGGGAATTTCCCAAAAAGTACAGTGAAAAGGAAAGAGACAATAACACAGAAGAGATTAGTAGATGAGATAAAAACAATCCAGGAAGTCTTAGCTCTAACTATTTGGAATTTCAGCAAGGGGAAATAAAGGAAAATGAACGGAATAATATCAAAGAAAGAAATAATTCAATAATCTAGAATTGTAAAATACAAGTCTTCAGATTAAAAAGACCCCGGCATCCAGAACAGTGGGTGGGGGGTGGGGTAGGAAACTCTCTGTAAGGTACACAGCCATGCAATTTAAAACAGCCAAACGTAATATTGAGAGCCAACAGTGTCTAAAAAAGAAAAGTTTCATGCCCATGCCTCAGATTTATTTAAATGTCTTAAGAGCAACACTGGAAACTAGAAGACAGAGAACAATGTTTTTCCATTTATTTTGTACTGGAATTACACAGACAGCCAGTTATCACTAAGAGTGAGAGAAAAAATAAAAACAGTTCTGAACACTTAAAATTCTCAAAAAAATTTTTTAACTCCCTTTCAATATTTATCATGAAGCTGCAGAGGCTGTCCTTCACCAAAAACAATGGAGTAAATCATGAAAGAAAAAGCACAAGTTCCAAGAAACAAGCTATTTAATGGTGAAGAGAGGAAAGAGGGCTTCCCTATGAGGCAGGTCTGGAAAAGTTCCAGGGTGAAGGACTCCAGAAAAAATGCAAAGAAAGTGAAATGTATGGGTTATCAGGTGCATTTGAAAATACGTGGATTGGATTGGTAGGGTTTTTACAAGGATCTTGGGGAAATTTTTTACAATGGATATGTTAAGAACAGTTAAGCAAACAAAGAGATAACATCATTTGTTAACCTTAAGAAAGCATTTGTGCAAAGAATAAGTACCTAATAGCTTGGGTCCAGCAGGGAATAATATTTAAATAGTCATAGAATATATAAGCTAATTACTAATTTAACTAAGATATTGCTCGAGAGGACACAATATCCATCCACCATAATGGAAAATAAGTAGAACATTTCTAAAATGTAGAATTCAAGAATTAATTTTTAAAGAGTCCATTTTTAAAGAAATATAACTTTAAATGCTAAAAGAAACAGCTAAAATGAGTAATAATGATTGCTTCTGAGAAGCCAGACTAGTGAGTCAGAAGGGTGGAGAGGAGACACTTGTCATAATAAGCTTTGTAATAGAAATGGATATTTTAAACTTTCTGTTGCCTGTATTAATTATAGTAGTTGCTACTCACATCATTACTTTTACAGAATGGAACTGAAAGTCAAGAAAATTTAGTAAGTTTGCTAGTGTCATTCAGATGGTAAGTGAAAGAAGTATAATTGAAATCAAATCTTTCCGACTTCAAAATTCCATACTTCCAACAGTAATGCGGTGTTATCAATGATTCCATATACGTATGAATGCCCGTTCTCTCTGCTTCAGTAAATAGTGCAGTGTGCTTTGCTTTCAGAGAAACATTGGGCCAGTTGAGTTGGTCAGTGTGCAACTTTATTATAGTTCACGGCCAGTTATGATTTCCTTGCCTATGGTGTCTACAAAGCTGGAGTTATGGTATAAAAAGTGTTCTAACCTTACTTACACATCCAGATTCATGGTGACTCTTTCTTGCCAGCGCTTACAGAACATACTTATTTTTCTCTGACTTACTGGCCTGTGGGAGTTGCTTTTGTATTTTTATTTCCCTTCATTCTAAAGGTAGATATTATTGGTCCTGTGTCAGATGTGACAACACAGGCTTGGAGGGTAAAGGGCTTCCTTAAGTTCAAGTTAGTTGGGGAGCTGTAATCTATAACCAGAACCAACTCTAGAATAATGTCACAGAAGCAGAGAATTTGCAGAGGAGAAAAAATAACTATTTTTAAAAGAAAATTTAATTATATAGCTTTTGTTTTGTTTTTGCTGAAGAAATCAGGAATAGTTTGATGTAGTTAGAGTCTGAGTAAGAAAATTGCAACAATTAATAAAATGTGTCACAAACAAATAAATCATTAGTCATTTGGTGGGGTACCTGAGTGGCTTGTTGGCGGGTCTCAGTCTTTGTTACATGCAGATCTCCTGGCCCCTGAAAGAAAATCCGGAGAATCCTCAGGAATGCATTCCCATGCAAACTCGTGGCTTCACAGTTGATTTGGAGTTTTCAGTGAGATAGATGATAGACGGAGAAAGAGATGGAGAGGGGGAGAGAGACTAGAAGCAAATGCAGTCTGCCTTTCCCTAACTTATCAAATTATCAAATTAAAAATGAACTGGAGAGCCAGAAAAAAAGTGAATTCATAAAGTCTGTGGGAGAGTCAGGAGCGTTGGAGGAAGTATACGTGAAGCATAGTTGACAACCAATTTTAAAATCAGGATCGAGGCTGAGAAGTTTAATTCCTGAGTATGTAGGATTTGAGGCGGGATCTCCAGCCTGTCCCAGCCCTTCCTTGCCTCAGCATCTGTTTTGAAAACCCCCTGTCCTTGTCTGTAACAAGCTCCTGGCCGCCCATTATTGCATATAGAGTTATTCTGTCTGTAGCACAAGCCTTTTTCCATCTAGTTTTGTCTTTTCACGCTGAAGCACAGAGAAGCCAGACGGTGTGATAAAGTGGTTTGCAGTATCACCTCTCCTTCCATGACCTTGTGTGTGGGATTGGATCGTTCTCCATCTCAGTTTCCTCATCTGTAAATGAGGGTGACCATGTTTACCACATGAGGTCTTGCGAGGACCCATGAAGTAAGTGTGTGAAACGGCTAGTCCAGACCTTAGAAAAGCCTGTGGCTCTTGAGTCTGAGAGTCACATGTTAGCATGTCCAATATCGAATTATTTTATATTCACTGTGTACATGTATGACATCTTTTTTCCTGGGAAACATATTCTATTCCCTTCATATGGTCAGAGTCAGTGGCACTTAAGAATGGCGATAAGGCAGGAAGTCCTCAGGAATCAATCATTATTTAGCTGAGGAACCGGGTGCAGCCAGTTCTCCCTTTACCCCCACTATAAAGAAAAGGAAGAAAAATGAGTTTCTAAAAGAGATTTGACTTCCATATAAAATAATGGTGATTCCCATGCAACTCTCACTGAAAAATGTTTCTCTTATTTCTTCTAGATATGTGCTGTTTTTTTTCCTTATAAACCCAGAAATTTTATTAATGTTCATATAAAGACTGCTGTTGTTTTTCAGTCATTTGTATACATAGCGAATTGGTAGATTTCTAGCCAGGCATCTATATGAAGTAGACCTCATTAGTTTGGCATAGCCATAAATATATGTCAGATTAAAAAGATTATTTTCAGATATGTCATCTGCACGGTTTTTTGTTGAGGTTTGTGAGAAAGTTTTTACTCATAATGAGTAGTTGGGCTTTAGACTTATCACATTTTTATTTGATTTTGATTGAGATCCCAGAAGAAACAACTAAGAATCACAGAGTCTGGGTTTCTTTAGCAGCAAGTATAACACTTTAAATCCATAAATAGCCAGAATTAAAGTAATTTCTAGATTACTTCAAACTGGGCCTGATTTGCATAATATAAAAACAATTTAGATTTGATTTCTCAAGAAAATTGAGATTTTAAATGAAAAAAAGTTTGTGTTTGGCTACATTTCATATTTGTATCAAAATGTAGTACCCAGTACATTACCAAATTTGTTTTTTACAAAATACCAGTATTTGGAAAAAATTATTATATTTTATACATAGTAAGTTAGGAATCCCATATGCTTGTGGATCATAGGGAGGTACCAGGAAATTGGCATTGATGACAACACTTTCTCACTCAAATCTTATTCAGGGAGGGACGGATTAAAGTTTTTATCTATTTGTGCCCTTCTCATAGGTCAGAAACATCAGGTCAATGATTTTAAGTATCTGTGGGTCTCAATACATTTCTACTCATCTCTTTTTTATATAAACAATTATGGTTAAAATTGTGGTATGCTCATGTGTCCGTAAGGCTTTATTTTGCTTCATTTATTCCATTACCTTTCTACCTGCTGCAAAAATCCAACTCCAGTGTGATTTTTTGTTTACTGGGATCCTAAAACAAAGAATGTGTTTCCCAGGAAAAAAGATGTCATACATGTACACAGTGAATATAAAGTAATTTGATTTTGGACATGCCAACATGTGACTGTCTCATGACATGACAGACACTTAGGAAACATGTACAGTGTGCTGCGAACTGTTGCTACAGGTGAAGGTAAAACTGATAGCTATGCCATCAGCTTGTTCTCATTCTACCCACATGGTAATGGAGGGTTTGAAGTAATGTTTTTTACCAGATCTTGTTCAGACCCTGCCTATGTGTGTTTTATTCATATAGCTTTTTTGTTATTTTCACATTTGTGGAATAGATCACAAACCATCCAACAAAGCATAACATTCATATGTTATATTTGAGAATATATTGTATGGTATAAATGGATTTCAGCTGCTTGCCTTTTTAAATATTCAATTATTAATTTGGTTCTGAATATATTTTAGTTTGAAAAGATTGTATTATTTGTTTAAGACTTTTTTTAAAAATTATTTATTTATTTTAGAGAGAGAATGTGTTAGCAGGCGGAGAGGCAGAGAGAGAGGGAGAGAGAGAATCTCAAGCGGACTCCCTGCTGAGTGTGGAGCTTCACTCGGGGCTCGATCTCACGACCCTATGATCATGACCTGAGCTGAAATCAAGAGTTGGTTGCTTAACCAACTGAGTGAATAATAGAAGATTGTATTACTAAGAAAAACAAAACTCTGATTCATGTGAGACAGACGATGAGCTTTTTGTTTACTTTGACTCTAATGTAAACTGTAAAGTGTGTGTGGGTGACACTTTCATGATCCCATGCAGTCCGTATAGAAAACCAGATGAGGAACGCTTCCTTGGGCACTTTATTGGCCTTGCTAGGGCGGCCGTAGTTAAAGTGCTATAGACCTCACATAACAGAAATAGCCTGGAGCTTAGGAGTCCAAGATCAAGATGTCGATTCCTTCTGAGGGCGGGTGAGGGAGAAGACGTTCCTAGACTCTCCCTCAGCTTCTAGTGCTTGCTGGCAATCTTTGGCATTCCTTGGCTTCCTCAGCATCACCCTAATTTCTGCCTTCATCGTCCTGTGGCATTCTCCCTGTGTGTGTCTCTGTCCAAATTTTCCCTTTTTATAATAAGGATGGCAGTCACATTGGATTAGGGGCCCACCCTAATGATCTCATCTTAATTTGATTAATTGCATTTATAAGGATCCTTTTTCTATCTAGGGGTACATTCTAAGGTTTTTGGGTTTAGGACTTCAGTATATGAATTCTGGGGGAATATAATTCAACCCATAACAGATCATGAATTCTTGGCTCAGATTTACATAAAACTAAATGGATTTTCCCAATTTCTGCAAGAATGCATGAGTGACCTATATTCTTACCATCCTCTTGTTTTGTTATTTACCTTCCTCATGACTGTTAGAAAATCCCCACACGTGTTTATAGTTGAATAATTACATTTCTACCTGTCATTGTTTCTTCATCCTCTCAACCGTAGCATTTGACCCCTTGGTTAAGATGCCATCCATCACCCATCCTCCGCTGTGCCTTCAAAGTGTTTGTTCTGACCAGATTTGGTGAACTAGACCAGAAGGTGTTTTCCCAACTACTACTTTCACTTGAGGCACTCCCATTGCCTACCATTTAGTTTTTATTTCCTAGATTTTAAGATGAGCACTCTCAACATAAACAGTTGATCTGTTCCACTTAATCAAAATATCTTTAATTTTGAATGCTTTCTTTAGTTCAAATCACTCACTAATTCCCCAGGAGACAATGCAAAAACCACTTTAGCTTCTCAGAACGAATACACCTAAAAGCTGTCATTCTGAATGTCCTACATTGATTCTCCCAGGAGAAGTCAAGCCCTGGAAACTTTTAGATGCTGTTGAACCTGTGAACTGCATATTAAGAATTTGCTATTCCCTAATTTACATCCTTTCCCTCTTGGTGAAGCACTGTGTGGCTTCTTCTTGCACTGGGAGCAGTCTCATTGGAAGCTTTGATTGCATTAATCCTCAAAGCATAATAAAATGCACCAAGCAAGGACTTGGGAGCACAGCAGAACCGAATTGGATTCTCAGTTTCTTCTTAACCTCTGGAGCAATTCCATCAATGCCCCTATGCTCCTGTGCTTCATCTGTAAAATCCAGACAGGAAGATTAACTTCTGAGGTTTGCTATGAGTACTAATTATCTAACACTTAACGACACAATGTTTAGTTCCTTTCCTGAACTTACCTTTCTGTATTTTTTTCACATACTTTTACATACTCAAATGCTATATTAAATAATAATTGCTTCAAGAAGATTGCAAGTTAAGATTTAGTTATATCTACAGGGAGCTATATTGTTTAATCATTTAAAGGGTAATATATATGCCACTCAAGATGTGACCTTTGACAGTGTCTTCAATTTGAGAGAAGGAATGGAAGCAAATAAATCAAAAGACAGGAATGGAATGTTTTCACACTTACCGTAACTTACTTAACACATTTCAAGAATCTGAAGACTTTCTAGAACAAAAGAAATGTCTCTTTCCATTGCTATTGCATTCCCAGATTTGCATGGAGAATTTAAGAATCCCCTAATTAAAGCCATTTAAAAAAAAATCTGTCTTGACTCTTTGGAGTCTGATTTTTTTTTTTTGCGTTTAATTTTGTAATTTTTATTTTTATTTATTTATTTTTAATGTTATTGTTATGTTAATCACCATACATTACATCATTGGTTTTTGATGTAGTGTTCCATGATTCATTGTTTGTGCATAACACCCAGTGCTCCACGCAGAACGTGCCCTCTTTAATACCCGTCACCAGGCTAACCCATCCCCCCACCCCCCTCCCCTCTAGAACCCTCAGTTTGTTTTTCAGAGTCCATCGTCTCTCATGGTTCGTCTCCCCCTCCGACTTACTCCCCTTCATTCTTCCCCTCCTGGTAACTTCCTTTTTTTTTTTCTTAACATATATTGCATTATTTGTTTCAGAAGTACAGGTCTGTGATTCAACAGTCTTGCACAATTCACAGCACTCACCATAGCACATACCCTCCCCAATGTCTATCACCCAGCCACCCCATCCCTCCCACCCCCCACCACGCCAGCAACCCTCATGTATCATATGACCTCAATGATACGAGGAATTCTTAATCTCTGGAGTCTGATTTTTTTAAATGAAATCTTTCAGTATTATTATTGTTAGAGTTCCAGTTTAGGCTTAAATGACCATCCCTTGAAATTCCTTTTTGCACGGCTCCATAGGACTGAGGTATGTAGATTCCTTTTAGTTGCCAAACTATCACCGGGATAGTTTTAATTTCACGTATCAGAAAGCTGCTACAAAAATCCAACTCCAGTGTGATTCTTTGTTTACTGGGATCCTAAAACAAAGAAGAGCCATAGATTATGAGTTACATCAGTTATAAAAATTGTCATAAAAATTAAGCAGTAGGACCTGGTAAGAGAAAAAAGAAAGGCGAAAGAGAAGGGCAGACGGCCGGCTGGGGGAGGGCAGGCCAAGGGTAAGAAGGTGAGACAGCTTTGGCTGGGACAGAGGAGGGGGAATTAAAAATTCTGACCCCTGGAGAGCGCTTGCAGATGTCCCGCGTCGCCCGGATTGTTGGCAGGGTGACTTCTCTCTGGATGTTTCAAGGGGACTAGAGAGGCAATATCCCCAGGGAAGCAAGCTGTCTGATCAACCTTCCTGCCCAGTCCAATGACAGAACACCATTCTGGGCTTTTCGGGCTGGGTCTTTTTGTTCTGTGACATTTTGTCCTTCCACTCCATTTAAAAGTGCCTTCCTGCTCCACCTCATTACCGTCACCCTCACCAGCGACCTCTGTGAGGAGATGCTTGTCTGCCCGGCTTTGGTGACATTTTCATCAGGTAATGCCGCTATGCCACCGGACGTCCTGCTAGTCTCTGCTTTGACCTCTCAATTCCCTGAGCAAATTCCTGCCGTTCTTAGGCTGTGGGTCCTTGGCCTTGGGGCCAGAGTTGGCTGCAGAGGAGCTATAGGATGACACTGGGAAACATTGCCTTTGACACGGCACCTGGGTTTTCTCCCCGAAAAATCTTCCTTATGCAGAAAAAAGAGGTCTGGTTGTATTTTATTTGAGCAGGCACCTCAGAACTGTCATCCTTTATCATTTTTCCCTCTTTAAGTTCCAAAAACAATTGCTTTGCCATGCGTATCTAAGGCACTTTATATTGTTCAAGACATAGTTAATGTATTTTCCCACTGTTGGTCTCTCCGTGATGGTCTTCCACTCACCCAAGCGAACGGAGATGGCACAGAACTGAAATTTACTAATGTTGAGCTCGTCACCGCTTGAGGCAAAATCCTCCCTTAACCCTCACCTGAAAGGTTTTCAAATTCTCGGCAGTGTCAGGTGGGAGGAATGATTGTAGAACATGTGTGTGGCCGGTTCTGTTTGGTGCCCCTGCTTCACGTGGCAGCAGCCTCGAGGAGGTGAATGAGTGGCCCCTGGCCTTGGTCTCCGTGGCCCTCAGATCACTGTTACTGTAAGAGAGCCTGTAGCATCCGATTGGAATGACAGTGACTTGAGAATGTGGTTACGATGTTTAGCATCGACTCGGCCATGTACAAAACAATCCAGAATTGTCAGCCATTATTATAGTGTTGAGAAGTATCACATTAGTAGATTATATTTAATTTCGAAATATAAAATGCTACATGAGAGGTCTTTAGAGGAAGATTGTTATTTTTAGAATTATACTTATTTCTTGCTTAAAGTTTGGTTTGGGGATTTCAGGTGTTCTTCCCAGTGCTGTCCAGTAGTCCTGTCTATTATGAGGGAGCTGGCCCAGGTCTGCAGAACCAGGTGCTCTGTGTGGCTGTTCAGCACTTGAACTATGGCTATTGCAATTGACTATCTGAATTTCTAATTTTATTTAATTTTAGTAGTTTTATTGTAATAACCTAGGGTGGCCAGATTTTGCAAATAAAAAATACAGGATATCTAATTCAACTTTAAATTTAGATAAACAGCAAATACCTTCTTAGTATAAGTATCCCAACAATTGCACGGGACATACTTTTACTAAGTATTTTATCTGCAAATATAAAATAGCTACATGTCACTAGTGTTTACAGTATTGGGCAGTGTGGCTCTAGGCAACTCATTTTTTTTTTTTACAGGAATTGAAATTGCCATACTCATTTAATGAGAACATGTAAGACGTATCTCTATAATTAATCTTCCCCACCTCATTTTGTGATTTATTCTCTAAGACCAAAATGCCACAGTTCGGTGATATTCTGGGTAGAGTCAGAGATTTAAATAATGTTAAACTGAACCCATTTGTAATTTCTTCCAAAAGAGAAGTCACATCAGTGAAATGGTGGTTAACTTCAGGAAAGGACTTGTGTCCTTTGAGTCAAGTAGGATAACGTACAGGTGTTAGGTGGGGTATAGGGAACGTTGAACACCAGGATAACGTACAGGTGTTAGGTGGGGTACAGGGAACGTTGAACACCAGGATAACGTACAGGTGTTAGGTGGGGTACAGGGAACGTTGAACACCAGGATAACGTACAGGTGTTAGGTGGGGTACAGGGAACGTTGAACACCAGGATAACGTACAGGTGTTAGGTGGGGTACAGGGAACGTTGAACACCAGGATAACGTACAGGTGTTAGGTGGGGTATAGGGAACGTTGAACACCAGGATAACGTACAGGTGTTAGGTGGGGTACAGGGAACGTTGAACACCAGGATAACGTACAGGTGTTAGGTGGGGTATAGGGAACGTTGAACACCAGGATAACGTACAGGTGTTAGGTGGGGTACAGGGAACGTTGAACACCAGGATAACGTACAGGTGTTAGGTGGGGTACAGGGAACGTTGAACACCAGGGTGGGATGAGGCACTGGACCGTAGGTAGAGACAGAATGAGCAGGGGTGACAGATTTCAATAAAACAATGTTCATTCCTTAATAACCCACACGTGTAAGTCCCAAGCATAAGGAATCTGAAATACCAGCCATCATTTGCTCTCCAGAGAGGTAGCAGGAGTGAATGAGGTAGTTTTTGATCCCTCGTCTCTGTAGAGTATCTTTTGAATTTCTCTTAAAGAGAAACTATTGAATGCTCATCATTATCATCGAATGTATTTCATATTCTGAGACCTCAAAATTGGTTAGATACTGTTTCTTACTAAATTATTAAAACTACTAAGATAAGGAAGTTTCCATAATCATGGCACAAAACCGTAGGGGACGGCAGACAAAGGCGAGTAACAAGAGTTCCCTAGTGGGATGATCATGGGGGCGGCACTAAAGGAGTGAGTGTATTTTATAGACGTTCAGACCTCACACAGTTGTAAGGTGTATTTATGATATGTAGTCTGCGTACCTGTGATCCTGTGCGTACCTCTCGTTTCCTTGTCCCTCATGCCGAGTCAAGTGGCCGTTGGTCTCAAATCTTCTTGTCTTCTTTCTGCCTGCAGTCCTGTCTCAGTCTTCACTGTAACCCCCTGGACTTCTGCAAGGCCACCGTGTTTGCCCTGCTTTCATTGTTACGATCTTACGTGCAACAATCCCAGCACACTCTGTAAACACATCCCTGCTTACATCCACTCCCACGGCCTCATCATGGTTGAAATAAAGTCCTCACCTGGCCCCCGGGGAGGGCACGTGCAGTCCTCCCACCCCATCCCACCCCATCTGCCACTCTGCTCCACTCTCCCCACCCTATGCCCCTTCCCACTGGCCCTCGTGCTGTCTCTCCCACATAGCAGGCTTGCTCTTACCCTGCAACCCCAGGACAGAATGTTCTGGAATGTCCTACCCCCAGACATTCCCAAGGCCTTACATCAAGTTCTTAGATCAAACACCACTCCTTCAAAGAGGCCATCCCTTACCACCCACCACTTCATGCCCAGCTTCATCATCCTTGCCCCGTTGGTTGTGGTTTTTCTTTTATTTCTCTCTCTCTCTCTTTTTTTTTTTTTTTTTTTTTTTTTTGAGAGAGAGAGGCAGCAGGGAGCTGCCTCCATGCCCAGCACAGAGCCTGATACAGGGCTTGATCTCACAACCCTGAAATCATGACCTGAGCCGAAATCAAGAATCGGACACTTAACCGACTGAGCTACCCAGGCGCCCCTGCCCCATTGTGTTTTTACACATCCGTCTGTTGCATGGTCTTCACTGCACCTCTGGTAATAATATTTGTGGTTTATATGTTTGTTAACTACTCCCCGCAACTAGAATGCAAGTTCTTGAGAGAGGAACCCTTTCTAATGGTCACTGTTGAACCCCAGTAGCTCAGAACAGAGCTGGCAGAGACCAGGTGCTCCAATTAGACTGGTTACATGAATCAACAGGATGATGTCATCACTTGCATTTCTGTACTTTGCATTCATGTATCATCCCTTTTCCCTCTGTGCTGTTGTCTTTTATTTGGTTTGAATATAGTATGTGTAGAGAAATCCACTGACCCATGAATGATTTAGAGGGATGTTGCTGAAATAAATTTAGCTTCAGTTAAGTTTTGTCATAAAAGAATAGAGACTGGGTTAGAGTAATTTATACAATTTTTTATTAATCCCCACTTACAGTATAAATGTGCTTTTGGAAAATAATATAGTGTCGTGTCTTTTCCTCCTTTCTCTACCTAAACTTTGCATCTATACACATCCATCAAAAATCCAAGCTAATATGCAAACTCGTTCTTTTTCAAAAAAAAAAAATTAGACCATTCTTTACTTCAAGCTGTTGTCATTCTGTGCTTGAATTTTTAACACTTGTTTTTCTATGTAACCAATTGGCATACATTTAAAAAGTACTTTAATATTCAGTGTACTCATCATGGTCCTTCCTGTCTTTAGTAATATTGAGGAAATAAAAATGATAAAGTTTGAGTTTGTGTTTCTAAGGAGGTTTTTGTTTTGTTTTGTTTTGTTTTTGTTTTTACCAGGAGGGAAGATACAGTGTGCACACAAATACCTGTAGGAGAGGGCGCGATGTACCGCAGACTCCCATGAGCCTGGGCAGCGAAGGACTGGTTGGCAATGGGGAAGAAGGGGCTCAGTGAGGCAGCGGAGGGCTCCATGGGCCTTTAGAGACCTTTGGGATTAAGGTCCACTAACACTAGCTAGGCCAAAAGAGGCAGAGATGCTACTCTATTTAGAAACTTTGCACCAGATTGGAGATATCTGCCCACATTTATGCTTTTTGATTGAGTATCCTGAAATCTCTCATCCTCGATAGCTGAAGAATCCAGGAGAGACCACTGAGCTGAAATGCATGTGGGAAGACTCAGTGCGAAGTTAATTTTGGAGTTTGGAATAGCACGTGTAATTATAGATTCTAACTACAGAATTGAGACTATTTTGCAATGTAAAATGATCTTGGCCCTGTCTCTTGACCATGCATGAACATACATGGCACAGAGACTCTGCCAGAGGTTTTAGTGGTGGCAAGGAAAGATTACTCCACCAAGTGTATTTTAAAGGGTTGGTGGAAAGTCAGAATCATGCATTCTTACATCATGGGTTATGTTTCTTTAACTTACTTTTTACACATTGCATCAATTTCAAACATTTGAATTAAAAAAAAGAGTAACTGTTACTAAAATTAATCCTAAACATAATTTACTTTTAGACTTATATGAAAATAATTAGACTTTTGAAATAGGTTGAGGCCATCTACACACCAGTGGTGGATTGGAAAGCATGCTAGACTTGTGTTAAGATGATCTTGACAAGTCTCAGACTGTCTCATCCGTGTGCTGATGTGGCACTTTCAGTGGGACGTCTACTAAACAGATGTGCAGAATGGACAAGGTAGACAGGGTCTGGCCCTTGCAGAGTTTAGAGTCCAGTGTGAGTGACAGATATTAAATAAGTGAATACATCTTTACTAAAATGATTGCGCATTTGGAAAAAATGTTGAGAAAGCAGATCATGGGAAGCCCCTAGAAAGCATGATCATGCAGCTGGGTTTTGGCTGGGAGACCCTGGGGCTTCCCA
This sequence comes from Zalophus californianus, assembly GCF_009762305.2. NCBI lineage: Eukaryota > Metazoa > Chordata > Mammalia > Carnivora > Otariidae > Zalophus > Zalophus californianus. The sequence continues at coordinate 4,910,295 of NC_045597.1, forward strand.
GGGCTGTAATATTTGAGCTGAGCTCCCAGAGGGTGTAGACAGATGGGTGGTGGGTTGGAGAAAGCTCAGTCCCTGCAAAGGAACAGCATGTGTGTTGTGGTGCTGAGGCTGGAGGGAAAGATGGTGGCCTGGCAGAGGAACTGGAAGGGCAGCGGGGTTAGGACAGGGCCTGGGACCCCAGATGGGCAGGAGGCAGGTGGGAGATCCCATCCTGATGCTGATGTTGAAGTCACATTTGCTTTTATGTGGTGGCGGCTTCTTCTTCTTCTTCTTCTTCTTCTTCTTCTTCTTCTTCTTCTTCTTCTTCTTCTTCTTCTTCTTCTTCTTCCTCTTCCTCTTCCTCTTCCTCTTCCTCTTCCTCTTCTTCCTCCTCCTCCTTCTTCTTCTTTATTTATCTAAGCAATCTCTGCGTCCAACACAAGGCTCAAACCAACAACTCCAAGATCAAGAGTCTCCTGCTCTACCGCCTGAACCAGCCAGGTGTCCTGTGCTGTTGTTTGCCTTCTTACAACACATTTTATGTTTTCTTTTTCCTTTTATCTTCAAAATGGAGACAATGATACATCGTCCTGACCACAGAATTGTTAGGGTTTAGAAGAATAAATACCATGTGGAGGGATTTACACAAGGCGAGGACAGGACAGAGCTCATTCGATGTTAGTTGAATCTGAGTATATATGGAGTTTATGAGAGATGGGGATGGACATTTACAAACTGCATAACTTATCCTGGAACTGTCTCTTTCGATGTTTCAGGTGCACTATCCACTATCTAGCCATGTCTGTCAGTGAAATGACCGGGGGTCGTTTGGATGCTCTGTGATTTCGGGTTCCAGTGGGAGTCCAGGGTGCACATGGTCCGGGACAGACTATGAGCAGCGGCCTCAGGATGCTCTCAGTGGTTCTGGAGAGGAGTGAATCAATTAGGCCACTGCATTATTTCCACTCCTCTCCTTTGCTGCTTCCTGGCCTTCTGCCTCTATAAATAGGCAATGCTTCTGGGACAAGCATCGTCAAGGCTGATGACAGGAGACCCGGGGTGGGGGGGTGCTCCAGAGCACTTTGGGCTCCCTAAAGAGGATAGGCTCCCGTTGGTGCCATGTGGTCAGGATAGTGTGGGATCCAGGTGGCAACATTAAGTGTCACAAGATGGAGCAGCCTGTGGGATATGGACAATATGTTCCTGCGTATCCTCTGGCCTGGCCTACGCTGCTCACCCCAGGGGCTGTCCTGGCTCTCGCTCATGTCTGCGGGATCTGATTTGATAATCAGGTTTCAAGATGAACAGGACATTGAGATTGTATCAAATGGTCATGTTTTCCCCAAACTTTTCTCTTTGGAACCACGGGTTCCTGAACGTACCCTGGGGCTTTTTAGGGAGTGATGGGTTAGATCCAGCAGTCTGTCCCCCAAACCTAAGCTTAACCAAATCAGCATCTGTTTGATTTCAATCACATTAATTAGAGTTTGCCCACATATCTCATTTGAAGTTGGTATGGACAGTTTTATACATACACGCATACATGAATAAACAGAATGAATGAATGAGTGAATGAATGAACAAACGAATTAATGAGTAAGTAAGGAGAAAAAGAAAGAAAGAAAGAGAAAAAACAAATAAAGAAAAAGAAAGAAAGAAAAGAAAGAAAAAGAAAGAAAAGAAAGGAAGAAAAGCAAAGAAAAGAAAGAACGTTTTGGTCCCCTGACCTAGTCAACTTCTTTATTTTACTGGTAGAGAAACACAGTGCCTGCCTCAGAGAGGCTGATCTCTTGAATACTGTGTGTATCCTTCCAAGTATGTTGCTAAGTAACATAGGGTCATGTGCCGATATTATGGAAAAGATCATTTAAGGGCAATAATATTATTGATAGTGATTGTTTAAAAACTCAATTCTTTAAACATTTACTCATCTGCAACTAAATTGAAAATACGTACTTCCAAAAAAAACCTGAAAAAACTGAAAAATTGACCAACACATGCACGCACATGCACAGGGCTTTGGTGTCTGAGGAGGAGCTCTGCAGCACCCCCTCCCCGCCCCCCTGCCCCCAGAAGCCCAGAAGTTGCTGTCCTGTGCACTCCAGTGCTGAAACTTCCTTGGCTGCTTGCCACCACAGTCATCATAGGCTTTTGTACAGAGAGAAGTTTTGCTCTCTGTGAAAGTAGAACAACAAATTTTAGGAAGAGGTTGGCTTGGCAGCAGTGGCTCCTCTTGGCCTTGCTGCTGAGCCCGGAGTGGGAGGAGCTGAGGCTGCAGAGCTTCTGGGAGCCCCAGTCCCCTCGCAAGGACCTCCTGCCATCACCATCCTCCATAGCCACTGGGGAACCGCTTTCAGAGGTACTATGTCCATCCAAGTGGGGGAATCGCTAGACTCAAATATGCCCCAGCGCAGAGCCTGGAGGCTTTGCTTAAGAACTCGAATTCTTAGTTAAACTCAGGTGCCCTGTGAAGTCCACTAACAGTGAGCTGCATGCAGCTTCACTGTGAACGTCTTTGAGAGGTAGATTGGTCAGTGCTATAAAAACCCACAGAGGCCAGGTGACAGAAACCAGGTAAAAGCAGGACAGCTGAAGGCACAGAAGCATGTGATGATGGGGCTCTGGCGTGGGCAGGAGGGGATCTGCCAGAGGCTCTGCAGAGGCCCTGCAGAGGCCCTGAGGCTGGGGCACGCATCCGTCAGGGCGTGGGGCCCTGCGTGGCGCTCTCCCCCTCTGCTCAGACAGGTTCTCGGCTGCCAGGGGCTGCAGTCTGTGGTGATTACCATCATTCTAATCAGGCTTCACCTGCACAATAGGTGAGGTGAGGGTGAAATCACCTGCACAGTGAGTACCCCCCTCCCACCCACTCCCAGGTTCTGCTGTCGTTTAGCAGAGCACAGATAGTCTTTCCTTCATCAAATATTCCGTGAGCAATCATTGTATGCTAAGCACTAGGTATACCGAAGGGGTGATTAATAGAGAAGAAAACACCCTGAGTCCTATGCTTGCATCATTTGTAGCTAATGATAACTACAGTTACTAAATAAAACAATCTGAAACAGGGGTCTTTTTTTGCTGTAAATTTATGTGAAAAGAATGACAAGCTTGTGAAAAATGAAATATTAAATTCTTGATCTAATAAAATATCACTTTGAAATAAAAAAAAAAACTCTAGGAAGCTAAGCGATTCCAGAATATATAAAATGTGCAGGCCAGAGATGAAAGTCAGATAAATCATCATTTAAGCTGCCTTAAGTTCTTCCCTGAAAGGAGAACAAAATACGTATCAAACTCCCAATGCTTTGCCAAATGCTTTTGGCTTGCCTTGTGAGGTACAACAGATGAAACAGACGTTCAGAGGGTTTGGTGACCTGCTTGAAGTCACTGAGTGAGACTTGGTGTTGCCCCCATGACCAGGTAGGAAATCTCCCTGCCTACATTCAGGAGCTGTGGGAACATTTATTTATTTATTTTTAAAGATTGTATTTATTTATTTGACAGAGAGAGAGGTAACGAGAGAGCACAAGCAGGTGAAACAGCAGAGGCAGAGGGAGAAGCAGACTCCCGGCTAAGCAGGGAGCGCCACGTGGGACTGGATCCCAGGACCCCGAGATCATGACCTGAGCTGAAGGCAGATGCTTAACTGACTGAGCCACACAGGTGCCCCAGAAATAGATTTATATTTTAAAGGGGCCCATCATCTTTTTTTTTTTTAAAGATTTTATTTATTTATTTGACAGAGAGAGTGAGAGAGCACAAGCAGGGGGAACAATTGAGGGAGAGGGAGAAGCAGGTTCCCCGCCAAGCAGGGAGCCCAATGAGGGGCTCGTTCCCAGGACCCTGAGATCATGACCTGAGCTGAAGGCAGACGCTTAACTGACTGAGCCACCCGGGCATCCTGCTGTGGGAACATTTAGACAAAGTGAATGGGGCATTCTAGAATGTTTTTTGCAGTTGACACCTGGAGATTGGCTGCCCATATGCCCCGTCTGTCCCCCGCATTCCGCACCTCCCCACCTTCCCAGCAGCGACATGCTGGCGCACAATTAATCCCCCGCGTCAGAAACGTCCTCCAGTGTATCAGGTTCCTTGGGGGAGGAGAAAGCTGTTTAAAGCACAAGCTGAATGTGTAAGCCCTACGGCTCTGTAAGTGCTTCAAAGAAGGTCACCGGCTTCAAAAATAGTCTAGCCAGGATTATTTTTCATTTTGACACACACACACAAAATGGACTTTGTGGTTTCTGTAATTGTTCATGGCCTGGTTAGTAAGAAATTCAAAAATTTATGATTCCACTGAGAAAGTAGGCCACGGCTGTGTATGGGCATTTTTCACAATTTACTGTGGCAGAAACACACATGAAAGGTCACGAAATAAGAGTTCACTCTGAACCCACACACGGGAAGTGTTCTAGAAAGTTCAGTTCAAACTTTCTTAAGGCATCTGGAGCAAAGGTGTCTACTATTTTGTTTTGTTTGCTTGATGGTTTCTGCTTTCATTATCTTAGATTTCACATTTTAATCCTTTACCCTGTAATCACAGACTTGGGGTGACTGAACATGATTAACAGGAGTAGGTGAGGGGCTCCTGGGTGGCTCAGTGGGTGAAGCATCTGCCTTCAGCTCAGGTCATGATCCTGGGGTCTGGGATCGAGTCCCGCATCGGGAGCGGGGGGGGGGGGTCCCCTGCTCAGCAGGGAGTCTGCTTCTCTTTCTGCCTGCCGCTTCCCCTGCTTGCGCCTCTCTCTCTCACAAATAAATAAATAAATCTTTTTAAAAAAGCAGTAGGTGAGTCACATGATTAAAAAGCCTTTTAAGCAATATTTTGATAATTTCATATTGTTTTTTATTTTTTCACTTGACAGTTTATGGTTAGATCCTCACATATTGTAAGAAATAATTTTAATGTCTATATAATATTCTGTGATGTGATTTTGCCATGAAGTATTTTACTCGTCCCCTGTTGTGGAACATTAAGTTTACTTTTGGTTTTTAAATACTATAAATAATACTGTTGTTAACATAGTTGATGACACAGCTTTGACCCGAGTCTGGTTAATGGCCTATGATACAATTTTAGGAAGGGGAACTATAAAATAGAATGCTTAGCCTTTTAAAGAATCTTGATAAATATTGCTGTATTTTCCTCTGTTAGGTTTATAGCAATTTATATAGCTCACAAGTCCAATTTATTCTTTCTATAGTAAATCTAGAGTAAACTGCCCAAATTACAGGCAGTGTCTCATCATCTGGAGGGTGTTCGAACAGGTAGATAGTTCATATTCTATAGGGATTTTTTTTTATCATTTTTGTATTTTATTATCCCCCTTTTTGCTTTATTAAAGTAGTTTACATGATTTTAAAAGTGAGATCATTTTGTTTTGTTTTTTTTAAGATTTTATGTATTTATTTGAGAGAGAGAGAATGAGAGATAGAGAGCATGAGAGGGAAGAGGGTCAGAGGGAGAAGCAGACTTCCTGCTGAGCAGGGAGCCTGATGCGGGACTCGATCCTGGGACTCCAGGATCATGACCTGAGCTGAAGGCAGTCGCTTAACCAACTGAGCCACCCAGGCGCCCAAAAGTGAGATCATTTTGTAGTCTTACAACCGAAAATAAACATAAGCATGATTTTATATGTTTTTAAAAATTTGATGTGTATATATGTGTTCATTTGAGTGTGAGATATATACACATATGTGTGTATAGACATGTGCATGCTCGACACATACATTAGAATGGTATATCTATTTATATATCTATTTATATTATTTATGTATTCTGTACACATTATTCTGTATACATTATTATGTATAAATATAATATTATTTATATTATTTATGTATGTATTCTGAATATAGATCTTCTTCCCTACAATCCTTCCTCTAAAGTATAGCTAGAATTATATTTCTAAAAGATAAATATCATATAAATCTGCTCATTTAAAAATGCTGTCATAACAATGTCTTGCTGACATGACAGAGGGCAGAGTGGCCCTCTGAGTGAGTCTCAGCCCATCTGGCCAGCCTTGAATCCTTTCGTTTTCCCAAATAACCCACATATTTTTGTATTGTCCACGAGGCCCAAAGTGAGTGTGCCTTGGATTTTTCAAGATTTTATTTATTTGAGAGAGCAAGAGAGAGCACAAGTGATATGAAAGGCAGAGGGAGAAGCAGACTCCCCGCTGAGCAGGGAGCCCGATGCGGGACTCGATCCCAGGACTCCAGGATCATGACCTGAGCCAAAGGCAGACGCTTAACCAACAAAGCCATCCAGCCTCCCCCCAAAAGTAGTATTTTTAATGCAGGTGCGCTGGCAAGGCTGTGAGGTCTGGAATGGTCATTTGATCTTCATGTGAATTGGTTTAGTTCGATTACACACTCTCAAGGCAGGAAAGGAACAAGTCACGCTGTCCCCTCTGATCAGGCCTGGTGTTCTTCCATGAAAGGAAGTGACAGTCCCTGAAGGTGCTTAGCAACCTTGGGAAAGGTAGGGTCACAGGATGGGGGCAGTGCACTTGTCCCTTCACAGGCTCTGAAATTCTCCCTGATGCTGGCCGTTTCTAATTAGCCCTTCTAGAAATCCGATAGTGGGTGGTTCCTCATTCTTGGAAGGAAAATCCTGATAGTCCCTCGTGCCAGACCCCCTGCAGTTAGTGGCAAGGACAGGGTGGAGGAAGAGAATCCATTGTTGTGTGTACATGTGTGTGTTTAAAGCCCTGTATGTGACTGACAGTCCTGGCCTCACCTGGATTTGCTCCGTAATAGTGACCTTTGGTCTTACTTGCTTCCTTGTAATAATAACACAAAACCGTGCAAAGACAAGGGTTGGCATGAGCTACAGCACGCATCTGAGGGCAGCGTTGGCAACAGCTCGAAGTCCTTTGTCCTGACCACATCACCTTATGTATTCACCAGATCCAACTCTTTTGACAATAAATGTATAGCAAAACCTTCCAGGATAGATGCAGCACAATTAACTAATTCTTGACAATCAAAGACAAGGGCTGCGTATTCTTATTTGTATGTGATCGGATGCGTGAGGGGGTGGCAGACAGAAATTTACAACCCGATTTGAAATGGAAGTCCACAGAAGGGGCCCTGGCATTTCCAGTGGGGCCAGGAAGGGCGTTCCTGGGGGGAGCACCTGGGTTGGATTCTGTGGGGTGGGCGTGAAGGCCGACTGTGCACATGCCCAGCCCAGAGGCGGGTGCTGTCCTGGCTCCCTGTATTATTGTGTGACCTTGGAAAACCACTTGAATCTGCAAACCTCATTTTCTTTGTAAGAAGGGAATGGAACCTACTTCTTTGTATTGGTGAGGATGAAATGAGAGCATGATGGCATTTGCGGCAAAACCAAGGGCTCAGAGGCTGTGCGGTGCATCATTCTGTTAATCAATAGGAGCCATTGGTGTGGGGAGTAAGATGCACAGGCACATCGGGTGGGGAAGACAGTTCCTGCAGGAATCTCCACCTCCTGCAGCATGGAGCAGGCCCCCAGGGAGGGGGGCAGGGGGCGGGTGAGAGGGGACACCAGGCTGGACAGGCAGGGCCCACAGGGATGTAAATTTGGAGAGGACAAGGTACACAGGACATTAGAAGCCATACACGTAGATGGGAGATGGTCCAGGGGGTGGGGGTTGGGAGAGGAAGAACGACGGGAAGTGGAGCTAGGCTCTGGGGAAGCCTGGGAAAATGCACATATTTAAAAGGTTGGTGCGGGAAATGAAAGGGCAGCAGCCAAGAAGATGGAAAAACCAGACAAAGGGCAGTAAAAACATTCCTTTGCTGACACACTACACGCAGCATATCTCATGCCCCCCTGATAGCAGATAAACTATTTAATGAGACAAAAATGTTAATTAAGGAATGTTTGTGTTGTTCAGAGGAAGGCAGACAAGGGTTCAGTTAAACAGTTAATGCCTGAAGAATAACAGTCCATGTGCTTTATGTTTTTCAAATCTGTTTATTCCAGAGTGAGAGGAGCATTTCCTTGCTACATGTGCTTTCGTTCATGAACCTTTCCTAATATGAAATTGAACATTATGCTACTTTACCTTCCAAACGACAGGGGGGTTTTGCCTAGAAAGATTTACACCAAAAACAGTAGGTTGATGGAGAAGACACCTTCTGTGTGCTGGGCAGTGAGTGGTTATATTTTCACAAACAAAATTCTGATTTTTAGGGGCACCTAGGTGGCTCAGTCAGTGAAGCATCTGCCTTCGGCTCAGGTCATGATCCCAGGGTCCTAGGATCGAGCCCCACATCGGGCTCCCTGCTCCGTGGGGAGTCTGCTTCTCCCTCTGCCTGCCGCTCCCCTTGCTCATGCTCTCTCTGTGTCTCTCACAAATTGATAAAATCTTTAAAAAATTAAAAAAAAAAAAAGAATTCTGGTATTGGACAAAGAGCCAACTGGAATCCTCCTGACAAGTGGATTTATGGATTTATAAACACACGTGCAGACGAGAGGCCCCAGAGCCCTGTGCTCCACCCCTGTGCTCGCTTCCAGAAAGGAGGCCCTCGGGGTATCTGGCCTCCCTCCTGGCAGCTGTCAGGGTCACAGGCCTTGCTTGCTGTCCGGGATTTGTTGTTCCAGTGGTCTCTGGCTTATGTAACCGGTAAGGACAGGGGTCTGCCGCACCTGTGCATGATCTCCCAGTGGCCACGTAGCTGTCTCCAGCCTGTATGTGCTCCATTTGTTCAGGACAGAGAACCTTAAAAATATTACACTCTAGACAGATTGTTTGGGTTAGACCACAGGTCATCGAAGGTTAGCTTTTAGGGAGAAGGAAGGTAAGGATTCTCTGTGTACACATATAATGTGATTGCTAACATTGTTGGAGCCTTTCTTCAGCTTGAGAAATTTCCCCTTAGTATTACTTTAACTTTGAAAATCCTTCTTGGCTTGGGCAGAATGCTGTGGTCAACACTTATTTTAGGACTTCGATATGATTAATGATGCATTTTCACATTTCTAGAGATTCCCAAAGAAGAAACAAAGGATAAAGAAGTTACAGTGCAATATGATGAAGACACTTTTCGCATTTTTAGCAGATACATAAAGACATATCCCCCCTCTCCCCAAGAAGCCATTAGAACAACTCTGATCACATTTTTTCAGCAGGCGTCTGCTGTCTGGGGGTGGGCAGTGGGGACACAGGGGCCTCTACCCCGGTACGGAGAGCTCACACCAGTCTACTGATGCCGGGCCGGACCAACCGCGGGAACGTCACAGCAGACAGAAGCTCATTGCCATGGAAATGGTGCGCAGAATGCCATTTTTCTTTTGGAAGGGAAGTTTAATATGAGAGGTGATATTTGGATTGGACCTTTAAAAAAAAATTGTAGCAGTATCTCTCGGTCCCAGCTGCCCTAGCCCCTGGCGGCGCCCTTTTCCATACGCAGCAGAGGACTCTGTGCACTTGGTGACCAACCCCATCGCACCTCCTGGTTCCCTGCCACCTGCCTCCTTCTCCGCTGGTAAAAACTAGTCCTCACGGACGAGCTCCAAGCCTCCACCAGAACCTTGCTTCCGAGTAGCTGGAGCGGGAGAGGCAGCAGCAAGATAAAACAACGTTGACAGCATTTTCGCCACTGCTTGGCTCTCCATTCCTGCCACCCTCAACTTGCCCGTGGTCTCTGAATCAGGAAAGCCTCTCTATTTGTGAACATCTTGTTTTATAGTCGTATGTTTTTTGGAGTCAGTTTTTGGTTAGCCTCCGCGTTCTTCGCGCATGCGTGCATCCTAGCACAGGTTGTGGGGTTGCGATGGTTCTCCCCGGGAGTCCCCCCAAGGGCGGGCCCAGGGTCCGCCACGTTGTGGGATGTGCAGAATAGACCATGTAAAGGCTACTTGAAAAACAAACAAACAACGCATGGATAAATGCTGACAGTTCCAATAGAGGTAAAGTGGAAAGAGGGGCATACAGTTCAGAGGGCACAGTGTGAACGGGAGCTTCTAGTTAGGAAAGCACACCATCAAGAAGCAGCTGTGCCCAGGCATGAGATGGAAAACGAAGGTGGGATGTTTGCGTCCGTGAAGATGGTGGGTAGCACGCTCGTGTTGCTGAGAACAGGATTTGCTATAATGCAGGTTTTAGAAAAGGAAAGTGACACTCCCTCTTATCTTTGTGGGTCACGTTCAGATTGCAGTGCAGGGTAGTGGAGGAGAATGGTAGAGAATGGAGGCAAGGACTCTTTTCAGGCTCTTGGTTTTTGTTCTGTGTGCTTGAATTTTCCCACTGGGCACGCTGGGTCTAAGGAGCAGGCAACGCCAGGAAACCAGATTAGATACCGAGCTCCGTGCTGAAACTGGAAGTGAAAATAAGGGGGCAGGTTGGTGCTGCCTCCCGTCTCTGTGTCACTCATCATGAGGACAGTAGATACTCTTTAGATGACAGCAGTTACTAGCCTCTGCTCAGAGCATGAGGTGCTGGACCCAACACGGGGAGAACACGTACTGTCTCCTTGTCTCCACCACCCCACGTGGCTCAGTCCCAGCAGGTGCACCCGAGTGACCACAGCTGTGTCCCGCCTCATGCTTTCCTTCAGTACTGTTGTTTATTTAGTTGACAAACCCTACGATCTTGTGCTCACAGGTCCCTTTCCCCAGCATGGTCAAAGGACTGTAAGTCTCGATCCCGAGAGAACAGGAGAAGCACAGCGTGGTTAGGAGTGGCAGAATCACCACATTTCTCCTGTGGAGTCTGCCCCCGTCACCTGCCAGAGGATGGAACAGGCCTGAGTCCCGGGGACAAGCCACACTGCTGGCTACAAGAAGGGGGAGTGATGTGGGCTATTTGTATATATTTTCCCCCAAATTTGTTTAAACATTTGCCCCGAGAACTATATTCCTCTACACTAACAAATGAGAAGCAGGAGAGGAAAAGAGGAGGAACAGAGGGGGAGGGAAGCCTCAGAGTGACGCTTGGATGTCTCTAGCAGATGGGACGACCCGAACAGACAGCAGCGCTGACGCGAAAATGGGAAGGCAGTGCACGGGACATTTTGGGGTTGGGGCTTTAGGCGTCTCTGAGGTCACACACGGCTGTGTGGCTGCCATCAGCATTGCGGGGCTAAACTTTGTGGGATGAATGCCTGTCCGCGGGAACCAATAAGAGCCAGTGGAGGAGAAGGGCAGGGACAGGAAGGGGGCCGATGAGAGGCAAAAAGTGTTGGGATGACGGTCTGTGATGAGCAGGTCAGTGGTGACCTTCAGAAAGGTTTTCTTGGAGAAGGTTACGTTCGCCTCCCAGACTTCAGTGAGTTGGTGGAGAAGGAGGGAACCTACTGATGGAGCTAGTTTCACTGATTTCACTGGCAGTGGACATAAGAAAGTAGAGCTTTTCGAAGTAATGAGACAAAGAATAATGTCAGAGAACCATAGAGTTAAGAAAGGCAATAATTTCCATTTCACTTAAGGGTCCCGTGAAACATAAGTGAGTGTCCCAGCAGGCATCCTCTCTGGCCCTCTGTTTCCTTTTCTACAAAACTGTAATAAGAATCACACTGACCTAACTGTAGTCGAATGAGAACCATGTTTTCATGCTCTGTGTCAGTACTGAGCATCTACGCTCCATGCCCTGTCCTATGCTGGACACTGTGGGTAAGACCCAAACCAGAGCTTACCTTCTGGGGTAATGTGTGTCATGTTATTTCTGAAAGGTAAAGGGCTGGACAGATATGTGAAAGGTATTATTAGATTGAAAGTATAATAGCTATGTTAATAAGTCTTATGTTTTAGCAAGGTATTTGGGAAAGTCTCGTGACTCTGAACATATTGGAGAAAGGATTGGATGATGTATTTAATAATGACTCACAGCTGGTTCGCAGACACAAGCATGTTCATTGATAAATGTGTGGCCAGGGAGACTGGAGTCTTAGGAATGAGAAGCAGGAGAGCTTACATTGTCCGAATGTCCACTCTGCTGGGCACTGTGGGGCTTCACAGGCTTGATTTTCATTCTTTCACAGACTTAGAAGGTCAACATTTTCAATGTAGTTTTACCCTAAAAGCAGAAGTAGGGCCATTTTTTCCTTTTATTATAAAAATCATTTGTATCTTTTGAAAAATAAAAGCTCAGGAAAGGATAGGAAAAAACCAAAACATTTCCCAGCACACAGTAATGGACACTATTAACATTTTGGTGCGTGTCCTTCTAGACATATGACCATCTCCTGGACGGGAACTATTATAGCCTCCTAACTTCTATTATGTGATTACTGAAGAGTTTCTGCACATTTTTAGTGGAATTATTGGCCACTGGTTGTTTGACATTTGTGGAATTTTCTTTGTAAATCTAAGACCATCTGAAGATAATTAGCTGGTCTGCCTAAAGGTTAATTCATTATATAGAAGGACTGAGACAGGCATCCATGTTGTCACAGATGGCAAGATCTCATTCTTTTTTATGGCTGAGTAATAGTCCATTCTTTTTTATCCATTCATCTGTTGATGGACACTTAAGTTGCTTCCAAATCTTGGCTATTGTAAATAATGCTTCAATAAATATAGGGTACATGTATCTTTTTGTGTTAATGTTTTCATTATATTTGGTAAATACACTTTTCTATTTTTAATTTTTTGAAGAATCTCCATACTGTTTTCCATGATGGCTGTACCTGTTTGCATTCCCACCAACAGGGCATGAGGGTTCCCCTTTCTCCACATCCCTGCCAACGCTTGTTGTCTTCTTGATCCTAGCCATTCTGATTGACGTGAGGTGATCTCTCACTGTGATTCTGATTTGCATTTCCCTGATGATCAGTGATGTTGACTATCTTTTCACATACCTGCTGGCCATTGATATGTCTTCTTTTAAAAATGTCTATTTGGGTGCCTGGGTGGCTCAGTTGGTTGAGCGACTGCCTTCGGCTCAGGCCATGATCCTGGAGTCCCGGGATCGAGTCCCACATCGGGCTTCCTGCTCAGCGGGGAGTCTGCTTCTCCCTCTGACCCTCTTCCCTCTCGTGCTTTCTATCTGTCATTCTCTCTCTCTCTCAAATAAATAAAATCTTAAAAAAATGTCTATTTGGGTCCTCTATCCATTTTAATTGGATTATTTGTGCTTTTTGGTGTTGAGTTGTAGAAATTCTTCATACATTTTGGATTTTAACCCTTTATTAGATACATCATTTGCAGATATCTTCTCCCGTTCAGTAGGTTGTCTTTTCGTTTCATTAATCGTTTCTTTCACTGTGCAAAAGCTTTTTATTTTGGTGTAGTCCCAATAGTTTATTTTTGCTTTTATTTCCCTCACCGGAGATGTGTCCAGAAAAATGTTTCTGTGGCTGATGTCAAAGAGATTGTTCTCTGTGTTTTTCTCTAGTGTTTCAGAATTTTATTTAAATTCACCTTGCTAATGCCTGTCTCAGTCCATCCCTCTATATAATGGATTCACTTGTATGCAAACGAGCTAATTATCTTCAGATGGTCTCAGATTTTCCAAACTTTATAAGCAATTTTCATAAGTGAGTCTAAACTGGAGGCATAAACTTATCACTGTGCGCCAACATCTGGTGAAGTTCAAAGGATTAATTTCCTTAAAGAAGGTTTAACAGCAGCTATTTTACGTTTTCCGTGAATCATTAAAAATCATAGGGTGAGACCAAATAATTCCAAACATCATTTAAGTCGAGTCAAGCTTTCATCACTGAGAATTTGTAGCATTATTATCTGCACAATTTCCCGACCTGGAGAGAATAATAAAACTGGCGCTGCTAGCAAGTGGGAGGGTGGATGCGGAAATGGGACTTCTGAATGGTCCTCGTGTTTGTTCTGACTTGTATTACATCCCCAAGCACTTTCACTTTTCCTCACTAGCTTCTCTCCGAAAAAAAAGAACCAGCAATTGCCTCCTTAGTGTTTGGTTCCTACACTGAGCTCAGGAACACGAACAGAAAACACTGTTGAAATGAGGGAGACGAATACGCTGCTATGTGGCTCCTCTCTGAAAAACGCGGTTGTGTTGGTAAACCTTTGTGATGAGCTCACATGAGCTCCACTTGTAAACCTGCTGTAAATAACAGGTGTTCAATTGTTCATGCAGCAGCTATGTGTTCCTTCAGGGAATCCAATCCTTCCAGCAGGCCCCAGCCACTCATTTCTGTGGTGTTGCATTGGTTTGCTCCATGAATGCCCTGGGTTTGCATCACATGTTCCTGTTTATTTGGAATCAGGTTGGGACTTGGGTAAATATGTACAAAGCAGGTTTAAAGTAACATTCAAAGTTTGACATTTCATAATTTTCAAGCCTTTTCTGTGATATACGCTTTTCTGCAAAACCTTTAAAACAGTGACTGTTATTACTGGTTGTTACACGAGGAAGTAATAAGTAAATGCAAATAAAAATGCAAAAATCAGGCATAAGAAAAGAGATCACTAGCATGTCCCGTTTACACTGAGTATCTCCCGAATACTAGAGTTAGATCACTCCCCTTTCTCCTGGATCTCAGGCCGAGGACTGTGCTAACTTATAGAGGGGTCTCACAAAGTGTTTATAGATCGTATAAATGAATATGCAATTACAAACATAAGAAAAAAATACAAAGTTAACATCAATGCTGCATAATTAACTTTTCCAGAAAGTATTTGTAGAGTATAAACATGAAAAGGAAAGTATGAAAGTAAGGGTTTTAGAGGATGGTTAGTGACTTTTGATTTTGAAGCTATTAGAGCTTTTTTTTTTTTTTTAAATGTGTTATCTGAAAGTGAAAACTCAGGAGATCATTCCAATATTTAGTGCTCTGTTTAAGGGCTCTGTGTCTTCCAAGAAGATCTCGGCATCCTCCAGATCCAATCTCATTAACTTTCATACCATTCCTCTGGGGTAGATGATGAGCCATGGCTAAATTATAAATGAAAAGCCATTAGATTTATGACAGAGTATTTCATGCATGGAGTCTCAGAGGGCGGAGAGGCCTGGACTCTCCGTGAGCACAACTTAGAAATCACAGGGCCGACTTGCTCCTGATAATGGTGCCCTCAGTTGTGTAAGTGCTGGGGTGGGACGCGACGAGAGGACCCATGGCCAGTGTTTACTCAGGACCCCTACCTCATGAATGTTGCAGCTCCCCTATGCAAATGGAGACAAACCAACATAGACAGACGGAGTTAGGAGGGTGTTGGGTACACAGACCAGACTAGCTTCTGGTGGGGGCTGCTCTAGGGGGACTGGGGCCAGCTTGGGCAGCACCACCTGCCACCCCCAACCAGCGCCCCCCAGCCCTGAAACCACCTGGGGGCTGGGCCTCACTGAGGTACAAGAGGGAGAAAAGGCTCAGGGACTTTCCAGATCCTAGAAAGGACCTGACTGAGTAGGTGGAGATGGAAAGCCCAACCGAACAGAGGACTAGATGCTATTCTCCTTTCTTTAAATCCTGCATGCTTCTTGTTTGGGGAGATAAAATGAAATATCTGGTTTTATTTGGTGGATGTTTCAGTGGTATATGCTGCAGTGCCCTCCAGGACCGGGAGAAAGGGCGATTTCAAAATAAATTGCAAACTACTTAAACGACCAGTATAAGTTTTCAGTTAAATATGGGACTCAGCATGTCTACTAAAAAAAAAAAAATTATTGCTACAAATTTTCACATAGCCGTGTATTTTTATAATTTTACAGATGTTAATTAAATTGGATTTATGGATATATGATATAAAAATAAATATGTAATAAGAATGGCTTATCCTGCCATCACAAAAAAAATAAGAAAATGTTTTCCATTATACAGAGAGGATATTTTTCAAAAATTCAAAGCTTCTTCTATGATTTAGTAATGGTTTGATGAGATGACTGTTATGACAGGAAATAATTACAGTGCCCCACCTTTTCTATAAAGAACTTCATTCTGACATCCGTAGAAGTTACACAAATTAACTTTATTGCTGATGGATAGGCACTTGGCTTTTTTCTAAAAGGAAAATTGTAAGAATGGAATTTTTAAAAATTGACTTTGAAAACGAAAATTTGCTTGAAAACATACATTGAATCAAGAATATTAATATTTTGCTTTCCTTTATACTGCTTCTCTACCTTCAGATAGGCTTTAAGAATCTTAGGAATCTTCTAGCTTAAAGCTTTGCATAATTTAATAAGGAAACTGAGGCCCAAATTGTTAAGTGACATAAATAATGAAATAGAAAACAGATCTTGCTCTCATTTTAAATAACCAATAACCAGCATTGATATTAGACCTTCTTTTCCCTTAGACTTGAACTTAAAATTGGAGAGGAAAAATCTTTCAATAATATGAAGTAAAACTTCTTTTTTTAAAAAATTTTATTTATTTGAGAGAGAGAGTGAGCACAAGCACAAGCAGGGGCCAGGGGCAGAGGGAGAGGGAGAAGCAGACTCCCGCTGAGCCAGGAGCTTTATGCGGGGCTCGATCCCAGGACCCCAGGACTGTGACCTGAGCCAAAGGCCGACGCTTCAGGCACCCCTGAAGGAAAACTTCTGTGGGAGGGGTGATGATAGGATCTATTCTGTGGCATGATTTTGTGAATTAAAGAAGACTGATATGGTTTATGCATATTTAATTTTTAGCATTCAGGGGGCAGGTTCCCATAAAACTTATTTTGACTCTCAAATTAAAAATAGCCTTTATGGTGGGGTGCCTGGGAGGCTGTCGGTTAAGCATCCAACTCTTGATTTCGGCTCATGTCATGATCTTGGGGTCCTGGGATTGAGCCCTACGCTGGGCTCTGTGAGCAGCGTGAGCCTGCCTAAGATTCTCTCTCTCCTTTTACCCCTCCCCCCCGGCTCATGTGTGCACCCACTCTCTCTAAATAAATAAATAAATAATCTTAAAAAATATCCTTTATGGTAACTAAATTCAACATTAAATACAATTAGATTGTTGGCTATCCTTTTATTAGCTGAAAATGCATTTATTGAGTGATTAATATTGATGAAGGAAGAATTGAGATCAAGATACTATAGAAATCTGAAAAAAATTCGTAAGTACAGTTGCTTATCTATTTAAAATGTTTTAATCATTTCTTTTATTCTGTGGCTCTTTACATACTTTTCTTTGTTCTCAATATTAAAAAAAAACATTTAAGGCAATTCACAGAATACAAGCAACATGACAAGGTGAGATAAATACAAACAAGTATAAAAAATAATGTAGGAGAGCAAATACTTCCATCAGTAAGTAAGACATTCAACTGTAAGTTATGCTTAGAACTTTGAGCTGGGACACTTTCTGAAGAGTTAGCACACCATGAATGACATTATACTTATTAGAAATGATCCACAAATTTATCTTTAAGATTTACTGCAATCAAAGCTGGTACAAAAACCTGTCAAGTTATCTTATTTACAAAGTCCATATTGTAAAAAACAAAACTCTCGCTCAAGAAAAAGAACTGTCATGATACTAACAATGTATGTCTTCAGTTGTGTGTGTTTAGCAATATCCTCCACAGTCTTGGAGTAAACACAATGATAAATCTCATCAGTTGCTTGTTATGATAATTGTTATTTTATATTGTATGTAAAACATTAGTGCTAAGTATCAGAAAGGGGGCTGAAGTACAGATGTGTCTTCTATAGTCAAATAATGAGAAATGTAGAACTAGTCAAATTTACAAATATCAAGAAGTTCAGAGCTAAATTTATTATCGCATACAACAACCATAGTATGTCAAGTTCTAAGCACCCATTTGTCCACTGGGGGTTTTGTCGTCTCTTTTCACTTTCTGTTTCACTCACCTGCTGTTGTTCCACTTTGTCCTGAGTTGTCTGTGTGGTCAGTTGGTG
Source organism: Zalophus californianus (assembly GCF_009762305.2). NCBI lineage: Eukaryota > Metazoa > Chordata > Mammalia > Carnivora > Otariidae > Zalophus > Zalophus californianus. The sequence continues at coordinate 4,928,027 of NC_045597.1, forward strand.
CCAACAAAGTACCGATGTCCCCGAAGGGGGACAACATCAGTTGGGCAGATAGACCTCAAATTCAAGGTGCCCTTGGGAAGTTGTAACAGTGCCTACAGAAAAACATGCTAGGGTCAAATGAAATAAGGATGAATACAGAATATCGCTCCAGATTAACAGAGTACTGTGCAACAAATAAAGAATAGTTGGGTGCCTCTACTCAGATGCATCCAGGGGAATATTTTCTTGTGTTTGTATTGGTAACAAAAGTATGTAAAACCAGCCATGGACTGGAGATGATTGGAGTAGGAGAGACGTTTGTTCAGGAAAAAGTAATAGAAAGAGGTGCATAACTTGGGTTGAGATGTTGTGGGAAATGCAGATCAGATGCACGGTGTGCAGGTCGTCATAATGATGTTGGCTTGAATGAAGTAAGAAAAAATGGAAGGTTTTGTTTGGAAGGGGGACACAATCCAACTTATGTTGGCTATGGTGGCAAGAGTGCAAGTGGACATCAGTTTGGAGGTTCATGTGGTGACCCAAGTGAGCCTTGAGAGGGGCTTTGAGAAGATGGAGAAGGGTGTGAGAAGTTGGTTGGGTTGTGAGTATAATTGGAAGGCAGGACTGACAGATGATGTGTGGACAGATGGGATATATGTGTGAGAAGAAGAATAGAAGTCTCTCCTGAAAACTGAAAAAAATGGAATCCCCACTAACTGCAATGGAGAAGACTTTGTGGGTCAGGACTCAGTCTCAGAACACGGTTTTGTCTGTTAGACATGAAATAGGTAGTGCACATAAGGGCTTAGTCTTCAGTAAAGATTTTTGAGCTAGAGATGTACATTTAAAAGTTCTCAGTGTAGAGAGGACACTGAAAGCCATTGCATTAGGTGGGTTCACAAAAGAGTAAATGTAGAGAAAAAAGAGGTCCAAGTAGAGAGCGATGAACTACTACAACACTAAGAAGTTTAAGAGTTGAGGAGATCTCTTCAATAAATGGTGTTGGGAAAACTGGACAGCCACATGCAAAAGAATGAAACTGGACCACTTTCTTATACCATACATAAAAATTAACTCAAAATGGATTAAAGACTCAAATGTAAGACCTGAAACCATAACATTCCTAGAAGAAAACATAGGCGGTAAGCTCCTTGGTACTGGTCTTGGCAACAGTTTATTTATTTATTTATTTAATTTATTTTTTTTGGTTTGACACCAAGAACAAAGGCAACAATAGCAAAAACAAACAAGTGGGAACACATCAAACTAAAAAACATCTGCACAGCAAAGGAAACCATCAACAAAATGAAAAAGTAACCTACTGAATGGGAGAAAATATTTGCAAATCATGTATCTGATAAGGAGTTAATGTCCCAAATTTATAAAGAACTCCTATAACTCAACAGCAAAAAAGAAACAATTCAATTAAAACAATGGGTGGCAGATATTTTCCCAAACACATACAGATGGCCAATAGTTACATGAAAAGATGCTCAACATTATTAATCATCAAGGAAACCAAATAAAAGCCACAGTGAGATATCACCTCACACCTGTTAGAATGGCTGTTATTTAAAAGACAAGTGTTGGCAAGGATGTGGAGAAAAGGAAATTTTGCACACCGTTGGTGGGAATGTAATTTGTCACAGCCACTATGAAAAACAGTATGGGGGTTCCTCAAAATATTAAAAATAGAACTACCATATGATCCAGCAATTCTACACCTGGGTATTTATGCAAAAAACACAAAAACACTAACTTGGAAAGATAATGTACCCCATGTTCATTGCAGCATTACTTACAGTAGCCAAGACTGGAAACAACCTCATCCATTGAGAGATGAGTACATAAAGAAATGTGGTATATATATATATACAATGGAATATTATTCAGCCATAAAGAAGAACGGAATCTTGCCATTTGCAACAACATGGATGAATATTGAAGGCCTTATGCTAAGTGAAATAGAGAAAGAGAAATACTGGAGGATCTCACTTATATGTGGAACCTTAAAAAACAACAACAACAACAATAAAAAAACAAGCTTAAAGGTACAGAGAACAGATTGGTGGTTGCCAGAGGCAGGGTATAGGGGTGGGAAAAATGGGGGAGGGGAGTCAAAAGGTACAAACTTCCAGTTATAAAATAGATAAGCCATGGGGATGTGAGGTACAGCATGATAACTGAAGTTAATACCATATTTTATATTGAAAGTTGCTAAGAGAGTAAATCTTAGAAGTTCTCATCATAAGAAAAACAGTTCTGTAACTACATGTGGTGGTGGGTGTTACGTAGACTTGTGGTGATCATTGCACAGTATACACAAATATCGAATCATTATGTTGTACACCTGGAGGTAATATAATGAGAAAAACAAGAGTTGAAGAGAAACCATAAATGGAGAATGGGCAGGAGGACTGGACAGTGTGGTGTCCGGGAGGCCAAGTGTGGGAGGTGGTTTTAGGAAGGAGGGACCCACTGTGCTCATGCTGCTGAGCACACCAGGTGGTCACCCGCCATTACTGTGGGGGCTAAGGAGGCTGCTGGTGACTTTGTCAAGAGGAATCTTTATAGAAGGAGGAGGGCAAAACCTGACTGGAATGTCTCATGGGAGGTGAAATGATGATGATGATGATGAAACCTTTTAGATTTTCTGTGACAAAATATTGTATTGTGTTCTAAATGCCCGAAACACATTTTAATGTATTTCCTGAGCTACTGATACTGAGAATTTAACATGTGTGGCTGTAGTTAAACTGTGGCATGTATTAAGTTCTACATTTTAAAAAAGGACTAATATCTTGGCAGTTTTCATTGGAGTTTTCTGCTTTGAAGATCTTTAAAAATGAACTAGGTTCCCAATTACTGAAAATACCTTAATTGTGTGTCTTCCCTGCAGTAGCGGGACCCACCGCACACCTTCTGGAGGTCTCTCTTGGCTGTAGGATAAAACAATTTTATTTCATCAGTTTTCTACTCAGGGCTATTACCTTTGGACACAGAGGAGAAAATTTGTTCCCTGAGGAACTGATGATTGAATTTTGTGTGCTAAGTTATGAGAAGAATCACAAAAATTTGTCCCCTGTAAACACAGTAGAACATATCACAGCACATTTTAGTGTAAAGGCTTATTACTCTGCGACTCTGAGACGGTACCTATGTGACAAGAGAATCATAATTTCTCTTTTAGTTAAAAAGAATCATTCAAACTGAATATTTAGTGTCATAGTGGGAAGGGACTATCTATCTTGTTTAGATTAATTTATTTAAACTTGCATAATATGTCAAAATGAATAATGTACAAACACCAAAAACTTGAAAAATTAGATTAGAATTTAAATTAATTTAAAATAACTAATTTAATTTCATTTTAATCTCCAAAATCTGTAAAAGATACTTATCCTGGAAAAACATAGTCTTATTTTAGCTGGACTAAATCTGTTTTCAATTTTATACCTGTTCTCTGAGCCCCTGAAAACTGAGAGTATATTTTTACAACTAATAATAGTATTCCTTAACATTTAATTAGAATATATTCATGAATGCAGATTCCCTTTTCTTTCATTGCTTAAAAATAAAAACTTACCTAATAACATCTTGCATAAAAACTTCCTGTTGATTTGCTAATTTCAATTTTTAGAATCTTTGAAATTATATAACATCATGAAAAGGTGAATTATGTGACATTAATTCTGTTTTCAGATTATTTTTAATGGACATGGTACTTGAGAACGACATGAAACACATTTGTAGGAAATGATTTTATGATGGCCGAAAATAATCCCAATTGTAAAGGAAGATTATTCCTGTATGTTTTCTTTTTTTTTTAAGATTTTATTTATTTATTTGACAGAGAGAGAGAGAGAGAGAGACCGCTCACAAACGGGGAGCAGCAAGCAGAGGGAGAGGAAGAAGCAGACTCCCCGCTGAGAAGGGAGCCCTATGTGGGGCTCAATCCCAGGACCCTGAGGTCATGACCTGAGCCAAAGGCAGATGCTTCAACAACTGAGCCACCCAGGCATCCCCTGAATTTTTTCTTTCTCTCTCTCTCTTTTTTTAAAGATTTTATTTATTTATTTGACAGAGACAGACACAGCGAGAGAGGAAACACAAGCAGGGGGAGTGGGAGAGGGAGAAGCAGGCTTCCCGCCGAGCAAGGAGCTGGATGTGGGGCTCGATCCCAGGACCCTGGGATCCTGACCTGAGCCGAAGGCAGACACTCAATGCCCCAGCCACCCAGGCGCCCCTCCCTGTATTTTTTTCAGGGGTACTTTTTCCCTGATTGCTATCAGAGTTAGTTTTCCCTAAAGAAATACTATTAATGCTCTCAATAATTTTTAAAGCCTACTAAATAAAATGTCGAGGGTTAGTAGATAATAAACTTTATTTGCTGCTCTGTCCTATTACAGAGACATACCCTGGAAATAATAAGTTTCACTGGTAACTGGTTGACTCTAGTGCCCACGTCACCACGTGGATGTTTTCTGGTATACCCGTGGGTACCTCCAACATGCTCTTTGCCCTCCCTGGCCAGGCTATGATGACCGGGCCATGGGACATAGGGTGAGAGAAGAGAGGTAGCCAGTGTGCGAGGGGAGAGAAACATAAGTCAGAAGACTTCCATGCCCAAAAATATCAAAAGAAGGAATTTAATTTGAATGGAATGAGAGAAGCTTTTGTTCTGTGACTATACATAATGGGGATTCTTGAATTTAATCCTTCCTTGAGAAAAAGTGAATGTTAATAGTTCCTTCCTGCAATTTTTCCAAAAACTGTAGCCGCTGGAGTAATCCACAGAATTATATAATTATGGATTGGGTCAAGGCGTTGAGAGAATTTAAGAATCTACATAGATTTCTTGCTGGTCTTTTCTTCGTCTTTTTTTCTTTCCTTCTAGATAAGGCTGTAACAGATTTAAGTATCAGGCTTAAAATTTGTATAAAATTAGTGTTGTGGAATATATTTACTCCTTGACATTTCTTATTAGCTAGCATAAGTACCTCAATGTGAATTGGGCTGGGGAACCCATGATTTTCCCAGCGATGATGGATGACAGGATGTTATCTCAAACTGTGAGATGGGAGGTAATTCAGTTTTCACAGAACATTTATGTAATGCTAATTGAATTAATCCTTGGGCTGTGTGGCATTTGTTTAAGGTATTACACGCCTAGTGCTTCTATTTTGAAGGAAGGTTTTCTATCATGTACTTCATATTTAGCTGATAAATGGCCTAGTTCAAATGGCTGCTTGCAAAAGACATGGCTATAGTTTGGTTGTTGGGCATCTTTGGGTCAGTATTCTTTACTTCCTTGAATATGTCATGAACAATAGATGCAAAAGTAAAAGCAACCTAATCAAACTGATTTCTTAAGCTAAGGAAAAGCATATACTTTACAGATTAAATTAAAAGTATCTGATGGAGCCTGATTGAATATAGTTGCTAGCACCCACTGCTGATAATGGAATGGATTCTGCTACAGGCTGATAAGCTTTGGTGGTGGGGCGTAAAGTGTGGAGTGGAACTGGAAGTGGATGAGGAATCCTGGAATCAAATTTACATGGCTGTTCAGTATATATCTTCTAATGATGAATGCAAACCTGTTGAAAACTTCCTAGACTTAAGAAGCTCAGAGTACTGAACACGTTTTGTTTGAGATATGCTTGCTTCATTTTCCCTTCTGACAAAATAGAGTTAATTCTGTAAGTCTTCAATAAAGATGCCAGCCACATGCTCTAGAGGAGAGGAGGGAGACAGGGTCTCAGGAATAAGCACAGTGTTGGCAGTTTGAGGGGTAAGAAGGACAGTCTTTTTTAGATATTCATCCATTTGACTTTTTTCTTTTAATGCCAGCAACATGGAAGACACTTCACTGTGTGCCAAAGATACAAAGATAAAAGACACTCTGTACTGATAAGGCACCAGCAATCCAGTGAGGGGAAAAGATAAATACAGTAGATTATGTACAAATTATAGGCTAGGAGTAGAAATGGGATGGTATGTAGCACAAAGAAAAGACTCTTGATTCACCCTGGGAGGTGTGGTTGGCTTCCCAGTGGGAAGAGACACTTCAGTGGAGTCTTAAAATGATAACTAGGAATTAAGGAGGGAGAGTATGTGTGTACATGTGCATTCACGTGTATGGTGAGCTGTGGCTAGTTGAGGAGGGTATTTCAAATATAATATTTAACACGAAAGGACACAACAACATGGAAAAAAAATAACAGTGCATATGGTTAATGACAAATCGTATAGACTTGGAGCATTATGGAGCACATGGACAAGATTAGCTGGAGATGTAGTCCAGTTTTAGGTTGTTATGGGCCTCCTTGCATTTCATGAAGGAGTAATGGGGACCTATTGAATAAAAAAAATTGAGTAGGGGACGACAATCACATTTTTGTTACAGAAATATTCTAGTGATAGTAAGGGATAAGGATCACAATTGAGGAGTGAATCACGGCAGGGCGGTCGTTTTAGTAATACTGGTAAGAAATGATAAATGTGGACAAGGGTAAGACAGCTTCCACGTGGTTGAAGGACTGGTACAAAGTAAAGGATCTGAGTTTAGAACAATATAAGACTGTGGGCAGAGTAAGAATTTGGAGCTTAATTCTTCAGAAATAGAACAATTTTGAATGACGGCAAGAAGCGGGGCTTGAAAATGATGCTAGGTTTTTCAAAAGTCATAGTGGTTGAGATAAAGGTGTCAATTCATTTTGTAATTAAGGTATAAATTCAGTATTCAACATGAAATATAGTTTAAGGAACAATGTTTTGGTACATGATACAAACTGACCTGAAAATTGTAGATACTAGTGAGGAGGTGATAGAAAGCCATATAGATTTAAAAGCAGACCAAATAGATGAAGAGTATGAAAAGAGACCAAGAATCACCCTTGTGTAAGCTAATGAAAGTTGCTAGAGAGTGGAAATAATTGGCAGAAGGCAAAGTTAAAAAATAGATGAGAATTTTGCAGAATCAGAAAAACTCACCAATCCTCATATTCAGGAGGCTCACCAAATTTTTATTTTTATTTATGTTTTTTAAGATTTTATTTATTTATTTGGCAGAGAGAGAGACACAGCGAGAGAGGGAACACAAGCAGGGGGAGTGGGAGAGGGAGAAGCAGGCTTCCCGCGGAGCAGGGAGCCTGATGTGGGGCTTGATCCCAGGACCCCGGGATCATGACCTGAGCTGAGGGCAGACGCTTAACGACTGAGCCACCCAGGTGCCCCAAGGAGGCTCACCAAATTTTAACAAAGATAAATAAAAAGAGTTACACCTAGTGACAACAGAGCAAAACTGCAAAACAAAGAGAGAGGTGGTAAGAGCAACCTGCAAGGGAACCACTGCCACTTAAAGCATCAGTGGAAACCAGAGGACAAAGTGCTCAGGAAAAATCACTCACATCTTAAAAGTCTGTACAGACTCAAATTCTGTCTCAGGAGGGAGGGTGGGGTATAGGTTCTTGATTGAAAGCAGACACTCAAGAGTATTCAGTCATAGTCCCTGGGCAGCAATGAAGGAAAAATACAACTACACAGCCTTGACACATGTACCCACAGCATTAAAATCATAGCCAATAAAATGGAGCCTTCTCTCCACAACTCTCTTGGCAAACTTTCTCTTCTCACTGAGGTCAATGATCAGTCCCTTTTCCTCCCAAATACACACACACACACACACACACACACACACACACACGTGTATGCACACACACACAGACACATCCACACAACACATATTCTTACACAAAATACCAGCCCTCCCCCCCGCAAAAAAATGTCAACCCAAGTCCTTTCTTAAGAGCTGCTGTGTATGGTGGTGGTGATTATAGCAGTAGGGGAAGGAGTGGTTGGCTTTTGAGGGAGAGGGGAATATTTGTAGTACTTATAGAATTTCACAATGTGTAGTCACATAAAAGAATTGGATATATTGTCTGGGGCTCAGGGCACCGTCTGAAACGAAAGATGTAAATTTACGAAGACGTTTTTCTTCATTTATGATATACAAGCACAAGAAAAATTAATATGGTGTATCAACAGAATCACATATATAATTCACCAACTAATAACACTACTTTTTTACTGAGAGGAAGTAGTGGACTGAGTTTGTGGGTAACTATTTGGTATTTTTCTACGTTCACTTGTAATATTGAACAATGAAAGGATAGGCTGAAATTGAAGGATAAAAATAAGCCTGTGTTTTGACATTTACAAAGGCACAAAGTGTTGGTGATAATTGAGTTCAGTCCTTCCTCTCTTTCCTTGCTTCTTTTACTCCTTATCCTTCTCCTCTTCAGTCTTTGGAAATATGGCATAGAAATCAAAGCCGAATGCCAGTTGATTTTCAATTACCTGCTATTCCATTAGTAATTAATTTTGCTCCCTCAACCTGTGAAATTTGACTGGTGCCTCTTTCCAAAGTTAAGTTTCCCATCTTTTTAACTTACAAACTGTATTCTAATTGCTGAGTAGTTGTGTGATTATGGCCACATGCCAGGCACACTGCTGGAAGCTGTGGTGGACAAGCGCTGAGCAAGCAGTTCTTCCTTTTGAAGAGCTAACATAAATAGAAAAAAAAATATTGTATTCAATTTACACTGCTTTTATAAATAAACCTTGCCATTTTTGTAAAATTGGGAATTTGGTGGGAAAAATACATTCTAACAGATGAGTGAAATAGTCTGGTTGCTCTATATTTTGTCAACATGATGCACAGAGTGAACTATCAACAAAAAGAACCACCTGAAGAGCTGCTCTTTTGGGGGAGAGAATGTTTCGGCTATAGAAATTTCATGAAAGGATTTGATAAATATTTATTGTGTTTATAATATGTAGAGCACAAAAATAGTTTACTAAATCAGAATGTTAGTGTTATGTAAACACAAAATCTGAGAGGTTATTCAACTTCTGAGTTATGTATATAGGCAGCATGTAGACACAGCCATTTAATAACACCCAACAAGAGAGCATCTTCCCCTCATAGGGGTTTGCCAAACACAGAAATAAATAACCCTTGCATGTGGAGTTTGAACCCATTCTAAGAAGAGTGCTATGTGCATAGCCTTCAAGTACCACAGTTGTACTGTGCAAGTTCTACAAAGCTTCTAGAAAGAAAGAGAAAAGGGGCTGTGATTCAGTCCTCAGAGTAATGTTTAATGTTTAATGTTTAGTTTAATTTTTTTACTCTGAGATCAGGAGCAATAAGAATGCTGTTTTCTGAGTTGCAAATAAAGAGAGAGACTTTTGAGGACCTTGCTCATATATTCTTCCTTTCTCACTTTTGTTACATAGAAATTTTTCTCCTTCATTTGGGATCCCAAAGTACCTCCTCCTTGTCTGAAGGACTTACTGACTGCTCACAACACGGAACCTGGTCACTGTCAACAGATGATTTTCATTCCCTTTGCACACTTTGAACTGCATTATGCTCAGGGTCTGGGTCAAAGCACACAGTGCCCATACAGTGTGACTTATGGAATCCCTGGCAGGTGGAATTACCTTATTTTCCCTGCTGTCCTGCACTGAGACATCCTTCCCTGCCTGCCACAGACAGGTGACTAACTGGGCAGCCAGGCACAACACCCTGTGACCTGGGCGGAAAGATGCTCTCCCTTTCAGGTCTTCCTCACTTTCAGATGCAACAGCAGGAAGTGGGCTCACTGTATTTAATATGGACATTTATATTCTCACTTGCTTCATTTTTTAATTTTTATTTATAATTTCCCCCCTTCGGTGTGTGTACGCGTGTGTGCATATGTGTGAAGGTCAAGTAGTCGAAGGCAAGTAAGCTTGACCTTGAAAATACTCCCAGGATTGTTTCCAGTGGAGCAGTTGTGGTGTTCTCTGGAAACCTCAGCTGTGGAGGTCATCCCTCAGAATCTTGTTCTTTGTGTACTGAGGGGAGAAGTAGAAGGAATATATTCTATTTAAGGGTAACTTACCTATACAGAAAACTCAAGATGCATTTTACTGAAAGTGAAAATGGAGCTAATGACTTAGCTGACAGATTCCAACATTTCTACACTTTAAGTTGTAATTAAAAAAAAAGAAGAGACTTCTGGGGAAGATGATGCAGTAGGAGGATCCTGTGCTCACCTTGTCCCACAGATACAACTAGATAACTGCCATATCAGTGTAAATAACCCAGAAAATGACCTGAAGACTAACAGACAGACTCTCCACAGCTAAAGGTAGAGAAGAGGCAACTTTGAAGAGGGTAGGAAGGGTAGATATGCAGTCAGGAGCTAAATAGACTACCAAATCCTCAGTGGGAGGGAGGAATGTTGTGGCAGAGAGAGGAGAGAAACAGATTCACACACCAGGGAGCTCGCATGGGAAAGATGAATCCCCATAACATTTGGCCTTGAAAACCAGAGGGGCCGAATTTCATGATTTCTTACAACCAGTGGGGTTTAAAACCAGGAACTTTAAAAATCAGCAGGCTCCTGGGAGACTCAGGAGGGCAAGAGGAAAGTGAGTCCCTGCTCTTTAAGAGACAAATAGCTCTGGGGAGATACAGCATAGAAGCAGCAGTTTAAAAAATGCCTGGGGTATACAGGAGGGAGATTTGTTTACTAATCTCAGGGTGTGTGCTGGAGGGGCAGGGATCCTTGGGGGACTTCTCCAGGAACAAAGGAGATGCTGGGCATCCTTTTCTTCTCCCACCTCTCAGCACAAACACAGGGACACCTGCAAGAGGCAGCACTGTGCTACTTACCTTGCTAACAGCCCACCCCACCCCACTGTGCTACTTACCTTGCTAACAGCCCGCCCCACCCAACTGTTCCTGTGAGGAAGTGCCCCTCCAGCCAGGCCTCCCATCCAGGTCCCCTCCCACAGCAGACATGGGCAAACCTTGCTAACACCTTGTGTCCTCCATCTCCATCTCCCTGCTACAGATCCACCCCTCCAACCTGACCTGCCTTGGTCTGGCAGCTGACGTTCTGCTCTCATCAGTGCAGACCTTGCTGGCACCATGTGTTTTCCTGCAGTTCAGTTGTACTGCACCTCTGGCAAACACTGGTCTAACTCAGCTTAAGCCCACGGCAGCCCTAGACTGGCCCATTAACAACACAGGGACTAAACAATGCCCACAACAGGTAAAGAGAGCCATTGCAGCCAACTGGACTGAGGCAAAGTGGCTCAGCCACAGCAGTGGGGCACACACAGCACACATAGGAGACACCCCTGAGGCACCAGGTTCTGATGAACAAGAAACATTGCACTGTGGGCACTACAGGACCTCTTCTTCATAAGGCCACCATTTCAAGAGCAGGAGATGTAGCTGACTTTCCTAACACATAGAAACAGACACAGAGAGTTACACAAAATGAGGTGACAGAGGAATATGTCCCAAATGAAAAAACAGGACAAAATCACAGCAAGATATCTAAACAAAACAGAGACAAGTAATACACCTGATAGAGAATTTGAAGTAATGGTCATAAGGATACTCATGGGACTTGAGAGGAGAGTGGAAGATGTCAGTGAGACCCTTAACATAGAATTAGAAAACATTAAAAAAAAAGAACCAAACAGAGATGAAGAACTCAATAAATGAAATTAAAAATACACTAGATGGAATAAAGAGTAGACTAGAGGAAGCAGAAGAACAGATCAGCAACCTGGAGGACAGAGTAATGGAAAGCAATCAGGCTAAACGAGAGAGAAAAAATAATAAAAAGTGAAAATAGACTTAGGGAGCTCAGTGACGTGATTAAGCATAATAACATTTGCATTATAGGTACTCCAGAAGGACAAGAGAGAGAAAAGGGGGGCAGAAAATTTATTTGAAGAAATAAGAGCTGGGGAAGGAAACGGAAATCCAGATCCAGGAGGCATGGGGAAACCCCAACAAAATCAACTGAAGGAAGTCCACACCAAGACACATAATAATTAAAATGGCAAAAAGTGGTGATAAAGAGAGAATTTTACAAGAAGCAAGAGAAAAGAAAACAGTTGCATACAAGGGAAACCCGATCAGGCTATCAGCTGAGTTTTTAGCAGAAACTTTGCAGGCCAGAAGAGGGTGGCATAATATATTCAAAGTGCTGAAAGAAAAAAACAACCTGCAGCCAAGAATTTTCTATCCAGCAAGGCTATCATTCAGAATAAGAAGGAGAGATAAAGAGTTTCCCAGAGGAACAAAAATTAAAGAAATTTATGGCCACTAAGCCAGCTGTACAAGAAATGTTACAGGGGACTCTTGAGTGGAAAAGAAAGACCCTAAGTAGGAGTCAGAAAAGTAGGAAACACGAAAGCAGTAAAATTCAGTATATCTATAAAAATCAATCAAGGGATTAACAAAATAAAAGAATGTAAAGTATGACACCCTATAACTAAAATGTGGGAGGGGGAAGAAGAATAAAGAATGGATTCAAACTTAAGAGACCAAAAGTTAACATAGACTGCTATATGCCAAAGATGTTATATACAGACTTATGGTAACTACAAATCAAAAACGAGTAATAGATATGAAAAAATAAAGAGAAAGAAATCCAATATATTACTAAAGAAAGCCAGCAAACCATGAGAGAAGACAGCAAGAGAAGAAGGAAAAAGAGAAGACTACAAAAACAACCACAAGTAATAAAATGACAATAAGTACATGCCTGTCAGTAATTACTTCAAATATAAATGGACTAAATGCTCCAATCAAAAGACATAGGGTGACTGAATGAATAAAAAAGCAAAACCCATCTACATGCTGCCTACAAGAGACTCATTTCAGACCTAAGATTCAAAGTGAAGGGGTGGAAAAGCATTTATCATGCAGATGGAAGTGAAAAGAAAATTAGGGTAGCAATACTTATATTGGACAAAATAGACTGTAAAACAATGATTGTTACAAGAGACAAAGAAGAACACTATATAATCATAAAGGGAACAATCCCACAAGAAGACATAACAATTGTAAATAAATATGTATCCAACATGGGAGCACCCAAATATTTAAATCAGCTAATAACAACATAAAAGAAGTAATTGCTAGTAATACAACAATAGTAGAGGACTTTAACACCCCACTTACATCAATGGATAGATCATCCAAACAGAAAATCAACAAGGAAATAGTGGCTTTGAATGACAGTTTGGACCAGGCTGATCTAACAAACATATTCAGAATATCTTATCCTAAAACAGGAGAATACGCATTCTTTTCAAGTGCAAATTGAACATTCTTCAGAATAAATGACGTATTAAGCCACAAAACAAATCTCAACAAATTAAAAAAGATTGAAGTTATACCATGCATCTTTTCTAACCACAACACTATGAAACTCAAAATCAACCACAAGAAAAATATGTGAAAAGAGCACAAGTTCATGGAGGTTAAATAACATGCTACTAAATGATGAATGGGTCAACAGAGAAATCAAAGAAGAGATTAAAATAATACGTGGAGACAAATGAAAATGAAAACACAATGGTCCAGAATCTTTGGGAAGCAGCAAAAGCTCTTCTAAGAGGGAAGTTTATAGCAATACAGGCCTACCTCAAGAAGCAAGAAAAATCTCAAATAAACACTCTAACCTTACCCCTAAAGTAGCTAGAAAAACAAGAACAAACAAAACTCAAAAGCAATAGAAAGAAGGAAATGATAAAGATGATATCAGAAATAAGTGAAATAGAAACTAAAAAACCCCAAAAAACAATGGAACAGATCAATGAAACCAGGAGCTGTTTCTTTGAAAAACTCAACAAAATTGATAAAATCCTCTAGCAAGATTCATTAAAAAAAAAAAAAAAAGGACTCAAGCAGAATCAGAAATCAAAGAGGAGAGATAACAACAGACACCACAAAAATACAAAGGGTTATAAGAGAACTTTATAAAAAATTATATGCCAACAAATTGGACAACATAGAAGAAATGAATAAATTTCTAGAAACATATAATCTCCCAAAACAGAATCAAGAGGAAAGAAAATTTAAACAGACTGATTACCAGTAATGAAACTAACAGTAAAAACAACAACAACAAAAACAAAACAACAAAATTCCCAGCAGACAAAAGTCCAGGACCAGAGGGCTTCAGAATTGAATTCTACCAAACATTTAAAGAAGAGTTAACACCTATTCTTGTCAAACTATTAAAAAAAAAAAAATGGAACAGGAAGGATATCTTCCAAATTCATTCGGTGTGGCCAGCATTACCCTGATACCCAAATCAGATAAAGACACTAGGGAAAAGAGAACTACAGGCTGACATCTCTGATTAACATAAATGCAAAAATCCTTAATAAAATATTAGCAAACCAAATGCAACAATATATTTAAAAAATCATTCACCATGATCAAATGGGATTTATTCCTGTGTTGCAAGTGTGGTTCAATATTCACAAATCAATCAATGTGATACATCGCATCAACAACAGAAAGGATAAAAACCATATGATCATTACAGAAAAAGCATTTGACAAAGTACAATATCCATTCATGATAAAACCCTCAACAAAATTAAGTTTAGAGGGAACATACCTCAACATAATAAAGGCCATATATAAAAAACCCACAGCTAATATCATAGTTAATAGTGAAAAAAATGAGAGCTTTTGCCTAAGATCAGGAACAAGACAAGGATGTCCACTGTCACTGCTTTTGTTCCACATAATACCAAAGTGCTAGCTACAGCAATCAGTTAAGAAAAAAGAAATAAAAGGCATCAAAATTGGTAAGGAAGAAGCATAACTTTCATTATTTGCAGATGATCTGATACTGTATATAGAAAACCCTAAAGACCCTACCAAAAAAACGACTAGAAGTGGTAAGTAAATTTCTATACACTAATAATGAAGTAGCAGAAAGAGAAATTAAAAAAAAAATCCCATTTACAATCGCACCAAAGAGAATAAAATAGCTAGGAATAAATTTAACTAAGGAGGTGAAAGACCTGTACTCTGAAAACTGTAAAACATGGCTAAAAGAAATTGAAGATGACAAAAACAAACGGAAGGGTATTCTATACCCATGGATTAGAAGAACAGATATTGTTAAAATGTCCAGAGTACGCAAAGCAATCTATATTTAGTGCAATCCCCATCAAACTACCAATAGCATTTCTCACAGAACTAGAACAAGCCATCCTAAAATTTTTAAAAAAGATCCCAAATAGCCAAAGCAATCTTGAAAAAGAAGAACAAAACTGGAGGTATCACAATCCCAGATTTCAAGGTATACTACAAAGCTATACTAATCAAAACAGTATGGTAATGACACAAAAATAGATACATAGATCAATGAAACAGAATAGAGCCCAGAAATAAATCCACAATTATATGGTCAATTAATCTTCCACAGTGGAGGCAAAAATGTACAATGGGAAAGAGAAAATCTCTTCAACAAATGGTGTTGGGAAAACTGGACAGTAATTTCTCTGACATTGATTGTATGAATATTTTTCTAGATATATCTCCTGAGGCAAGGGAAACAAAGGCAACAATAAACTGTTGGGACTACATCAAAATAAAAAAGCTTCTGCATAGTAAAGGAAACAAGCAACAAAACTAAAAGACAACCTACTAAATGGGAGAAGACATTTCCAAGTTACATATTGATAAAGGGTTAGTATCCAAAACATATAAAGGCCTTGTACAACTCAGCAGAATAAAACAAATAATCCAATTAAAAATGAGCAGAAGACATGAACAGACATTTCTTCAAAGAAGACATCCAGATGGCCAACAGACACATGAAAAGCTGTTCAGCATCACTAATCATCAGGGAAATGCAAATAAAAACCACAGTGAGGTATCACCTCACACCTGTCAGAACGGCTAAAATAAAAAACACAAGTGTTAGGATGTGGAAAGAAAGGAGCCCTTTTTCATTGTTGGTGGGAATGCAAGCTGATGCAGCCACTGTGGAAAACAGTATGGAGGGTCCTCAAAAAGTTTAAAATAGAACTACCCTATGATCCAGCAATTGCACTACTGGGTATTTACCCCCCAAAATACAAAAACAGTAATTCAAAGAGATACATGCACCCCTATGTGTATTGCAACATTATTTACAATAGCCAAATTATGGAAGTAGCCCAAGTGTCTACCGATAGATGAATGGATAAAGAAGACATGGTATATATGTATATAAAGTGGAATATTACTCAGCCATAAAAACGAATGAAATTTTGCCATTTGCAGCAACATGGATGCATCTAGAGAGTATAATAGTAAGTGAAATAAGTCAGTCAGAGAAAGACAAATACCATATGATTTCACTCATTTGAGAAACAAATGAGCAAAGAAAAAAAGACAAACCAAAAGATGACTCTTTTTTTTTTTAACATTTTATTTATTTATTTGATGGAGAGAGAGAGTGAGCAAGAGAGGGAACGCAAGCAGGGGGAGTGGGAGAGGGAGAAGCAGGTCTCCCGCTGAGCAAGGAGCCTGATGCGGGGCTCGATCCTAGGACCCCGGGACCATGACTCGAGCTGAAGGCAGATGCTTAACAACTGAGCCACCCAGGCGCCCCTCTTTTTCTTTAATGTTAAGTTAGCCACCATACAGTATATCATTAGTTTTTGATGATCACCAATTCATTAGTTGTGTATAACACCCAGTGCTCATCATAACACATGCCCTCCTTAATACCATCACCCAGTTACCCTCCCCCCCCACTCCCCTCCCCTCTGAACCCTCAGTTTGTTTCCTGGAGTCCATAGTCTCTCATGGTGTGTCCCCCTCTCTGATTCCCACCCCCCTTCAGTTTTCCCTCCCTTCCCCTGTGGTCCTCCACTCTATTCCTTATGTTCCACATATGAGTGAAACCATATGATAATTGTCTTTTTCTGCTTGACTTATTTCATTTAGCATAATCCCCTCCAGTTCCATCCATGTGGATGCAAATTGTGGGTATTTGTCCTTTCTGATGGCTGAGTAATATCCCATTGTGTATATGAACCACATCTTCTTTATCCATTCATCTGTTGAAGGGCATCTCGGCTCCTTCCACGGTTTGGCTATTGACTCTTAACTGTAGAGAACACACTGATGGTCACCAGAGGGGAGGTGGGTGGGCGATGGTAGAAATAGGTGTTGGGGATTAAGAGTACACTATCATGATGGGCACTGAGTAATGTATAGAACTGTTGAATCACTGTATTGTACACCTGAAATTAATATAACACTGTGTGTTATCCATACTGGAATTCATTTTTTTTTAAAAGAGAGAAATTTTACTTTATGCTAAGAATAACAAAGACTTGATTATATTTATCAGAGTTTGATGACTAGCAACTAAAATAAATAATGCCCCAATATAAAAATAGCCAAATGATTAGTAGGTAATTCTTCTCATCACCAAATTCCCTTCATTTCCTCTTTTAACAGTCAGGAACCTTTCAGAGAATTAGCTTTACCGTTCAGTAATTCTCAATTACCTTTTCCCCCTACAAAAATATATGGAAAATGGGGGTGTATTAGTTACCAGGTTAACTGTAAAACCAACTCAATATATAAAATTTATATATTTAATTCAAATGTGGTAAAATAAAGCAAAACAGATTATTTTTCTTGAAATACAGTGTGCTTACAAATGCATCAAAATGTCTGCTTTTGTTTATAGTATTCCATTTTAATCTCACAAAGGACATTTGCTTCTTAAAGAAATCCATGATGAATTTGTTTGCAAATCAAAAACTAATTTTCTGTAATGCAAAATCCTTAATTTATTTTCCCCCATATATCTGATTTATTTTATCCATTTATGCATCATTTCAATGGATGCTGATTGAGGTTTGACTGTGTGAAATTGATGTTCTATGAGTTGGGGATACAATAGCAAATAGCTGCATATAGTCTTCCCTCACCAAGGGTTAGTCTTACAGGCAAAGTAAGTCATTAGGTAAGCAATAATATACAGAATAATATGTGTTATGGTAGAAGAACCCATAGCATTGTTGAGTCTCTACTTTTCCTCTATGCTGAGGGTATATGTGTGTGCATCCCTGTCCTTAATGTGATAGCATTTGGACATTTTTAAGTGGCATAATGCAAGCTAGGTACATTAGAAAATGTAAAAAGGAAGAGTTTTGGGGTCCTTAATTTCTGTTAGCTAAAGTCTATTTGCTACTACCTGTTTAAATTTCAGTATTTTCTTTAAAGCAGAGTACATATTTATTATATAGAACAGTCATCATAAAATAATCATCAAAATTATTGTTTATATATAGCAATGTTTATTGCTTTTTAAAATGTATTAACTCCAACATCTATGTGTCTTCAAATATTACATTGCCACTAGCTCCTTCTCATGTTTGTGGTAAAAGTGGAAATGAAAATAGAAAGCTATAGGGTTGCCATATATATGCAGTGATTTTGCAATTTAAATAAGTTTAACTGGTGTAATCTAAGAGATACTGCGCAAATGAAATACGATTTTGGAACAACATGGGTCTTCTGAGTAGATATTCAAATTGCACAGCATATCTAAGTAAACTTCATTTATTTAAGAGACTCATTCAAAATTACCTGGATTTTTCAAATGCTTATGTTTCAAAATAGTTATTGGCATTAAGACATTCTGATGGAAGAATTTAACAAAGTAAGTGAAATAAGAATATATCGTACCTAATGTTTTAGGGATCCTTCACTTGGACATTATTAAGTATGCTTATATATATTTAAATCAGTACTATATTTTCTGTAAATTATGTTTGAATCAGCGTCAACATCTTATTTTTCATTTTAGCATTAACAAAGTTAGTCTTGACCAAACAGTGACGTTTTAATCACACTGAAAGTTGCCCATTTGATTTTTCATCAGTCTTCATTCCTGTTTCCACTTTGTTGCATCTGTGTTATTCCCTATGGCAGCATATCTTCTGATAGCCCCTGAGGCTAGAGAGTACCTCTCAAAGATGCCATTTGACCATAGCATCTTTGTGTCAAAGTATTTACAGAGATGAATATTGCATTTATTTTCATAACCTACACCTTTGTCTTGCTACTCTGATCCCTACCACATATCAGACTCCCACACATGTATACACAATAACAGCAGAATAAATGAACACTGAGCCTCTGCCAAAAAGGCTTGGAAATATATGCAGAGTTTTCTGTACATGCAAAAGAGTACTGATTTCATTCGGCAGTCCGGTTTTCAGAGAAAAGGCAACTGAAACTTAGGGACACAAAGGCTACCAAAATTATATGGTGTTATGTTAGTATTGAACTCAAGAAAGTACTGATTTTTTTCTTTATTTCTCTTATCCTGCAAAGTCAGGAACCGAGACACATTTTGTAATGTCTCCTACTAGCTTCAGGAAAAAAAAATTAGAAAATTAAACTGGTAAAGCATATAAGAAATCACAAATTATTCTGATTTCTTCTAATTTTGTGCAATTTGTGTGATTAGTAGGGTGGTGAAGATGGTCAGATTGGCGGAGAGTGTCAGGTGATTAGGTGGTAAAAATGAAATCAAGGCCAATGAAGCCTACATTTACCATTCAAGTAGCTCTAAATTGTTTTATGTCAATCTCTTTTTCCCTAATAACAAAGAACCTTTCATTATTATTAAAGATAAATGAAATTTTCTGATGCTATTCTTTCACAAGGAAAGGGCTTTGTTTTCTGAAGATATTTGATTTCATCCAGCATATCTGCTTCTTGAAATTACACAAAACAATCATTAAAAATACAGAAAAATCACAGTACTGGAATCTTTAAATGTGAAGAAAAAAATATTATGGAAGGGTTTCCACCAGCAAAAGAAACTGGGTTTTGGGGATTTCCTGGCAGAACTTAAGGTGTTTTTTTTTAAATCAATGTGTGATTTTTATTGGGTTTTCTAGAATCAACTAGAGGGTTACCAAGCTTGACGACTGTATATTAATGTTCTTTTCCCCACTACAGGATAGTCTCTCTTTTTTTTAAAGATTTATTTATTTGAGAGAGAGAGAAAGAGAGAGCGAGCACGTGGGAGTGCATGAGTGTATACATGAGCGTGGGGGGTCGGGCGCTGAGGGAGAGGGACAGAGAATCTCAAACAGACTCCCCACTGAGCATGGAGCCCGATGTGGGGCTTGATCTCATGACCCAGAGATGATGACCTGAGCCAAAATCAAGAGTCAGGTGCTTAACTGACTGAGCCACCCAGGTGCTCCGAGATACTCTTAATTGGAAAAATATATCTTTCTTTTTATTTAATTAATTCAACCACAATAGTGATATCTAAGACTTAGATGGGAACATGGAACCATAAGCATGGCTTGAGAATTTTTTTTACCTCTTCTAATTGCTTATTTTTTTTGAGTTTGGAATTTTATTTCCTGACAAGTGGGGGGAATGTCATAGTTATTCCCACTCTGGAATCCTTGGAGAATAAGATTTACTCTGACCTTCATTTGCCTCTGTTGACACATAGTTGGCAGATGTCATGAAGGGGAAAAGAAAGTTAACCCAGTGGACACAGAGCAAGTTGTGGGTAAATTCAGGATGTTTCAGTCTGAGGCATCCAGTGATACAGTGCTTCTTATCATTGGTGCTTCCATATTGTGAAAGGGATTAATTGATAAAGTGTTTCCAAGGATCAAGTCCTGTATTGACAATGTGAGGATGAAAAATTTATCAAGAAAGAAGCAGGCAGAAAAATAAAAATGGAATAATGCTCCTGGAATATTCAAAGGGCTATGGCTCAACATTTCAACATTTAAAAAAGTGATAAAAGAGAAAAAAAAATGTCTTTTTAAATGCTGTGTTCCCTGCGCCCACACATACCTTCTGGGGGAGAGTTTAAAAATGCCAAGTGCATTAAGTAATTTGATGCTTTGAACAAGTGTGGCCATTATTTTCCTATTTGCTACCTTGTGTCTTACTTATTTTTATATTTTCTGCTCTCACCTGCTGTATGGCATTAAGTTGCAAAATACTTGGAATCGAAGTAACAGCTTGTTTTGACCAGTAGGTTCCCCAGTCTGAAGACAAAGTAAATAAAAAATAATACAATATTCTGCATCATAACTAAAAGTTTACTTTTCTCAGCTAAGCATGACAAAGCTATTTATAGAGATGATCATGCCTACATCCATGAAGTTTTTTTTTTAAAGATTTTATTTGTTTATTTGACAGAGAGAGACACAGCGAGAGAGGGAACACAAGCGGGGGGGGGGGGGGAGTGGAAGAGGGAGAAGCAGGCTTCCCGCTGAGCAGGGAGCCCGATGCGGGGCTCGATCCCAGGACCCTGGGATCATGACCCGAGCCAAAGGCAGACGCTTAACGACTGAGCCACCCAGGCGCCCCATAAGATTTTTTTAAAGTCACATATTATTTCTTTTTGTTTATGATCCCACATTCATTAAAATGGAAAACTTCCAAGTTTAAAATTAGCCTTGATGTATTCACAGAGGGCACTCACCATCACCCTGGTGAAACATCTGAACACCAGGGTGGAAAGATGCATCCTCTCTCCTTCACTCAACCCTGAATCTTATTTCGATTAGGCTCGATCTTTGTATTTGAAATTTAATAATCTTCAAATGTATATTACTGAAAACCCAGCACTGTGGAACAGTTCATTAGGAACCTCATGTAATAGACTGAGGCTTCAGCTGTGTCCGGAGACAGT
This sequence comes from Zalophus californianus, assembly GCF_009762305.2. Taxonomy (NCBI): domain Eukaryota; kingdom Metazoa; phylum Chordata; class Mammalia; order Carnivora; family Otariidae; genus Zalophus; species Zalophus californianus. Next base: position 4,949,577 of record NC_045597.1, read on the forward strand.
TGAAAGTGCTGGAAGATGGGGGTGTGGGTGGGGTTTTTGTTTCCTTTCCTGAAAAGAGACAAGCAAGCTGAACCATTCAGTCCATTTCCAAGGTGAATAATAGGCTATGCCATTGAGCAGGCTAGTTTTGAAATTGCTGTTTAATACTTGCATCTATCAAATTTTCACTCTTGTAATTGCAAGGGCAATCTCAATACTGTCATATGCAGGTTGTGTTTGTTTCAGGGATTTCTCTCACCCCCTCCCCAAACCCACCCCAGAAAGAAATCAAGTCTCCGAGACTCAAAATACTCGTCAAAGTCTCAGATATTCATTTAAATGAGAGAATACAAAACTGAGCTTGGTGACTCACCATTTTGGCAGTGTCCAGTGAGAATAGTGAAACGTTTAAAAGAAGTCCTGATGTGATCTATGTCCAGTGCTTCCCGATGATTGCTCTGCACAGAAGAAGAATGAGGCTGGAAGGACCCCGGACCAAATGCCTCAAGTCAGGGCTAGTGCATCGTATATCCCCGGGCGAGTCCCTTACCCCCTCTCTCTCCATATAGAAAATAAGGAAAATGACTCCTTTTTCTCTTCCCTCCTAAGTTTTTAAGATTGAATTCAATGATGGATTTGTAATATTTCGATAAACAGATACTGCTATTTAAATATCTGCCAAGAATGAGTTAGTTGGCGGGGCGGGGGGGTTACCTCTGTGGCTCAGTCGATCAAGCATCTGCCTTCAGCTCAGATCATGATCTCAGGGTCCTGGGATCGAGTCCCGCATTGGACTCCCTGCTCAGGGGAGAGTCTGCTTCTCCCTCTGCCTGCAGCTCCCCCTGCTTGTGCGCTCTAGCTCGTGCTCTCTCGCTCTCTCAAAAAAAGAATGAGTCAGTTGGTTTTGTTCTAGGAGACCAAATTACTACCACTGGGTGCTTGCACCCTCCACGGGGTTGGGTCTGGACTGCCAGGCCCTTGGTCCCTTCAGATGGGGAGACTCCTGGCTCCACTGAAGCTGAAGTGACCTTCCTTTGCAAACGCTGTTGTTAACTTGGGGAGCATCTGTGTCTGCTTAATTTTATTTATCAGGCAGATCAACAGTAGATTATTGATAACCATGTAGGGTATGCTCTAACTGGCACGAACTCCTCCAATTCTGGACTTAACCAGTAACTTTAAAATACTCAATGGAGAGATGGGAAGGATAAATTTAACCTCTTTAACATTTAGAGCGTATTATCAAGTGTTCTTTTCTGTCTGTAGTTCTCCTTTTAAGGTCCATAGTTTATAAGCCGAAGTAACTCACAAGTATCAGCAACAGTCTACGCAGAGTTGTATTTCTAAACAAGCTGACTTTTAGGAACCAGAGCCTGCCCTGTGCCTATAACATTGTGCTTGGGATCATCTTTGTAGCAGGGACTACAGCACACCCCAAAATACAAGGTCTCCTAAAAGAACGTCTGTTTTATAAACAGTTAAATCTCCTAAAAAAAAAAAGTTAAATCTCCTGTACGGTGTCAAATAGTCTATGCTAAATAGCATCCCTCCTAACTACTCTATAACATAGCATGAGTTTTTTAAAAATAATTCTCCGGTATATGTTCATTGTTCTCGTTTTTCTCCTGTGACTGATCACTTTCTTACTTTTGTGAAAAATTTTATTTGCACTAAATAAAGATTGGATATAGGTAAATATATGCAGTGTCTGGTAGATGTGCCTCATGGAAAAGGGATGAGATGAGATAATTAACTCTATAACCCAGGACTCAAATGTAAGTGCTTGACAAAGGAAACATCTGCTTTAAGAATTTTGTACAAAAACATAACTTGGGAAAAAATAATAACTACACAGTACATTTAAAAAAACTATTTATGTAAATTGTATTGTGCAAGCTTTAAAGCCAAGATGTCATCTTTTAAAATTATTTTTTAAAGATTTTATTTATTTATTTGACACAGACAAAGCAAGAGAAGGAACACAAGCAGGGGGAGTGGGAGAGGGAGAAGCAGGCTTCCCGCGGAGCAGGGAGCCGGATGTGGGGCTCCATCCCATGACCCTGGGATCATGACCTGAGCCGGAGGCAGACGCTTAACGACTGAGCCACCCAGGTGCCCCAAAATGTAATCTTTAAGAATGTGTTTGGTGTAAACAGAACATAGCTCTATATCTTCATATGTATCTTGACATTTTAATCTCCAGATTCAAGAAACCAAAGTCCCTATAGGAGAAGCTGAACATCTGTGTAAGCAATGAAAATTGAAAGTTCCCACAGATTGAGATGAAAAAGAAAGTAACAAAGTTTATGCATGGTTATAGCTGGTAATATCATTGTTTACATTTTAAAACAGTGATATTAAAGAGAATGAGAAAAACAAGGCATAGACCACAAGAAATATTTACAAAACACATACCTGATAAAGGACTTGTGTCTAAAATGTACAAAAAAATTCAACTCTAAGAAAACAAACAGCCCAACTAAAAAATGGGCAGAAGATCTGAACAGATTCGTCAGCAAAGAAGGTATTCAGATGGAAAATAAGCGTATGATAAGATGCTCAACAACATAGGTCATTTGGGCATTGCAAATTGAAATCACAGTGAAGTACCTCTACATACCTATTAGAATGATTAAAATCCCAAACACGGACATCCCCAAATGCTGGTAAAGATGTGGAAAAATAGGAACTCTCATTCACTGATGGTCGGAATGCAAAATGGTACACCTAGTATGGAATATGGCTTGGCAGTTTCTTACTAAATTAAACACACTCATACCATATGATGCAGCAGTCATGCTCCTTGGTAGGTACCCAAATGAGTTGAAAAGTTCTCTCCACACACAATCCTGCCCATGAATGTTTATAGCAGGCTTGTTCATATTGCCAAAACTTGGAAGTAACCAGAATGTCCTACAGTCAGTGGATAAACAAACCTTGGTACATCCGTACAATGGGATATTATTTCAAAAGAAATGACCTGTCAAGCCACAAAAAGACATGGAGAAACACTAAGTGGATGTTGCTAAGTGAAAGAAGCCAGTCTGAAAAGGCTTCATACTGTATGGTTCCAAGTTTAGATATTCTGGAAAAGACAAAACTATGGAGAGAGTAATGAAGTCAGGGTTGCCAGGACTTTGGGGTGGTGGGGGAAGGATAAATAGGTGGAGCACAAGGGGTCTTTAGGGCAGTGAAATGATTTTGTATAATACTGTAATGATGGATACATGACAGTATGCATTATTAAAACCGTAGGATGTACGACACCAGGAGTAAGCCCTCGTGTAAACTCACAGACTTTAGTTCATCATGGTGCAATATTGTTGCATCAATTATAACAAGTGTGCTAATGTCATATGTTAATATAGGATACTTTGGTGGGGGGAGAAGTATACTGGACTCTGTATGATCTACTCAACTTTTCAGAAATCAAATACATTATTGTGTATAATACATAGAGGGTAATAATTCACATAAAAAGAATGTTTCACTCATTATTTAAGCATAGGGTAATCATCTAAGTCATTTGATCAAATCATTGGACATTTTAACTGTTGAGAATATAGTACAAGATGATAAGCAATAAAAAGGAAAGAATAAAGATCTCTTCTAATATTTTTATTTTAAGGGAACAACTTTACAATAGTTGGGAAAATTAGAATCCCATTTCATGGCATTTTATTTCACCACATCATTAGAAAATCCCCCCTCTAGTATTTAGAATCTGGAAAGGTTCTTACCTCTCTGTACCCTTATTGTTACTTTTCTCCTCTATATATAGGTATCCAGGGAGTATGTGTGAAGAACAAGGTAGGGGATGTTCATGTTTTCCATTTAGAACATGAAACTACTTACTTTCCAGTTGCGATCCAATAGTCTGTGGTTGACAGTGCTCCTTCTGAGAATAAGTAGAGTAGTTCTATAAAATTAGTAAAAAAGTTTTTGAGAGTATCGGCTGCTGAAGCCACCAGAACTTGAAAGACCATGACCAAGAGTGAAGGGAAGACACTGATGTGAGCCAAACTCGCTGTGCTGCGTCCGTTGCCCATAGTGGCATCTGTCGCCTGCTGATGCAGGGCAGCAGACCAGGAACGGGGGCTGAGAGCAGCTGCTGAGGGAGAGAAGGCACCTGGGCTCTCTGCAGCCCCTTGGAGCTTGAAAGAGAAAACTTGGAGTTCAGCTTTGCCATGAGACCCAGGAATGAGGAACACAGGGAGAAGAGAGACACAAAGCAGTGAGCCCAGCTCTCAGTACCAATTTCATTTTGAGTTATTTGCTGATTTAGCTGCTCAGGGCAAGAATCTAAGAGACCAAGCATAATACAGCCAAAAAGCAAAGCTTTTTTTTTTTCTTCTAGCATTTTCAGGATGCTAAGGACAGAGAAGCTAGAGTTTGGAGACTGCAAAAGAGGAGAAGCTGTAGAAAACCCAGGTTGTCTGTCCATTGTCAAAGGAAGGCAAGAGAGCAGAAAAACAATAATAATACTAAATGGGTAGGTCCAATAGGTTATAAATAGTAATATGGTAGACATAAACCCAAACATATTAGTAAAATGAGCAAAATATATATAAACAGCCAAAATATTCCGCTTGACAATTTTGAATTGGATACAATATATGACTGTATGACATTCAAAGAGATTCAACCTAACAATGGAAAGTAAAGAAATGGGAAAAATATATCGTAAGACTTCAAACAGAAAACTGGCTTAGCTACACTAACATCCATCAAGATAGATTATATAAATAAATAATAGCATTTCATAGATTCAAATTATTTCACGGAAAGACATAACAATGTGTACGTAACTAATATTCTAGCTTCAAAATAAACAATCATAGAAGTAAAATGGAAAATGGCCAACTTCACAATCCTAGAAGAAAACTTTTTTTTTTAAACTTTTATTTCTCTGTAATGACATCAAACACAACTGCTCCAAGAGAAAAAACATGATAAAGAGGAGGGACCAAACTTCGGTTTCACAGTTGATCCTGACAACTCAAGTCCAACAGGCCTGCATGAGATGCAAAGCTATAGGTTATTGCAGGCTCTTATTAAGTAAACTATGTAAACAGCATGGTTTTGCTCTTTGTCAGGGCCCCTGTAGTGAGAATGTCATCATGAAGGAAGAAAGCTAAAACTTTAGCCTACCTCCCTCAGAAACTGTTAGAACAAGCAGAAAAAGAAAATTAAGATTTGGGGACTTGAATGGCATGATTAGCAAACTTAATTTCTGCTACCACCAATAAATTGAGTTTACGTGTTCTTTTCAAGTTCATATGAAACACGTACAAAAATTAACCATAGGCTATCTCAGTACAAAAATGAAGCAAGTCTCAACTACATGCAAAGGATTTATATCTTTCAGGGTGCAAACATTTGAAACTGAATGATAATGGAAAGATGATATATGAAAAGTTACAGAATGTAGCCAAAACTGTACTTAGAAGGACATCTTAATCCACAGATACATTACTAAAAAAGAGAGGTGAAAAGTCAGTGAACTAAATAACCATCTCGGAAGTCAGAGAAACACGAGCACTTTGCATTCAGAGAAAGTAGGTAGACAATAATAAATATGAGTTGACGTTAATTGAATATAAATATTGAGTGACTATATGTAGACAAAATCTCTCTAAATCAGATCTTTGAATAGATTAATAAAATTGACAGATGCTTGGGGCACCTGGGTGGCTCAGTTGGTTGAGCATCCGAGTCTTGATTCCGGCTCAGGTCATGATCTCAGGTTTGTGAGATCGAGCCCTGTGTCAGGCTCTGTGCTAAGCGGGGAATCTGCTTGAGATTCTCTCTCTCCCTCCTCTCCTGCCCCTCCCCCCACTTTCTTGTTCCAGACAAACAAACGAATAAGTAAAATCTTTTAAAAAATTGGCAAATCTGGTCAAGGTCTAGAACAACAACAAAAAACCCCATAAATTATCAATATGAGGAAACAAAAATGGAGCATTATGATAAATTCTACAGATATTTAAAAGCTCCTAGGAAGTTATCAAAAATAGCTATGGCAATAAACTTGAAAATACAAGTAAAATGGAAAGTTTCTAGAAAATTATTTCATTATTTAAAAATCGGCTGATTAGCAATCTTAATTGCTTTGTCACATAATATCTTCCCAAGTTCTGGGGATAAAGAAGTGAACATCTTTGGAAGGACCATTATTCTACTCACCACAGTCATCGAAGAAATGCAGGTTGAAATTACAGGTTGGCACCTCTCCATGTCCACCAGGTTGCTCAGTTGAAAACCACAACACCAAAACCGGGGAGGATGTGGAGCAGCCATACTTGCTGGGGGGATTGGAAACTAGAACAATCAATGAAAAGCTGGTAGTTTCTACTAAAGCTCTCTCTGTGTACCTTTAGACTCGGCAGTTCCACCTCTCGGTGTACATGCACGGACATGCTTACATATATTTACAGCAGCACTACCCATAGTAGCCCCAAACCGGAAACTTCAGATATTCATCAACAGCCAAAAGGACAAGTAAATTGTGGTCGTTGATATATAATCAGACAAAGCAATGAGATTGAGTGATCTCTTGACAATATGATTCCAGTTCTATAAAGTTCAAAGTCAAGCAAAATGAACGTGCAATGCTAGAGTCTCAGAGTAGTGGTTACTTTTTCTAGGAAAACAGGATGCGACAGGGATAGATAGTACTGATTGGGTTTCCAAAAGTACGTTTAATTTATGTATGATAAAAAAAATTTTTTTTAAAAAGGTTTACTTTAAAAACGAACACTTGGGACACCCGGGTGGCTCAGTCGGTTAAGCGTCTGCTTTTGAGTCAGGTCATAATCCCAGGGTCCTGGGATCGAGTCCCCCATCGGGATCCTTGCTTGGCTGGGAGCCTGCTTCTCCCTCTGCCTCTGCCTGCAGTTCCCCCCCTGCTTGTGCTTGCTCGCTCTCTCTCTCTGACAAATATCTTAAAAAAATAAAAACGAACACTTAAAAATGAAAATACTTTTTCCGACAACATGTAGACTTACAAACTGTGCCCTCAGACTACTGGGACATTCCATCATTTGTAACTGAATTAAGAGCAGCTAAGTATCTTTGCATGCACTGTTCTTTCTTGTCCATGGTCCTGAAATAAGGGAGCGTTCTTTCAGTAAGTTCACTGAAGGGTAGTTGAATGGAAGAGGCCATGTGCTTTAAAGTTGATTAGAATTCGGTTCCAATCCGACCTCTGACACTTATTGGCCACTCATCACTGGACACATTTTTTTTTTTTTTTTTACCTCCGTTTCTGTGTATGTAAACAGAGGGAAGGACCACCAAACCTGATGGGCTGGTGTGAAAATTGGAACCAGCGGAAGCACGGTTCTGAGCACCCAGGCCCGTTCCAGGATTAGCAGAAGCTGTCACACACCTGTGGACCGTTGTCATTAAGCATTCATCGGAAATTCAGTGGGAGAAGGAGTTTCAGACTCCTGACTAGGAACTTCTCTCTTTCTCAGTGCGACATCCAGCTGCTGGGAGGGCAGGCAGTGTCCCTGCTGCTTTGGCACCTGATCTCCTGTAGGCTCTGGAGGAAGTGAGTTATCAGAAGATCCAAGGTTGGGGGCGCCTGGGTGGCTCAGTCATTAAGCGTCTGCCTTCGGCTCAGGTCATGATCCCAGGGTCCTGGGATCGAGCCCCACATCGGGCTCCCTGCTCAGCGGGAAGCCTGCTTCTCCTTCTCCCACTCTCCCTGCTCGTGTTCCCAATCTTGCTGTCTCTCTCTCTCTCTGTCAAATACATAAATAAAATCTTTTTTTTTTTAAAAGAAGATCCAAGGTTGCCAAGTGAGCAGGAAAGGCAGCAAAGGGATTTATTTGTAAGATTCAGATATTTTGTGGCATTAGGCATGGTGCTACTTTCTCTGTGGTTCAAAAAACCCTCTCCTCTTTTGAAATTGAAAATGTTTTTTTCTCATCATAAAAATTATTATATTAAATGTATTAAAATTTGAAAATTTGAAATAAAATTATGGGGGAGAAAATAAAATTACTCCTTTTCCTAATTGATCATCCCCTTTTATTTATTACCTTTCCCCAAATAACCATATTTTATTTTTTCCCAGGTTTATTGAGGGATAACTGACACATAAAATTATACATATATTTCATGTGTGCAATGTGATATTTTGATATAAGTATATATGTGAAATGAACACCATGATCAAGTTAACTGACGCATCCATCACCTGACGTAGGTGGCTTTTATGTGTGGTGAGAACGCTTAAGATCTATTTTCTTAGCAAATTTCAAATATAGTAATATATTACTAGCTGTAGTCACTGTATTTTAAATTGTCTTCACTTCCTTTCATTTTTCCCCACCCATCCCACCACTATACATGGAGGCTTCTATATCCTGAGTTTTTCTTCATCTCATTCTATTGGAAGGCTTTTTTTTTTAAAATATAACTTACATACTTGTTGAAAGCGTATTATATTATAACTATTATATTCCATCCCACCCATGGAAGTAACCATGAATCATTTATTCCTTTATAACACAAATCATTTATTTGGGTTTCATAACCTATTTAAGGGACCATGTTTTTGAGGAAGAGCCCATAGATCATCTTCATGGGGATTGGAACAGATGACCCCTTCCTTCTGTTAGACCACACCCCATGCCAGGGCTCAGTGGTTGCGTTGGTGAATGCAGCCCCTTCCACGCCTTGGGTTAGATGCACTGAGCAGAGAATGAACTGCAAAACTTAACGACATAACGGGGCTCTTGAGCCAACGGTCTGCTGTGGTATATGCCATCTGCTGACCAATGCTGAGATTTGCTGTCTGTCTCCACATGCTGTGGCTCTCATTTGTACATGTGGCATTATGACAAGGCAGAAACTCCAAGACACGGTCTCGCGTACGCTTCTTTTCCTCAACTACCCGTGATGCGAGAGAGGGCACAGCAGCTGTGTTTAAGTAAAGCGAAAGGGGCTTCTGAGTTAAGGAAACACAATGAGAACGATGAAACAAGGCGTCGGTTGATGAACAGCACGGCGTGGCTGGTGGCTGTGTCAGGTGCTAAGCACTGACTCCTGCCTCTGCCCCCACTCACTCATCTCCCCCTTGCAGCAGCTTCTGCTGACTTTCCTCTTTGTCATCCACCGCCCACACGTCCCTCCTTGATGTGTCGGTCTGCCCCTTCTCAGAAACGGTAGACATTTCAGAAACAAATAAATATGCAAACACGGGATTCATCTAGGATAAATCTCATTCATATTTTCAGGAGTTTACGTTGATATTTGTGGAAAATGTTAGGAACTGATTCTTAAGGAAGAACAAAATAGACGAATTTCAGCTCGGACAATATGCAATGTGCATAATGGTTACCATCTTACCTCCTGGTCAGATAAAGTCTGTGTTTTTTTTTTAATTTATTGGAAACTGAAACTTTACAATGTCTGATACAGTACCAGACACACTTAATAAATACTCATTGGATAAATGCATAAATGCTTATTTCAATTAAAATACTTTCTTATTGTGCAAAACTAAGTCAAGATTTTTAATTTGGTTAACTGAACCATAGACAAATAAAAAGTGAAACTCAGCCTTTACTTTTAGTGAAAATACAACTCCATGAGTTATGGCAATCACTCCCTACCAGATATGCATCCAGAGCAATGCTTCTCAGCTTTTACTGGGCAGAGAAATCTCCAGGGGATTTTGGTAACATGCAGATTGGAATCCAGTAATCCTGGGGGATTCTCTATTTCCAGGAAGCTCCCACAGAGTTTGGTGGTGCTGGTCCGAGGACCTCACTTGGTCTCTGCATTGTTTGCCATGCTTGGCTGTGCTTTGGAGTTACCTAGGGAGCTAGAAAAGCAGCTGCTGATGCTGAATCCCACTCCGGAGATACTGGGATTTAATTGGTGTGGTGTCAGAAGTGGGTATTGAAGTTGTGGGAGTTCCCTTGAGTTGAACTCAGAAGCCCTTTTAGCTTTTTATGTACTTTCAACATACAGAAATGTGAGAGCACTGTGTTTAGAGAACGAGCTCATAAACCTCTCCTAGATGGTTGTCCTCAAGCCTGCTGAGTCGCCCCTGCCCCTCCTTCCCCCTCCCCGGCCACCCCAGTTCCAGGATGTGGGGCTGATGTAGTTCACGAGCTCCTAAGTCAGGCCTGTGTGAACCTAGTGCAGCCTGGAAGGTGAGGTAAATCTGGTTGGGCGGCTGCTATCTGACCCTTGAGAAACAGAAGCATTGGTCTGTATGGAGATTGAAGAATTAACCAAACACATAAGAATTGAGGTCTTGGGGCCCAGGGTTTTGGTTCCTCTCTTTTGAGATCCAGCTACACTTACTGCCTTTAGCTTCTACAAAATATTTCTACATCTTTGAAAGGAACACCCCTTTGGAGGTTAGCTAGCTACTATCAAGCGATTCTTACTAAGATCATAACTGATCAGTTTAAGCAACAAGGTTTAAAAGGATTTAAAAATCCCACTGATTATTAAATTATAAATGAATACATATGCTCACATATTCTTCATAGAAATACACTGTCACAATGGCATCTTTGATGAAAAAAATAGGAAGGTGAATGCATGAGAGAGAAAGGATGCTAGGTAAAAGGGCAGCCACATCTTTCCTGATGACACCGGACCATTTTGACCCTACAAATACATTGGATGATTCTGAACGTTTGTCGCAAATCACCAAAGAGAGACCGAAAGTGTGGGTAAAAGTTATATAAGGAGCATACAACTCTCCTCCATGTGGGAGTTTATAACCCTGTATCTTAACAGGTTTGGCCCTCTTCATTTTGTCCTCTCCACTCTCCTGGAAGAGGGCGGGATGCATGCACAGGTTTCCCTAAGGAAGCTTCTTCCTGCCACAGTAGCTGGAGATCCCTGGAAAATGAAAACTGATGCATGGGTTTGGTGCTATGAACTTCTTTTCTTAGCACTATGGTACATAATTTGCAGAGGCAAAAGTGCTTTATATTCATGGTCCCTACTTTTGAGGAGCCCCCAAAACAGTTTCTTTTACTTGAACATCATTTTATAGGTGCTGATAGGATAGACAGACATTCAGGATTTAGAGCCTCTTCAAGTACGTTCAGATCATAGCTCTGGACTTCCATTTCTGCGTCTGTGAAATGGAGGGATAAAAGTTTCCCCCTCAGGGGGATATTGACAGGATTCAGTGATTTTAGATCAAGGGCTTGGGCCCGGACCCTCTGTGCCTGTGGTAGTGAACAGTTGTTTCTAGCCATTATTACTGTTCTTGCTCTCACCATTATTTTTATCTTCACATTTGTATTTCTCTTCTCCAACTAGAAATGCTGACTTCTTATGCCTTTTAATCCTTCCCATCTCAGTGTGGGGCCTCATACTTACGGTACTCATTGAGTTGCGGTCCAGGGGTAGCACAGTGAATGTTAACACCTTGCATTTGGGGATCTTTTATTATTTCTGCTCTCAGGTCTCAGAATGATGCATCACACACTTCACATGTATTTCTTTCACTAAAACGTTATTGTTAGAAAAATGTTTATGGAAATGAAGTCTTTGGGAAAAAAGTTCTTCTAGGAGTATTTTCACAAATACTGTTTCCTTGCTTATACATATTTCCATAAAGTGATGGATCAAAGTCCACTCTGAATAACACTTGATCTCTAGGTCATTGTTTCAGCCTCGTATTTATTAATCCCAAATTTTAGGAATTCAAACTGATTTGGAGTAATGAAAGATTATAAGAATGTTGCTCAAACAATTGGAACACATTCTCACTTTATCATAAAAATATATATATTACAAGAAATAACACCAAATAAAGCTGATACATCCAGGAATATTTCATTTTAACTTATATTCTAAAATTCCTTGTCTTGACTTTTTAAATCCTAAAAATACTTGCACTGCTGTGTAAACAAGCCACATTCTCATCAGTTTGGCTGTAGGCTATGTCATCTAGGGCAGGTTATAATTTTTATTTTGTTCCTCTGACTAATGCCTTGGTACTTCGCAGTTGAGACATGGAATGTGTTTATAACCTCCAACACTGTGTAAACTTGTTTTCTTCTTCTTTGGCGGAAGCCTCTTCTAATTATAATTTTAAATGATTTCCTTTGCACTCACCAAAGCAACGCCATAATAAGAAGGCAAGGTAAACTATAAATATTTGAAGAATTAAATGATTCTAATCTTTTCTGTGATCTTCTCCTGCATTTTCTTGGATGATGTTTGATTTTAAAGATTGGTTTAAAACAACGATAATATGAAATAAGTTGAATGATATTTCTCAAGTATTTATACATTCAACAAATACTTATTACATTCCAACTCTCTTTCTCAGGTACTGAGAATACCAACATAAGTAGAACACAGTGCCACTCATAATAAATCTTTCTAGGTTGCTACAGATATAAAAATGAAACAATACATGGGTATTATGAGGACATGAAGCCAAGCATGCTCATTTCCCCTTGGGGTATGAGGCATGGCACTGAAGCGTATATACCTTAGATATGAGTCAAGGAAGTCCATTTACTTCTAACTACTTACTGAATATCCATTTTATATCAAGTTTTGCTCCTAGGTATTAAGGATACAAAGATTTATATGCTCAAAATCCATGTCCCAAGATAGCCTGTGATCTGATGAGGATAACGTACATTCCTAAACGAACAATGGTGTAAAAAATATGCAGAAGCTATAGTGAGGACATGGTGGGGTGGGGGAAGGGAAGAAGACAGTCAGAGTGCATGTGAGGCAGTAAGGGAGGTCTCTTAGATGAGATGTCACCTAGTTGGAGGCGTAGGTTAAGGACTCTCCAGGTAGAGGCCAAAGTGTGAGCAAATGTAGAGCTGACATGGTGTGTCTGCAGAGCTATAACATTTGTTTGGCTGGACCACTGGGAGAGAAGAGAGGTGACTTTGATGACAGATACTTTTGAAAAAGTAGGGAAGGGTCAGATCACGCAGGCTCTTGCGTTCCGGGTAATGGCTGTATTCCGTGGAAGAGCAGAGGGACATGGCATTCCACTTTGCTTCGCAAGTCAGTCTGGCTGCCATGGAGGATGGATTAGAAGTAATCCATTTGGCCTCCAGCAAAATAAATGGCTATATTAGGTAAATTATCTCTTCCATGGGACAGCTATCTTTTTCATTATTTCTCTCAGGAGAACAATTTGCTTTCACTGGGAATGTACTGTAATCAATCAGCTGTTCCAACAATAATCAATCAGCAACTGTTTATTGAGCCCCTGTTAATAAAAAGCATTTTACATGGTATGTGCAGACACGGAAGCCTCATGAGTGCCCCTGGTTTTGCCATCCCTGTGGGAGGGGGCCTGGCCCCCCTGCGCCTATGAGCTCGTTGCCCATCCCCTTCCCTGCAGCTTCCTCTTCTGACTCTCCAGCCCTCTCAGTGCTTCCAGCACACCCTCTCCATCTGGCCCAGGGCCACTGCTCCCTCCTTCTGCCCAGAGAGCTTTTCTCCAAAATCTTCAGATGGTTGCCTTCTGACTCATTCAGGTTCCAGCTCTTCAGAGGTCTTTCCTGATTACACCATAGAAGTGCCCTCAGCTGCCCCCTTATTTCATTACTCTCTTGTATGTTTGCTCCTTTAAAGGATGCCCCACTCTCTGAAATTGCCTTATTCAGCGATGACCTAAGTTTGTTGTTACCTGGCATTCTCTTCTTCCTAGGCCTTGTCCCAGTTATAAGACTCATGGAAGCAGGGACCTCTCCTGCTTTATTCACCACAGCCACCCCCCCCCCCCACCGCCCCCCAGCACTTCGGGCAGAGTCTGGCACACAACAAGCATTCAGTGAAGGTTTGTTGAATGAATGGCAATGCGAAAACTCTCTTGGGGGTACAACAAAATCAGGTCGATGGATCAGGCTTACTTCATATATTATGGATTTACAAGTATGAGAGAAAGTGAGATGTATACAGACTAGCGAGTATTAAAAAAATAGAAAATGAGTTTGGTATACACAGGAAGACTAATAAGTAAATTATAAGATTAAGACTGATTTAAAGACTACTATAATTTCACACTTGGAAACATATTTCCCCTTTCCATACAAAATTGTATAAGAAGACTTTAAAAAAAAAAAAGGCCACCATTACTTCCAGGAGTCATCAAAAAGCAAAACAAATGAAGCCTGTTAAAAATAAATAAAAAAATAAGACAAATGTATTTCTGAGTTACAAAGGCATCTGATTCTGTTAGAGAAATCACGAAAAGCGTTTATCCTTTAACATTTCTTTTTCTGAGAATAAATAGATAATCGTATAGTCTTCTCGATTAGTCTCTATCTTGAGCAACCACAAATCAAGCTTTTAAATAATATGCAAAGAAGAGATGTTTTAGTTCATTTTACAAGTTCTATGGAATTGGCACCAGACAGTTCCAAACAATTATGTGTTTGTTTAAAAGATTTCAATGGATGGATGCATGAGCGAACCTATCCATATTTCATTCCAGTTTACTTCTTGTTTGGCAACTTTGATTTTTGGATCAAATTATGCTGGTTAATGGATTCAATAATTCAACTGTTTGGTACAGTGACAGTTTGTGCTTCTCAGCCATGTAGGAGGAACTCAGTTGACCTTCTGCTTTATGCTTCCTTTGGTACAGATTCAAACTGCACTAATTAGAGCACTCATTCTTTGAATTGCTGGAGTTTCCTACTTATCTTTCCTTCCATACTTCCCCAAAAATGTTTTTGTTTACATCTCATGTAGATGGCTTTCCTTCCAACATCTCTCAATATGATTTGGGGCTACAAGTTTAATAACTGAGTAAGCTAGAGTGGAGAGACCAAATTATAATTATGAATTCGAAAAAAGCTTTTGCTTCCTATTTAAGCCAGTCATTTAGCTGTGCAACTAATAGTTTTGCTTTTGGGGGGCTGCTACTAATTATCACTGTGAGCATTAAATTAGCAGCTATCTGCTGTTCATGGGGTTAGGTGTTCTCCATGCACTGTTGTATTCCTCAAACAAACCTACAAGTTCATTGCTCTTATTCCCACTGCAATTTTGTGGATGGGGGATTGAAATTTCGAAAGGCTAAGTACATGAGCCAAGAACAAGCAGCTGGTAAGTAATGCACTTCAGACAGAGACCACATTAGAAATGTGCATTAGCCTCCAAGGTAGTCATCAAGTCACGAAGGAACTTGAGTTTGCAGGGTGTGAACGTCAACAGCCCCACAGTGGGATGATGATCGTGCTCTGCTGTTAATGCTGAGACATGAGCCTATCGCTAATTTTACTCCCACCCAATTCATTCACTCCCTCCCCTGATCTCTGTGATGCTCTGTGCCTGGACCTCATCACAGGTCACATTACCACCTGTCTAAACTTCTTTTCTCTTTTCTTTCCTCCTTATTAAGACATTCACTAACAAGAAAAAAACAGATCCAGACAATTTTCTTTTAAGTTTTTCTCTTTTTTGCTTTTTTCTCTCTGTGTGTCTACATTTTTCACACATGAGCTGAAATCCCACCTCCAGAAATCCGTCTTTTCCTTTGCTCCAAGCTCTAGAGTTTTCTCTTTTTTCTAAACCTCTGCAGCAACACCAAATGTTTTAGACACAAATTTGTTCTCCGGCTTGCTCGCATATATTAATTACATTTTTCCAGATGGAATAGAAATACGTGTAAAAGAAGGGAAAATAAATTAGCATGTTAGTTATTCACTGCCTCCCCATCATCCTTACCTCCCTTCCCAGTGACTATTCAGTAAATACACCTTACTGGAGAGTAAGTGTTTATTAACCAGCTGATGTTCCCTGCTTGGAGTCAGTCCTATAATTCTACACAATTTCATAATGGACTAAAGGGCAGGTACTTAGCATATCTTGATTTAAAAATATACTATTAGGGCGCCTGGGTGGCTCAGTTGGTTAAGCGACTGCCTTCGGCTCAGGTCATGATCCCAGAGTGCTGGGATCGAGTCCCACATCAGGCTCCCGGCTCAGCGGGGAGCCCGCTTCTCCCTCTGACCTTCTCCCCTCTCATGCTGTTTCTCTCTCTCTCTCTCTCAAATAAATAAATAAAATCTTTAAAAAAAATAAAAATATACTATTAAAACGCAATAATTCTCTGAGCAATATAGTATCCAGAGCAACATGAGGTGAACTGACCAATTTTGTGATCTACATATGCATGTACTGTTGTGTGTATGTATATGATTATAATATATATATATATACACACACACATATATACTGTCATATATTTATACAAGTATACATATAAGTGAAAAATAAAATGTTGGACAAATGTATGGTAAACTTAAAAGAAAATTGTCTGGATTTGTTTTCTTCTTATTACTGAATGTCTTTAAGATTTTATTTATTTGAGAGAGAGAGAGAGAGAGCACGCGCACGAGCCAGAGAGCACAAGTAGGGGGAGGGACAAAGAAAAAGGGAGAAGCAGACTCCCCACTGAGCAGGGAGCCTGATGCAGGGCTCAATCTCAGGACTGTGAGGCCATAACCTGAGCAGAAGACAGGTGGGCCCAACTGACTGAGCCACCCAGGTGCCCCTACTGAATGTCTTAATAAGAAGGAAAGAAAAGAGAAAGAAGGTGTAGACAGGTGGTAATGTGACCTGTGATGAGGTCCAGGCATAGAGCATCACAGAGATCAGGGGAGGGAGTGAATGAATTGGGTGGGAGTAAAATTAGCGATAGGCTCATGTTTCAGCATTAACTGCAGAGGACGATCATTTCACAAGGATGATCTCTAACATGTGGCATTGGTAGAACGAGGGAGCTTGAAATGACCCTAGAAATGACATCCCACCTCCTTACACTCCAGGTGTGACG
Source organism: Zalophus californianus (assembly GCF_009762305.2). Taxonomy (NCBI): domain Eukaryota; kingdom Metazoa; phylum Chordata; class Mammalia; order Carnivora; family Otariidae; genus Zalophus; species Zalophus californianus. The sequence continues at coordinate 4,966,366 of NC_045597.1, forward strand.
CCTGAAGAGCAAAGGGATGTGATTGGCTCTGGGTCAGCACAGCTCTTACAAGTGCCTACATGGCCTGACCTGATTTTCTTTCCATTTTACGTTATTGTTTTGAGAATTTCTTATATCTGTATTTTATATGTGTGCTTTATATACATGGAGAGCTTTAAATAATCAGTTTTGAAATGTCACTAACATTAGCAATTGTCTGCCTTTATATCAAACTATACACTTCTGTATATCTGAAAGTGTTGCTCAACCATTCTTTTGCTTGTAAGCAAAGCCTATTTCCTCCCTTCCAGACATTTCAAAATGGGGTATAAATGGTAAAATCACCAGATTGATTATTCCCCCTTTTCTAAAAGTACACACATGTCTTCTTTAGCATGCCAATCCTCCCTAAAGACAGGTGCTAATTTTTAAAAAGAGCTGCATTAATTGAAATTCATCAATGAATCTACACACCTGCACTTCCATGTTTTTTTGTGAGACCTGCATACAAGTTTCTGCATCCATTTTTGTTTTCCTGGGCTTTCTTTCTCCAGAGAACACATAATACAATAATCATATTCAATTTATTCCCTCATTCATTTTTACTCTAACGTTTATGCTCATTTTGTCTTAAAGTCATTGACACATATATATTTGCATCATAATCTACTTAGAGATAAACTGCCATCAAATTTAGCCTTTAAGACTTCTGGATGGAAGCAGCTAAAAGTGGAATTTATTTTTTCACCCTCTATTATTTGGTTTGGTGAGGGAATTAGGGGACGTGATGTCAGCCTGGAGAGGCAGGTGGAGACACGGTGAAGAACAAGTCATTAAAGGATGGAAGAAACGGGCACCTGGCTGGCTCAGTCAGTGGAGCATGCAACTCTTGATCTTGGGGTGGTGAGTTCGAGCCCCACGTTGGGCATAGAACTTACTTAAAAAAAAGATGGAGGAGAAGGTACGAGAGGATCAGAACATGCCCTCGGAACATGAAGTGTTCCGTGAAGTGTTATTAGGAAGGTGGGTTCTTAAGGAAGGGGAGCGAAGAGCGGTCAGAGGAGAGACAAGAAGACACAGAAAGGGGTCTTGTGCAGGAGTCAGCCACAGTCAGGCCTTCCCAGCTCACCTTTGCGTGCTTCCTCCCCTAGGGACCAGAATCCAGAAGGGCCACACAGATGTATGTATAACCCAAGGAGAGAAAGACAGATAAAGCAATCAAAATGTGTGTCTGTGCGTGTGTGTGTGCGTATGTGTGCGTGTGTGTGCGTGTGTGCGCGTGTGTGTGCGTGTGTGTGTGTGTGTGTGTGTGAATGGCTAGATGGAGATAGACAAATACATAGATACATAGAGAAAGATACATAGATACAAAGGTATAGAGATAGACAGCATTTGTCACCAGAGCATTGAAAATATGTATATCCTATTACAGACACTTAACAGTACTTGAATGTGGTGCATCAGACCTAGTGTAAATTAAATAGCACATGCAAAGATTTCTGTCAATTACACATGTCATGTAAATGATAGCTCTCATGTATTGTTATTAACATATTAACACGTAAATTTTAAATTTTGTACCCAGAATATGAAATGTGGAGGACTAAGACATTGGGTGTTTGTCATTTTCTGAGGTCTATAGGCCAAAACTTTGATGAGGAAATCAAAGAGGAGAAAGAAGAAGAGAGAGTTGGGGGTGGGGCATGGAGACTTAGGAGGCGGGGGGAGAGAAAGGCAAGAATATTAGAATGTAGCTGAGTTGCCTTTGGAAAATAAAAAGGAGCTCATGGGAAATATCTCTAACATTTCCAGCTCTATATAATCTGTATCAGACAAGCTGGGTTGTCCCTCAATTTGATGTCAGCAAGGATTCGTGGGAGCTTAGGATAAAGAAAACAAATCACTGCTACCTGAAGTCCTGGCAGGTCCGGGCGTGACTCAAGTCCATGGAATCCGCCAGCCCAGCAACTTTTAGGAGCAAGTCCTGCTGTGCTTTCTGCTTGCTCATAGCCTGCCTTCTGGAATGGCAAGCTCTGAAGACTGCCTCCAGTCGGAATTCGGGGGGTTCAGGAGCCTGGCTGGTACTGCTTCTGCTATGTTTGCCAAATTTTGAAAGTCATTTTCTCATATCTTGACTAAAACTCAAAATGACGATGATTTTTCGGCTGCTATCTCAAAAGACGGTATTTTCCCCCTTTAAGTTTCTTTTTTTCACATTCTGAAAATATTACACGCTCAGACCCAAGTTCTCATTTGTCAAGTAACAAACAGTATCTGCTTAGAAGCTGTAGGATGTGCACCTGAGCCCCCAGCACACGGTAGCAGGGCACGCGCCACATTGTGTCCGGTTTTATTACGGCTCCTTAAAGACTGTGTGAAAGCACAGCAATGGGAAAAATAAAGCATTTTGCCGACATAAGGTAATATTTCCAGAATAACATTCTATTTACACATGTAGGTCTACAGATTCAGAACACTGAGTGGTTTGAGTTAAATTACCGAGGTGACTGCCTCGGCTGCCTGGTGGATGAGCAGAAATCCTCATCTTTCCTGTTCACTAATTGAGCTGTCAATCACCCCAAAGATGAGAATATTAAAAATATGTCAGAACACAACAAACCATACATGTTTTACAAACTACATCTCAGCACTCCTTTTTTGTCTCAAAACATTTGCCTTTTTATGCTGGACTTAGGTCATACCAGTATGTGCAAAATAACCTGTAAACAAGCTATTAATAATTATAACTAAAAAAACAATTTTTTTCCCAATTATTCATTCAACAAATACATATTGAGAGCTTACTCTATGACAGAGACAGCAGGTAGAAAGAGGGTAAAAATAGTGTCCCTACTTTGGGGGGTTCTAGTGGATGAGAATGATACATGAACTTTGCACAATGATGGCTTTTGCGTACTCTGAGAAATCCCTGTAGTTTAGTGGTGTGCTTGGGGCAGAGCATGACATTTGAGGTTCTTTCCAGTCATATGGATGTTGAAGTGCTTCAGGGACAATAATGAACTCAACAAAGGGCCCCCGAATCAGAGAAGTCATGATCAAGAAGTCATCAAGGACGATGAGTGGGCCAGAATCCCTGCCAGAGGTGCAGCAACCCCGGGGGGGCAGAGAGAGGTAGGAGAAGACAGACAGCTTAGCAAACTGTGAAGCGCTGATTGGGTAAGACAACGGACTTAATTTAATTAGACAAAGGGAATTCATCAAAGGGATAGAGATAGATAGATACATAGATACATAGATGATAGATATTTTAGAACAGACATCTTGATTATTTTTGGTTGGAGTGAGAAGATCTTGGAGGCAAAGATAGTAGATAGGCAGCTGTCACGCTAATCCAGAAAGTAATGATGTGATTTACATTGAAAATAGAAAAAAATAAGATGGGAATGAATACACACACACACACACACACACACACACAGAGATACACACAATCTGAAGTAGATAGATCTATCTATCATCTATCTATCTATCTATCTACCTACCTATCTATCTATCTACCTATCTATCATCTATCTACATCCGAAGTAGAATTCATGGGATTTGGTGATCAACTGAAAATGAATGCAGTAGAGGAAAAAAGTTTTTGAGAATTACTGCAAAATTTGTAGCTGAGTCCCAAGATGAATGAGGCCATCATTAATCAAGTGATGGGGAGACAGAACAAATGGGAGAATTGGGTGGGGGGAAATCCTGAGTTTGGAACCAATTTTGACACAGCAAGTCCAAGTCCATTAGCCAAGGGGTGATTTCTAGTAGACAATCAGAAAATAATGATGGCGAAGCTCAAGAGAAGGTTTGGGGTTGATGCCCAATGTGGATCTAGGAATCAAAAGAGTATTTTAGTTGGGATGAAAAAATTGCCAAAAATCTCAATCACAGGTTTCAGTGATGGTTTTCACACTGCAGAGAACAATATTATAAATTCCTTGCAGATAATTGTAAAATAGATTTTAAAGATTTCGTTTGTTTATGTTGACCTGGATAAATAGATGTGTAATGGGTGAGAGTAGAATGATATAGTAATGATTATAACTTTATGAGTATTGTTTTCAAAAATAGTATCCTAGAGCCAATGATCAAATAAATAAAGTCAGTTATGACCATTGATATAAACATGAGCATTTCATAAAGTTGGCCTTGGATGATATGTCTAGAATTTTTTCTTTTTTCTTTTTTTTTTTAATGCACATTAGTCTTAGGGGATCTAATTCATCCCCATGCTTGGTTTATGAGAGAGGGATAAGATAATGGAAAACACAACTTGTCTCAAGTAAATCTTTATGAAATAGAGGGCAGTCTATAACACTCTTACTTGTAATAACAGGCAAAAGTAAAACCAATGTCCTAAGAGATAAGAAATTTAACTGGGAAGCAGGTAAAGGTAAAGAAGGAAAAAAATTCACAGAGAAAGAGCACAGTAACACCCCCCCTTTTTTTTTAAGAGAGAGAGGAGGGCCAGAGGGAGAGAGAGAATCCCAAGCAGGATCCTCCATGCCCGGCACAGAGCCCGATGCGGGGCTCAGTCTCACAACCCTGAGACCATGACCCGAGCAGAAATCAAGAGTGATGCTCAACTGACTGAGCCACCCAGGTGCCCTACTAACATCACTTCTTAATCCAAGGTTAAATATGTTTGTCCAAGAAGCACTTTGATGTCCCAGTGCCTGATTATTAAAAATTGCCCAAGGTTTTTAGTAAATTATTTTGAAATAAAAACATCAATAATTACTTAAAAAGATAGATCACGTTTGGCATTCCATGTGCAAGCTAATCAGGGTTTTGTTTGTTTAGATATTTTTAGGTAACATTTGCAGATTGGCGGTATCGCTTTAAACAATGGCTTCTTGGGGTTCCTGGAGGAGCATGTGACTCTTGATCTCAAGGTTCAAGACCCAGGTTGGGTATGGAGATTACTTAAAAAAAAATTAAAAATCTTAGGAGAAAAAGAAAAAGACAGTGGCTTCTTCCCTGAATAAGGAAAAAAATGTGTGACTGGGAGAATGTTCAAGCTATTCCTTAGAACTCTGATCGTCTCATTTTAAAAAAGAGCATTGAGAATTAACCTCAAGCAACTGAAAAACCGTGTTACCTTTTGATATGCAAAATACTTTAGCAAACTTATTTTAGCTAATTATTTTTCCCATTTGCTGTATAGTTGTGAGCACATTGAATCGATACACCTCTTAACAATGTGAAACACATCTTAGGAAAATTAAAGAGGTAAAGTGCTTCTCAGACATTTCTGTGACACAAAAGCAGAGGAAGTAAAGGGTAGACTGCCTTGAGTGAAAGCATGTTCACTCGAACTGGTTGCCAGTGGCCTCAGTTTCTAACTGAGACTCACAAAACAGCAAGAGGTCAATTAGTACACTCACTTGACATTCTTCTTGAAAAAAGTAGTGACATAAAGGGATAGCCTAATGAAAGGATAGTGGGGGTTGGGGATGTATTATGTCCCTTACATGGAAAGGGCTTTGGATTTTGCCTTAAAGCAGCTCAAATGCACTGTAAGAAATGCAAAGTGAAGCAGTCAGAACTGTCTGTTGATGCATAACACCAAATGACCAGAGCATGAATCTTGGCTGTCTTCTTTAAATGCCTTGCTTTGGGAAGATGTCAAGTGTCTGTTACAAGGGCAGCAGGCCTTCATTCTAGTTTATTAAAAAGCAAACCGACAAACAGACAGACAGAAGAGATAAATCACATGGATGAGGAGGCTGCCCATGCCCCAGAAGCAAAGGAAGTCTACTTTGTGTGATAGCTTGTATATTTTCAGATGTTATATGGAATCCATAAATGCTGTGAGGATGAAATTACAGATAGGTAAAATCTCTTCTTCATAACATTTACAGAGTCCATATAGACATTACTGAGATATGAAGGTGATTGCTTTCTTTGTGATATATATATTTTTTTGCTTTTCTAGATTCAAGGCATAAAAAAGCCTTTCAAATTGCATTTCCTATTGTCCAAGTGAACTGGGTTTCAGAACAACTCCAAGGTGGTAACTAGCCTCCTGTTGAAGGCAAACGAAGCAAACCTATGGAAGGTATTCATATTGAATGCAGCAAATCTGTACTTTCTCTATGGAAAGCAGGCTGTTTTCAGAACTAAGCCGGGAATCAATAATAATAGAAGAGGGGGAAGAAAACAGAAGCCACAGTTACAGTTCTTTCTGCATAATGGTGTATTTCATTTGCTTCTTTGTTCCAAATTGCTTTCTGAGTAGCATTATGTGTAGGCTTTCAAATATAAGTTTTATAGGAAATTGCACTCCTGGGCTTATAGGGAAGACTGTGACCCGGTTGCTGACATTCAGGCAGCTTTCCTGTAGAGAAAATGTAGGAGCAAAAGGGCTTCTGCATTAAGGTTTCACTAGTACCTATGAGAAGAGAGCCTCCCAGCTCCCACACCCACCCTTGGTAAAGAACGCTGAAAGGGATATGACTTTATGTTAAAACGTGGGCTCCATTATGGGCTTTTCTGATAATAATCATAAGGAGGAGGAAACCTCACAAACCTCACAAAGTCTGTTCATTTTAATAATACAGGGTCTGATCCATTTGTTTCATGAAATCGAGCTGGTGCAGCACTTAATCCCACAAGGTACTCATTTCCTTTCGTAAGTTGTTTGAAAGTCACTCTCTAATTCCCATATCTCGGGGGAAGTGATCATATTTTTCTAGGTAATTAAAACTCGCCTGGGGTCACTGGTACATAGAACACTGGCTACGTCAGTAAGATGAGAAATATTTGAACTGGGAACAGAAATCTCCTCCTGTAGGTTTTGACTCCAGGTCTAGTGTGCGATGCTCCCTGAGATGGACTCGGCTTGTGGGATTCGTGCTCGCAGGGTGTGGCAGAGAGGAAGGAGACCCAGAAGGTGCCTTTGTTTATGGAGCCACTTGCTTACTGTAGATCTTCTTGCTTGTTTCCACTGCCTAGTTATAAATAATAATGCAAGGAGCATCTTTGCATATAACTCCTTCACAGCGTCTGTGATGCGGATAGATTTGTAAAAGCAGGCGCTCCACATATTTTTAGAAGATTTCGACACATCTGTCACCTCATCGGTTATTAACAGAATCTATTAAACACCCATGCCATTATTTTCTACAGGGCATACGATCAACAAGTCAAAAAAAAGCCCTTTGTCTTCTAAGTAGTCAGTACTGTTTAAATAGGTGCTATGGAACCAAATAAACACTCTGAGTGTTGAGTGAACAACTGTACAATTTCTCCGCTTTGAATATGAAGCCCCTCATGTATCATTCATGCACTAAATTGACTAAGCTGGTGTCGACATTGCCAAAACAACCTGTCAGTTCAGAGAAAATAATCAGTCAAAACAGTTATTTGGTGTCAGGTAGGAATGAATTTTCTCTTTTCAACAGGTTTTGCCGGTGTCGTGTAGCTCAGACTTAGAAGGCACATTTATTCCAGAAACATTGTCCTTCCTAGGAAACTATCACATTCCCTTGGCCTGGAAGACAGATGGAAAGGCCATATTAGGAAATGATGAAGAGGAACTGAACATTGGGATTAAATGGAGCAAAAGAGACCGGGTTATTTTTTTTTTCTCAGCGCGTCATTTATAAACTTTCCTTTTCCAGAAACATTTTGTGAGACAAACAGTGCCTCACATGAAATGCAGCACTAACATAGGTAGAAATGAGAGATGGGAAATTATGGTTTTTTGCAATATCCCCAAGATACTTTTAAACATGTAGTGATGTTGCATAATTGCTTACGATATAGCTGATTATTTGGAGTGGAAGGTTCATATATGTGTACCGTTGTCTGCTAAGTGCAAGAGAGTCAACATCTTTTCTGAATCTTTCGGATGCTCCCCATTTAGTTATTTTTATCAAAAACATTGAGCCATATATATATATATATATATATATATATATATATTATTTTTCAAGTTACATCGCCTCTGGGTGGAGATAAATCTAATGCCTCATCTACATAAAGCTGCAAAGTAGAGTCGGTTAGGATCAAATTATCAGGTGCTTGTGGAAATTTAAGCTCTAAAGGCAAGAAGGTGTTCAATCTACATGGGAGTTCTGTGTCTGCGCCGTGATCTTTGCTCATTCCTTAGCATAAATGACTCCAAGCCTTGAGAGGCCAAAGGAATCACGCGTGTATAAAAGCAGGGCGTTATGCAGAAGAAATCCCTGTATTAAAAGTAGAGATTTGTCCATGTCCACCGTTTAGCACATTTGGATGTGTTACTTTTAACTTTGGCCTGAACTGCAACCTTGCATTTGCCTTGAAAATTTGGAGCTTGAGCATCTAACTCTCATCCTGCCTTGATCTCCCCTCCTCCTCTAATGAGAAGACTGGTGAGGGTAATATCGGTGATGGTAGGCAGTCCAAGAGCCAGCGGATCAGAAGAGGGATGGAGGGAGGACTGAAGGGCAAAGTCCATAGATATGGGTAAACCCAAATTTACAATTTAATGATGTCTGTTCTATGATTCGCTGTTCAGAAGTTTTACACCAAAAATTAGAAAGAGCCCAAGCACTCATCCATTAACATCCACACATTGAAATACTCTGTAGCTTTTAGGAAAAAAAAAAAAAAAAAGGAAACTGATTATATTGTATGGGCTATAAATTATCTCAGGATAGGTTAAATGTTAAAACAGTATAGGATAAGGTGTCTGTTATTCTACAATTAATGTGATAAAGAGGGGAATGTGAGTGTGTGCGCATGTGTCTGTATGGGCGCATGTGCGTTTGTGTGTCTGTGTGTATGAGCGGCCTGGGCGATACGCACGGTGAGGTTAGAACGGGCTGGTGGGTGTGAAGATTGAGGGCAACAGAAATCGGTAAGAGCAGGATTTTTAATCTATAATTTATTAAGCCATTTTGATTACTAAGCCATATGGATGAATTACTCTTCAAAATAATAAAGTTCACTTAGAAAAAGAGAAGCTTGGGGCGCCTGGGTGGCTCAGTCGTTGAGCGTCTGCCTTCGGCTCCGGTCATGGTCCCAGGGTCCTGGGATCGAGCCCCGCATCGGGCTCCCTGCTCGGCGGGAAGCCTGCTGCTCCCTCTCCCGCTCCCCCTGCTCGTGTTCCCTCTCTCGCTGTGTCTCTGTTTGTCAAATAAATAGACAAAATATTAAAAAAAAAAAGAGAGAAGCTTTACACCATTTAAAAAAATTATGTTCTCCTCCTCAAATAACTTGCTTGAAAAAAAAGTGTTACACGAGATGACATCCTGTGGTTTTCCCCAGAACTACAGGTGGAGGCATCTCTGATTTCTGAAGAATTTTTACCATGAAATTCCAATATATTATGGAGGGCAAGACTTATAATAAATAATTTGAATTTTAGGAGCTCCAGTAATTGTCTACTGGGTTTTTCCTTATCCTTCCTCCCCACTGGCCACATATAATATGTACTTAAATTTGTATAAACCACACAATAGCTTGGGAGAAGAACATCAGATAGTAACTCAAAAGTAATTTTCATATAACCTCTTCCACTCTCTTTTAGTACCTTTAGATAGTTGACTAACATTTCTGAGCCTTCATTCCTTTGTTTGCAAAATGAAGATGATGATTCCTCCATCACTGAGTTATTCTCCATCAAGAACTTAATGCTGTAATATTCAAAAACCTTTTAAAATGGTAAAGTACCCTGCAAATGGAATTTAATGATATTACGGTTATTTCATTATACTACTGAGCGGCACTTACGCTTCAATAAACCTAGTCTATGTGTTGACACACTATGCACATCCCCTGTAAATGTTCTTATCCACTGTCTTGCTTTAAAATGTTTCTGCATGTCATTTTCTCTACTTCTGGAAATTACTTCCTCATCCTTTGGGCCAAATCAACTTCTTTTCTTCTGTCCCTTGACTAAATATTATCTAGTCCCCAAAGTCTTTCCTAATTAATATTGTCTTCTATTTGGGGCCATTTCACTTGTTTAATTAATGAATAGATATTTATGACCATTTCCTATGTTTTAGAATTCTCAAGAGATGTTGGGGGTTGGGGAGCACAAGGAATCAACCCCACCTCACCCACCTGACTTCACAGCAAGCATGCTGTATCTCTGCATTTCTGCAGAGATTTTGTGGAGTTGACTCAAATGGTGCATATGTTGGGGAGGGGAAAATTTCCCTCTACTGTTCAAGATTATTTTGGCTCTTCTAAGCATTAAATTGACATGAGACAGGTTAACAAAAGAAAATCAAATTTAATTACGTCCGTAAGAATAGGAGGCCCGCAGGCAGTCAAGCAGTTGAGGCTTTTATGCCACCTGGAGCTAAGTAGTAGGGGGTAGTGGTCTTTAAAAGGAAGAGACTTCAAAAGGAAGGAAAGCGACTCACAGGAGGTTGAAAAAGAGTAAACGTTTGGCAAACAAGTGTTTGTTGGGCTCTACAGAAACAATGGGACATAGAGGGGGATTTTAACAAACAGACTTTGCTAGGTTCCTCCCTATCTACTACACCCAGCTCATATTATACTCTAGTTATCTATCATGAAAGCTTCCTTCCTGGAGGAGGTCCTCTATCCATATTCTTTTAGGCATTTGGGGGTAGGTCAGAGGTTTTTCCTGAGCTTTCTATTTCTTAAAAATAATCAGCCTAAAACAATCCACATGCCAAAGAGGTACATTTTGGAATGGCAAATTTTGCTCTCCTCCATATACAACCAGAAGAAACAGTGGTGCAGATAGAACATTTGCCTATATTTCACTTAAGACGTTGGGATATTTGTTAATTTAAAATTCTTAAACATTCAAAACATTTCCAAGAATAACTTTAGAGACATGGCTCAAGGGAGTTAAATTATTTTCTAATTTATTTAACCTGTTCTAAAGCTCAGAAATAGTTCCTTTCTGAATGATGTAGGCCTTCAGCCTAAACAATGTGATCTTGCACGAAAAACAATGTTTTCTTGAAAAAAAATTCATGTAAAGAAAAATTGCTATGTGGCTTGCTCTTTTGAATATAGATTAAATAAATAAGTCATGATAGGACATATTAAAACAGTGGAAGATTTATAAACCTTCTGAATTATATTAATAGGAATTTGAAAGAAAGACTAATCGTAAATAATACTGAGGTGACTACTTATGTTTTATAATAATGCTATCCATGCATTCTTATGAGGGAGCCATAGGCCCAGGCAACTCCAGCCCTTGTGTTCAAGCTTGGAGCAGGACTCACTGCATTCTTAAGATGTCTTTGGTAAAAGTGGCAACCTATTACAGAAGTTATTCTTTTTTCATTTAAAAATAATTTATTTTTAATTTTCTTCCAGCGTTACTGAGATATAATTGACATATTGTGTAAGTTTAAGGTATACAACATGTTGATTTGATACACTTAAATACTGCAGAATGGTTACTACTGTAGTGCTAGCTAACACCTTCATCACATCACATAATCACCATTTCTTTTTTGTAGTGAGAACATTTAAGATCTCCTCTCCTAGCAACTTTCAAGTATATAATAGAGTATTAATAACTCTAATTGCCATGCTGTACATTAGATCCCCAGAAGGTATTCATCTTATTACTGGAAGTTTGTACCCTTTGACCAACATCTTCTCATTTCCCCCACCCTGACAACCACCGATCTACTGTTTCTATGAGTTCAGCTTTTTTATATTCCACATTTAAGTGATATCATACACTATTTGTCTTTGATATACTGGCATATTATAGATTTTGCTGGTCAGATCAGGTTTATTCAGTGATCTCAGGAAGTTTGCAAGGTGCAGTGACTGTTTCCCAGATATACATGGTCTCATATCAATGTATGTTTCTCACTTTGACAGAAAACCAATGAAGATGGTATCAATCACTCCCAATTCCACTGCTATGACAAGTTTCTGTGATAGTTTCTGAATATCATTCCCTATGGGATATACTGTTTAAAGGAAGCAATGAATAAATAAATAAATAAATAAATAACAATAAAAAAATCAATACTGCACCTGAACTAGATCTGAAATGGAATGAGTTTTGCTGGTGAATACTGATTTGTTCACTGTTGTTCACTGTTCACTGGCATTCCACCTGGGCAGATTGATTTGTAAATCCCTGGGGTGAAAGCAACTCCCGGATTCTGTACCCTATATGTTTCTCTTTTCAGAAGCTTACCTATGAGGTAAGCAGGCGAAACTCATCAGAGACAGAGGATTGGTAGAATATTCATCCTTGGGTAGACTGTCATGGGCATTTTTCTGATATCGTCCCATGAATCACAGCAACATCTCCTAGGGAGAGGACAATTTCATTCCTAGTTACATGGGGCAGAACTGAGTCTTAGAACAAAGGGAGATAAAGTCTCGATCACTCAGCTGTCTGTCCATGATGACACTTGGATCACAACCCCAGCTATTTTATTCCAACATGATTTATGCTCAGGAAGTCAGAGCCTTGTCTTCATTATAGCCTCAGTGGAGTGGAGTGTGTCTCATTTTTTTGTCTTGGGTTTCGAGTGTTCAGTATTTGAATAGGGGTGATAGGTCAGTTAGCCAAGGCATGGCTTTGAGGTACACCTGAGTTAAATGTGTATTGTCCAGGAGGAATGAGAATACCTAGATGCTTTAAGGTAACATCCTAACAACCATAGTGGAGGAAAAAAAACAATACAACAATACAACCATCTGAAAGTGAGACTTGTTAACAGTAAGCAGCATGGTATTGGAATGGGGGACAGCAGGCATGAAAAGCACAGTTGCCTTTTGCTAGGACAAAGGGCTTTCGATGACTCAAAGACCACCTCTCTATATTTTTACATCTGTCTAATTTAGCTTAAAAGTTCACCAAACATGACTCTTACTGTCCTGTTTCTCAGAGTTCAAAGTTTCTAGATTGAGAGTAGAAAAGTTAACATTGTCATTAATCAGAGACATGTGCTCTCATGCTTCTACAATTCTTTTAACCTCAAGGAACCTTAATAATATCAAAATATTTATCAAATCAAAAATATATTCGGAATCTAGTCTTACCATGAAATATGCAAACTACCTCATAGTGGACTGATGTGTTCACACGGTAATTTAGGACAGGAAGAATTTGGTGAAATTGCAGGAAGAGTTAAGGCAGTCAGATGTAATTACTGACTTGATCCATCAGAGCACCACATACCTTCCGTTATGGCATATGCCAGCAGCAAAATTTTCAAGATCATGAGTTGGTCTGATCGTAATCACATGTTCTGCTTGATAGATTGATGCTTCCTGGGACTATCAGTCAAGTGTACCCTGCATTTGAGCCTCTACTAAGCTAGGTGTCATGAAAGCTACCAAAAGGGGAACGGCATGAGCCCTTCCTAATGAACTTAAAACAGAGAAGAGAGAGAGAAAGTGTGACCTGGAGTGAGGGTGAGAAAGAATTGCTTCTAGCACTGGGGACCAAAGTTTTTTTTCAAAAAAATCAAAGACATTTTAGAAAACTTAGAAACACACAGGAATGGTTATTAATTGAGATGAGGGGAGCTTTAAGTTCATAAGATGGGCAAATTTCCATCATTCCTTCCCTGCAAAGATAGTCTAGATTTCTCTACCACATGGTCCTATGGGAATGGAATATCAAAGGAAAAATGGTTGAGCTGGAAATACATGTAATATTTAGGAGCCTACATCTGGCATGATTTGTTGGTTGAGTGTCACTGTTTCCTAAATACATAAAATTGATTGCCATTTTATACCCTAAATGTCCAAAGAGTGAACAAGAGAAAAGAGGACATATGGTAGAAAACAATGCATATGCACCAGGGGTCTTACTGCTGTGACCAAGTCATTTTGTTCAATAGTATCGGAAACCACTGCCCATCTACCAGGGAACCCACAGATGAGAAAGACATCCTGTGGCTGATAAAGGAAAGGAATGTGGTGGATAAAGAGTCCAGCTGGTAAAGAATCCTGTTAAGAGATTTGTGAACATTCAGTTATAGAATTGCAAGGCTGGGGACTTTTCAGTTCCTCCTAGAATTTCCAGATGACACATACAATTAGAGATTATCCTGTTTCATTCAAACAATAGCACATCATTCCCCACATAGATTGTCTCTGTTAGTGTATGATGGCTCTTTGTGGCTCAGGTATTGATAGCTTTAAATACCAAGGGTATGTCCCACTTGACCAAATCACCACCATTGTTTTGAAATCCTTTCTCTGGCTCACTATCAAATTGTGGTTCCAATGTGTACTTTGGACTTCAGTGATAAGCTTCCTGGCTAAGGATAGGCAGCTTTTTTTCTTTTCATTTTTTTTCTTCCTCTCCTCCGTCCTAGAGGAGGTTTTTTTGGAACAGGTTTCAAACATCACAGTTAGGGATTATTCAGTTTTAAAGGCCTTATAAAAGCCAATTGGAAAATTCCAAGAAAAAAATGTTCAATTGATGTGTGCCAGATTACTTAATAATGAACACACAAAAAGGACACCTGTTTCTTTCCAACCCCCTAATCTATTAATGATATGGGAAATTTGACAAGAAAACAGAATGTCCAGGCACTAGGGCATCTGAAATGTCTCTATTGGCCTCCTCCAGGGCAGGGGAGGGGAGTTTGGCTGCTGTTGTTTTGGTTAAATCTTACCATATGACATGGTTACGTTAGAAGTTTGGATGATACATGCTGCGAATAAGGGGACCTGTTTTCTTGTCCCAGTCCTGCCATTAGCTAGATGTGGACCTTGAGGTGTGTCACCCAGCAAGCCATTCGTCCTGTAAGCCAGGTGGCGGGACTCCATGATCTCTGAGTACCTTCGAGTTCAAAATCTGCAATTTTCTCTAAAATTGGAATTTACTTGATGACTAATATTTTTTCTTATCTTTACAAATTTGACTGTCGGGAAGGATTGTATGTTTGGCTGTGATCTAAAAAAGAAAAGGACAGTGCACAAAAAGTTCCTTTTACGTTCTGAGGCAATCCCCTCTGAATTTTCTGTCATTGAGCTGCCTTCCTTCCAATATCCCCACTGGTTAGGAGGCCTCGGGAGGAAGGTGGTTTTGCTGTGAGGAAATGTGGTGCTTTAGGGCGGAATACGGCTCCCAGCGTTGGTCCAGGTATCGGAAGAGGACCTGCCAGAGGAGCACGACTATAGGACTAAGGAGCAGGGGGCAGATACCAGAAATATTTAGAAATACATTAGCAAGCATTGGCCATTGTTGCCACATCTTAGCCCATCCTCAGACTGTCAGTTCTGTTTCTTTCCCACCCTGTACACCCTGATCCTCAAACTTCTCCCTCACGACCCTGACACACGTGAAGTCCACCACAGCCAGTCTTCCAAAACACTTCTCAGATCAGCTCTTCTCATCTCCGAAGCCAGCACCAGCATTCCTGCCTGCGTGGCTGCAGAAGTGTTCAGAGTAGTCTCCGATTTTCAGCTCTTGTCCTCAATCCACACAATGGCCAGGTGCTCTTTTAAAAGTATAAGTTAGAGGGGCACCTGGGTAGCTCACTCGGTTGGGCATGGCCGACTCTTGGTCACTTGGACTCAGCTCCGGTCGTGATCGCAGGGTCATGGGATCGAGCCCACAACCAGCTCCGCGGGGAGTCTGCTGGAGATTCTCTCTCTCCCTCTCCCTCTGCCCGTCCCCCCTTGCCCTCTCTCTCTCTCTCCCTTTCTCTCAAATAAATAAAAACAAAATCTTTTTAAAAAAATTTAAAAAATAAAAGTATAAGTTAGAATTATGTCATTCTTTGATTTGAAATTCAAGGGTTGGGGTGCCTGGCTGGCTCAGGCAGTTAGGCATCTGACTCTTGATTTTTGGCTCAGGTCATGATCTCAGGGTCATGGGGTGGAGCCCCACCTCAAGCTCTGCACTCAGTGGGGAGTCTGGTTGAGATTCTCTCTCTCTCTGCTCCTCCTGCTCATGCTCTCTCTCTCTCTGTAATATAAACAAGTAAATCTTTAAAAAGATAAATAAAACTCAAGGGTTTTTCCTTTGCACTTATGACAAAACACGATCTTATGGCCCTGTGACTTCATGGCCCACAGCGCTCCAAATCCTAACTTCTTTTGCCTTCTCTATGAAAGTTTTGCCCACACTGTGAATAGCTGGTTTCTTCCAATCTCTGCGGAAATCTTTATCTGAAGAGACTTTTCCTGACCATCTTACTTAGTCCTTCCTGTATTTTCTGTCTCAGTACCATATTTCTATGTTCCAAAGCACTTACTGCAACCTATGCATAGCTTTTAATGTGTTTGTGTTACTTTTTTATTTTTGCTTGATGAGAGCAGGGATCATGCTTGTCTTATTCATTGTGGAATATTCTAATAAACATGTGTTGAATGAATGAATAAATAAATGAACAAAATGCATTTATCAGTCCAGTTACCTGCATCAGTCACTTCTAAGAATGAGATACAGGAAAATTTCAGGAAGAAAAGGGGATCACAAAAATTCTAAAGCATGTTAAGTTACTCAGAATGGCAAATCACGGGCAATCTGGAGTAGCGTGGGAACTCTGGGGGGCAGAGTGCTGTAGGAATGCTAACGAGAAAATCGAAGGGCAAGATGGAGACAATATCAGGACGCCTAAAACACGTACCCCTCCATAGGCTTGCTTTTCCAGCGAGCTGCCTCTTCCCATTTGTCATTTCCGTGCTGTTTCATCTGCCTCATCTGCCTCAACTTATTTTGTGAATTTGTGGCCCTTTCCTTACTTTTTGCCCTTCTCTAACCCAGTGATGTCCCCGGGTGCCTTTTTTGCAGCTCATCTTTACTGGAGCTTTTTGTGACTGGCCATTGACCACCCCGCTATGATAATAGACTATTGTTAATTCTGGAGAGTTGTTTTGTCTTAGCTCACATACAGGTAATAAAAGCCAAATATTCATTCAGCTTCTGATAAGTTGCTATTCAAACAACGTGTTATAGGGGCATTCTCTTCTTCCTCATCAATGTGAAATGGAAACCTATAAAGTCTTTTCACAGAATGATAGTACCTGAAGATATTTTGGTAGGACAGTTCCATGTAATCAATGGATTGTAAATAAAAAAAAAAAATTCTTTTCATCAGACATTTTGAAAAGGGCTCCATATCATGAAGTGCACCTGGATTGCTTCCTCAAATGAATTCAGGTTTACAGAAAATTTTCATTGTTGAATTTAGAGGGACATAAATATGTTCAAATTTGAGGAAGCAAAATGTAAAATGTAAAATGCCTAATTTCTTTTATTTGGATGATTAAATCCCATGACAAAATGAATGTATCTGCCATGAATTTAGCTTGTTTCATATCAGCTTGTTTATATATACTGGAGAAATCCCATCTTGTATATACCTTGGCATCTTTCTATTAGAAAGAATTTTTAAGAATGATTACGTTTCATGCCCTACACGGGAAAACCAATCATTGTTCTATAACTGCTCTTCCTTTGCCATACCTAGATGTTTTACTTGAGTGTTTCTATGCTCAGTGGCATGTGGCTGCCTATCCCATTCACCTACAGTCCAGCATGATGTTTTTGGACCTGGGTCTGCTGGTCGTGCTCCCTCACTGTAGTGGGTGAGTCCCCAGCAGCATGGCCACTGGCTTGTCCTTTCCTTCTCTCGCTTTTCCTGGTGACCCCAGAGTACTCTGTGTCTCTGCATATGTCAACATGCCTGGCGTTTGTTCTACAGAGGCTGATGAATTGGCAGCTGCTGACATCTGCATTGGCCTAAAGGAAGGGAGAATAGACATCTTGTTATCTGAGTTCAGTCTTGTTACAGGTGGGCTTTCAGGAGGCTTCCCTGAATTCTGTTGCAAAACCAAGTTTGTATTTTGTTTTCACCTTTAACATTTTTCCGTCAAAAAAGTGGAGACTGATGGCTTGGAAAGAGACACTTAAAAAATCTGGTCACAACATAGATGGCAACAAAATGCTTAGCACGTGTTGAACTGAAACTGGCTAGTGCTCTTGGGTTATTACTAAGTGTGATGGCATCAGCATGACGGGGAGGCTTCCCACCAAGAACAGGGGGATCATCAGGCAGAGCGACAGAATCAGGCACGGGGACATCAGGTGCTCACTTTAAACCTGGGCATGTGTGTGGGTCTGTGTTCTGGAATTTTAAGCTCGACATTCACATTTTCATTTTCTAGTCTTATGAACTCTTATCTTAAAAATAGATTTTTATTTTCCAGGGAGTTCCTGTCTTGTTGATGCAGGCATGGCCTTTCACATCTGCTCCTTTAATTTCATCAGCAGCATAGAAATCATGTAAGAAAGCAACTGTCACTTACTGAGCATCAACTGTGTGACTGGCATGGCACTTCTGATGCACTTGCTCCTTTGGTCCTCCCTATGGCCCTGTGTGGAGTATATCAGTGCACCCACTTTACGGAGTAGGACCGCACAGACTGGGCATTATGAAATTCCAAGGCATCCTGGAAGCTTTAAAATGGCAAGGGTGGAATTATAAACCCAGGCATGGGAGACTTGCTTTGAGGAGTGCGTTCTTCTGAGCAACTACCATATGTTTGGCTTTCTGCTAGACAGAGACTACGTAAGCAATAGTGTTCATCAGACTTGGAAGGGTTTATAATTTAGCTGAGCAGAGTGCACATCTGCATTAAAAGAAAAAGCCATTCAAGGGGCGCCTGGGTGGCTCAGTCGGTTAAGCATCTGCCTTCGGCTCAGGTCATGATCTCGGGGTCCTGGATCGAGCCCCGTGTCAGGCTCTCTGCTCAGCGGGGAGCCTGCTTCTCCCTCTCCCTCCGCCTGCAGCTCCCCCCTGCTTGTGCACTCTCTCTCTCTGTCAAATCAATAAATAAAAAAAGAAAAAGTCATTCAAGATAATCATTTCTAAGTTTAGATGGCTATAGACCAGTGCTACTCAACCTTTTCGTGTTGGGTGCACACAGAATTGATGGGGCTGGTTCAGAAGGAAGTGACTAGTCCATGGGCTCTAGCACCTCCTGGCCATGTCCCATTGACTTGGAGGTGGAGGGGATTGATAAATTAACACCCTTTTCAGCTATTTCCTGACTCATGGCTGACGACTTCAAATTATACACTAGCGGTGCCTTAGAAATTGAAGGAGGGAAGTCTGCAAGGAGCAGGTCTTTTTATGATGCAGGTGGGGGTTATGAAATAATGCTGGGATTTGGACAAGCGGACAGTTGTGGGAGAAGAACTAGGCTGAGGGGCTAGTAAGAGCAAGCATCAGTAGGTAAACCTGCAAACAGTGGACCCCAGGTGCAAAGACCAGGAAAGGGAGGGTAGGTTTTACTGAATACTTACTGTAGACAGGGCACTGTGCGGTTATAGAGAGAATGCATACATTCACAGGCATGATTTTTATCCCTTGATTGGAAAAAATAAATGTACAGAGTGTTGGTTGAATTGAGGGAGGAAGAGAGGAGGTCAAACTTACGCAGACTGAATTTTGAAATCATGGCTTCCTATTTAGGTATTGGTGATTAGAAACAAAAAGATAAATGGGATGGAAATTAAGGAGCCTGCACTCCATTGTCAGAGTAGAAAAAGAGTGCATGTGCTTGGTGGACAAACTCCCATCTTTCTCCAGAGAACCGAGAATAAATTTTCTTATTTCCTGAACATTTAAATAATAGCTTTCTATTTTCCTGGTATGTTTTTAAGTGGTTTATCGATACTGATTCTTCAGATCCTCATAACTTCCATCAGGAGAGACTTCACTTCTTTCTTTTTATTTACTGTGGTAAAAAAAAGACATAAATTTAGTTGTTGTGTTAGTCGGGTTCTCTAGAGAAGCAGAACCAATAGGTGATTTGATATGTTTGTATCTATCGCTATGTATGTATAGATCTAATAGAGTCATTACAAGGAATTGGCTCTCACAAATAGGGAGACTGACATGTCACAAGATCTGTAGCTGGCAAGGTAGAGACCCAGGAGAAGCATGGATGGTGTAGTTCCAGTCTGAGTGGAAGAGCTCAGAGCCAGGAGAGCCAATGGGATAAGGTCCAGTCTGAAAGCTGGCTAGAGACCGAGGAAGAGCTGATGTTTCAGAGTCCAAAGGACAGAAAATACCGGCTTCTCAGCTCAGTCAAGCAGTTCCTTCTTAATTGGGCTTTTTGTTTTATCCAGACCTTCACTGGATTGGACGGAGCCCACCAACATTGAGGGAGGGCAAAGTGCTTTACTGGCTCTACTGATTCAAATGTTAATCTCACCCATACACCCTCACAGACATACCCAGAATCACGCTTGACCAAATCCCTAGGCATCCTGTGGCCCAGTCCAATTGACACATAAAATTAGCTATTACAGCCTCTTAACAATTATTAAGCGTACATTACGCTTTCGTTAACCATATGCTCTTTGCTGTACCGTGGACCTCTTGCTACCTTTTTCATCTTGCTAACTAAGTCTGTATGCATTGAACAGTAACTCCCTATCTCCCTGCCCCTGTCCCAGACCTGGCCTCTGCCATCCACCATTCTATTTTCTGTTTCTATGAGTTTGACTCCTTTAGATATCTCATATAAGGGGAAACAGGCAGGATTTTCTTTTTGTGATTGGCTTATTTCACTGAGCATAGTGTCTTCAAGGTTCATCCACGTTGTCACATATGACAGGATTTCCTTCTTTTTTTAAGGCTGAGTAATTCTCCATTGTATATATGCACCACGTTTTTGAAATTTATCCATTCATGGACACTTAGGTTGTTTCCAGATCTTACTGTTGTAAATAATCCTCTAATGATCAGAGGTCTTCAACATTTTGTTTTCAGTTCTTTTTTTTTTTTTAAGATTTTATTTATTTATCTGACAGAGACACAGCAAGAGAGGGAACACAAGCAGGGGGAGCGGGAGAGGGAGAAGCAGGCTTCCCGCGGAGCAGGGAGCCCGATGCGGGGCTCGATCCCAGGACCCCGGGATCATGACCTGCGCTGAAGGCAGATGCTTAGCGACTGAGCCGCCCAGGCGCCCCTTGTTTTCAATTCTTGTGGCTATACCCCCGGAAGCCGGATGGCTGGATCCTACGGCAGTTCTATTTTCAAATCTTTTTGAGGAAACTCCATAGTGTTTTCCATAGCGATGGCACCATTTACAATCCCCAACAGAAACTCTACTCTTTTTAAAACTCCAACTAAAACACCTTTTCTTGTTTTCTCTTGTCAGCTGAGGCAGACTGACACTTACAAAAAACTATCAAGTACCAAAAAAAATTGCACAACGTGCAACATAAAAATAGTTAAATCTAAACGGGCAGTTTCTGCTCTGAGGATCCATGTTCCAGGCACAAAGAGGAAGCTAAATGTTTCTTGCACTCTGCTCTGTTTTTCTCACTCCACGTTCCTGCAACGTCTACACGTGGCAGACAGCCCTGTGCTGCAGACATAAGGGAGAGCTTTCCCTGACACCTCACTCCTTCGCGGACAGTGCCAACTTAATTCTCAAGGCTCCCTAGTGTCAGCTTGCTTGCTGTGCACCTGCTCTCGGACTGATGAAAAGCCATTCTCCGTGGTGACTCCTTCCTTCCTCAAATACTGTTTGCAGAATTAGGGGATGCTGATGGCTGGACCCAAGGGTTGACAACAACCACATATAAGCTCATGTACTCCTTTCCTACTTTTCATTTCCACTTAAAAAAGTATTTGTTTCTAAGCATCTTAATGTAACTTAACTTTTATAAGGCAAATAAACTTCAGATCCTCTTATGTCACTGTTGACTCGTGGATTTGACATACTACCATCCAGTACAATTTTCAAAAAATTTGTATACATATTATATTCAGAAATAACATATGCCTATTTAAAGTTTATGAATGACAAAATACTGAATGCATCATACTGTGTTTTTGCCCTTAAAATTATGTGTATGAGATCTTTTCGTTGATATAGATAATATTCCTCTTAAGTGTTATTCATCCGCTTAGATAAGTGAATATTTAGGCTTTTTTTGAATTCTTTCTTTTTCTAAATAGTGGTGCGTTGGACACCCTTCCATGAATCTTCAACCTCACTGTACAAAATGAGTGTTTTTCTAGTATATGCTCTTGCAAGGAGAACGGGTAGGCTGTAGAGGAGGACATGCATATCCAATTACACTAGATACTGCCGAGCTGCTGCTCAGAGCAGCTGTAGTGCCTCCTTTTCCACACGGCCTCGTCAGCATTCGGTGTTTCCAAGCACTTACGTTTGTGTGAATCCGGGAGCAGGAAGAGAATTTCACTGTAGCTCTAATTTGTGTTTTCTTCATTACCGATGAGGGAAGCTCTGTGTCATCTCTCTCCATCAGGACCGGTATCTGTCCATCGTCCTTTCATTATTTATGTTTTCTCTGCTGTTGTATGCTATGTGCCAAGACACCCAGAGCTTAATTTACAACAATAAGAATTATTTTATCTTAAATCTATAAATTGGGCATTCTCTCGCTTCTGTTGTTCTCTAATTTTTAATTTTTCCCTTTCTCAAAAATTGATTTTTAAAAATACTTACACACACACACACACACACACACACACACGTTACATAGATATATTTATCCAAGATGGGACACATACATACACATGTTAGAAAAATGTAGATATATTTGGGATAATTGTTGTGCAGATGCAAATATTTTCACCAAGTGTGCTGCTTGTCTTTTAAATCTGTGATATTCTTTGACAACAGTTGTTAAGATTTTTTTTTAAAGGAATGGGGAGCCTTCTTTTTCTGAATCACTTGACATGATCATGTGATTTTTCTGCTATAATTTTTAAATGTGGTTGATTATATTTGATATATGTCAAATACAGTATAATCCACGCTTGCATTTCTAGAATTAGTTGTATATCACCAAGTACAGCTTCTGCCTGCCACCCAATCACAAGACTACTCATGCACATGTCAGGTTTTTTGATAGAGCAACGCCGCACCTTTAACAACACAATCTGTTGTGTTAACATATTGCTCTGTACCAAGGACCCAGAGCTTAATTTACAGCGGTCATTATTTTACCTTAAATCTGCAAATTGGGTGGGCTCCACTTGGCAGCAGCTGAAGTGGCTCAAAGGAGGCCTGGAATCATCTGAGACATTGTCTCATTGGAATATCTCGTGATTGATACTGGCTGTTCGTAGGACCCTTAGCTGGAGCTGTTGGACGGAACACTATTATGGGTCCTCACAGTACAGTGGCTGGGTCCCAAGGGCAAGAATCCTAAGAAAGAACCCGTGGAAGCTATGCCAAATTTTATGACCTAACCTCAGAAGCCATGCAGCCCTCACATTCTGTTCCTCAAACAAGACACCGACATTGGTCCATACTTAAAGGGAGAGAAGTTACACCACCTTTGGTTTGGTAGAAATGTCAAAGAATTTGAAGACATGTTTTAACATAATATGAAATGGACATTAAGGAAAGAACAGAATTTCTCAAGGAACAGCATCCAATGTTTCAGTGTACGATGTGGTCCATGGAAAAACTCCCGTCCTTCTGTAAAGAAAAATCAGGGAATTTTATTCATTGGGTAAGTATGTTTTCTGTGTCCAGGTACTTTACGAATTTTGTTCACAAAGTCCTCATAAAACCCTACGAGTTAGGTTCTCTGATTATCCCCATTTTTAAGATGCGGAGAATGAGTCAAAGGTGATAATAAGTAAGTTGTCCAGCGTTGCACAGGTAGTAGGAGAGAATCGGGACTCAAACCCATATGGTCTTTCCAGAACCCAGGTTTTAGTTACATCCTGATTTTCTCTGTGTAGTAGATACAGGCTGGGGCACACAAGGGACAGGGAGGGGGCACAGGGCTAAGTGGTTGTCCTTAAGTGAGCCAATGGAATGAAATGAACTACCTCTGTTTATTTTTTATTTTAGACTTATTTCTTTAAAAAAATACAAACTCTGCTGCCCTGAAGTTTTTCCATTTTATTATTAGCTTCAAAGAACTAGCCTCTGATTTGTTGAAAATCTCTTCTTCTTTTGCTAAGTATTTAATTCCACCTTCTTTTCATTCTTCATTTCTTTCTTCTTTCTTTGGGTTTTCCATAAGTTTTTGTTCCAGCCTTTAGAATGGAATGGTTAGGTTATTTGTTTATAACCCTTCTTATATTTATACCACAAATTCATTCAAGTTTACACATGTCTGAGACCAGTGTAGTTGACTTTCTAATGTTTCGGTATACAGCACTCTTGTTGCTGTTCACATCTAAATACTTTACAAGTTCATTACAGTTTCCTTTTGGTTCTCTTTTTTTTTTGTTGATACACCTAGAAAATCTCCAGCCACATTGGGATGAAGGCTTATACATTATAGCCCCTCAGAGAGTATTTTCTAGAAAGTCCCCAGGAACTGTAGACTAACTACAGTAACAATTAGCCTTCCTGGTATCACGGGGGGAATTACCTCCAGTTACAAAAGGACTGGGGCAAAGTTCAAATAGTGCCCTTTGTTAATTGAGCAAAATTAGATTGCTTTGAAATGAAAACAAATTAAGACTAATAAATTGTTAAACTTTTCGGGACAGAAAAAAATCATTTTAAGGAAATCCAAATCACGAGTGCCTTAGAGAAACATCAGAGATTGCAAAGAAAAACTGCCCACCAACTGAGTAAATATTCAGCTTGGAAACAAAACTTGTGTTAAGAAATTAAGTTTTAAGTTAGATTTTGTTTTTATTTATCACTAAATGTACTTCAAATGTTTCTTCTCAAAAGACATTAAGAAATAGAAAACCAATAGGAAGATAAGAGAATGTTTCCTCAGGATGTAGTCAGTCCACATCTAGGCTTAATTTGGTCATTGTAAACAGTCATAATTGTAGCAAGGGCTGAAAAGTGCTCATTTGGGGGCCTTTAATGTACATGTGAGTTTAAGCAGTAGAAAACATATTTTTCTCAGATTGTGCATTTTGCCTGCGGTGTAGATATGAGCGAAGAATTATGTCCTTGAGGGTTATGTCAGGAAAGCTGTTGGAGATTTAACTAGTGAATACTAAAATTCAAACATCTCTAGGTTTGTGTCCCATGATTGATCATGATTTGAATGATATAGCCTGGCTGGGTCTACATGTGTTTTTGGAAGGAATTAACTGGTGCATAAGAGGTAAGGCATTAGCTTCTCAGCATGGGGGAACAGGTTGTCTGCTAGAAAATGTTTCCACAAATGTTTTTTTTCAACTAATGTGTTTCACTGTGTGGAGGGGATGTTTCCCCGCAGCAATGACTCCATTCTGCTCTCTCTGCTTAATGGGAGACACCCTCGTCTAGCTCTCTTGAAACAGACCATATGGGAAAATACGCCATATTTTCAGCCTGTAGAACACTGTGGTGTCATATGCACATGGATGGAAATTTCCAAGAAGGCTCCAGTTGGGCTTCTTCCTTTCCTAGGGATAGCATTTTATTTTCTTTAACAAGTCTTATTTTTTAAATGAAACTCATAAGTAATACCCATTGAAGAAGCAAATAAGTGGAAATATTAAAAACAAAATTATAATGATATAAAAGTAAGTAAATAGGCCTAATAGTGACTTTATTGTTGAGTCTGTTACAAATCTGCACAGGCAAGTCCTGAATCCGTTAACAGGGAGGTTGAAATACATCTTTACTTCTTTTAGGAGCAGTTGGCTATGACGCCCGTTAAGCTGGAAAGAGAGCAGGAGGCAGTGTTACGTATTCGGTGCCATGAAGTAATAATAGCTTAAACTATTTCACGGAAGAGAAGCACATCAAGTTCTTAGAATTCTGATTTAAGAAAAACACAGGATGTTATTAGATGTGATTATATGAAATGATGTCCTTGTCACAAATGGAAGTCATGCTTTGACCAACACTTTCTATAAATCATCTTTTTGAAGTTCAGGGCAAAGCAGTTTAGAACCCATCTCTGGAGCTGATGCGTGGTCAGGCCCTGCAACCCAGTTGTCCTGTGACCTTGGGCAAATTATGAAACGTCTAATTCATGATTTTCTCTCATCTGTAAAAAAGAAGCTATCCTGTATCTACTCTAGCATATATTTTTAAAAATAAGAATATACATATAAAGTACTTAGCATGAGGTTTAGCACATATAGTAAGCACTCAGTGAATGTTATCATTATTATGTATGACATTATTATTATTTTAAGGCTAACAAGGTGATTGCAAAGGAAAACACCGATGTCTGCTTTATGACAGAATTCAGCCATGTAATAAGCACACAGCAGAGCTTTGAGACCGTTCTACCATTATTCATTGTCACCAGGTAACTTGGAAGTAGCACAGAAACTTTTCTTAGGTAAATTTCGTCCTGAGGACTTTTTTTTAATAAAGATTTTATTTATTTATTTATTTATTTATTCATTTATTTATTTATGAGAGAGAGCAAGAGACAGACAGTGCATGTGTGTGAGTGGGGGGGAGGGGCAGAGGAAGAAGGGGAGAATCTCAAGCAGACTCTGCGCTGAGCATAGAACCTGAGGTAGGGCTCCATCTCACCACCCTGAGATCATGACCTGAGCCAAAATCAAGAGTCGGACGCTCTACCAACTGAGCCACTCAGGTCCCCCAAGGACTTAAATTTTTTAAATCGAAATATTACGGAATATTAATGAGGCAAATTGCCATAGTCTGCCTCTTTTCTCAGCCGATGTTTTACCCCCAGGCTTAGAATAACTTTTCTATTTGTGTTTTCACCAAAGTCTTCCAAAAGAATATCAAACAATTAAACATGTAGCATGCCTTCTAGACTTTTCTGAAATAAGCAATGTTTTTTTCAGATACATTTCCCCAGAAATCCACTAATTCAGGTTTAAATCACATTGCTTTGAGTATTTTCACTTTGATTCTGACTCTTCTGAAATGCCTAATTATACAAATAAGAAAAATTGTTTCTCAGTTCCTTAGAAATAGAAAAATACTGAAATCTAAATGTAGATGGAAAAAAATAAGCAAATAATTGTTTA
This sequence comes from Zalophus californianus, assembly GCF_009762305.2. NCBI lineage: Eukaryota > Metazoa > Chordata > Mammalia > Carnivora > Otariidae > Zalophus > Zalophus californianus. The sequence goes on from NC_045597.1 coordinate 4,993,200, forward strand.
GGTAAAGGACTAGCTATTTTGAAAGTGGCCTCTCAATTCCCCTCAATAGCAAAAAAGCAATTTTAGCCGGCTTGCATTTTGGGGATGGTGATGGTGATGATGGTGATGGTGATGATGATCATGATTGGCAAGGATGCAATTATCAGGAGTATGATCATTTCTGATCTAAGGGTCATTGGTTTAGAAAATGTTTGGAGGAGGAGTGACATTTGTATTTTACCTTCTGCTTGGACGCTTTTGCAATGACTTAAATATTTAGCTACATGGTTCATTTTTGACTTCAAGTATGATTAGAGGACAAATTACTTCTGGAAGACTTGAGATTGAAAACGACTTATTCTTCAATTAAAAATAAAATCTGTGAGTTAAAACACAGCCCCCTGCCCCGTGGGACCATGCTCCTGCCTCCAGGTGGCATCACGGAACAGTCTCCTGGTGCTCAGTGAATGAAATGTAAGTCATCGGAGTGTCAAAAGGTACAAAAAAGCTGGCATTTTCAAAATAGATAACTGTATTCACCCAAATCCTGTTGGCATTTGGAGTAACAGAAATAAAATATGGAAAATGGAGCAGCTATACACAGGTACCATGGTTCACTGGGCAACCCCATGGTAGTCAAAGGATTTTCATTTTAATCATTGCTTTCTTCAATTTAGTTCTTCTGGTCAGATTTTTAAATTGGCTCTTTGTTCATGTGCTATTACGAGTCTGTTATTAAAAGGAGAGGAGTGAAATTTTTATATGATACCATTTAATTCGTTTTCCTCTTTCATTTTTTATACACGTTGGCATGTGTAAAAAATAACTCCTTATTCATTGATTTCAGACTGTGGTATTTACATGGTCGATGACTTTAGTCTTTTAAAAGCAGCAGTAGTGATTCATTACTGCTTCAAAATTATAAAAAGAACCCCTCATATTTGGCCAATGTTTCTGATTAACCTGAGAGTAAGTTCTTACATTTGAGCAGTTTTGGGTAGAACATGTCAATCTTTCTTCTTGAGATATGAGCTTGTGCCTCTACAGATTTTGGACAAACAGGAAATGAAGTCCTGAGTCCATAAGTCACCTGGAAAATGAGAATAGAAAGTGCATTTTCATTAGAAAAGCTTTGACAATACCATTTCAGTAGCATTTAAACTTCACAACTAATTATTAAGTTACAGACATGTTCAAGAAAAAAGGACAATGATCATTTGGATTAATCTTAACATTGCTTTAGGAAACAATTAAGGAGTATCTTTTTTAAAATCTCAAGAAGGAAGAATTTTGAATTTACCAAAATTTCTCTTCACAGACAGTGCTGTGCTCAGAGAATCTGTATTAGGACAACTGCTCACACCATCCTCACCTTTATTCCTCTAAATAAAACTCTTTTCAGGGCAACTGGGTGGCTTAGTCGGTTAAGCATCTGCCTTCAGCTCAGGTTATGATCTCCGGGTCCTGGGATCGAGCCCTGCGTCGGGCTCCTTGTTCAGTGGGGAGTCTGCTTCTCTCTCTCTCTCTCTCTCTCTCTCTCTCTCTCCCCCTCCTCTCTGTCTCTCTGCCCCTCCCCACTGCTCATTTTCTCTCTCTCAAATAAATAAAATCTTAAAAAAAATAAATAAACCTCTTTTCTAAGTCAATTCTGTAGAATGAAAGATTTGTTACACAATTACTAGACAAGTTATGAAATAAGCATATATTGTTAAATCTATAATGAAATATAAATATAGAGAATCATGTGCTTTTGTGTGTTTATCCTTTTTGGTCCTACCAGCCTATGAGCAATATTGGTGAGATGCCTGGATTGATGTGAAAACTTGCAGATATGAGCATATGAATTGCAAGGCTAAATACCTGGGAAAAATTTAATGAATTCAGTCTTTTATAGAATCAAACTAAAGATTAGGTTAAGCCTTTAAATACTTCTCAAATGTTTAAACATAAACTACAATACAATTGGAAATCTGTTGTATAATATTGAAGGAAAGTAGGAAAGTATTAATAAGCCATATCACAATGATATAAATATCTGCATTATAGATCATTACAGTTTCTCATCTGATCTACCTAAGAAATATTTGAGGTAAAGAGAACAGGTTTATCATTATTCTTTTAAGAGATGAGAAAATAACACCTCACTTCAGGGAGGTTGGGTAACAGGGCCACAAACCCTAAGCTAGTAGTGACAGAGACACATCTAGCTAGATCTCTGATGTGACTCTAGTCTGGGGCACCTTACATCATAACAGGCTGTACCTTCTCTCCAAAAACTTAATCCTTTCTCGACCCTTTTCCTATTATAACGAGTACAAATCCTTCCCTCTTATGGCTTGAGCGTGCAGCAGATTAAAATCTCATGGATTTATAGATTATTAGAATTGAGTGATCTATAGCTCTTTTTGTCCAACATTGTTATTTAATACATATGCCCATTAAGGCAATAGGAGTTTAAAGGATTTACTCAAAAATGTAGAGCTTTTGAGTGACAGAGCTGGCAATCACAACCTGGTGTATCTCATGCAGTACAGAAGCCTTTCTATATAATCAAACCGTGTGAACCTTACTTTAATGCAATTGTCCAAATCATATTGTTGATCTATAAGATTAAAAAAAAAAAAACAACCCTTAAGGCAACAATGGGAAGCTTTTCCTATTAAAGAGAGGAGGGAGAAAGAGCAAAGGAAGGTTCAGTATTTTCCCTCTAACTGGGTAAAATGGTCACTGGTTTTAAGTCACAATATAATTGATTCATAGGTAAGGATTTGTCTATATGAAGAAACAACTTTGGGTCTAACTTTCTTAGCAAAGACGGTCCTTCGTTGTTTGTATGTGTGAACGTATGTGTGCATGTGTTTTGTCTTTTTTTTTTTTTTCTTGGAAGCTTCAAAATTGTGCCTAAGAAAAGAAAATGCTGTAAACTAGCTGTGAATGAGGTACTGCATTAGTCCTTTTAAAAATGTGATGAAGAGGGGCGCCTGGGTGGCTCAGTCGTTAAGCGTCTGCCTTCGGCTCAGGTCATGATCCCAGGGTCCTGGGATCGAGTCCCACATCGGGCTCCCTGCTCGGCAGGAAGCCTGCTTCTCCCTCTCCCACTCCCCCTGCTTGTGTTCCTGCTCTCGCTGTGTCTCTCTCTCTGTCAAATAAATAAATAAAATCTTTTTAAAAAATGTGATAAAGACATTACCTTTTCTTAGGGTATTCATACAAACTTGTGAGATTGTAGTCAGGAGGTAGGTAATCTAATAATTTAGTCAATGACACTCAAACAAAGCCTCTTAGTAAAAAATATGAATGCTAACTGCATTGGAGTTAATCAAGGAAGAGAGCCCAAGAGACTCTAAAATAATTCTTCCCAATGTTGGAGGGATGTTTCATGTATAACTTTAGAAAGGTATATAGTAGGTGCCATTGGCTGAAAGTAACTGTTACACGATAAATTGGTGGCCTAGCTAGTATCTCAGTCTGTGGGGTAAGTGGGCTATTAACAAGTGTTCTTCTGAGTATTGTATTAAAATATTATATATTAAAATAATATATTTGCTATGAAAACACATGGCCATTATTTTAGAAGGTATTAAACCTACACTGTAATTTTGGGAGATCTATTTCTATGAACTTCCTGTACAATTTGCAGATTTCCCTGTGGGATGAAAATCTTAAAACTACCTCTGGGCAGCTGGGTGGCTCAGTTGGTTAAGTGGCTGACTCTTGATTTGTGCTTGGGTCACAATCTCGGGGTCCTGGGATCAAGCCCTGCGTCGGGCTCTGGACTCAGCAGGGAGTCTGCTTGAGGATTCTCTCCCCCTCCCCCTCTGCCCCTCCCCCTGCTTGAACATGTGTGTTCTCTCTCTCTCAAAATAAAATAAATAAATATTTTTTAAAAAGTCCCTCTAAAATATTGATAACCGGACAGAGACATTGACAAGTTCACATTGTTCTGTCTTTGCTCGCTACTGGTTGCATATCCATGAGTATTATATAAGAGACTATCACATTAGCTAGAAAAACAATTGAATTGGTTTTGGATGCCTGTCTTAATTGTCATTATAACACATAATCTTTAAACGTTAACCACAGATGTCATGATTATTCTCTTATCTATGATATTTCCCAGAGAGATGAGTTTCCTACAGCTTCTTAACTGGAGATGAGAATTTGATTGCTATAATTAACCAGCAGGTGATAGGCTATTGAGACATTGGTCTGCAGTTTTTGTGATTATATTTTGTAAGATATTATGGTTTTGCTTGAGTAATAATAACATATGATATTGGAGTTAGCCTATATAATGGAAAAATGTTTAAAGTTTTTAAATTTGCTTATTTGCACAGAATTGTATACACACACACACACACACACAGACACACACGATCCATTTAATTAGCCAGGGACTTACCAACTGCCTGTAGGTATTCAGGTATAATTATTCTAACCTGTCCCATACAACTTATTTAAATAAAGAAACCAAGTAATATTTCTTCATTGGATTTCTCTTTAATAATTAGCATTTGTTAGCTCCTGATCCTGCATTAAGTCAGGGAGCAAACCCAGGCATCTTGTGGAGGAAGAAGATCTTAAGCAGAAGGGCCAGTGAACACCTAAGCGTGGACATCAGAGAAGTCATAGATGGCAGTTCCTGGCTAGAGAAAGTGGAGCAGTGGACCTTCCATTCTGCGCCTATGCACAAGACCGAGGAGGGAGCATTTTGGAGAGGGGAAGAATAAAACATTTGGTTTTGGAAATATTAGATGTGTTATGCACATCAGAATCCATTCAGTAATGTTGTGTTGGCAACAGAATAAATGAAGCTGGTGTTCAAGGAGAAAGTTCAGGATTGGAGGTATATATTTGGGAGCTTTGGTCCATAAATTGATTTAAACCTCTGAGATTGGCTCTGATCATCCAAAAGCTGGGTGTAGACATTAAGGACTGAGCCTTGGGTTATTTAAATATTTCGAGATGAGGAGATAAGAGAATTCAGCGAAAAGAGAATATGAAATTGTTACAAAGATGAAGGCAGAGAGCCAGGAGTGCTTGGTGCCGTAATATAAAAATTAGATAAAATGGAAATCACACATCTATGAAAAATTAGGAATGTGTGCGTGTATCCATAAAGCGTTATGTGGACAGACAGCACAATGTTAGCAGTAACTAACACTATCTAAAGTGATAGGAACAGGGGTTAGGATATGTATTATGTTATTTTTTATTCATTACTGTACTGATTGGTTTTTTAAGTAATTATGTTTTGTTTTTACAATTAGCAGCAAAAGCTTTCTGCATTAGAAAAAAAAATCAGGCAGGCTTTTCATAGACTCAATCTCAGGATAAGTTTCTCTTCTCATTTACCATTCTATTGAACATCCTAACCTTGATTATTTTTCTTTGTAGCTTTTGTATTTTCTCTCTCGAAGCTGGTCATTTGCACAGTTCAGTACCCTTTCTGTTACCTCTATTATTTATATGAACAAAAGCCCTGGAGAGAAAGAATTTTCATGACTATGAGATTGATAGTCTCTACTGGACCTTAATGTACACAGTGAAACTCATGCATGTTCACTGTCTTTATTACATGAAAGAAAGCTTTGTAATGAATGATGTGGGAGTTGAGGAGAATCCGCTGCAGACATTACCTAAATCTTGCTCCAAAAGCATAATTTAAACCACTTTTACCTTATTTCACCTTGTACTACACAGGCAGGAGTGCCCTGTGTACATGTGAATGTGTGTGTGGTGTGTGTGTAGGGTGCGTTACACAAATCACGAGGCATTACGACAGTAACGTGCTGCTTTCTGCTAGTATCTTCAATAATAAGTAGACATTTTCAAAGACTGACTTGAAGAACACTTTATCTGCAAGAGCACTTCTCATATTCTCGGAGGGGAAATATGAAAAGTAGCCCTCTCAGAATGTGTGAATTATTGGGTTTATCTCAATTTTAACATAGATCAAAATATCTTAAATGCCAAATGAAAGCAGGACAGAGAGAGTCACATGCCTAGACGAGCAAATCATCGCTCTGACTTTAAGTGATGTGACATAATTTCAAGAAGTTCAGCTTTTTAAAAGAACAGGCATAATGTCTTTCCTAAGATAAGTATAACGTTGACTATGTTGCCAATTAGGAAAAAAAAACAACCACCAAGAAACAGGAAAGAAAATTGCTTTTTCCTGTAAGGAGGCACTTAAACTTCTTTAGAGCATCTGACGGCATGGTTATCTTCCTGGTGAGATTCAGAGAGACCTTGGGACACCTGGGTGGCTCAGTCAGTTAAGCGTCTGCCTTCGGCTCAGGTCATGATCCCGGGGTCCTGGGATCGAGTCCCGCATCGGGCTCCCTGCTCAGCGGGGAGCCTGTTTCTCCCTCTGCCCACTCCCCCTGCTTGTGCTCTCTCTCTCTGACAAATAAAATCTTTAAAAAAAAGGATTCAGGGAGACCTTAATATCGTGGGACATCTGCAACACTGTATTTGCAGAGATGCTCCCTCCCTTAGATTACAGCTCCTTCATGAAGATTCCTCCTCCGGTTGCTCTCAAAGCCTGATCCCTTCCACACACATGCCCATAACCCCCCCAACGTGCACACACAGGCACACAGACACACATAGGCTCTCACACGTGATCTGAGTTTCCACAGTCTCTGCCTGAAAGTCTCTAATGTTACTCATTTTGTTTATCATCTCAGTAGCTAGTGGCCAACTATCTAAACCGAAGCCCCAGAAATATCCCAAAAATAAGCAAAAAAAGCCAAATGGTGCACTGTCCCCTTAAGGGCAGACTTTTAGAAAATGGTGGCAAAACAGATCCTACAAGAGTCTGTAGGGTAGGACTTCCCTACTCCTTGTGTTAAAATGTGTCTAATTCTTTGAGCCTTAATTTTCCAGTTATTTGGAATGCTGCATTTTCTCTCACACACCACTTATGGTCACAGGTGATACACATGATGGCCATCCCAGACGAGACGTGTTAATCAGAGCTTTGTATTTATCCTTTTAAGAAGTGATTATCTGGAAAATATGGCAATTAGAAAACACGCATTAGAAACACATCCGTCCTTTCTTTTATAGAAGTATAATCAGCCATGGTACCGCCCTTAACTCAGTACGAAAAGCATAAATATCCAGGCAGTAATAGAAAAACTTCCCTCTGCGAGCTACGCCATGGCTGTTTTTAGTGCGATCAGTAGAAAACATGAGAAACTGCCTTCTAACAATTTTAATCTACTAAAGTTTCTGGATAAGTAAGGAGATACCCTGAATTTGTTCTCATTGTTTAGAATGTTCTGTACAAGAATAATCTTTCTTGGGGCCGTATTATGTTCTCATTGTGTCCTAGATTTGATGTACTCCAATGAAAAGGAAAACTTTTCCCTCCTTACGAGCAGTGTGACAATTTTAAAAGAATGAAGTTGCAGTTTTAATTTAAAGAGGCTGAAGGATTTCCGTTTCCCTTTATTTTGACACTAGAACACTTCAGATGAATGAGTAACTGTCTAGGCGGCTCATGTTCTGGAATGTTCTCTAACAGAGTGTGTGAATGTGTGTGTAGTGTGTGTGTGCGCGCACACACGCGTGTGCATGCATGAGCATTAGTGCTTATACGTGTGCCTGTGTGTGTGCATGTATTTATGTGCATGTGTGTGCCTGTGGATGCCTGGGTGTATGTGTCCATGTATTTGTGTGTGTGTGTTTGTGCATGTGTGTATGCATGCATGTGTGTGTGTGAAAAGGATAACAGGCTCGTAAGCTTCTGGAACATCTAACACTGGAAATCATACCATTTAAGAGAGAATAAACTCCTGGCCTGAGAGTATACAGAAGGTTCAGTGCATGCTAACTTTGTGCCAAGATTTTCTAACTTTTAACAGAGTTGTCAGTGGGGAAGCACCATTTTAACATATTTTTTTAAGGAAAAACAGTAACATCGATTTACTTTTATTTTCCAACTTTAAGGATAATGGTCCTAGTTGAATTTTGGGTAACTCAAATACCATTGTGTTTTTATGTAGAAAATTTTACTTTAAACATAAACTTACATGAATATATGAAATTATTTTGGCTCTTCTGGTTATCACTTCTGGCTCTGATAAATTAAACTCTAGTGCGTAAAAACTATTTTTAGGATCATCTAAAGGGCAGTAATGTAGGAAGTTTAGGTAACATGCCAAACTGATCAAATTCTACACAGAGAAAGAAAAATAAGTGAAGAAGAGGGGAAAGAAGACAGATTGGTAGTCTTAATGCCACAAAGTGATTGACTATATATTTCACTGCTCAAATTCATGCAAAGAATTAATTATTCATTATTCATAAATTAGCCCATCAAATATTTACTGAGTGTCTAGTTCCCAAGCAATAACACAGCGGATAGCATGTTCAGAGGAGGACTGACGTAGTAAGCTTGGCGCTCTTGCTCTGTCATGATGACGGCCTTGTGGAAGGCAGCACAGAACCAGATTCAGGAGTTGCAATGATGAGGGAGGGTTGGCTTGTAGAAACACTGAGGAATAGACAATTAGTTAGATATTTGGGGATGATTGGAAAGGAGTCAAAGTTGACTCATATTTCTAGAATAGTCGACTTCGTAACGATCCCAAGGAAAAGCTAAAAATGAACAGTTGCCAAGTCTCTGATTGACATATTGTACATGAGGTGTGCACTTCTCAGACAGATATGACATCAAAACCTCAGAACCTCAGAGGGCTGAAAATAGTGATGTGGGGGGTATCACTGTGCAGGTGAAAGTTGAAATAGAGTACATGGGATCACGGAAGAAAGTATAGAGAAAGCAGAGTAGTGGAAGGATGGAACCCTACAGAAAACCAGCGCTTAGAAGAAGAGTCAGCACTGTAACTCCAGGGAGAAAAATCAGTTGTCAGCAAAGGCCAGACTGGTCTTGCCTCTGGCATGCTTCTACCAGGGTAGAATAAAAAAAGGAGACTTGGATTTGTGAAGGCATAGAGTAAAAGAGTCAACTATTGAGGGAAAAAAAAAAAAAGCAGACTATGTTGAGTTAAAGTATTGGTTGTCAAGAAAGCCAAGTAGGTAGCGAGTCTCAAGAAGGTCAACAATATGGAATGTAGAAGGGAAATTACTTAAAATCAAAACTGGAATATCCATTCAGTGTGTCTGTTTCAGTAGGGTAGTGGGCCCAAGAGCCCACTTTCAGCCCAATTTCAATGAACTACAGAGGAAAGAAAAGGATTCGGTTAGGTGGACAGTTTTGAGAAATTTGATTATGAAGACAGAGGGATGAATGGATCATCATTTAACTTTCTAGATTAAATAAATGATCCTAAATGTGTTGGGGATGTCTCTTTATTTGGAACCTATTGTTTAGATAATTAATGAAAAAATAGCCGAATATGTATTCTGTTAAGGAGGTATTAATTCTTAACATTACCCTCTTATACTTTTAGAATTATATATATATATATATATATATATATATATAAAGATCACATTGGCTGAAAACCTCAGTAGTGTTAAAGACTATTTTCACATATTTATAAAAGACATATGCTTGCTTGTATTTCTTTAGACTATTACCCAAATGCCAACAATATTAAAAATTTTGATTCGGGCAAAAGGACATAAAAAGATGTATGAATGTCATGTAAGGACAGATGGCTCGCATCCTGGAGGCTTTCATTTCTTATGTATATTTTTTAGAATTCACTAGTAACTGCAAATACTGTTAAAAGTCATGCAAAGAAGATTCTTTAGAAATGCGTGAAGTATCTGTCTAGACCTGTATACCTACTGATTTCAGAGCCTGATGATGCTAACCCAAAAATTTGTGGATGTTTTTTAAATAGAATTTTAATTCCAAATACATCAAGATGGACCTGGGTCAAACCAAAGCAAAGCGTCCTGTTATTTCTGCCATGAAATGCAGTTACTCCTATAATTTTCACTCTGCTAGTAGACCTTACTGGTTTTATGTGTCATGGTAATTTTATCCCATCTCTTCCTTTCTTCTTGGAATTAAGTAATAATTTTGAAATAGTAGTGATAAAAATAATGTCAAAGGACAAGTCATACTTTTTATGAAAGTGTGGCACAACATATTAAAAATAGTTGGGATAATAAAGTATTTATTATTTTATTTTATTTTTTAAAGATTTTATTTATTTATTTGTCGGAGAGAGAGAGCACAAGCAGGGGGAGCGGCAGGCAGAGGGTGAAGCAGACCCCACTGAGCAGGGAGCCGATGCAGGACTCTATCCCAGACCCCGGGATCATGACCTGAGCCGAAGGCAGACGCTTAACTGACTGAGCCACCCAGGCGCCCTAAAGTATTTTTTAATGGATTCTTTTTGCTAGAAAAAATATAAACTTCATGATGACAATTGCAAACTTATTAGTAGGATTTTTGATATATCTGTAGATTAACTAGTTTTGCCATTCTTGCATCTTTTCGTTCATAGGCATGATAGCAAATGTAACATTTTGAAGTAGATTAAAAGTAATTAAATTCCTTCTTTAAGTGACATTCTAGCAATTTATTAGTATATTTTTAGCTATATATATAGATTACAAAGCTTAGAAGTAGTTAAAATGCTTTCATTTGGCCTTTCCTAAAAAATAAAAATGTTTTTGTTGTTTGGATACACTCACACACACAAATACAAATATTCTTTTTTTTTTTTTTTTTTTTGGCCAAAAAGAAATGGGGTCATGGTGTAGCGGATTTGCAAGAAACATTAAATAAAAGAACTAGAAAGTGAAATCTTTGCATTTGATTAGATAAATATTTGAAATTATAGAGAAAATGTTGTCAGTTTTCTACTTGTGTGTCCCACAGGCTATAGAATCTCATCTACCTTTAATACATCAGAAATAATAGTTCTTTCATATAGGTTCGTTGTTGGGGGAAAATGTGCAAACTAAGTTTAAGTTTTAGAGGCTACTTTATCAAATGTTTTAATTTGTTTAATTTACATATTTGAAAAAAATGATACCAAGTCAATCATTCAGAAGCCTTTTTTTTTTTACTTTGTTTCTCTCAGAATGGAGTGTTTATCTACAATTCTAAAACCACAAATGGTTGAAGAAAATAAAGTGGCTTTCTTCTTTCCCCAGTGGGAAGAGATACAAAATCAATCAATCCTAAATCTAGTTACACTTTAGTCATTTTGAAGTAAAGTCACCCTTGTAATAAAAATTAAAATAAAATGAATATGAATTACTTCTTATGTTGCATCCGGCATTTAATTGACATGTGTGATGAAATAAGTAAAAATGCTCTAATCAAATTTTACATTTGCATACTGTCATTCATCTAAGAGGTAGTTTCTCTATATACTCAAATATTTCCATCAGTCTTTGAAGAGGTCTCAAACAGTGCTGACTGCCCTTAGCCTATTATGTTGCAGAGTCAATGTTAAACTTGGTCACTCAAATGAGAATCCCTATTCTTTTGCCACTGCATTTACTCCAGCCATGGGAAGGAAGACGTTTCTGGAATATTCCATCTACACTCTGTCATTCATGCCCATCTTACACTCAGTTGACAGTCTTCTTTTTTTTGTTTTCAGTGCTGAACATAACTTTACTAGGAGGTCTATGTAAAGATACATTGCTTATATAAAAAATACCTGGGAACCTTTGAAATATGGAATCACCCTGATGTGAATTCTAATGTGTTTCTCATTCTTATTCACCCCATTAAGTATTTGGTCTACCGGTGGGTCTCTTTCCTCTGCCTCTCCGTTTCACATTCACATGTTCTTTCTCTCAACAAGTTTTATAACAGTCCTTATAAACTCTGTTACAGAGTTTTAATTGTAGGCTTAGAAAAGAGTCACACAAACCCCATGACTTCAGAGTTTATTAATCAACCATAGTTTAAGTACAGGGGTTTCCAGGGGTCTGTAAGACGGGGCCATGCTGCAGGTGGAGGTAGCGGGAAGTAGGTAGCTGATGAGCAGGGGAGTTATCAAACCCGCACGTGAAGAAAGTATCTGGGTCCATCGAAGTTCTTGCTCTGATGAGACAAACATAGCCTGAATTTCTTACCTGTAGGACAATTAAAATGATACCCATGTACTGCTGCCAAAGACAGCTAAGAGAAATTCACAAGTCATAGACAGATAAATAAAGAAAGGGCTTAGGGATGCTTGAAACTTGTTCCTAACGTCTGAGAAGGACTCCACCTATTTTATTTTATTTTTAATTTTTTAATTTTTTAATTTTTTTAGAGAGTCTTTTTTTAAATATTTTATTTATTTATTTGAGAGAAAGAATGAGAGACAGAGAGAGAGCATGAGAGGGGGGAGGGTCAGAGGGAGAAGCAGACTCCCCGCTGAGCAGGGAGCCCGATGCGGGACTCGATCCCAGGACTCCAGGATCCTGACCTGAGCTGAAGGCAGTTGCTTAACCAACTGAGCCACCCAGGCGCCCTCCACCTATTTTAAATAACAATTTTTTCTGTGTTCGAAATATTTCTTGATGTCACCAAATATACAAAGTTGTTTACTCTATGCTGTTGTACTCCAGAAAGATTTTTTATACTTATGGATAATAGTTATGAAGATTATATAATTAATAATCTATAATTCAAGCAACTTGATTTTCTTTGAACCAATGAGATTTATTCAGCACATGATATTTAAGACAATAAAATGCCACACAGTACAATAATAATCCTCAATATCATATGTTTACTGTTTTCTTTCTTAAGCAACTCTAAGATATTTTAGAAATCAAGAGGTTAATGAACTCATTTCTGAACTCATTTCTGTTTCCTATAAGAAGAAATCATGCAAATAAAATTCTCGCTTTACAAAGCAGATATCGAATGTTGTGATTTCCATGCAATTGTTACTATTTGTTAAAAACACTAAATCCTTTTATTTATCTTTATATGACCAATGAAGATTAAACATTTTCTAACTATATGATGGTGGTATTTTTCAGGATAAGAATATTTGTCAAAACAGTATTTGTGACTATTATAATTATAATCTTGATGTATCTCTAGTATCTTTTTTGCCAACAGAGCTAAAGAAAATTTAATTCTATCCAAGTATAAGATAAAGACTATTAGCCTGTTGACTGATAGAAATAGAAGTGCCTAAGAACCTACCACTCCCTTCTATTAGCTGAGATGTCAGTAATCCATCTGCTCTAAATATGTGATCTGTTTGGTCATCCTGCCGGATATTATAAGTTTAAGCAACTATCACATGCCCAATCACAGCAGATAATCACTGCCTCAGGGGAATTGCCCAAATCAGGCAATCAATGAAGAAACTACTAGATAATCTACCTCCTTAATCAGTATCTAATTTTACATGGATTGTTGTGTTTTGGAAATATTTTACTTTAATGTTTCATTTCACAATTGCAGCTTAATTACATGGAATTTAGAGGTATTTTGTTAAATGTTACAAAAACTAAGCAATAGCAGATATACTCTAATAACCTTAATTTAATGTTTAGGGGCAAATAGCAGTAATTCTCCACTATACAGGAAAAAAATCTTGGAGAGATCATCTTCCCTCAAGCCATTGATAATTTTTGCATATGGCAGCAAATTCATAAAATAAAGTTTTGAGGGGTACCTGGGTGGTTCAGTCGTTAAGCATCTGCCTTCAGCTCAGGTCATGATCCCAAAGTCCCAGGATTCAATCCCTGCTCAGCAGGGAGCCTGTTTCTCCCTCTCCCACTCCCCCTGCTGTGTCTCTCTGTGTCAAATAAATTTATAAAATAAAATTTTGAAATTTCCAAAAACTTAATTAAATATGCCATGATTCAGTGCACTTGTAAAATCACAAAATACTTGAGGAATTATTTTCCTAAATGAATTTATTATAGTAGAAAGTGTTTTAGCTGCTGTTTAGTAAAAAGCTACCAGAATTTAGACAGTTGGAATTTGCTTTTGGCTTCTCTCGTAACCTGGAAAAGTAACCAAAAATTTAATGGTGGTGAACATAGTACATGTAAATTTATCTTCACCTTGATTTTCCAGCCACTCTTAGGGAGCCAATATTCATGAAAATGTTAAAAGGCAGAAAAAGATAAGACACTAGATAAACAACAATTTGGATAATTCACCAATTGACTTTTGATTTTGGACTTCTTAAGAATTCATCATACCACAAAAATAGAGAAAGAGAGAGAGAAACCATGAACAAAAATCTGTGGTCCAAAATATCTTGGCAGTAACCTGTTTGCTATTTTCTGTCCTGAATATTTTAAGCAAATTTTCAATTAAAATGGATTGTAATTAAATTATTTTGGGCAGAAATGTGCCCTAGCCTTTGATTAAGTTGATCATCTCGGCGTTTTTAAATGCTTAATCTGTTAAAATGACATCAAGTTGTGATATCGCCATTTATGGAAGTTTACTTGCTCTTGGTGCATTTAAAGATTTGGCTCTCTTTCTCTTTGTTCATTACTCCTGGAAAATATGATTGATTCAGTCTTTTACACATGCAGAATGCCATCAACATGGTGCCAAGTATACCCCAGTCAGAAAAAAACAAAAATTAAAAAGACATTACTTTTTTTTGCAGCAGCCAAAATTATGCAGATATAGAAATTAAAAATCCTCAGAGTACACAACAGAAATAGTTCAAGGGAAATTTAGTTATATTATGCCTTTTCCATTCACAAATAACAAGATTCATCAATACCAAAACACCATAATGAGCAGAGTGGTTCTTTGATGACTCCTGTCTCTCTTCCATTTGTGCTCAACCCATCATATCTCAGGTTCCTTTTTCACTCCTAATTATTCGGGTTTTTTTTTTTTTCCCCAGCTGTGCTTAACTGGTCCAGTTATCTAGGACTTTCCTCATAGTCGCCAGACATCTTAGATGCTTTAGGCTATTATGGTCATGTTTGTCAACTCATCCTTTCCAGGCCTTTACAACATACCAGTGTGCATTGTCATATTGTATCCAGTCAGAGACTAAAATTGTCTAACGTGATATGGACTGTTAAATTAGTTGAGAAGCTCACTTCTCTTCATGCTCTTTGTACTTTAAATCTCAGCTACAAGGTGTGTATGTCGATAGTGGCCTACTGTTGACCTTCTACGTTTGGAAGCTCTTGGATGGTATCACCGTGAGACAATAAAGGAGGATGTTGGTGACACACCCATTTCACGTGGGCACCGTGGAAATAGCCCTTGATGGCTGGATTAGGGTAGCTTAATAAAAAAGTTGCTGGGGGAACACCTGGGTGGCTCAGTCGTTAAGCGTCTGCCTTCGGCTCAGGTCATGATCCCAGGGTCCTGGGATCGAGCCCCGCATTGGGCTCCCTGCTCCGCGGGAAGCCTGCTTCTCCCTCTCCCACTCCCCCTGCTTGTGTTCCCTCTCTCGCTCTGTCTCTCTCTGTCAAATAAATAAATAAATAAAATGTTTTTAAAAAAATGTCGCTGGGAATAAAGTCTTGTTAAAGTCAACAGGAAAATCTTTACAAGTCATTCAATCATTCATTCATTTTCTTTTTTTAAAAAAAGATTTATTTATTTAAGAGGGCGGGAGGAGCAGACCGAGAGGGAGAGAGAAGCAGACTCTACCCTGAGCGTGGAGCCTGACGTGGGGCTCGATCTCATGACCCTGAGATCACAACCCGAGCCAAAAACAAGAATCGGAGGCTTAACGGACTGTGCCACCCAGGCGCCTCCATCCATTCATTTCTTCACCACACTGTGTTGTGCTGTGCTCTGAAGATGTGGGAGAGTGGGATAAAGACCATCTGAATCCCCGTGTACTTTACCGTCCAGCAGGGCTGCGCTCCTGTCTGTGTGACTCACCCCCTCAGTCCAGGGAGAAGTAAAAATAGAGACAGCAATCATGTGAAAAGCAGTAACTATAAAAGTTACTGCTTGAGGGTTGAATAGGAGCCAGACACATGCCTCATTCATCCCTAGACAAGGTACATTTCATTCACTTCCCTTCCTGTTGGCTGGCCTTTCCCCTCCTGTCAGGTGTACCTGCATCAGGTTCTCAGATCCCCTTCTAAATCGGCCTGCTTTTTATCCGTTCTTCCTGTCCTTTTTTCTCACCCCCGGCTGCCCAGGAGCTGAAGATTGAATTGAGCTTTTGGCAACAGTTACCATCTCAAAAGCAACATTTAGATTTGAAACCTTACTTTCTTTACAGAGAACCTGGGATTTAAAAACAACCGTAATTGCAATAGGGAAGGATGATCCTGAAAAACAGAGCTCAGAAGTATATTTTGTAAGTTGGTAACTGACCTGATTAGTGACTTTTTTTTTTTAAAGATTTTATTTATTTATTTGACAGAGAGAGACAGCGAGAGAGGGAACACAAGCAGGGGGAGTGGGAGAGGGAGAAGCAGGCTTCCCGCGGAGCAGGGAGCCCGATGTGGGGCTTGATCCCAGGACCCTGGGATCATGACCTGAGCCGAAGGCAGACGCTTAACGACTGAACCACCCAGGCGCTCCATGATTACTGACTTTTGCAAAACATAGTTTTTAAGTCTTGTGCTTCTGAAGGATCCATGCTTAGCTGAGCAAAGCACCTCAATCCCTGTAATTCAGGTAGAATGGTTAATTAGTCTTGTGGAATTTCTGGGTCTCCCTCACACCACGCCTACCCTCTTGAACCTCCAAGCCATGAGGGGAGCACTTGAACTCTCAGCAGCTTTCATTATGCACACGCCACGTAACACCACTCCTTTACGGCTTCACAGAAGTGTCTGTGCATGACGGAAGAGTCACAACAAATGTAAGGAGCTTCCTGTTTGCCCTTCTGCTGTCGTGCCTTAGTTCTTCCTCTTCACATCTCATCCATTCCTGTTCTCTGTCCATAAATTTTACCCAAAGGCAACCAAGGCAGAATGTTGACAATAGGAGAATATGAAGAAGTGGCAGTGTTTGGCGATCTGGTTGTGGTCCCGTGGACAATATTCCTTACATGTGTCTTTGCTCCTTGCCCTAATGCATTTTGTAAACTCTCTCGTAGCAGAAATCTGCTCAGGAGAGCTCTGAGTACAGCATCGTCTGAGTGATGGCTCTCTGAAATTATATTCCTAAAATGCCGGTTAAAAAACCTACCCCCATAAAGAGCTAAATACAGTTATTTATTTAAATAACCAGCAAAATAATTGGAAATGGACCCCAGAATATTGGTGTCCCAACAGTATGTTGGGGCCATTGCATTCAACATTGGAGCCACCTGAAGTCGTAAGTCCCGGTGACATTCAAACTTTTGGTGCATATGTCTTTTTTTTTTTTTTTTTTTAAGATTTATTTATTTATTCGAGAGAGAGAAAACATGCGTGGGGGGAGAGGCAGAGGGAGAGAGAGAATCTCAAGAGACTCCCCACTGAGTGCAGAGCCCGACGCGGGGCTGGATCTCAGGATCCTGAGATCATGACCTGAGCCAAAACCAAGAGTCCGATGCTGAACAGACTGAGCCACCCACACGCCCTTTGGTGCATCTGTCTTTAAGCCACACTGACCGCTGGGATGCTCATTAGTGAAGGATGGAAGGACTACAGCTCTTAGTGCTTTCCTCTTTGAATAACCCCTCTGTGAAGTTGGCGGGATGGTTAGCCGCCTCACTTCAGCGACTTCCCACAGCACCGCGGCATCAGCAGGGGCCTCCTTGCTTCCTCCTTTCCTTCACACACATCCTTCTAGACTCAGCAAGTGTAAGATGAATGTTATTGCTTGACTGCATTTTGTCACCTGCCGAGGTGACAGGCATTCTTCCAGAGCTTAAGCTTCCCCATTAGGTGTTTTGGAGTATTACCTTTAAATCCTATCGTAGGCAAATGTTCCAGTGCCAAACATATGGTCAAAAGTAATTAAAATATATACTTTGCTTGAGATTTCAGAGAACTGATATTTGTCCCCAACAGAAAGAATTTTTTGAAAGGAGGGATCAAACTAATGAAATCCCAGCCAGAGTGTTTACGAGGTTGGTATGTGGCGATGGCAGAAGATAAACAAAAAGAGCGTTGCTTTGTTGTTCCGAGGTATTTAGTGTCCCTGACTGGGATCCAAGAACAGATGGAGGAGGCTGTCAGCTGGGTGGTGAGGCCCCGGCAAGCAGGAAGTAGGTGATGATAAATGATGGGTAATTTCCCACAGTGGAGCAACTATGCAGAAGCCTCTGCCGAGATAAATACATGCTGGGCTGAGACATCATCGACAGGATCTTGTCCAATACTTCATTTTTTCTCTAAGGAAAGAAAACGCAGAAGTCTCGTCCTTTGCCTTTGTGAAATCTTCTTCAGAAAACTGACAATTTGTTTGCCCCCACAATAAGATTATCGGCCTTATCTGAAAGGTAAAACTGCATTGTTCTTGCAAGATGAGTTGGATATTTTTTTTTTTCCCTTTATAAGCACTTGGCTTGACCCAAGACTTCTTGTTTGCTCAAGACTTCTTGTTTGCTGGCCGTCCGTGTTGGGTTTTGCCCTTTGGTTAAAGGTTTGATCTTGTGATTCAATTCCCAAATTTATTTGTATCCATTTTCAGGCGAAGGAACAGAAGAGATGCTTTATTTGATTTGTTTCACCAATTGATTGTACAGGTTCCATTTTGAAAGGAGATTGGTGCCTATACAGAACAGAAAATGAGTCCAAATTGCAATTTTAAAACATTCTGTCTGTGTGTCCATAGTCAGTCACTTTATCTTTCTGGGCCTCTCTTCATCATCTGGAAAATGAAAAAAAAAAAAAATCTCCCAAGGCTACTGTGAGGATACATTATTTTAATTATTTAAGGAACCAGTTGCTATACTACGTAGTAGCTCATAGGCATTTAAGAAATGGTAGCTAGATATGATGTGGTAGTGACAGCACTAGCAGTAGTAAAACTAATACTAATACTAATAATATCAAGAATACGATATAGTGGAAGAAACAGGCATGGAATCAGGAGGAACGTGAGAGCTACCCAGCCTGTGGGCTTCAGATGGAACAATGTGTGATGCAGAGACTTCTACCTGAGCAGCTATGAAAATAATACTGAGACCTACCTCCTATCAGAAATGACCCTCTCTCTATTTATCACGAGTTAAAAGTCTAAACAAGCTGAAAGCATGTGACAGTTCAGTTGATATTTGGTTTAATATTATTTACTGCCATGATAAAGAATGAGAACTGCTTAGATATTTGACATTCTCACAAGAAGCAATCATTTAAAAGCCTCTTCCCACTGTTGCCTGTATTTGACACATGGATCACTGATTCTTTGAGGTTTAATTTATGATGTTAAATACAGGTATGAACTGATAAATGAATGCGAAAAATGAGCTCTTCAAATCCAAGATTTAGAAGAAAATAGCTCATTTCCTGAAACAACCATGCATTAAAATACTTCTCAGTGAGTCTACTTTGTAAGTACCTTGCTTAAGAGTGGTAGCTTTATAGACTCCCTGCCATTCCAAATCACAGTTTCTATCAAATCTCTTAAATAGCTTTGGTTTCTCATCTAATTGTCTTATGCATGTGACCATATTAGTCTTGTGTTCACTTGACTGACCCCCTTGTCCTTATGTGTTATTCATTTAAGCAAATACAGTACTCCTTTTAGAAACAAGAAAGGAAAATCATTTATTGGAAAGCCCATAGGTTGTTACCCATCTTTAAATAATTTTCTTAGTTGAAACCGTAGGTTCTATGGGATGCCTGGGTGGCTCAGTCTGTTAAGCATCTGCCCTCAGCTCAGGTCAGGATCCCAGGGTCCTGGGATCGAGCCCCACATCAGGCTCCCTGCTCAGAGCAGGGAGCCTGCTTCTCCCTCTCCCTCTGCCCCTCCTCCCTGCTCATGGTCTCTCTCTCTCTCTCAAATAAATAAAAATCTTAAAAACAAACAAACAAATAAACAAAAACCCATAGGTTCTATATGTCCAGATACCACGGACATTTTAGAATGCAACCTATATCCTATACAGTCCTTAGGCCTCACTGCTGTGCCCTCCCTTAGGACAGAGAATGGAAAATTAAGGGAAACTTTTTTTGTTCATGGGAATGTGCTGGAGAAAGCCTCTCTCTGTCACTGGAAGCCAAAGGAAGAGGCAATGAGGAGAGGGGAGGAGCACAGAGAAAAGGCCACGTGAGTGAGCAGGTGGAGGGAACGTTGCAGTATATGTCAGTGGGTAGGAACTCTTAGGGACACTCAGTTTTCAGAATACAATGAAAGCCAGGAATTTGCATCCCTGTAGAACGTATATACACACAAAACTCTGTGTACAATTCCTGGAAGTTGAAGTCCCTCCTGAAATGTTCCTCATTGATGTTGGATTAAGAAGCCTGGGTCTCTTTAGGTAAAAAACTGCCAACAGTCATATATGCTAACCTAGTCTATTTTCAATATCAATGAAGCTGAGGGCTCAAACAGCTTGTTTCTTCCCCAGAGGTGCTTGTTGGAGGACACTTGACTTAAAAGTCCTAGCAGCCAACTCAGACTAATCATTGTAATGGATACTCTCCCTGCATTTTACCATCACCAGCCACACAACCATAGGCAGCTAGTATTTATTATTCAGAGACTGAGATCATGTACGTTTTACCAAACCATCCTTCATAGTTTATAACTGATCTGAAATAAAATAGTTTGTGATATAAAACATACTAATAAAATTATCTGAAAACTTTTTCATCTGATAAAATACATGCACAGATTCTAAAGTCTAAGAAGCACATCACTAAAGTGATTCTTGCAAAAATACCTATATATTATAAATACCATATTTTATAAATTGTATATTTTAGAACTATATATTGTATTTTATATGTATATATAAAATGTTTTATCTGTCAAATTCAGAATCTTTCTTTCTATATCAAAATACTGGGTGACTCAGAAAAAGAGACAAAGGCAAGAAGAAGGAAATCATAATGGAATAGTTCATGAAATGATGACAATACCCCCACCTCTAGATGTATTACTGGGAAATTTCAGATCATCAATGAAGAAAGGAAAGCTCTGAAATCTTCCAGAGCAGGGAAAGAAGGGACATATGATGAACTGGGAATCAGAACAGCTTTGGATCTCTCAAGAGCAAAACCAAAGTGAGAGAACACTGCCTGAATACACAGGTGCAGACACATTTCAGGCTGCATGTAGATTGCAGATGAAAAATTGGAAACCGTCTGGACTATACATAAACTTTTCCATTAAAGGAGGAAAATAATAATTAAAGTATTGTTCTTAGAATTCTTTGTTCTTAAATATGAACTTTTCCATGTTTGGGGTACATACATTTGCTTACCTGAAAAAATATTTTATATATTTGATTTCAAATTTACCTTAAATCTTTCCCTAAATGAAAACTTAAGAAACAATTTGTATAGTTAAAACAGTCTATACATTTTGACCCAATAACTGGTTATGTTTCCTGGTCCAAATTCAACTTACACCTCACCATGCTGGACTTTTGACATTCCTTTATTTTTTCTTGGCCCAGAAAAATAGGCTTGGCAAGACCTCTCTTTTGGGTCTGGAATGCTTTCAGTCTGTGAGAACAGATTCAATTGTTAGCTGTCTGTGAAACCTTTCCTGCTTCTCTGAAAATAACAGAGGCACTTCTTTATCGGTGCTTCTGTAACAATTGTATCTCCACCATTATTGTGTTTGTCAGTCTGTACAGAATTTGTGTGTTTCCACATCACTCTTATTCCATCAGTGGAGCAGGATCCACGTGTTCTCCAGGCCTGCCTTCTTAGTTTCGTCCTCAGAGCTTATTCAGATTATGTTTGTAAGGACTGAAAAACAAATCTGTCTTAGGTGTTCATGTCATTTTAATAATTTTTGGACACCATCCAGTCAACAAAATTACCTTTCTTATTGCTTTTTAAAAATAGATGATTGATACCATGTCCAGGGCTTTGTGCTGAACAACCTATGGCATAGGAGACTTTGTTGACCAAAATACAAAGATTGCTAGAAGAAAGCCTATAATTCTAGAGCAAATGGGTCATCGGGGAAGTAAGTACCCAGAGAGAGCTGATGAGCAAATGATCTCCATCGGATGGAATCATTAGGAAGAAGAGCAGTTGCCATTATCATGGACATAAGGTGGTGCGTGAGAATGGAGTCACAGAGAGTGGGGGTGTGTTTGATGTGAACCAATGAGGGTCTGAATGGGTACGGACTGGACCTAGGGAGAGGCATCACTCAGGAGGGAAGATGCAAAGGACTCAAGCACTTACTTGCAAGTTTATGTCTATTATCTGGACACCTCATGGAATATACTTTCGTTTTGCTTTATTAACTGGAACCACCGCGATCTGCTTTGTTCATATGTTCAATTTCCTCTCTCATTACACAATTTTATCGTATGACACAAGCTTTTCGTGTTAGTTTTTAGTTAAATCATCAAGACCGCTGACTTTGAAAGCTCATCGATATCTTGGGATTGCCTCATTCTGGACAACAAACAGACACTACATTAACCTTTTGAGGCATATATAATAACTAAGGTAAGTGCTAAGTAGGGAACTCAAAAAGGGTTTGAATCAGAAACGAGTTACAGTCCAAGTTACAGAGCTCTCCTCTGTTGAATCTGTGCCCCTCTTTTTTGTCCTTTAATGGGGTTACTTTTTCCTATAGGAAAAAAAACTCCACATGTTCACATTCAAGGAATTCAAACTGAAACAGTAACACAGCCACTACCCAGCCTTTGACAAATGCTGTCTTGAATCAGTGGTTAGCTTGCCGTGGCCTAATCGAAATGCCTCCAAGGAACAAACAGTACCAACGAAACGGGAGAGGTAACTCTATTTTTCTTCAGAAAATCATTTCTAGGTCTTGGTTTTCAGTGCCAGAGCCTTTTACTCAGGTCTTATCTGGGTTTACTGTGTTTTGGCCATTTTTCTCTGGTCTCCAGCTCATTTAATGCCTCTGTTGGCTCCTGTTCTGGCGGGCACAGCAAAGAGCAGTTTTTCTTCTGTTGTTGCCGTGGTTTTCTCTTTCCTTCTGTTCTTCAGCTGCTTTTTCTTTGACTCCTGAGTTGCCACCAAGCCGCTAGACCTTGTGGGTCAAACCCTGGCATCCTTTTCCCGCATCGTTAAACTGTTCAGTTATGAGTCAGAAAGAGGAGAAAAAGCTGTGCATTCAACACAATCTCCTGAAGTTTTCAGCTTCTTCCTCCAAACTCAGAAAAAAACAGTTGTCGTTGTTGTTGTTTTTAAATAAATAGCTTTATTTATTAGGCAAATATCGATTGACTGTCTCCTGTGTGCTAGGCACCCTTCCAGGCCAAGGAAATAGAGCAACAAGCCCCCCCCCCCCAAAAAAGCCCCTTCTTTCATGAAACATATTTTTAAGAGAAGACACAGAAAAACTGAACAAGTATACAATAGTATAATTTCAGAGAGTGAAAGGGACTGTAAAGACACTGAGAGAGGTCATGTCATGAAGAGCACCTGAGGTGGGGAAGTGCTACTTTGGAGCCATCAGCCAGGGCAGACCTCTCAGGGGTGCCACTGAAGTTGGGACATGAGTGACTGAAAAAGGACGCAGTGTATCCAGAACGGAAGCAGAGCATTCCAGGGGAGAAGAAAAACAGGTGCAAAAGCTCTTGGGTAGCAACCAGGCAAATGTGTTAAGGAGCAAAGGGAAGACAGACTAGAACATAGTATTTGAAAAGAAAAGTAAATAATGAATATGGATTTTGAAATGAATATTGAAATAGAAAGAGGACAGGATATGGATTGTAGGGGTCTCAGCAAGGAAGCCTGATGACCAATTAATAAGTTATTATAGTCATTCAGACAAGATACAAAGATGGCTTGTATCAAAGGGATAATAGTTGAGAAAGGAGTACAGCAGAAAGAACAGGACTTGCTGATTGATTCATGTGGATGATGGGGGAGAGGAAAAATGCCAGATGAGACCAGTTTTTGGCTTGAGGCTCTAACTTGTACAAACATCAGAGCCTATTTAAGAAATGAAGTAAAATTCAGCTAAGAATCAGTGGTTAGTAATAGTCTAGATCTGAATATTTGTATATATGGTTTCATCCCCCAGAATTCAGATGGTACTTAAAGAGCAAATATTTATTATTATGTGCCAAGGATAACTCATTTTACTGTTTTCTATGGAGTAAAGAAAAATAAAAATAGGGTGCCTCAGTGGCTCAGTCAAACTTCTACCTTGGGCTCAGGTCATAATCCCAGGGTCCTGGGACCGAGTGCCGCGTTGGACTCTCTGCTCAGCGGTGAACCTGCTTCTCCCTCTCCCTCTGCCTGCAGCTCCCCCTGCTTGTGCGCTCTCTCTCTCTCTCTAATAATTACATAAAAAGTCTTAAAAAAGAGAGAGAGATGAATATAAGTATGATTCATTTAACAATGAGATAATAATCTAGTTGATAGGTAATAAATATGATTTTGTTTATTGAAAGTATCAAGGCAATATATAATGAGTATGAATTAACAGTCAGAATATTTACCTAGGCAGCAATTATTGTTGAAGAGACCACAGAAGATGTTTTGAGACAGACTTCAATTCAATAAGCATAATTGTTCAATTCAAATAAATTTAAGAGAGGAAATCATACTTGGTAACAAAAGCATCACAAGGGAGGATGAAAAATTACTCAATCAGAATGTTGAATGGATTGAAGAGTAAATTAAAAAGACTAGTCTGAAATTAGTAAGTTTAAATGAGGCATGACTGATGTTCAAGAACCAGTTAGGAGACAGGCACATGTTGGGGACCAGGGCACTGTGCTACAGTAGAAACAGTCAGAAGAGATATAAATTGACTAATTTAGGAATTATTTAAAAAGTTAAAGATGGTAGAACAAGTTGGATAATAAAAACAAATAAGTGGAGGGGGTCAAGGATTCAGATTTTAAGTTCTAGTGATTCAGAAGGGACTCCCACATGAGTTGGAGAAGAGAATATAGCATCAACTCAATTTTGGACCCATAGAATTTTAGGTCTCAGTGAAATCTGTGGGAGCTATTTTTTAAATGAATGGAGATTCAGAGAGTTTTAGGCTGGGGATTTGCTTCTAAAGGTAGAATATTAGAAGTGATACTTGAGGATGGAAAGAGGGATGATACTGATGAAAAAGATGAACGTCTTCTAACAAAACAGACAAAAACAAAAGCTGAGCTCAAGGCAGGAAGGAAGAGGAAGAACCAGAAAAGGTAGAGAGTAGAAGGAGAACTTGAAGAGATTCGGAATAATACAACATTCAAGAAGCTAATAGGGTTGGGAGGGGGAGACGAACCATGAGAGACGATGGACTCTGAAAAACAAACTGAGGGTTCTAGAGGGGAGGCGGGTGGGGGGATGGGTTAGCCTGGTGATGGGTATTAAAGAGGGCACATTCTGCGTGGAGCACTGGGTGTTATGCACAAACAATGAATCATGGAACACTACATCAAAAACTAATAATGTAATGTACGGTGATTAACATAACAATAAAAATTATTAAAAAAAAAGAAGCTAATAGGGTTGGGTTGGGAGAGTCTTAAGAACATGATGGTTTATACAACGTTGGAGGTTACAAAAAAATTTGAGGGAGAGAAAATATGCCAATAAAACAAATTCACCCAATCATCTAATAAGGCGATCTTTGCAGCAGAGGCAAGAAGATTTACGTAAATCCTTTAAACCAAAGAGGTAATAAGTTGGGGGAGAAGCCATGTGGTACATGCCTTGACTTTGCAAAGTAGTTATGAACATAATATTTCCCAGTCTACAAATTACTTGGTTTGGAAGTGTTGTGACTTTACTAGCTTGGGGTATGCAGACTGCTAGCTTTTTTCCCCAAATTCATTTCGCCTTTCATCCTGGGTCAGTAGCTGACCAACTAGCACATACATACCACTCTCCTTGCAGCTAGGTATAGCCACACGACCAAGTCCTAGCCAATGGAAGGTGAAAAAGAGACATATAGGATTTGCGTATTTTTTTTTTTAAATCTACTATTTGTGTCAGGGGTACAGGTCTGTGATTCATCAGTCTTATGCCCAGTGCTCATTACAACACATACCCTCCGCAGTGCCCACCACCCAGCTACCCATCCCTCTACCTCCATCCCCTCCAGCAACCCTCAGTCTGTTTCCTATGATTAAGAGTCTCTTATGGTTTGTCTCCCTCTCTGGTTCTGTCTTGTTTCATTTTTCCCTCTTTCCCTTGTTTCTTAAATTCCGCATATCAGTGAGATCATATAATTGTCTTTCCCTGGTTGACTTATCTCGCTTAGCATAATACCCTCTAGTTCCATCCACATCATTGCAAATGGCAAAATTTCATTTTTTTTATCGCTGTGTAACATTCCATTGTGTGTATATATATATATATACATACACACACACACCACATCTTCTTTATCCATTCATCTGTCGATGGACATCTGGGCTCTTGAAATTGCTCCTTGTTCTTCACTCTTTCCCATTCCCAAATGGAACTTGGGCTTGCTGGTGGCCCAACTTCTGTCATGCAGCTGAGAATGACAAGAATGTCCAAGATGAGGACAGAGTTAGAAGATGGAAATAAACTAGAATCTAGAATATCTTCATAAAGCAAAGCCATCATGCCAGCCTTATTTGCCCACTCCCAGCCTCTTATGTGAGGGAGAAACAAACTTTTATATTATTTAGGACATAGAATACTAAGTGCTTTTTTGTTCTGAAAGCTTTGCCTAACCTCTAATTTATAAAAGGGATACAGTCCTGGGATATTACCCAGCCGTGAAAAAGAATTAAATCTTGCCATTTGCAACAACATGGATAGAGCTAGGGAATATAATGCTAAGGGAAACAAGTCAGTCAGAGAAAGACGAATACCATATGGTATCACTCATATGTGGAATTTAAGAAATAAAACAAATGAGCAAAGGGGAAAAAAAGGGAGAGAGAGACAAGCCAAGAAGCAGACTCTTAACTATAGAGAACACACTGATGGTCACCAGAGGGGAGGTGGGTGGGGGGATGGGTTAACTAGGTGATGGGGATGGAGTGCACTTGTGAAGAGCACCAGGGCTTGTATGGAAGTGTTGAATCACTAGATTGTACACCTGAAACAAATATAACACTGGATGTCAACTACACTGGATTTTAAATAAAAACTTATAAAAGAAGACACAGTTCGGAGTTCACATACCGCTAGTCTCTGTAGGGGTGGCTACGATTTACCCCCTCTCGGGAAAACTCTCATCCACAGAAGATTCCGAAGATTTTGAGCCATTGTTAAGTCAATCTCCAATTGAAACTGGGAAATCTTTAGTTTCTGTACTTCTCTCCTTCTAGACTCCTGATCGTTTGCCATTTGTCACACACAGCATGCCATTTCACCCGTCCTTGCTCTTGTGCAGTTGTCTTCTCTTCCTAGAATCGTCTTTCACCTCCTTTGCCTGGCTTCTCCCACCCAGTTCTAGGAGACCTAGATGGTGAAACCTTCCCTGAATTAGCCAGACAATGAGTCATCCTCTTCCTTGACCTATATGGAGGTGACCCACATGCAGGACTTCGCACATAGTCTTACTCTAGCGTATCACACTGTGTGCTGATTATCTTTTGACATTAGCTTCCTCTACCAGATTATTCCTCCTGGTTGAGTAGGTAGTATGATTTTTTCCTCTTTGTTTTCCCACCCAGCTCACCCTTTAGAGTTTCTGACACATAGAAGGCTTTAAAACTTGGTCCAAGCAGAGAATTCTCAGGAGAATAGAGAAAGAAAAATGTTCTCTTCTTTGGGGTAATGATTGTTTCCCTATTAGGAATTTTAGACCCAGGAAAGAAGGTTATCAGTGAATAGGTACAGATTACTAATTCAATGGTTATATTCTGAAATGGAACTTCATTGTGCATTTAACTCTGGTCTAACAAGAGCTGAATCATTATCTACAATGATAAGACCTGTCAGACCTTTCATCCTGACATAACACGTTGAAGAGGATGGTAGATTGTACTCTACTTTCCTGATTTGAGCAGGACAGAGAACTAATCACATCTGAGCTTGTCGCTGTTTTATGCCTTTGCTCTTGATCAGGAGTCAGACGTTAAATGTATTAAACCAGCACACTCACACACACACACACACACACACACACACAGTCACACGGACACAAACACTTGCATACACAACTCTTCCCAAATGTACCTTCATAGTCTCAAATTGCAATTCAGAGTCCAAGGCCTGTGTTATAGATAGAGAAAAAATTATCACCTTAAAACACTATGATTTTGGTTATACTACAAAAATCTGATCTTTTAACAAACCCTCCCCAAACAAAGGCAGGTGGCAGAAAGTGGCAGGCAGGTGTCCATCTTTAACCAAAGGAAAGAGAAAAGGGACCATGAGGCAGGCCGAGAGGGTAGAAGAAATAGACCACATTCATGAGCGACAATGGCATATTGTGGGTGACAGCAGCAAGTCATTTCTGCGTAGAAACAAATACAGCTTGCCATTTCCCAGCACCACCGGCTATACTCATGAACTCTGTGCTGTTAGCCTTAGTGTTTTGAGGTGATTTTGCACTCCTGCATGCATAGAAGAACCAGGTAGAGCATCAGAGCATGTTTGCTGAACTGATTTACATTGTAGAACAGAGCTCCTAGGATGGTGCCATGGACAGGTGGGAGTCCTGGGTGGCTTGCTGGTTCTGGCTCTGCCCTGACCTGATCGGCCTCTGGCTACTCCCTCCATCTCTTTGCTCCTCAGTCTTCTCAAATGCAAAATGAATGCTTTCCACCAGATGGCCTTGAAGTCCCTCTGAGTCTTAAGATTTTGTTTTTTTTTTAACTCTGGACTCTACTTACTAAATTTGTTAATGTCTAAGATTCATTAAAGTCCTAAGACTCCAGTCTACTACACATAATTTTATATTTTATATCCAAATAATTTTCTATTGCTAGTAGAAAACAGAATTTCACAGTAAGCCTTGTCCATGTAAGCCTCAACTTTTCCTTTACTTTTAGTACAGCAGAAAGGGTTAACCCCTCCTTTCTAAATCTCAAGAAGAACTTAATGGCATGCATCCAGGAATTTTATTACCTGAGAACATTGTAATATAAAGTATAAGTGCAAGATACTTCAAATGTAAGAATATTTATTGGTCATTGTTCTATTTAACAAGAACTTCTGTGCCTACCCTAGGTGGTTCTGACTTTCTTTGCCAGCCCTCTGTTCTGCTTAGAGGGCAAGCTTCTGCTTGTAACTCAAAGATAATGTCTCTGCTAAAGAAGGGTCTGTTCATTGATACACAGATTGAAGCATTGGGCGTGTCTTTTAGGAGTTTCAGGCTGTGGAATCAACCACAGGCCTCCAGAACAATAGGGCCACAGAGCCTTTTACCTTGTGAGCCTTTGATCTACTACCAAGGAGTCACCAAGTTTTATCTGTGTGCCTCGCTTAACATGAAAAAGCAAAGCATGATCTCCAGTAAGGGATTCTAAAGCAGAGGTATGGTTTTAGCATCAAATAAGTCTGTTCTTGATTTGTCCGTAGTACCGTATCAATTGTAAAAATTCAACCCGATTCATTCATTCACACTTTCAGCAAATATTTATTGAGTACTTGTTTTTGTTGGTGTTAGGAATAGACCTGTTGTCAAGAAAGAGCCTCTGTCCTTATGGAGTTTCTCATTCTAGTAGGAGTGAGGGGGGGAAACAACAGGCAAGGCACAGAGGAACAATAAGTGACAAATTCATCATGTCAGGTGATGATAAGTGGCAGAAGAAAAATGGTGCAGGATGAGGGGACAGAATGATGGGCCTGTGTAAGGGAACTGGTTTGCTATTTGCATTAGTCTATTTGGTCAAATCTCTGAGCACTGTCTCATTTAGGATCATGTCTTGCTGCATAAAATGGAGACTCCAAAATAACACTGGCTTAACCAGGACTGAAATTTGTTTCTCATGTGATAGAAGTTCAGAGGCAGGTGGTCTAGAGCTGTTATATCAGGGACCTGACTAACAAATATTTATGGTCTTCTATCTTTATGGTCTACTATCGTAAGAAGTAACTTCTGTCTTCAAAGTCATCTCATTGGTGTGGAGCTCAAGCCAGAGAGTCCACATTCCAGGCAAGAGCAAGCAAGAAAGAGTGGCTAAGTGCTCTCTAAGCAGCATTCTTGGACATCACCTACAAGTTTTGTTTACACCCCATGGACCAGAACTTAGTTTCCACACCTAATTACAAGAGTGACTGGGAACTGCAGTTCTTACCTGAAAACACTGACAAAAAAAGAAGAGGTATATTTGGGGCAGAAAGTTCCTTCCTCAGACACCAATTATGTGCTAAGTACTGTGGGTATTCTGATTACCCAAGACAATTATTTCTCCTACCCTGTACCCTGGCGAGCTAAGAGTTCTAAAGAAAGCCAAATTTGGGTCACAGCATGAGAGACATCTACATAAAAAGGTACAAAATAAGAAAAAATAGATAACTATGAGCAGAACCACATTGGGAAGATGATAAAACTATTTGGTCTAATTATCACATGATACAATTCTGTTTCAACAGGAGGTCCATGGGCTATTTCTTGATGTGGTTGTTGGGTCAAGAACAACTCTAGAGGCATGAGCAGAAAAATGAGGAGGATCTTGCAGGGGACATGGGTATTGTGTGACTGCAGAGTTTCCAAAGGGGAGCATGGTTCATGATGATTTCTGAGAAGTAACAGGACGCCAGATTCCAAAGTGTCTTGTAGGCTATGGGTAGCACTTTGGATTTTTTTCTAAGTGGGATGGAAAAATCACTGACATACTTTGAAGGAGAGTGACACAATTTGACATGTTTTAGAAAAAACGTATTTTTGGTATAAATTTCTTTTTTAAAGAGATACATTAAAATCAGAATGAATGATGAATTTTATTCCTGGACATAAACGTGCCATTTTGTAAGTTACCTTTTTCCAGAGACTTGGAAAATGACTTTTGTCTCTCATGAATGAAAAGTTTACTTGCCAGTGAGTTTACTCAGTGTAAAGCTAAAGAAATTATATGTCACTCAGGAACTATGAAGGGCCTAAGACTTTACCCTACCTACAAGCTTACAAGTTAGCCTGACAGTTTCAATGGTGGAAATCATAGGAATCCTGAGTCAGAACAAAGGGCAGTTTATTACCAAATAGCAACATCCAGACTATTACCACTTTGTACCTGTTGCTGAGTCCCAGTCCCCATAGGGCAACACAAAGAGTCCAGTGCCACCAACCCACGTAGTGGGTTGCATTACAGGAGGGGAACCCTAAACTTTGAGAAACCACATCTTTTATAATGGGTTGTAGGCATGCCTGCTCTTTGCTCTCTGGAGAGACCAAGATAATGTGACACATGATAGAGACAGATCTCTATCTCCCCAAGGCCATTCTCTATAGAAACGTCCTTAGAAAAGTAGACCAAAGGGAATCAGTACCTTTTTACAAGATATGCAGAAATGTAGGAGACACTTGGAGAATTATTTCCCAAAAATACAATTTTAGTAGTATCATTTGAAAGTATTTGTGCAAGATATAACAATCCCGTTATTTATGAATAACCATTTTATTGTGAATTATAAATTTTCGTACAGCATCTTAGGGTAATCTGAAATGCTATTAGATCGACATCTGGAATGTGACGTTCCTTAGAAGCATCGAGAACTTTTTGTAATATGCCAAACAGGTTCCATGATGATATTCTTGTTCTTTATACATAAGAATACTTTTCTTTCTGATTTAATTTTTTATTATTGAAGTATAATTAGCATACGATGTTCTATTAATTTCAGGTGTACAACATAGTGATTCAACAATTTTGTACCTTCTTCAGTGCTTCCCACAATAAGCGTAGTTACCATCTGTCACCATACAACTTACAATATTATTGACTATAGTCCCTATGCTGTACTTTTCATCCTCATGACATTTATTTTTTTACTTGCTGATTTTTTAAATGTATTTTTTGTATTTATTTCCATCCTTTTGGCCATTTTATTTTTTTTTAAGTTTTTATTTAAATTCCAGTTAGTTAACATACAGTACAGTATCAGTTTCAGATGTACTAGATAGTGATTCAGCCCCTCCATACATCACCGGGTGCTGATGTACCCTTAATACACTCCTTAATCCCCATCACCTAGCTCACCCATCCCTCCACCCACCACCCCTCTGGTAACCATCAGTATATTCTCTGTAGTTAAGGGTTTCCTCTCCCCCCCCCCCCATTCACAATAGTATTCTTATAAGTCAACGATTTGGAACACTTTGGATTTTAAAAAAAGGCAATATTCATTTCTTGTCTTACACACTGATGTTTATGAAAGTATTTTCATGTCAAATGTTTTCCCATCCATTATAGCTGTAATATTAGGATTTTCTTGCCATAGCAATTTATAGGGACTAAAGTATACAAATCTCACTTAAGAATTCTAAAATGTTCTATCTTTTTTGTCTCCTCAACATACAGTTGAGGTGCTTCTGATTATTTAACTAAATTCCAACAAAACCTTAGTCCAAAAGACATAGTCATTTGTAGTCACTTTAAATAAAATACATGTTAGGATATAAAGTAAATTCTGATTTTTTTTCCTGCAAGTCTCCATTGTGTAATGTTGAAATTACTTTGGTATTTCCTCTATGAAATACATCAGGTAATATTTTCTTTACATCAGCTAATATTTTCTTTCTCATGCACCTGGCGATATATTTTCTTTGCTGTTAGAAGTAAACACGGACCACGTGGGACTTATTTCAGGTATGCCAGACTAGTTCAGTAGTTGAAACCCAATCTATGTAATCCTCCATATCAACAGGTTAAAG
Source organism: Zalophus californianus (assembly GCF_009762305.2). Lineage (NCBI taxonomy): Eukaryota > Metazoa > Chordata > Mammalia > Carnivora > Otariidae > Zalophus > Zalophus californianus. The sequence goes on from NC_045597.1 coordinate 5,025,880, forward strand.
AGAAAAACCTAATGGTCAATTAATTTACACAGAAAAGGCAGGGGACAAAATACCATATCCATTGATGATAAAAGCGCTTACTTTGTCACTATGACACTATTACATTGTGTCAAGAATGTAGAAAGAACTCTCAAAACTCAAAATTAGAAAACAATTAAAAATGTGCAAAATACACTCACAGTCATTTCACTGAAGAGGACAGACAGACGGTAAACAGGTTCATGAGACGATGTTCAGCATCATTATCTAGTAGAGACGTGTGTGTTAGACCACAGTGAGAGGTCACTACATACCTCTCAAAATGACCCAAACAGTGAGCAGTGACAATGGCAGATGCTGGTGAGGGGATGGAGAACTGCATCACTCATCCCTGGCTCATAGGTGTATAAAATGGCACGGCCACTCCAGAAATAGTTTGATACTTCCTTTCAAAACTAAGAATGCACTTACAAAGGACCCAGTAATTGCACTCTTGGGCACTTATCCCAGATGAACGTTTATTTTCATGTAAGAACTTGTACATGAATGTTCATAGCTGCCAAAAACTGGAAACTCCCCAAATGTCCTTCAGTGGGTATATGGTTAAACAGCCTGCTATATACCCCATGGTATGAGATCGTACTCAGCAATAAAAAGGAATAAAGTACTGATAACACACAACTTGGATGAACCTCAAGGAAATTACGTGAGTGATAAAAAGCCAGTCTCCGTCATCATACTGCCTGATTCCATGTACATAGCATTCCCGAGCTGACATAACTGTAGGGATGGAGAATAAGTTAGTGGGCTAGGAGTTAGGGCTGGGGGATGAGATGGATGTAGATATAAAAGTGGTAGCTTCAGGGAGGTGTACGGTGATGCTTCAGTTGAATATGTTGATTGCAGTGGTGGTTACACAAAGCTACGCATATAATAACACTACATAGACCACACACATACATACACACAACCACACAGATAAATCCATGTAGCATGGTGAAATCTTAATAAGTTCTATGGATTGTAGCAATGTCAATTTCTTGCTTTTGATGTTTTCACCCTACTTGTATAAGATGTTAACATTGGGGTTAGCTGGGGGAACGGTATCCTGGGTTTCTCTGTATACTTCCGTGTAATTTTCTGCATATCTATAATTATTTAAAAATGATTTTTTTTAATTTTTTATTTTTTTAAATTTAACTTTAATTTTATTATGTTAGTCACCATACAATACAGCATTAGTTTTTGATGTAGTGATCCACGATTTATTGTTTTCGTATAACACCCAGTGCTCCATGTAGTACGTGCCCTCCTTAATACCCATCACAAATTTATTTATTTATTTATTTTTAAAGATTTTACTTATTTATTTGACAGAGAGACAGAGAAAGCACAAGCAGGGGGAGCGGCAGTCAGAGGGAGAAGGAGAAGCAGGCTCCCCGCGGAGCAAGGAGCCTGATGCGGGGGCTCGATCCCAGGACCCCGGGATCATGACCTGAGCTGAAGACAGCTGCTTAACCGACTGAGCCACCCAGGCGCCCCCTATCACAAATTTAAAAAAGACATAAAAGTGGGTGCCATTTCAAGTAGACTGTCAAGTCAATCAAGTATGTTATACTTGGGGCGCCTGGGCAGCTCAGTCAGTTGAGCATCCGGCTCTTGATCTCAGCTCAGGTCTTGACCTCAGGGTTGTGAGTTTAAGCCCCACACTGGGCTCCATGCTTGGCGTGGAGGCCACTTAAAAAAAAAAAAAGTATGTTAGACTTAATTCTAATTATTTTCTGACTTTGGGTCCTAATAACTATTATTATTATCTTTTTTAAAGATTTTATGTATTCATCTGAAAGAGAGCAAGCAGGAGAGTACCAGCGGGGGTGGGCGGGGGTGAGGGGAGGGGCAGAGGAAGAAGCAGACTCCCCGCTGAGCAGGGAGCCCAACATGGGGCTCAGTCCCGGGACCCTGAGACCACGACCTGAACCAAAAGCAGACACTTAACCGACTGGGCCACTCCGGCATCCCAAATAACTATTATTTTTTAAAGGCTAAATTTAATATTAATGTTAGCTGGGATTGCCATTGCTAAATTTGACAGAATTTAAAGTTTGTTATCAAATGTCTAATGTATTTTGATAAGTAATGGAAAAATGTACTTGTAGGTATGTACATATACAATACACATAGACCATTTTGATTCTTAAAGCAAACGTTTATATGTGTACATATACATATATGAGTAATCTGGGTTTTTTTTTAAATAATTCTAACAATACGTATGGACAAAATTGGGAGAATGTACATTGTACTGTAGGAGATAAGTTAATTTTGGGGTATAGAACATGGGCTGTTTTTCTTTTTTACTTTCTGCATTGCATATTTCATTAGCATTTGACATTTGTATACCTTAGTAATTTTCTTTTAGTTGGAAGAAGAAGTAAAAATCAGGAGAAAAGAAAATGAAATCTGGCATCTAGCTATACACCAAAACATTGTTGCATTTCATTAGATAAAAAGATTCAAAATGCACTAATATAACCTAGCCGAGGTCGGCTGCCCAGCCCTCAGCTGCTCAGGGGCACAGCCTCTGAGGCTCCCAGCCTTGGAAAATGGATCTTGCTGACAGATGTCACATTCCCTCGGTTCACACGGCTCTCTTTTAGATTCCCTAATGGTGACCTATAAAATTGGACATCATAAAAAATATGACAAAATAATTTGTTATGGAAGGGATCCAGAGCAATCATGGGATGAGTAAGCACGGAAGAAACGTCTGCAGGAAGCAAACTCTAGAGGCCCCCCGAGATACTCTCCCCGTGGGCTGGCCTCGGCAGCACCCCGCTCCGGGGGAGGCGGGAGACCGTTGAGGGTGGGCTGGCCCAGCACCTGGGGCTGCACAGCGGGCTGAGGGCTGTCCTGCCCCCGGGCCCGGCAGGGGTCACGGGGAGCCTCTGGCTGTCCCAGCTCAAACCTCCCAGGCCCCTCCTTGCGGCTGGGCAGCTGGGCCTCGTGCAGTCATTAAAGTGCAGAGAGGCGTGGCTGTGACTACAGAGACCGCCTCACCTCTCTTTCTGGAGGGAGGCAATTTAGGTTCGTATTTATTATTGCGCAGACGTGCAGCGTGCACCTCATTTCCGGGAGAATGTGCTCCGCCCGAGCCTTCCGTCCGGTCCCTCCTGGCCGGTACAACTGTGAACATCTTCTCTGCAAAGCCTCTCACGAAATCCTCCCTGGTGCCGGGAATAGGATGAGTGTTTTTTATAGAAATTCTTCACTTCAGGTGGGAAAAGGGTATCTTCTCAGCTTAATGAGGCCGAGAAAAATCTCCCTCTCACCGGGAAGTCCTCTTCTAACAACGGCTTCTCGGCAGGAAAGAACATTCTGGCCCACCTCAAGTAAGGTATAGTTCATGTATGTTAGCATACGGGTACATTCGTTTGCTCTCCCTGGAAGCGTACAGGAGCTCTTACCTGAAAGGTTAGGCCCTACTAGTCACAGGACAGGCTACTTTTAAGATTGAGAAAAATCTGTTTCTGTTTTAAAGAGAAACTTAAATGTTCCAGATCTTTCCCTGTAAGAGGCTGCTGGAGGTCGCGAGTGAAGCCATTGCCAGGTTTCATAGGGTAATTCAACATTGTACCTGACAAAGTATTACAGACTCACCGGTTTGGAGAACAGTCAGATTAAGGAGAAAAGTCCAACTCTTCTCATGTTGGAAGAAAGAGAAACCCCAAGAGGTTGTAAGTTACAGGAAAACACAACAACAAACAACAACCAAAAAAAAAAAAAAGAGCAAAAACAGGCCACACCCTGATATACTGATAGGTACACACATGTAGATGCGCTCACGCACACGCCCACGCCGGCACGCCCGCACGCGCAGGCGCGCACACGCCCACACGCCCACGCCGGCACGCCCGCACGCGCAGGCGCGCCCACAGGCACGCGCAGGCGCGCCCACGCACGGGTACATCATGTAGCGCGGTGACAACCGTCTGGTGTTACGGACGAGGAAATCAAAGCCCACTGAAAATAATAGCCTGCTCCAGAACGTATTTGTGGCGGATTTAAGCCTGGAGAGATGTGCCAACTCTCAGGATTGCTTTCTTTCCAAAATATCTCTGTGCCTCTTCTCTCGTCCATTGTAAACGGGGATTCTGTTTTGGTTTTTGGTTTTTGTTTGATTTGAACATGGCTTCCTTCTTGGCATATTTTGTGTATCACATTCCTAGAGTTCCTATTGTATTATTCCTCTTCGTTTCAGTAATTTCTTCTTTTGGGCCATTTTTTTGGTTTCCTCTGGCAAGCTCTAGATTTCTGTTTCTTGTGTGACGCTGCTTATTTTCATCTTGTGTTGGTTGCTTGTCTTTGATTTTGCTCTTTTCTCTTTCCCTCTGAGTAGGCTAGTTTTACCCCAGCTCTCCCTCTGTCTCTACATTCATTCATCCTCCTTCGTTCCTGCCTTGCCCTCCCTCCTGCCTGTATTTCGAGTTACCGTTCATCTGTATCTTTGCCTTTATTCTGTTTCTTTCTCCTTCTGCCTCTTCCCCTTCTATTTGCTCTCACTTCATCAGATGACACATTTCCTGGTAATACATGTTTTTTTCTCTCACTATAACCAGTTTCACCTTCCTGTTCTTCTCAGATGTAAACATGATTATATGTAAGGTGAAAACCAAGGGCAATGTCTTTTTTGGAAGGCCTTGCTGTTCAGTTGCATTGGCCACTGTAAGAGTTAAAATATTTATGCTTTTATATATAATCCTGATCCCAAAATACATCGATAATGTTCTCTTAGATTTGGGAACTTGCAGAAATTCTTGTGGTGAGTTGTCATGCATGGTCCCAATAAAAGCAACATCAACTCCTTGGAACAGCTTTACCTGTGTGTGTGTTGGGGGGGGGGGGTGGAGGGGGATTTGGGCTCAAAATTCCAATGGCTGTCTTAGATCCAAAGGATATAGAGGCCCTGCTGCCACTAGCCGGACTGTGGAGAGGAAAACTGACCAAGGGTGAATCCCTGTCTCCTGGCCCCCATCCATCCATCCCTAGAGCCGCATAAGTTACAGGCTGATTCAGAGCCAGTGGTCCCCTCTAGGAGGGAGGGAGGAAAATGGGCAGAGGCTCTGGTAGGAGCAGTTTGCCGTGTTCAAGGGGCTTCCCATGTGGGGTTTTGTCTGAAGAGAAGCGGGGTTTAGCCTAAGAATAAAGCTCCAAGATCTAGGTGGTTGGAGCCCGGGATATCAGCCTGTATCCTGGGGATGGGAAGGAGCAGACAGGGTGAGCTCAGGAAGGCCCGGCCACACAGAACCACCTCACTGGTGAAAGGACATGGCTTATGTTTCCCCCAGGACACGCTTGAAGGGTCATGGCAACTGCTTATCGTTCATGAAGATTCCCAGTTTGAGGAAGTAAGACTGTTTTGAGGAATCGGTGTCTCTCTCTCTCTCTCTGCGTAGCTGCCCCTCCCCCATTCATAACCACTTTATGTTACAGTATGCGTTTCTAAAACCTTTGAAATGGAACAAAAAATAAATTAGAATCACTGGGTTTTAGAGCTGACAAGATCTTACCATTGGTGAGTTACGGATCTACATGCTGGATCGTAGAAATAGAGGATCCTAGCTCCGTCAGAACGGATGTCAGCTCCCTTCCTTCCGCAGCTGCTTTCCTGACGGGCTGCCTTTTCCAGTGTGGCCCACGTGTTCCAGAGCGTGCTAAGGATGGCGAGAGTTTCAAACTCCTGCTCTGGCAAACAACGCCAGGTCAAATGTGCGCCATCCGGCAGATGTTGAGAGATCTTTGGAAAGGTATTTTGATAAGGTTGTAAAGGATTTGTAAATAACACTTAATTCTCTCTCCTAAAATGGTTACGTGCCTGACATATTCATAGGGGATTAATTTATGCTTTTTATTTGGCCCTGGATGGATAAACTAAATAGAATTAGAATTACACAAGTAAATGTTTTTTCAAATCCTCCAGTAGCAGGAAATAGCTTTATAACAAAATTACGTAACAGCTGGTGCTGTCATCAGTGACCAGAATGGTGATGTTTTCTTTTGATTCCCTTGCAACCCCACTGTCTTCAAAGACCTTCCACAAAGAGGGGCCGAGCTAAGGGACATGAGGGCTTTACAGGAACCAATAAGTTCTAATAAGTTCTGTGTTGCTGTAGTCACTGCAGTCTCCTCTCATATGAAGTCCACTGGGCAAACGTATGTCACTGTTTCAAATGTAAATAAAAGAATACCACCACCACATGAGTGCATTTCGGGTCCGCGTGTGTATCCGAGGCACCTCAGAAGCATGTCACCTGCAGGATTTATTTCCAAGTTCTGGCTTGGGCCCGAGATTCTGCTTTTCGAAGGAGCTTTTGAATAAATGTGGTCCTGGACCTGCTCTTCTCGGGACAGGAGTCCACCCCACTGATGGTGTTTGTCAGAACTGATCGCTGTGCTCTGGCCTGACTTGGGGGGGACAGATCTGCGAGGGCTGACTATTTTGGGGGGCGAGCTTGTGATTTTAATCAGCAGCTCCAGTCCACATCAAGTGGCCATTTCCTTACTATACAAGAGTCACCTTGAGGCAAGAACCGTGTCGCCTTCCATGTTTTCACTCCTCCGAGTAACATGCCTGAAACTAACTTTGTGCTCAGTAAATTGGAAAAAAAAAAATCAAATTCGAATAAACAGTTGTTAAAACTCATTGGACATATTTCCACTCACATTAACCTATTCGTTTGCAGAAGCCTTCCCAACTCTTGAGTTCAGAAAGCTTGCCCATCAGAGTTCTTGGTAGGGCCAGCTCCAGAATTCCAGAAGTCGGCATTGGCAGTTCTCAGGCGGAAGAGAGCGGAACTTGGATGTTGAAACTGTGAAGACTCCAGTTGGCTGGGAGGTAACGTTTTCTTTAAAAAGAAAAGAGAGCTCCTAGCACCCAGTCCTGCTGCATCAGATTATTGCACAGCTCTTGAGGGCAGGGATCCGTTTAACTTATCCTTGTAGCCTCCTTCAGCCTGGAGCTTGGACGATGGTCAAAAACGTCCAAAGAGTGAGTTCATAGGGTCTTGGAAACAAAGAGCATTAGGGTTCTGAAGTTTACATCTGGAGGCTGATACCTGGGGACAGTACAAAGGAGATTACGGTTTTAAAGACCCATGAGCTCCATAGCACTTATCAACTGATTTTTTTCAGAGCAAAATAAAATGGAAACTTCTGTAATGATATCAGATATCTGCCCCAAGCCGGTGCTGCAGCTGCAGCGAAGTACGTACAGAGCAGAAGAGGCCCAGCAGGGGAGGAATCTGTGCAAGTACAGGCACTGTGAAGTTACCATCTCCTAGCTTTAGAACGGTCCTGCAGCCAGAAATGGAGTGGCAGGTAAGGATGGAAGACACATTACACACACGCCTCTTACTGTCATTTCTGTGAGAAATAAAGCTGCGTGGATGCTAGCTGAAGGACTCATTCAAAGTGGCATGTGTTGTAGAATGACAATGAAGGTTCAGTCTGCCAAAATACACTAATTCCACTGGTTTCTGACCATTCTGAGAAAGTGCGTACACGCCTTCCAGCCATGCAATGCAGTGGGCCCAGAAGTAAAAGACAACATTTTCTTATTTCCATGACCTCAAAGCAAAGTCAAATAGCAAAACCTCTTTTTAAAATTTTCCGATAGTCTATTAGTCAGTCACTGTTAGATTCTGTGAATGTGATTTTATAATAATGCTTAAATTCAAGGGATTACAAAATGGGCTCCCTTTTGCATCCTGTTAGTCTAAAATGGCAAACGTTGGAGGATTTCTTTCAACAATAACATGTAAGTCCCTTAATAATAATGTCACTAATTTGCGAGACTGAGAAGTGAGTGCTGGCGATATGTTGTCCCTGCCTTTGAAAAGTCAACAGAAGGAGGAGAGCATTATGTAAGTGCATATTTGCGCTGCATCCTACAGCAGGGGCACACACGGACTGTGCTGGAAGCAAAGAAAGGGATAGTATCAGTGGTGCTTTGGGACTTGTGAAAATTTCATACAAAAAGATGACAATCTTCAAAAATAATAAGTAGGAATTCATGAACTAAAAATCCAACAAGGAGCAGAGAATTTGCATGTGCTCGAAGTTTCTCCCTACATATTGCTTGTAGGGTAGTGGGGAAGTGGCAACTGCACTCCCCTTGACCAGAAATTCAAAATTAGTGTCTCCAGAGGGAGCGGAGAGACACTGTCTGCCTTCAAACATGGTGCCCTGAGAATCAGGTATGTGTTCTTCCGGAGGGTGCCTCATACAAGCCCAAAGTGAGAAACTCCACAAAATAACTTACTTTTTTGAAACGTCAGTGTCATGAAGGACTGAGCAAAGTTGAGGAGCTGCTCCAGGTTAAAAGGAGATGGAAGAGACATGGTGACTAAGTACAGTATGTGATCTGGAAGTGCATTCCTATCAGAACAGGGGAAACATGATGGGGGTATCACTGGGTCATCAATGGATTTGTCACTGTTGCAATGTGGGAGGTATATTGGATGAAACCATGAGAACCATGGTTACACTTGCTAACTTTGATAGCTGCACGGGTAGGAGGGTATCCTTGCTCTCAAGACATAAGAACTTAGGGGCACCTGGGTGGCTCAGTCGTTAAGCGTCTGCCTTTGGCTCAGGTCATCATCTCAGGGTCCTGGGATGGAGCCCCACATCGGGCTCCCTGCTCGACAGAAAGTCTGCTTCTCTCTCTCCCTCTGCCTGTTCCCACCACTTGTTCTCTCTCTCTCAAATAAATAAATAAAATCTTTTAAAAAAAGAAACGAAATAAAACTTAAATGTGTATTAAGGGGTAAAGGGACCTGATCTATATACATAACCTTCTCCCACATGGTTCAGGGAAAAAACAAACAAACAAGCAAACAGTTGGCAAGGTGACACAACATTCAGAACACACATGTAATGACACAGAGTAATGAACTGACATGACGTAGTCTTAAAAATAAAAATGCTCTTCACAAAAACATGGGATTAGTAGTAGGTGGTAGGAAATAAGGTAGGGAAAGGTATGTTGAGAATAAGTAATCAACTTTCTTCTCAACCATGATGGGGAGTTTATCTTGTGTTTATAATGTTCCCAGTGAAGACTTTCAAGGTATATTTTTAAGTA